>NW_027362767.1:372835084-373455918 GCF_046119375.1 Phyllobates terribilis
CAAGCCACATCTGACGGCACAAAATCCACCCTATGTGGCTCATAATGTTGGGGTCTTCCCTCTATGGTGTTTTTATGCCCTAATAGGACATGAGACACAGCCTTTAATAGAATATTAATGATGGCCAAAAGGAGATCTGTTTAGAGGGCCAAAAGGAGATCTATTTGGAGGGCCAAAATGAGATCTATTTGGAGGGCCAAAAGGAGATCTATTTGGAGGGCCAAAAGGAGATCTGTTAGGAGGGCCAAAAGGAGATCTATTTGGAGGGCCGAAAGGAGATCTATTTGGAGGACTGAAAGGAGATCTAATTGGAGGACCAAAAGGAGATCAATTTGGAGGACCAAAAGGAGATCAATTTGGAGGGCCAAAAGAAGATCTGTTTGGAGGGCCAAAAGGAGATCTATTTGGAGGACCAAAAGGAGATCTATTTGGAGGGCCAAAAGGAGATCTATTTGAAGGGCCAAAAGGAGATCTCTTTGGAGGGCCAAAAGGAGATCTCTTTGGAGGGCCAAAAGCAGATCTATTTGGAGGGCCAAAAGGAGATCTATTTGGAGGGCCAAAAGGAGATCTATTTGGAGGACCAAAAGGAGATCTATTTAGAGCTAACATGCCTTGCTCTGTACAATCAATCCCTTTAAATACTAATTTCCTATTGGCCACATATCTATATTCCCACCTTTGGAATCTCACTTTTTTTGCCTTCACTTTTGATTCTACTAAATAAACACTAAGTCATTATGGAATTTGAGGTTTCATTTTCTTGAAACATGCAGACAAACCCTCTATACTGCACGTATATTGCACACCGTCTATACTTCCTGATGATAAACCTAAAATTAACTCTTCAGTAGTGAAAGGTCAGCGCACGTGTTTCATATATATGAACCGGTTGATCTGGTTTTGCGGGGGATTCCATGCACCTGTAATCTCCGGAGTGTGTCCCTATGAACCTTGCTAGCCTTTGATGTACTGGTAGATCAAATATAGGATGGTCACTCGCTATATACTGTAGCTGAGCCGTGCGGCCATCATCTCCTGTGAACGTTAGTAGATAGACGACTTATAGATATAATCTACGTGAAAAGACTTAAGGCTGATGCAGACGTGCGTAGATCTCGGTCCGATTGTCCATGAGACTCCCGACCGGATCATGACCACTTCACATATTTGTATGAGGCTGTCACACTCAGGTCGTCTGTGCATTGTGGTCTGTGATCGTTCAGAGATCAACGGACATCTGCATCATGGGTATTTACTTATACTCTAGTCCACAGCTATATTCTCATATCAGAAGATCTATTCTATGGGATTGGTGAGAACATGATGGTTAATGGGGTCAGCAAACCTGAGAACGCCCCCCCCTGGAATGGAGTGGTGACCCCTGTTCCATCCATTGTCTAAAGAACCGCTGGAGAAAGTCGAGCGCTGCCTGGCCACCACACTATTCCAACAGGGCGTTTCAGAGCAGTGGGGGTCCCATTGATCATCAAGTTATTACCTATGTAGTAGTTAGGTGATAACTTGGCAAAATATCCCTCCACTTGGCCCCGGGGGCCATTTTCAGTTTTTGTGCTTTTGTTTTTTGCTCCCCTTCTTCCCAGAGCCATTACTTTTTTATTTCTCAGTTAATATGGCCGTATAAGGGCTTGTTTTTTGCGGGGCAGGTTGTACTTTTGAACGACACCATTGGTTTTGCCATATAGTGTACTGGAAAACGGGAAAAAAATTCCAAGTGTGGTGAAATTGAAAAAAAGTGTAATTCCACAGTTGTTGTTTTTTTCTTTACTGTGTTCACTAAATGCAAAATCTGACCTGCCATTATGACTCTACAGGTCATTACGAGTTCGTAGATACCAAACATGTATAAGTCCTTTTTTAATTAGGTGTGAAAAAAAAAATCGTAAGTTTGTTAAAAAAAAAAAAAGCTATTTTCTGGCCCCTGGTGTGGGTTTATTTTTTGCACACCGAGCTGACATTTTTATTGACATTTTTATTGATACTATTTTGGGGTAGATCCGATGTTATTGATTGCCTGTTATTGCATTTTTTTGCAGTGTTGCAGCGACCAAAATAACAAATTGTGTCGTGTTGATTTTTTTCCTTGTTACGCCGTTCACCAATTGGATTCATTCTTTTTATATATTGATAGATTGGGTGATTCTGAACGCGGTGATACCAAGTATGTGTGGTTTTTTTTATTATTATTATTGTTTTATTTTGAATGGGGTGAAAAGGGGGTGCTTTAGACCTTTTATATTTTTAAAATATAAATTATATATTTTTTTTCATTTTTTATACTTTTTACATGCTTCAATAGTCTCCATGGGAGACTTGAAGCTGCGATCATCTGATAGCTTGTGTTACACATAGCACTATGTGTAGCAGAAATGCCCATCTGCTATGAACGCCGACTGCTGGGCAGTGCTCACAGCAGATTGGCTATGACAACCACAGGGGTCTCCTGTAGACCCTTGGTTGCCATGCCAACCCATCGGCGACCCGCGATCATATGACGAGCACTCCGATGGGGGGTGTTATGACCCGGCCATGTTAAATGCCGCTGTCGGAGTTTGACAGTGGCATTTAACATGTTAACAGCCGCAGGTGGATCGCGATTCCATCCACAGCTGTTAGGGGCACATGTCAGCTGATCAGATCCATCATTTCTTTTGCACATGTTTTTTGTCTTGTTGTGTCTGTTTTGTGCCTTTTTTTTGTTTGCACTCAACTCATTATTCTATTTGTGCCCTTTTTGAAGTTTGTTTTATGTGCTCGGATGTTTTTTTGGTTTTCCGCTTCCGAGTCCAGCAATTCCAGATGTTTTAACCTGATTCATCAATTGTGACTTTTCAAAAAGTTGCAAAATTTGGTGCAACTCTACTTGTGTCTCCCCCCTCCAGTGTATTTTGAGTACACGTAATTCTTGCAACTTTAGGCGCCAAAGGTTTCAAAAACAGTTTAAGATAGGAAGAAAGCCCTTTTTATTTTACTTTGCTCCAAATTCATGAATCTTGTGCCGATTTTGATGAATTTGTTGCCAAAAACTAAAACTAATGCCAGTAGGCAAAAAAGAAAAGTGACTTAAAAAACCCTCAAATGATGAATCGGGGCCTTTGTGTTTTCGATTTGCTAATTTTGAGACCTCCAATCAGGGCCGGTGCCAGGTTTTCGTGGGCCCCTGTAACACATACCACGATTCATGATTCACAGATACCGCAGAGAAATATATATATAGTACAAGGCCGAAGATTTCACTTACAATAGGTATTGTCTCATGTAATGTAAGAAGTAAATTCTACAATAGCTCAGAAACTGGCGAATCCTCGCAGCGCACAGTGCGAGCCCTGGGGGGAGTCAAAAGTTTTCATTTTAGACCAGACAATATAGTCCTCCATACAGTATAATAGGCTCCACATAGTGTGACACCTCTTCTCGGAAGCCCTTCTCTTTACCCTGGGAGATGGGGGACTCGGAGACGGGTCCTGTGATGGAGAGATGGGGTGCAGCCGTGGCCCGGACCCACACCTGCTCAGGGCCGTCACATTAAAAAGGATAGTGTGGGCTTATCCGGGTTGAGTGGCTGATTACGACTACGCCACCTGTGGTACCTGGTGAAGACCACCAGCGCTGCTGCAGTCCGCTGAGGCCCGGTGTTAGGGCAGCCGGCATTGTTACTACTCCCCACAGGCGGAGAAGGGCCTCAGGGCAGAGAGACAGGATGGAGGGGATAGTAGTAGAGGGAAACGGTTGCCTCGTCGTGCGGTATAGTGCAGAATAAACAGTCCGGAGGCCATAGGGGTGAACTTCCAAGGCTTTACTCACTGTAGAGATGGCATTAGGAAGGCGACTCCCTGCTCCCCGCGGAGTCCTGCGGTCACCGGGGACGGGGATCCGACTACCTCCGAGCAAGTCCAGCGTTCAATCGGGACCCCGCACCAGAGTGTTCCTGAACTACAGACTGTATCCTTTCCGGTCTGTGCGTGTAGATAGGCCAGGTCTCCCTCTGAACTCCTGTCAGAACAAGGGCACGGGTGGCAGCTCCGCTCCTTCCGATACCCGGTGGGATCCTCAGGGCCTACCGGGCTTTCCCGACCAGGACATAGAGTAGCAGTGTCGGGGGCCGGTAACCCTCTTGCAGCCGGACTCCCTCTGAATATATCAGGTGATGAGGACAGGTGGCGTACGCCGCTCCGTCTGCATCCTCCCTGGGATCCATTTGCTGTGGAGCTACACTCCTAAGCTCCGGGCCTTCTTGGTCGTGGTCCTCGACCAGGTCGAGACATTCCTTGTCTACAACCTGCCCCCCGTCCCAAGGCCAAGGTACGAGGGCTGTGTCTCCATTCACTGCAGGCCCACACAGGATCCACTATCAGGGTGGGAGATCACAGTACTTGAGCGCCAAAGACCATCAAAGGGCTAGACTACCAAAAGACTTAGAACCAAAATGGCTTTTTATTAAATATGAATTTTAAAGTGTCACTAAATTGTGAGTCCTCCACCCTCACCCACTAACTGGTTCCCCTAACTCTTGGTTCCCCAGTCTCCCTGTAACCAGGAGGGCAGCACCTAGTGCATACTAGCCCCTTCTGGTGGAAAAATGTGGTGATGCATGTAAGGGTTGGGTCCCGACCATCACGCTGTTCTTACCTCAGAGGAGGAACACTACACTCCATTAGAGAAGTGCAGCATCCCTGTGGCAGTCGAACCCTCAGGGGCGCCACAATAGTCCTCCATACAGAATAATGGGCCCCACATAGTCCTCCATACAGTATAATGGGCCCTACATAGTCCTCCATACAGAATAATGAGCACCACATAGTCCTCCATACAGCATAATGGGCCCCACATAGTCCTCCGTACAGAATAATGGCCCCACATAGTCCTCCGTACAGAATAATGGCCCCACATAGTCCTCTATAAAGAATAATGAGCACCACATAGTCCTCCGTACAATATAATGGGCCCCACATAGTCCTCCATACAGAATGGCCCCACATAGTCCTCCAAACAGAATAATGAGCCCCACATAGTCCTCCATAGAGTATTATGGGCACCACGTATAATGGGCACCACATAGTCCTCCATACAGTATAATGGGCACCACATACTGTAGCCTTCCATACAGTATTATGGGCACCACACAGTCCTCCATACAGAATAATGAGCACCACATAGTCCTCCATACAGCATAATGGGCCCCACATAGTCCTCCTTACAGAATAATGGCCCCACATAGTCCTCCGTACAGAATAATGGCCCCACATAGTCCTCCATAAAGAATAATGAGCACCACATAGTCCTCCTGTCACGGGTGTGTCGCCACGAAGATCGTCACGATTACACAGCCTGACTTCTCGCAGCTGACTTTTTGGTGCTTTGTGTTTTCGGCAGTGAGGGAGTTAATTCTCTCTCTCTCTGTGCTAGACGAGGTCCAGCCTCGCCCAGCTGCAATCAATGCTGCTGTAGTGAGTCTCCTTCAAATGCCTGCTGGTCTGTTTGGGAAGTGTCGGTGAAAGCATTTCATACAGACTTACAGAGCGGATCGTGGTATTTGGAGTTTCTGAGATAAGTGTTTTTGGAGTGTTTTTTCCCTTCCTCGCTTTATCATTTATCTCCTTTCCCGTTGGTGTTCCCTCTGTTGTAGTTGTGTAGTTTTTGTATGCAAGGTGGTTTTGGTTTTTCCCTTGTACTGTCTCGTTCGTCTAAGTACTGTGTGTGGGCATATTATTACTTGTCCTCTTTTGTTGTGATCGGGGTCCTTCTCAGGACTAGATTACTTAGGTGCAGGGATCCTCAGGAGGTAGGGGTTACGCTGGCGGCCTGGACCTCTGTACCTTTAACAGTACCTCCAGGTTGAGGGATTAGTCAGGGCCCCAGCTTAGGGTCAGCTTAGGCCCCCTACCTCCAGTATACAGAGACAGCGTGACATTTTCACCGACCCACTTAGTTTTTCTCCAGCTACCATGGATCCAGTAGCCGGTCTAGCTCGGCAGTTGCAGAGTTTGTCCATGGAGCTGGCGGACGTTAGGTCCAAGGTTTTGCATCCTCAGGAGCAAGCCGGACCAGAACCTAAAGTAGCTCTCCCTGACAGGTTCACTGGGGGGCGGGACAATTTTTTTGTTTTCCGGGAGGCATGCAAATTGTACTTTCGGCTGCGGCCTCGGTCATCGGGGAGTGAAGAACAAAGGGTGGGAATTGTCATCTCGCTCCTACAAGGGGACCCACAATCTTGGGCGTTCTCTCTTCCCCCGGGCTCCCCGGCTCTCCAGTCAGTGGATAGGTTTTTCGCTGCTCTGGGACTCGTATATGATGACCCAGATCGGATCTCCCTTGCTGAGTCTAAGTTACGTAGGATCCAGCAGGGAGATCGTCCGGCGGAGGAATTCTGTTCGGAGTTCCGTAGGTGGGCCACGGACACCCAGTGGAATGACCCGGCTCTTAGGAGCCAGTTTTGTCAAGGTTTATCCGACAAATTACAGGATGTGTTGGCACAGTATGACTCTCCCGCGTCACTGGAAGCCGCTATGGCCCTGGCTATTCGCGTTGACAGACGGCTTCGGGAGAGGTGCGGGATAACTCGACCCCCTGTGATGACTCCACCTCCTACAAGGTCCCCTCATATGGTGGTTCCCCTGGTCAGTCCAGAGGAGCCTATGCAATTAGGAGGGACATCATTTCGGGGGAGGGGACCGGTGGTGCGCCATAAGACAGGAAGGTGTTTCTTCTGCGGGAGAAAGGGACATTTTATTGGGGGGTGTCCATCCCGTCCCTTGCAGAGTGAAGAGTCGTCGGAAAACTGTTGATCCCAGGTTGTGTGGTGGACGGCAATCTGGGAGTAGGTATTTCGTCCCTAGGTTCGTCTCAGTTTCTCGTACCGGCGGAGGTGGTGGTGGGTACGAGAACTGAGAGGATATCTGTTCTTCTGGATAGTGGGGCCGGGGCTAATCTGGTTGATGCTCGGTTTGCCCGGGTTCAAGGTATGCGATTGAGTGAGTTGGCTAAACCCATCCCCATATTCTCGATCGATGCCAGGCCTCTCGGTCAGGGAAGTTTTTTGCAAGCTGTGCATGACGTAAAACTTCAAGTGGGGGCGATACATAAAGAACTGTTGTCTTGCTACGTGTTGGAGGGTCTTCCCACTCCTATAGTGTTGGGCCTTCCTTGGTTAACTAAGCATAACCCGGTTATTAATTGGCAAACCAGAGAGATAAGCCAATGGAGTAAATTCTGTAATAAAAACTGCATGAACACGGTCATCGGTGCGGTTACTCCTTGGGTCTTACCTCCATTTCTGGCGGACTTTGAGGATGTATTCTCGGAGAAAGGGTGTCAGGAACTACCTCCTCATCGCGAGTATGATTGTTCTGTAAAACTGCTCCCTGAGGCCAAGTTACCTAAAGCTAGGTTGTATAACCTTTCTGGTCCTGAGAGGCAGGCCATGAAGGATTATATTTCAGAAAGTCTGGCTAAGGGGCATATTAGACCTTCATCTTCACCGGTGGCTGCGGGGTTCTTCTTTGTTAAGAAGAAAGATGGAGGCCTACGCCCTTGCCTGGATTTCCGTGAACTTAATCGGATTACGGTCCGAGATCCGTATCCACTCCCCCTTATTCCCGATCTCTTTAATCAGATCGTGGGCGCCAAATGGTTCTCTAAGTTGGATCTCAGGGGGGCGTACAATCTGATTAGGATGAAGGAGGGGGATGAGTGGAAGACGGCGTTTAACACTCCGGAGGGGCATTATGAGAACCTTGTCATGCCATTCGGTCTGACTAATGCCCCGGCGGTGTTCCAACACTTTGTTAATGACATTTTTCGCCGCCTGGTGGGACAGTTTGTTGTCATATATCTGGATGATATCTTAATTTACTCGCCGGATCTGGTGTCTCATCAGGAGCACGTTAGGCAGGTGTTACAGATCTTGCGGGATAATAAACTGTATGCCAAATGGGAAAAGTGTGTGTTCGCCGTACAGGAACTCCAGTTTTTAGGCTTCCTGGTTTCAGCGTCTGGTTTTCGTATGGATCCTGGGAAAGTGCAGGCAGTTCTTGAGTGGGATCGGCCAGAGAATCTTAAGGCACTACAACGTTTCCTGGGGTTTGCTAATTATTACCGGAAGTTCATTCGTAATTTCTCGTCCATGGTTAAGCCTCTCACAGACATGACTAAAAAGGGGACGGATTTTTCTAGGTGGTCTGACAAGGCTTGTCAAGCATTCTCCTGTTTGAAAAAATGTTTTGCCTCGGCACTCATACTCATTCAACCTGATGCGTCACAGCCATTCATTGTAGAGGTAGACGCTTCCGAGGTAGGGGTGGGAGCAGTATTGTCACAAGGTTCGTCCCCTGGTAAGTGGCATCCGTGCGCCTTTTTCTCTAAAAAATTGTCGTCCGCTGAGAGGAATTACGATGTCGGCAATAGGGAACTCTTGGCCATTAAGTTAGCTTTTGAGGAGTGGCGCCATTTTTTGGAGGGGGCAGTCCATCCGGTCACCGTCATCACCGATCACAAGAACCTGCTATATCTGGAGTCCGCGAAACGTCTGAATCCCAGACAAGCTAGGTGGTCATTGTTTTTTACCAGGTTTAATTTTGTCGTTACATATCGTCCTGGGTCAAAAAATGTAAAGGCGGATGCCTTATCTCGCAGTTTCCCTGGGGCCGGGAATACGGACGACCCGATTCCTATCCTTCAGGAGGGGGTGGTGGTTTCGGCAGTATGCTCTGAGCTGGAGGAGGAGGTATTGGAGGCTCAGGGGGACGCCCCTGTTGGACCTCCGGGGAGACTGTTTGTTCCAGATCAGTTGCGACAAAAGGTGATCGAGGCACACCATAACTCAGTTTTGGCAGGACACCCGGGGAGTAAAGCAACTGTGGATCTCCTCTCGCGTCGGTTTTGGTGGCCTAACTTACATAAGGAGGTGGTAACTTTTGTCGCGTCCTGTGGGGTTTGTGCGTGCTCTAAGACCTCACATACCCGTCCGTCTGGGGCCCTCTTACCTTTGAAGATCCCGGAGCGTCCTTGGACTCATCTGTCTATGGACTTTATTACGGACCTCCCTCCGTCTTCGGGTAAAACGGTCATACTCGTTGTAGTGGACAGGTTCAGCAAGATGGCACATTTTATCGCTCTTCCGGCTCTCCCTAATGCTAAAACTCTTGCGCAGGTGTTCATTGGGGAGATTGTGAGGCTTCACGGGGTACCCTCCGATGTAGTGTCTGATCGGGGGTCTCAGTTTGTGTCCAAGTTCTGGAAGGCGTTTTGTGCACGGCGGGGGATGCATTTGTCATTCTCATCGGCTTTTCACCCTCAGACCAATGGTCAGACGGAACGTATGAACCAGAGCTTGGAGACATATCTCCGGTGTTTTGTGTCAGAGAACCAGGAGGACTGGGCTTCTTTCTTACCTCTGGCAGAGTTTGCTCTTAATAATAGGCGGAGCTAGTCCACTGGTAAGTCCCCGTTTTTTGGGGCATATGGTTTTCACCCCCAGTTTTGTACTTTCAGTAGGGGGGGCTCTTCGGGGGTTCCTGAGGAGGAACGATTTTCCTCATCACTCGCTTCAGTATGGAGAGGGGTGCTGAAGAATCTGAATACTATGGGGAACCGATACAAACGTATGGCTGATAGGAGGAGAGTGTCTGGTCCGGACCTAAGTGTGAACGATCGGGTATGGTTGTCTACCAGGAATATTAAACTTAAGGTTCCCTCCTGGAAACTGGGTCCCAGGTTCATCGGGCCGTACAGAATCAGTTCTATTATTAATCCGGTGGCATTCCGTCTTGACCTCCCCCCTACGTTTAAAATTCACAACGTGTTCCACAGATCGTTGCTTAAGAGGTATGTGGCGCCGGTGGTACCGTCACCTTTACCTCCCCCTCCAGTGGTGGTCAATGGTAACTTGGAGTTCCAGGTATCAAGGGTCATCGATTCACGTTTTAATCGCCGGTCCCTTCAGTACCTGGTTCATTGGAAAGGGTATGGTCCTGAGGAGAGGATGTGGGTTCCTGCGTCGGATATTAACGCAGACCGATTAGTTCGGGCCTTCCACACGACTCACCCGGATAAACCTGGCCCTGAGGGTCCGGAGGCCCCTCGTAGAAGGGGGGGTACTGTCACGGGTGTGTCGCCACGAAGATCGTCACGATTACACAGCCTGACTTCTCGCAGCTGACTTTTTGGTGCTTTGTGTTTTCGGCAGTGAGGGAGTTAATTCTCTCTCTCTCTGTGCTAGACGAGGTCCAGCCTCGCCCAGCTGCAATCAATGCTGCTGTAGTGAGTCTCCTTCAAATGCCTGCTGGTCTGTTTGGGAAGTGTCGGTGAAAGCATTTCATACAGACTTACAGAGCGGATCGTGGTATTTGGAGTTTCTGAGATAAGTGTTTTTGGAGTGTTTTTTCCCTTCCTCGCTTTATCATTTATCTCCTTTCCCGTTGGTGTTTCCTCTGTTGTAGTTGTGTAGTTTTTGTATGCAAGGTGGTTTTGGTTTTTCCCTTGTACTGTCTCGTTCGTCTAAGTACTGTGTGTGGGCATATTATTACTTGTCCTCTTTTGTTGTGATCGGGGTCCTTCTCAGGACTAGATTACTTAGGTGCAGGGATCCTCAGGAGGTAGGGGTTACGCTGGCGGCCTGGACCTCTGTACCTTTAACAGTACCTCCAGGTTGAGGGATTAGTCAGGGCCCCAGCTTAGGGTCAGCTTAGGCCCCCTACCTCCAGTATACAGAGACAGCGTGACACCTCCGTACAGTATAATGGGCCCCACATAGTCCTCCATACAGAATAATGGCCCCACATAGTCCTCCAAACAGAATAATGAGCCCCACATAGTCCTCCATACAGTATTGTGGGCACCACATATAATGGGCACCACATAGTCCTCCATACAGTATAATGGGCACCACATACTGTAGTCCTCCATACGGTATTATGGGCACCACACAGTCCTCCATACAGAATAATGAGCCCCACATAGTCCTCCATACAGTATTGTGGGCACCACGTATAATGGGCACCACATAGTCCTCCATACAGTATAATGGGCACCACATACTGTAGTCCTCCATACAGTATTATGGGCACCACACAGTCCTCCATACAGAATAATGATCCCCATATAATGCTCCATACAGAAAATGGGCTCCATATATTGCTCCATACAGTATAATGGACCCCATATAATGCTCTATACAGTATAATGCACCCCATATAATGCTCCATAAAGAATAATGGGCCCCATATATATTGCTCCATACAGAATAATGGACCCCCATAAAATGCTCCATACAGTATAATGGACCCCATATAATGCTCCATACAGAATAATGGACCCGATATAATGCTCCATACAGAATAAAGGACCCAATTTAATGCTCCATACAGAATAATGGGCCCCATATAATGCTCCATACAGAAAAATGGGCCCCATATATTGCTCCATACAGAATAATGCTACAGCATTTAATGCTCCGTAAAGAATAATGGGCCCCATATAATGCTCCATACAGAACAACGGACCCCATATAATGCTCCATACAGAATAATGGGCCCCATATATTGCTCCATACTGAATAATGGACCCCATTTAATGATCCATAAAGAATAATGGGCCCCATACAATGTTCCATACAGAACAATGGACCCCATATAATGCTCCATACCGAATAATGGCACCATATAATGTTCCATATAGAATAAAGGCACCATGTAATGCTCCATACAGAATAATGGAACCCATATAATGCTCCATACAGTATGTTTCCCATATAATGCTCCATACAGAATAATGGACGCCTTATAATGCTCTATACAGTATGGGACCCATATATTGCTCCATGCATAAAAAAAATCAAATACTCACCTCTCCTCGCTGTCAGCAGGTCAGGATTCCAGTGTCGCCGTCTTCCAGCTCTCTCCACTGCTCAGCACAGAGGGCACGCTGTACTGACGTCATCATCGTGTCCTCTGACCTGACACGTGACAGTGTCAGAAGATGCAGAAAACACCGGAGCTGCGCAGGATCGAGGAGAGGTAATTATTGAAAGTGCCTGGTCAGGGCCCTGAGAAAGCAGGGGGCCCCACTCGTGGACGCAGGTACTGGGCTCTCCTGACTCACCCGCCCCATAGCATGCCAGGGTCCCTGGAGGCGAGTGTGGTCCCCCGCTTGCTCAGGGCCCCGGCACTTCCTGGGTGCTGACGCCGGCCCTGCCTCCAATGTTTCTAAATAGATCTATATAATTCTCCTATATGTACCTTACAAGGCATAACTTGATGATGAATTCACTTCATAGAGCTCAAAGGCATTGGCAAGAAAAATAAGGCCCTGTGCCAAATCAGAGTAAGACGCCCACCCAATATTAGGGCTCATGCACGTCACCGTATTTTCGGTCTGAGTGGTAAAAAAGGTTACATTTGTCTCTTGTGTGCTGATAAAGTTTAGTGCAGAAAAAAAATCCTGATTCAACTTTCCTCAGGTTTTGGCACCAAAAACGCAGCAAAACCTGATACCTGCGTTTTTTTTCAGTGTTTTTGCACTACTCATTGCTTTCAATGGATGAAAAACGCTGCAAAAACGCTGAAGGAAGTGACATGCTGCATTTTGCAAAAACAAAGTTCTTTGACAAAACGGTCAGGAAAAAGAAAAAATGTGTCTGCATGAACTTTCTGAAATCTCATAGACATTGCTGGTACTGTAAAACGCAGCTGAAAATTTGCATAAAAAAACCACATCAAAAAATGCTGCAAAAACCCAACGTGTGAACATAGCCTAGGATGGCCTTGCTTGCATTTACTGATTTCTATTTGGACAATTTTTTTCACATTTATTGATTTTACCCTAGAACCTCGCGTATTCTGCAGAAACATTTGCAAAATTTGTAAAACAAACACTTGATTACTGATTTTCACTCCCCTTAATTGGAGCAAATGAGAACAATCTGCAAAGAAATCTCTGAAACTGAAATTAACATGCAAAACCTGCATCACCAGTCAAAATTTGCATGTAAATTTCCGCTACATGTGGATAACATCTGTACCAATCTCATCCACATTGCTTCTACAATGCACCGGTCGTCTGAAGATCCAGAGATGTAACGAATGCAGTATAATCCTAACTAGACTGCAAAAGTGGAAAATGGCAAAAATGCAGCAAATAATGTGGAATAATGAAAAAGCGAAAAGCAGCCTCAGTGTCCTAAGGTGCCCGAGTCCCTTTACTACAGATCATCTGTGTAGTTCTATGAAACTTGTAACTTTCGAGAAACTTGAAGTTTCGGATTTCAGTATGACTCCACCCCGTCCTCCGAGGGATGTGTCTATAATACAAATGTATAACCTCGGGACATAAACCTGTTGATGTCACATAGAAAGTATTTTTGCACAACCTTTCACTTGCATTTAAATATTTTTTGGGCAATTCAAAGGTTTTTGTTTTTTTTGTCCCGGCAGATCAAAGTGCTTTTGTGCTGCAATTGCTGAGGGAGTTGTTAAACTTCAGTATTTACTGTGTAAATGTGTAATTTACCCAGAAGTGTAAATTACAGGCAGCCTAGATACACATTTCCTGTATGGAAGAAATGTCCGCTACCCAGGATCATCTCACAAAACACTGCCTACATTGTCTATAAAAAGTGCCCGAAGTTACTCATTGCCAAATTACAATTTCCTTACTGTTGAATATGACTTTTTTTTTGTAATTTTATTCACTGGTCAAATTTCTTAAAGAGCTTGGCTCGATTTTTAAACTTGATGATGTCTGTTCCTGAAGGGTTGTCCACTACACTTTTTTTATACACAAATGGGCCCACTGTGATATCAAAGAGGAACTTTCACTGCAGTTTTTAATTTTAACTGAGTATATACTCCCACTGAAGCTGCTTTCACTAATTCAGGAACAGTTTTTCTTTTTTTTCTGTGCCCCTCCGTTCCAAAGTTATACCCCTTGGTAATAATGGTGCAAATTTTCCTTGTCAACCAACTGGGCGTATAGCACACAACATCTGGGTGGATTTTTTCTTGTTCTCCTCTGAAACTAACCAATCAAACACACAACCGCGCCCACTGAGCAGTTCTGTGGTATCCGAAGTGGCGTAACTAGTAGTAGGTGCAGGTTGCAATTGCACCTGGGCCTCAAAATGTCCCTTTGGCCCATATTAGAAGACTATTACTATTAATGACCTGTGATAGTTGGAGGACGTTGTTGGAGATTTTGCCTCGGGGCCCATGGAGCGTCAAGTTACGCCACTAGATATCCACCGTATTGGTTGTAGTAAAAATTTTCATTTCTGTTTTTGGATGGGAAGGGCATAACTTTGGAAGAGAGGGGCACAAAAAATAAGAAATAAAAACTGTTGTAGAATTAGTGGAATTGGCCCAGATGGAGGAGGTAAAAAATCCAGAGGAAGGTTCTCTTTAAAAAGTTACTGACTATCCTCACCACCCTCCACACTGTAATTTTTGTTTCCCACTGTTCTCCTCTCTTCCACATTCCGTGGACACTGATTGGCTGAGGTTTTGACATTCCATCCATAAGAGAGAGAAAAGTCAAGGCTGCAGGCAATCAGTGGCCGAGTGATGTCCCCTGCTTGAAGATGAAGGGAATAGACAGTAGAGAGACACAGGCAGCGGTGCAGAATGACTCAGGGATTCTGTAGGGATGTAAGATAAAATGTTGTAGTGGACAACATTTCTAAGATAAGGCATCAATATTAGATTGACTAAGCCGAATCAATACAATGTAGTGGGCTGCCTGTTCCTAGCGAACAGACCCGCCTTAGTCCTAAGCTAGTCTAAACGAAGACCTATAGAATAAAGGGAAGGGGTCCCTAAAAGAACTAAGGACTGGAACAAAAATGGGACACCTCCTGAACAGAGAAAGTAGTTGCAGAAAACAAAAGATAAACTGACAAAAAGGTACTAGAGGTCCCAAAAGACCAAGCGAACTGAGAGATATAGGCACCGAAGCACCTGGCTAGCAAAACAGTCAAACACTGAAGTCCAGCACAGCCAAAGAGGCGGAGCTGGAATATAAAGGCAGATGGTCACGTGACCGCAAAACACAAGATGGAAAAAACAAACACGAGGGTTCTAACAATTATATGGTAAAATTAACCATTTGCATAAATAAACATCACTGGTGTAATGGGGTTCCCTCTGGAACCCCCAACAATCTTAAGATTGTAGGGATCAATCTGTGTAGAGGAGTGGATAACTATTCATTTATAAGAATGAAAACCTACTAACAATGCAGAACAAAACTCCACCCTATTTTTCCCATTTTTTCAGTACATTATATGGTAAAATTAACCGTATACATGAATAAATATCACCGGTGTAATAGGGTTTCCTCTGGAACTCCCAACAATCTTAAGATTGTAGGGATCAATTTGCAGAGAGGAGAGGATCACTATTCATTTATTAGAACGGAAACCTACTGACAATGCAGAACTAAACTCCCCCCTATTTTTCACGCTTGGCGGTGGTCTTAACAGCTGGACCCCACATGAATTTTATAAAATATAAATTTTTTTTTTACATATTGGTACTCTTGATGGAGTAGCCCTCACACCTTCATTGAAGAGGATGTATTAGAAAACACGACTTAGACTGAGACATTAGAGAAGTGACATCATTTACAAGGAAGTGGAAAGTGAGTCAGAGAGACATGAACATTTCTGTATTTAGCCATAACTTCACCATCTTTTTCAAAGAAAAGATATGACTCAAACATTTTAGGTCACCAAACATCCTGATCAGTGACTTCCAGCCTGAATAGAACCAATGTGTTTCTTTCATGACTGACGAACAAGGAAGAAAAAAAATTCCAGTGGGTTAAAATTAGTGAGTAAATGTTTTTTTATTTTACTCAATTGCTCACCGGATGAAATATGCCAGAGACATGGAGACAGTGGGTGTACATATACACTACCGTTCAAAAGTTTGGGGTCACCCAGATAATTTTGTGTTTTCAATGAAAACTCATACTTTTATTTATCAAATGTGTTGCAAAATGAATAGAACTTACAGTCCAGACATTGACAAGGTTAGAAATAATGATTTTTATTTGAAAGAATAATTTTCTCCTTCAGACTATGCTTTGGTCACAGAATGCTCCTTAGCAGCAATTCCAGCATTGCAGATCTTTGGCATTCTAGCTGTTAATTTGCTGAGGTAATCTTGAGAAATTTCACCTCATGCTTCCTGAAACCACTCCCACAAGTTGGATGGTCTTGATGGGCACTTTTTGCGAACCATACGGTCAAGCTGCTCCCACAACAGTTCAATGGGGTTGAGATCTGGTGACTGCACTGGCCACTCCATTACAGATAGAATACCAGCTGCCTGCTTCTTCCCTAAATAGTTCATGCATAATTTGGAGGTGTGCTTTGGGTCATTGTCCTGTTGTAGGATGAAATTGGCTCCAATCAAGCGCTGTCCACAGGGTATGGCATGGCGTTGCAAAATGGAGTGATAGCCTTCCTTATTCAAAATCCCATTTACCTTGTACAAATTTCCCACTTTACCAGCACAAAAGCAACCCCAGACCATCACATTACCTCCACCATGCTTGATAGATGGCGTCAGGCACTCTTCCAGCATCTTTTCAGTTGTTCTGCGTCTCACAAATGTTCTTCTGTGTGATCCAAACACCTCAAACTTTGATTCGTCTGTCCATAAAACTTTTTTCCAATCTTCCTCTGTCCAATGTCTGTGTTCTTTTGCCCATATTAATCTTTTCCTTTTATTAGCCAGTCTCAGATATGGCTTTTTCTTTGCCACTTTGCCTTGAAGGCCAGCATCCTGGAGTCGCCTCTTCACTGTAGACGTTGACACTGGCGTTTTGCGTGTACTATTTAATGGAGCGGCCAGTTGAGGATCTGTGAGGTGTCGATTTCTCAAACTAGAGACTCTAATGTACTTGTCTTGTTGCTCAGTTGTGCAGCAGGGCCCCCCACTTCTCTTTCTACTCTGGTTAGAGCTTGTTTGTGCTCTCCTCTGAAGGGAGTAGTACACACCGTTGTAGGAAATCTTCAGTTTCTTGGCAATTTCTCGCATGGAATAGCCTTCATCTCTAAGAACAAGAATAGACTGTTGAGTTGCACATGAAAGTTCTCTTTTTCTGGCCATTTTGAGAGTTTCATAGAACAAACAAATGTAATGCTCCAGATTCTCAACTAGCTCAAAGGAAAGTCAATTTTATAGCTTCTCAAATCAGCCAAACCGTTTTCAGCTGGGCTAACATACTGTACTTATGCAAGGGTTTTCTAGGGTTTTCTAAACATTTATTAGCCTTCTTACACAGTTAGCAAACACAATGTACCATTAAAACACTGGAGTGGTGGTTGTTGGAAATGGGCCTGTATACACCTATCTAGATATTGCGATAAAAACAAGACGTTTGCAGATAGAATAGTCATTTACCACATTAACAATGTATAGAGTGTATTTCTGATTCATTTAATGTTAGCTTCATTGAAAAAAATGTGCTTTTATTTTAAAAATAATGAAATTTCTAAATGACCTCAAACTTTTGAACAGTACTGTACATGAATACAGTATATGGTAGATTCTCTATATTTTCCATAAATAAAGTTTAATTACTATCCAATGAAAAGTTTCACAACTTTCTGATATATTTATTTTTTCTGCCATTCCTTCTCCCTTTACAATGACCTTTGCACACGCTCATTAGACACTTCAGTACAAAAGGTAGGGTCGGAGTCTGATGATTGTGGTTAAAGGGGATATCCAGAACTTTGTAAAAAAAAATAAAAAATGTGCAATAGTTGCTACTTACCTGCCTGTTGTGCTCGGCACAGATCGCTCCTGCCTGCAATTCAGCTGCCTCTGCTGACGTCATGTCGACAGAGCGGAGGCTTCTTTTTTGGAGCTTGATTGTTGTTTTTCTACACAGATCACCCTCCCCCCCTCCAAAAAAAAAGTTTCTTCATCTTAATGTGAATGTATGATCAGAAAATGTATTGTCGTTTAAATTAAGTTTTTATATTAAATATACATTTTAAAAAATATATATAATTTTTTTTACAATTTTCAAAATCATCTATATTAAAAGAATCTGAATTATTTCCTTTTTCACATTGGCCACTAGGCTTGATACTAAACTCCTGCTCTATGCAGATGACTTTTCAGCAGTCTCATTATCTTTGGAGACAGGATTACAATTACTGTTACAATTCCACCATTCATAATAGGGGATGTCACAGCTCACCTCCTCCCCATACATTCAAAATTACCATCGCTTGTATGAAATACACATTAAATAATTCAATATAATTCTGTAGGGTCAGAGTCCGTACATTGCAAGTAAGTGAAAAACCAGCTCAGCTACTTCAGAGACTTTTGATGAATCCCTGGCATGGACAGCGCTTCCTTGTAAGCATGAGCCGAAAAAAAAATACAAGTAGACCGGCCGTTCTGGATGAAAAACATCTTCACCGTTTTATTTCAACATCAGTGAAAATCTAGAAACATAATCCATATAAAAAGTGTTGCAAAAATGTTTATTGCATCAATCCATCGCATTTTGGACACGTATGTCTGATATGCTTGGTTAACGCTGTAAATATTTTTGCATCACTTTCTATATGGACTGTGTTTCTGGATTTTTACTGCTGCTGAAATAAAATGTTGGAGAAGTTTTTATCAAGAATGGCTGCACTACTTGTAAAATTTTCTAATGTCCAGGTGTGAAACAGGAAGTATGAGTCTAAGGCAATGTTCACACATTGCGTTTTTGCTGCGTTTTTTTCTGCAGGCAAAACCTGCTCTTTTGGCAGTAAAGAAGCTTCTTACAAAAAGCAGGTCTTTCTGCATTTTTGATGCATTTTTTGTTTTTTTTTGCTGTGTATTTACTGCATTTTTATGCCGCGAATTTGCTGCGTTTTTTTGCTGCGTATTTTTGCTACGTATTTGCTTCGTTTTTTTGCTGTGTATTTCCTGTGTTTTTTTGCTGCTTATTTGCACACATTTGTTTTTGTTTTTATTCCTTGATTGAATGTGAGAACTGCAGTATTTTTTAAATTTGCACCATGTCTATTCTTTAAAGGGAATTAGTGATGAGCGAGCACTAAAATGCTCGGGTGCTCGAAGCTCAGGTCGAGCACATTGGAATACTCAGGTGCTCGACCCGAGCAACGAGCCCAATGTAAGTCTATGGGAAACTCGAGCATTTTTCTGGCGGTCCCCCCCCCGGCGGTCTGCAGAAGGTCAAAGATTGCCCAAATCAATGGGAACAGTGCTCAATTAAACGTCAGGCAGGCAGAATATATATGCAGACAGGCAGGCAGGGTATATAGGAGGGTGCATGAAAAACATAGCAGGGCACTCAGAACACACTAGTGCCCTCCGATTTTCATGCACCCGTTTCTTTAAAAAAGGCGGCCGGCAATTCATCAGCGGCATACACCGGTACCCGACAATTTAGAACAGAAAGAATAGAGCATCACACATAGATTAGATAGATAGATAGAAACATGTCAGTCACATATATAATAAGTACAGTGACAGTGTTGATTGCTGTACTTGTCATTTAGTGTTAAAATAAAGGATTTATTAAAAAAAAAATTGGCATGGGGTTCCCTGTAATTTTAGTCTCTAGCGGAGGTTAAGCAGACGGCTGGGGCAGATGTTTGAAGCCTAGGAAGGGGTTAATACCCACGGAGCTTCCCAGGCTACTAATATCAGCCCCCAGCTGAATACCTAGCCTTTACTAGCTATTAAAATGGGGGACCCCCAAAAAATGACGTGGGGTCCCCCCTATTTTAATAGCTAGCAAAGGCTAGGCAGACAGCTGGGGGCTGATATTAATAGCCCAGGAAGGGTGCCATGAATATTGGCCCCCTCCCAGGCTAGAAACACCAGCCGTCAGCCGCCTCAGAAATGGCGCATTCATAGGATGTGCCAATTCTGGCACTTAGCCTCGCTCTTCCCACTGCCCTGTAGCGGTGGCAGTGGGGTAATAGGGCTGGGGTTGATGTCAGCTTATAATGCCAGCTGACATCAAGCCAAGGTTAGTAATGGAGAGGCGTCTATAAGACACCCCCATTACTAACCCCATAGTGAAAGTTAAAAAAAAACCAACACCCAGAATAAAATCCTTTAACCGCTTCGCACCAGAGCCTGTTTTTGCCTTCGTGACCGAACCAATTTTTACAATTCTGACCACTGTCACTTTATGAGGTAATTACTCTGGAACGCTTCAACGGATCCCCCTGATTCTGAGACTGTTTTTTCATATTGTACTTCATGATAGTGGTAAAATTTCTTCGATATCACTTGCGTTTATTTGTGAAAAAATCGGAAATTTGGTGAAAATTTTGAAAATTTTGCAATTTTCAAACTTTGAATTTTCATGCCCTTAAATCAGAGAGATATGTCACACAAAATAGTTAATAAATAACATTTCCCACATGTCTACTTTACATCAGCACAATTTTGGAACCCAAATTTTTTTTTGTTAGGGAGCTATAAGGGTTAAAAGTTGACCAGCGATTTCTCATTTTTCCAACAAAATTTACAAAAACATTTTTTTAGGGACCACATCATATTTGAAGTCACTTTGAGGGGTCTTTATGACAGAAAATACCCAAAAGTGACACCATTCTAAAAATTGCACCCCTCAAGGTGCTCAAAACCACATTCAAGAAGTTTATTAACCCTTCAGGTGCTTCGCAGGAATTTTTGGAATGTGGAAGAAAAAAATTAACATTTAACTTTTTTCACAAAAATATTACTTTAGACCCATTTTTTTTACTTTTTATTTTCACAGGGGTAACAGGAAAAAATGGACCCCAAAATTTTTTGTGCAATTTCTCTTGAGCGCGCTGATACCCCACATGTGAGGGAAAACCACTGTTTGGGCGCACTGCAGGGTTCGGAAGGGAAGGAGCGCCATTAGACTTTTTGAATGTAAAATTTGTCTGAATAATTAGCAGACGCCATGTTGCGTTTGGAGAGCCCCTGATGTTCCTAAACAGTGGAAACCCCCCACAAGTGACACCATTTTGTAAACTAGACCCCTTAGGGAACTTATCTAGATGTGTGGTGAGCACATTGAACCCAAAGGTGCTTCACAGAAGTTTATAATATTGAGCTGTAAAAATAAAATTTTCACATTTTTCCCACAAAAACGTTTTTCATCCCTTAATTTTGCATTATCATAAGGGTAAAAGGAGAAATTGCACCATGAAATTTGTTGTGCAATTTCTCCTGAACACGCTGATACCCCATATGTGGAGGCAAACCACTGTTTGGGCGCACGGCAGGGTTTGAAAGGGAAGAAGCGCCATTTGACTTTTTGAATGTAAAATTTGTTTGAATAATTAGCGGACGCCATGTTGCATTTGGGGAGCCCCTGATGTGCCTAAACAGTGGAAACCCCCCACAAGTGACACCATTTTGGAAACTAGACCCCTTAGGGAACTTATCTAGATGTGTGGTGAGCACCTTGCGCCCCCAGCTGCTTCACAGAAGTTTATAATAATGAGCTGTAAAAATAAAATTTTCACACTTTTCCCACAAAAAATGTTTTTCATTCCCTAATTTTGCATTATCATAAGGATAACAGGAGAAATTGCACCATGAAATTTGTTGTGCAATTTCTCCTGAGTACGCCGCTACCCCATATGTGTGGGAAAACCACTGCTTTGGTATACGGCAGGGTTCGGAAGAGAAAGGAGCGCTATGTTGGCTGGGATAGGTTGCAGACACCATGTCACATTTGAAGAGTCGCTGACATGCCGAAACAGCAGAAACCCCCACAAGTGACCCCATTTTGTAAACTACACCTCTCAAGGAATTCATCTAGGGAAGTAGTGAGTATTTTTTAATTTACACCATTGGGCAGTGAAAAAAGCATAATTATATTTTTACCACAAAAAAATGTTTTACCCTCAGATTTTACATTTTAACACAGGGCAATGGGTAAAAATGGTGCCGAAATGTGTCACACAATTTCTTCTAAAAGTGTCAATACCCCATATGTGGCTGTATCATACCGCTCAGCCATACGGCGAGATCTGGGGGGGACGAAGCGCTATTTTACAATTGGAGAACAAATTATTGTAGAATAGGCATTAGGATTTGGGAGCACAAAATTTTCTGAATTTCTTTTGGGGGGCAAGGGCCATTTCGCTTTTCCAGAGCCTTTCTGATACCAGTAACTTGGAAGTCCCTTATATTTTTAACAGATGACGGACCTGAGTGGGGACTAGCTTTTTTGAGGACTGAGTTGAAGCTTTTATTGGGAACATTTTACGTAACATTTATCCGGCGCTGTAGGCTGAGCACTTACAGTACAGACCAAAAGTTTGGACACACCTTCTCATTTAAAGATTTTTCTGCATTTTCATGACTATGAAAATTGTACATTCACACTGAAGGCATCAAAACTATGAATTAACACATGGAATTATATACTTAAGAAAAAAGTGTGAAACAACTGAAAATATGTCTTATATTCTAGGTTCTTCAAAGTAGTCACCTTTTGCTTTGATGACTGCTTTGCACACTCTTGGCATTCTTTTGATGAGCTTCAAGAGGTAGTCACCGGAAATGGTTTTCACTTCACAGGTGTGCCCTGTCAGGTTTAATAAGTGGGATTTCCTGCCTTATAAATAGGGTTGGGACCATCAGTTGTGTTGTGCAGAAGTCTGGTGGAAACACAGCTGATAGTCCTACTGAATAGACTGTTAGCTGCTTTTTTCTTGCCATAATACAAATTCTAAGTAAAGAAAAACGAGTGGTCATCATTACTTTAAGAAATGAAGGTCAGCCAGTGTGAAAAATTGGGAAAACTTTGAAAGTGTCCTCAAGTGAAGTTGCAAAAACCATCAAGAGCTACAAAGAAACTGGCTCACATGAGGACCGCCCCAGGAAAGGAAGACCAAGAGTCACCTCTGCTTCTGAGGATAAGTTTATCCGAGTCACCAGCCTCAGAAATCGCAGGTTAACAGCAGCTCAGATTAGAGACCAGGTCAATGCCACACAGAGTTCTAGCAGCAGACACATCTTTTCAACAACTGTTAAGAGGAGACTTTGTGCAGCAGGCCTTCATGGTAAAATAGCTGCTAGGAAACCACTGCTAAGGACAGGCAACAAGCAGAAGAGACTTGTTTGGGCTAAAGAACACAAGGAATGGACATTAGACCAGTGGAAATCTGCTTTGGTCTGATGAGTCCAAATTTGAGATCTTTGGTTCCAACCACAGTGTCTTTGGGCGACGCAGAAAAGGTGAACGGATGGACTCTACATGCCTGGTTCCCACCGTGAAGCATGGAAGAGGAAGTGTGATGGTGTGGGGGTGCTTTACTGGTGACACTGTTGGGGATTTATTCAAAATTGAAGGTATACTGAACCAGCATGGCTACCACAGCATCTTGCAGCGGCATGCTATTCCATCCAGTTTGCGTTTAGTTGGACCATCATTTATTTTTCAACAGGACAATGACCCCAAACACACCTCCAGGCTGTGTAAGGGCTATTTGACCAAGAAGGAGAGTGATGGGGTGCTACGCCAGATGACCTGGCCGCCACAGTCACCAGATCTGAACCCAATCGAGATGGTTTGGGGTGAGCTGGACCGCAGAGTGAAGGCAAAAGGGCCAGCAAGTGCTAAGCATCTCTGGGAACTCCTTCAAGATTGTTGGAAGACCATTTCCAGTGACTATCTCTTGAAGCTCATCAAGAGAAAGCCAAGTGTGCGCAAAGCAGTCATCAAAACAAAAGGTGGCTACCTTGAAGAACCTAGAATATGAGACATATTTTCAGTTGTTTCACACTTTTTTGTTAAGTATATAATTCCACATGTGTTAATTCATAGTTTTGATGCCTTCAGTGTGAATGTACAATTTTTATAGTCATGAAAATACAGAAAAATCTTTAAATGAGAAGGAGTGTCCAAACTTTTGGTCTGTACTGTACATTGGGGTTTCCATCTAAATTTCCAAGTGATGTAATTCAGATGAAACCCCTGTGGGATCCATTCACTGTAATGAGGCAGCAGAGTTACTCTGGACTCCGTCTGGCCTCTGTTTTGCGGTGTCCTTTTTTTCAAAAGTGCACAAAACTGTGGCCAACCGCACTTTTATGCACGCCTAAAACAGATGACACCGTGGGATCACAGGCCAGACGGCATCCACAGTGGCCTATATCTGCCTCATTACAGGGAATCTTCCGTCATGGGTTCCGTCTGAATCACGTATTTCAGAGATTTACACGGAAACTCTGGCGCAAGTGCTTAGCGCAGAGCGCAGGATAAATGTGAGCAGAGCGTTACTGCGATCTTTGGGAGACATAATAAACAAATCAGTAGCAGGTGAAGAATTGGTTTTATTTATTTTTTACGCCGTTCCCCGTGCGGTATAAGTGATGAGATTACTTTATTCTTCGGGTCGGTGCGATTACAGAGATACCAGATTTATATCGGGTTTTTATGACTGACAGCTGTCACACACTAAGAGACGCTTTTTTTTGCAAAATCTAGTTTTTGCATCGCCATATTTTGAGAGCTATAATTTTTCCATATTTCAGCCGACAGAGTCATGTGACGGCTTGTTTTTTGCGGGACGAGTTGACATTTTTATTGGTGCCATTTTTGGGTATTTGACATTTTTGATCGCTTTCTATTCCGTTTTTTGGGAGGTAAAATTAACAAAAACCAACAATTCAGGAATTGTTTTTTGAGGTTTTTTTTATGCCGTTCTGCGTGTGGTAAAAGTGATCAGGCAGCGTTATTCTTCGGGTCGGTACGTTTACAGCGATACTACACTTACTGTATATTTTTTTTATGTTTTGGCGCTTTTACACAATAAAACAATTTTATAGAAAAAATATTTTTTTTGCATTGCTTTATTCTGAGCGCTATAACTTTTTTATTTTTCGGCTGATGGAGCTGTATGGCGGCTTTTTTTTTGCGGAACAAGATGACGTTTTCAGCGGTACCATTTTTATTTCCATTTTCCTTTTTGATCGCATTTTTTTCCACTTTTTGTTTGGCGATATGATGAAAAAGCATATTTTTTTGCTCCGTTTTTTATTTATTTTTATTACGGTGTGCACAGAAGGAGTTAATTAGTGTGACAGTGTTATAGATCGGGTTGTTTCGGACGCGGCAATACCAAATATGTGTACTTTTTTTGGTTTTGCATAAATATACGGATTTATTGGTTTAATATTTTATTTATTTATTTTTATTTATTTTGTGATTTTTTTTTTTAACAGTTTAAAAACATTTTTTTTTACTTTTTTTTACATTTTACTTAGTCCCTGTATGGGACATTAATTTGTATTTTTCTGATCACTGATCTCATGTAATGTAATAGACATGTATTACATTACATGAGATCTTCGCTGACTGTTTCACAGTCAGAGTCTCCTGCCAGGCTTCAGCTGCAGGCTGAGCCAGGCAAGACACCATATATGGCAGATCTGGAGGCGGTCATGTGACCTCCAGCTGCCATAGCAACGTCAGGTCCTGGAAGGTATAAGGGGGCCGTCGGAGAGGTAAGTGGACGACCCCCTCTCCTCCTGCTGTCTTCTGTATGCCGCGATCACTATAGATCGCGGCATATAGAAGACAGCAAAGGGTTAGCATCATTGGGACCTGATCCAATCAGATCCCGATGATGTCCCCTGTCAGAGCTAACGCTCTGCACCGGAATCGTAGCGCTTGCAGGACCCTGGGGGTTCTGAGCGCTGCGAGACCACCCACCGTTTTTAAGCGTCGGCGCTGCACAGAGCCCAGCAAGCGCCGACGTTTATCTACAGTGGGTGGTCGGGAACCGGTTAATTGAAATAAAGACCCAATACTTAAATATTCTAAATTAAACTCTACTTACCGTATCGCCCATTCCATTCTGGGGCGGCTGACGACTGGTGTTTCTAGCCTGGGAGGGGACCAATATTCATGGCACCCTTCCTGGGCTATTAATATCAGCCCCCAGCTGTCTGCCTAGCCTTTGCTAGCTATTAAAATAGGGGCGACCCCACGTCATTTTTTTGGGGTCCCCCATTTTAATAGCTAGTAAAGGCTAGGTATTCAGCTGGGGGCTGATATTAGTAGCCTGGGAAGCTCCGTGGGTATTACCCACTTCCCAGGCTTCAAACATCTGCCCCAGCCATCTGCTTAACCTCCGCTAGAGACTAAAATTACAGGGAACCCCACGCCAATTTTTTTTTTAATAAATCCTTTATTTTAACACTAAATGACAAGTACAGTAACCAACACTGTCACTGTACTTATTATATACAGTACAGACCAAAAGTTTGGACACACCTTCTCATTTAAAGATTTTTCTGTATTTACATTACTATGAAAATTGTACATTCACACTGAAGGCATCAAAACTATGAATTAACACATGTGGAATTATATACTTAACAAATAAGTGTGAAACAACTGAAAATATGTCTTATATTCTAGGTTCTTCAAAGTAGCCACCTTTTGCTTTGATGACTGCTTTGCACACTCTTGGCATTCTCTTGATGAGCTTCAATAGGTAGTCACCGGAAATGGCCTTCCAACAATCTTGAAGGAGTTCCCAGAGATACTTAGCACTTGTTGGCCCTTTTGCCTTCACTCTGCGGTCCAGCTCACCGCAAACCATCTCGATTGCGTTCAGGTCTGGTGACTGTGGAGGCCAGGTCATCTGGCGTAGCACCCCATCACTCTCTTTCTTGGTCAAATAGCCCCTACACAGCCTGGAGGTGTGTTTGGGGTCATTGTCCTGTTGAAAAATAAATGATGGTCCAATTAAACGCAAACCAGATGGAATAGCATGCTGACGCGCCCCCTGGGCCGTGGGGTGCTCGGTGCCTGGCCGGTCGTCGCTTGGGGAGATGTCACAGTGGCGGTGACCCGGTCCGTGACCCAGGGCGGTCAATCAAAAAGGGAATATTTACAGGGGATTTATAGTTTTTATATAAAGTTTGTGACGCCACCTGTGGTATGCGGCTATGTGGAGCCGCCGCTGCGGTGCAGATCCTCTGGGGCTGGTGTTGACGTAGCAGAGTTGGTTTAGCTCTCCACAGGTAGAGCTTAGCTCTAGGGCAGTGTAGATGTTGTAGATGTTGCTGGGCATTGTAGTGCAGGGAGTGATGGCGCAGCAGTAATTCACAGAGACAGTGGAGTGCAGTCTTCAGAGTTTACTCACAGTTGTTAAGTTCCTCAGGTTGCACTGTACAGGTTACAGCCTCCCACGTCGCGTTGTGTTCACCAGGCAGGGGTTCAGCAATTCCTCAGGTAATTCAAGAGTGCCTGACAGGACCCCATTCTATGTGCCTTTCTCAGTCGTCTTCCTGCGCTGGCTCTCACCCTCCTGCCCTGCGCCTCACAATCAGTGTCCCAATCCGGTAGCCTCGGGTCTTATCGGGCGACCTGCAGTCCCCTGGACCCTCTGTGATCAACTTCTCAGCGATTGTGGCTGTGGCAACTGCACCCTGAAAATACAGAAGCCTCCGGTTTCTAGCTGAGCCTTGTAGTTCTCCACTAGTTTAGGGGCCGGTCCCCACTGCGGCTTGATCCTTCCACACCTGGTAGAATCAGGCGTACGGGTGGCCTCCAGCACTGCCCGTACCCCTAGGATCCCCTCGTTCCTCCTGGAGCCTTCCTTCCTGCTCCTCTCTCCTTCACAGTCTTGGGCCTCTCTGCTAGGCCCACTCTGGAGCAGAGCTCGCTCCTACTCTCAGACTGAAATCTCTGACTGGACTCACTTCCCAAGATGGTTCCCATTTTTATACAGCTCCTTCAGAAGTGCTCCCCTTATCTGCTTCCTCCACCCACACCCACTACATGGTTCCCCCTCACTTGGTTCCCCTCCACTCCAGCCAGGGACCAGGGAATGTGCTCTCCCTTAGGAGCAATCTCGTCCTTCCCTACTGAAGTGGATGTGTTGGATGCAGGTGTTAGGGTCCCGGGCAGCACTCTATCCTTACCTCAGAGTGGGATACCACACCTCTGGGTGAGATGCAGTACCTCTGTGGCGACTGAACCCTCAGGGGCGCCACAATGCCGCTGCAAGATGCTGTGGTAGCCATGCTGGTTCAGTATGCCTACAATTTTGAATAAATCCCCAACAGTGTCACCAGCAAAGCACCCCCACACCATCACACCTCCTCCTCCATGCTTCACGGTGGGAACCAGGCATGTAGAGTCCATCTGTTCACCTTTTCTGCATCGCACAAAGACACTGTGGTTGGAACCAAAGATCTCAAATTTAGACTCATCAGACCAAAGCACAGATTTCCACTGGTCTAATGTCCATTCCTTGTGTTCTTTAGCCCAAACAAGTCTCTTCTGCTTGATGCCTGTCCTTAGCAGTGGTTTCCTAACAGCTATTTTACCATGAAAGCCTGCTGCACAAAGTCTCCTCTTAACAGTTGTTGTAGAGATGTGTCTGCTGCTAGAACTCTGTGTGGCATTGACCTGGTCTCTAATCTGAGCTGCTGTTAACCTGCGATTTCTGAGGCTGGTGACTCGGATAAACTTATCCTCAGAAGCAGAGGTGACTCTTGGTCTTCCTTTTGTTATGCACACGCCCGGGCTGACAGGAGTGTGCGTGATTTAGTGATTCCACTGTGCCATAAATCGGAGAGTGCCTGGGGGGGAGTAACTAAGTATCTACCCGATCCGACCAAGGTCACATGACTACTAACGACGCCGTGCACCAGGGAGGAACCGAGCAGAGGGACCAGGTGCTACTCCAGGCCAGACCCCGGACACGCTGTTGACCCACACCGGGGAATACAGGAACAGGCAGGTTAGGCTGGCACACAGACAGGTGGGTATTGGCAGACACGGCTGGAATGCAGACAGGTGGGCACTGGCAGGCACGGCTGGAGTGCAGACAGGAGGATACTGGCAGGCACGGCTGGTATGCAGACAGGAGGGTACTGACAAGTACGACTGGTGTGCAGACGGAGAGGTACTAGCAGGTTGGAGCACAGGCCGGATAGGGTCCAGTACAGACTGGGATTCAGGAACAGAACCACAGATGCAGTAGACAAGCAGAGCAGAGAGGAACCGCCGGAGAGGTGGGCAAGGCGGAGCAGAGAGGTACCGCCGGAGCGGTGAGCAAGCAGCGTAGGGAGAAACCGCCGGAGCGGTGAGCAAGGCAGAGCAGGCAGGAACCGCCGGAGCGGTGAGCAAGGCAGAGCAGGCAGGAACCGCCGGAGCGGTGAGCGAGGCAGAGCAGGCAGGAACCGCCGGAGCGGTGAGCAAGGCAGAGCAGGCAGGAACCGCCGGAGCGGAGAGCAAGGCAGAGCAGGCAGGAACCACCGAATCGGTGAGCAAGGCAGAGCAGGCAGGAACCGCCAGAGCGGTGAGCAAGGCAGAGCAGGCAGGAACCGCCGGAGCGGTGAGCAAGGCAGAGCAGAGAGAAACCGCCGGAGTGATGAGCAACGCAGAGCGGGCAGAAACCGCCGGAGCGGTGAGCAAGGCAGAGCGGGCAGGAACCGCCGGAGCGGTGAGTAAGGCAGAGCAGACATAAACCGCCGGAGCAGTGAGCAAGTCAGAGCGGGCAGAAACTGCCGGAGCGGTGAGCAAGGCAGAGCAGAGGGGACAGGGCTCTGTTCACACGGAACAGACTGGAAGGGAAAGGCAGAACCAGATACACACAAGATACTTGCAATGAAGTACCGAGTGGACTCTAAACTCACAAACGGGAGTACTGCGACGAGTAGGTGTTAGGTGCAGGTTCAGGCTCTGCAGAAAAAGGGAAGGTACGTACATAGAAAAAAACAGGTAACCGACTAGGAGAGTGTTCAGACAGGAACTGAGTGTACAAACTGGAACTGACACTGCAGCGAGATACAGGAGCGGGTCTGGGTATGCGGCCCCCAGAAGGCGGGACGAACAGGCTAGGAGCGTGTTCAGACTGGCCTGGAAATACAGCCTCCAGGAAGGCGGACAGACAACAGGCTAGGAGATAGTTCAGACAGGCCTGGGAATACAGCCCCCAGGTTGGCGGACAGGCAAGAACAGAACAGGACCTGGCACATTCAGAGTCCAGGAGCACACTGAATGTTAGAGTTGCTCAGGCACCAGCTCCCATGTGGAGCTGGTTTAAATATCCAGAGACAGACAGCAATAGGCTGAGCACGCATTAGGGGTGTGCCCACAGCAGCTACAAGAAACAGGAAGTAACCAGGCCGCCGCCCTAAGCAGTCAGAACAGAGACAAACAGACAGCATGAATAGAAGCCAGGCTAGCAGACTGGACTGAAGATCAAGTTTGCGATCTTGCATAGTGAGAGATGGGGCACCATGCAAGCCCACCACCAGGTATGTTACACCTTTCCTGGGGCGGTCCTCATGTGAGCCAGTTTCTTTGTAGCGCTTGATGGTTTTTGCAACTGCACTTGGGGACACTTTCAAAGTTTGCCCAATTTTTCGGACTGACTGACCTTCATTTCTTAAAGTAATGATGGCCACTCGTTTTTCTTTACTTAGCTGCTTTTTTCTTGCCATAATACAAATTCTAACAGTCTATTCAGTAGGATTATCAGCTGTGTATCCACCTGACTTCTGTACAACACAACCCCATTTATAAGGCAAGAAATCCCACTTCTTAAACCTGACAGGGCACACCTGTGAAGTGAAAACCATTTCCGGTGACTACCTCTTGAAGCTCATCAAGAGAATGCCAAGAGTGTGCAAAGCAGTCATCAAAGCAAAAGGTGGCTACTTTGAGGAACCTAGAATATAAGACATATTTTCAGTTGTTTCACACTTTTTTGTTAAGTATATAATTCCACATGTGTTAATTCATAGTTTTGATGCCTTCAGTGTGAATGTACAATTTTCAAAGTCATGAAAATACAGAAAAATCTTTAAATGAGAAGGTGTGTCCAAACTTTTGGTCTGTGCTGTAAGTGACTGACATGTTTCTATCTATCTAATCTATGTGTGATGCTCTAGTCTTTCTGTTCTAAATTGTCAGATACCGGTGTATGCCGCTGCTGAATTGCCGGCTTTTCACGTTTCACTGTGAGCACTGTTCCCATCGATTTGGGCAATCACTGTAATGCCACAACCACCATGGCCGTGACATTACAGTGAGTGGCAGACAATCCCTGCATGATTGGTGCTCTAAATAGCGCCAAACATGCAGGACGGGGACCCGAGCTCCCACCCGAGCAACACGCAAATACTCGGCGAGCTCCGAGCATCTCGAGTACTTAGAAGCTCGGTCGAGTAACGAGCAGTGGCGAGCATGCTCGCTCATCACTAAAGGGAATCTGTCACCACTTTGGAGATATCAGACATCTACTATGGCCATACAGGGTATAGAAAGTAAATCTAAACTTACCATAGTAGAGGTCTGATTGCAGAGAAAAGTGTTCTTATAAATTCTGTTTTGCACAGGATTGGCGTCCCCCGGATGCCAAGAAATCCCCGCCTCTCTGTTTATTATTCCCCTATATCCCCGCCTATATGCTTAGTTACCATATTCCTCCCTCACCTGTACTGGTCTCCCTGACTTCCGGGCATGCGCAACACTGTGCTCCCTGACTTCCGGGCATGCTCAAAGCGCCGCTCACATAGAGTGTGGTTTGCTTCATCCCGACCCGTCTGCCTGTGCACTGCGCTGCAGGTTTCTATTGCGAAGGTGCTGGGAAACCTCTACTATTGGCCATACAGTTATGTATAGATTTACTTTTCTATACCCTGTATGCCCATAGTAGAGGTCTGATATCTCCCAGGGGGTTGACATATTCCCTTTAAGCATATGTGCAGCAGTTTTTCACCCGTAGAAAGCAACGAGAAAGTGCAAAAACGCTGGAAAAAAAACACAGCAAACAGTGTTTACTGCATTTTTGCTGAGTATTTCGTAAATAAAATTAACTTTATTAAACTTGTACTGTAGACAAATCACACAAGTAATCTGCAGCAAAAAGGCAGAAAAACCTGCACTTTGAATGCAGTGTTTGCTGCTAAAAGATCAGGTTTTGACTGCAGAAGAAAATTCTGCATGTGAACATAGTCCAAGGTTGCTTATGCTATAAGATAGCAAAACAAGCAGTAATTACCCTCTGAAGTCCTTGGCTACACATGATTTCATCACCACAGTCCTTTTGAAGACTCAAAAGGCAATGGAGCGACAGGAGATTAAGTAGGTTATGTATTTCTTGTTATTTTACAGCTCAAGCAGCCTTGTCCCTGGTTAGTAATGAAACCGGATAACTCCTCTAATACCCTTGAAAATTAAACATTTGAAATTAAATTACTTGAATTTTTATTATTATTATTATTATTATTATTATTATTTTAGATGCTAAACAGACAGCTGCAGACACTTGGGGAAAAAAAGCTCTGGTCATGAAGTGAAAACTTAGCTTTATAGTTTCTGGACTAATGAAAAAGTCATGTGTCCATCACCATATGCAGACGTAGTGGTCCTAACATTACAAGCAATGCACAGTGCTTTGCTATCATAAGGGGCGAAACGATCACAGAGGTTGCGATCGGGCTCCTGCAGGTGGGTGGTCCACCAATGCCAGCGCAAAGCTCAACTGGATGTGCGTCCTCAGACGCACATTCAGCTGAAGTGTATTGGAGTACAGGGGACCCACTGGGTCTGTGCTCTGCAATACACACTGCCGGACAATCAGAGGTCAGCAGTTGACGTCGCTGTGCACAGGACTGGGTGCGCATGGCAGTGACATCATGCGCTCCCGTCACTTGCACGCTAAAGTCAGCTGGTTATAAAGCCATTTATAAAGCTTTTGGGACTCCAGCGAACCACAGTGAGAGCCTTTAACTATAAGGCTGTGTGCCCACTATGCGTTTTTTAAGCGTTTCAGCAGCAATTCCGCTGCAGAAACGCTTAAAAACGCTTGGTAGAAGGTCTGCCATGTTCACCAATGATAATCCGCATGTGCTGTGCACATGCTGCGGAAATTTCCGCGGTGGATTATCATTGCGGAAAACTCTGCAGCACTACCAATTATTTTGCGGAAGCGCTGCGTTTTCGCCGCCATTGACTTGCATTGGAACGCATGGATTACGCATCACTGAATCTGTACATGCGGATTAAATGCTTTTCAATGTGCGGATGGTACCCAGGATGGGAGAAGAGGAGACTCTCCTCCGGATCCAGGTACCATAGTACCTGTAAAAAAAAGAATAAAATAAAAAATAAATATTCTACTTACCTTCTGATGGCCCCCGGTGTCCTTGTCTCGGCTTGCCGGCAGCTCGAGGTAGACTAGAAGGACCTGCAGTGACGCCATTTAGTCATGTGACGGGTCATGCGACCGCTGACGTCGGCAGGTCCTTTAGTTTACCGCGAGCTGCTGGCAAGCCGAGACAAGGACACCGGGGGCCATCAGAAGGTAAGTATAATATTTATCTATTATTTTTTACCATTCTTTTGGTCACACTATATAAATCCATGCCGTTTTCGTGGATTTATATAGGGTGACCAAGTTGTCAAGCACTTTCCAAGTGATGCTAAAATCGCTTGGAAAGCCCTTGACAACCCGCATGTGGAAATGCATGTGAAGAACGCTTCACTTCCGCTTGTCCCTGGCAGGAAAAACGCATGTAAAATCCGCATGCGTTTTTTCTGCCAGGGAGATGCAGAAACGCTCAGGAAAAATCTAGAGCATTTCTGCATCATGGGCACATATCCTACTGTAAATGGCGAAAACATGGAACATTGGTGAACCTTCCCAGGAGTGGCTGGCCGACCAAAATTACCCTAAGAGAGCAACGATGACTCATCCAAGAGGTCACAAAAGACCCCACAACAACATTCAAAGAACTGTAGGCCTCACTTGCCTCAGTTAAGGTCAGTGTTCACGACTCCACCATAAGAAAGAGACTGGGCAAAATGGCATGCATGGCAGATTCCAAGATAAAAACCACTGCTGAGCAAAAAGAACATTAAGGCTTGTCTCAGTTTTGCCAGAAGACATCTTGATGATCGCCAAGACTTTTGGGAGAGTACTCCGTGGGCTGGTGATACAAAAGTTGAACTTTTTGGAAGGTGTACAGTATGTCTCATTACATCTGGCGTAGAAGTAACACAGCATTTCAGAAAAGGAACATCATACTAACCGTAAAATATGGTGGTGGTAGTGTGATGGTCTGGGGCTGTTTTGCTGCTTCATGACTGGGAAGACTTGCTGTGGTAAATGGAACCATGAATTCTGTGGTTTACCAAAAAATCCTGAAGGAGAATGTCCGGCTATCTGTTTGTGACCTCAAGCTGAAGCGCACTTGGGTTATGCAGCAGAATAATGATCCAAAACACACCAGCACGACTACCTCTGAATGGCTTAAGAAAAACAAAATTAAGACTTTCGAGTGGCCTAGTCAAAGGTCTGACCTTAATCCAATAGACTTCATCTTAATATCCTGCAGAGGTAGCCAGTATCTTATGAGAAATAAATAAAAAAAATTAAAATCTCTGTGATCTTGAGAATGGAGGAACTTTTTAATAAAAGGTAAATTGCAAAGTTGCTTTTTTTTACAAGCACTTTACAATTTAACCCATTTCAGAAGTTGAGAAAACGTAAAGACTTAAAGCAAAACAAAGAGGCGTCTAGAGATGTCCATGGCCAGGTTTTTCTCTTGTCCCGTTTTCCTTTCTCTTCTTTTTCTTACTTTTTTTCTTCTCTACCTTCCTTTATAGACTTTTGTGGGACCCTTCTTTATATAAGCAGACCCCCGACATCACGCTAAGGAAAACGGAGGCTTTTTCTCTCTGATTTACTCAGAAGCAAAAATAAATATGAATGGCATGTTCCATCGCATAGCAATTCTTTAGGACTTTTTATTTAATCAGTATTTTTATTAATCTCATTTAACATCCAGATATGTAAAATTATCATTATTGGATTTTTTTTGTAAGTTTAATTTAAAATATTATATATATTTTTTTAAAGTATGAAAGAAAGGGTCTTTTGACCAAAATAGCAATTTTGTGCTTCTGAAGGTATTTTTTTTTTAAGCCGGAAAGCAGAGTCTCAGTATTTTAAGCAAACATTTACTTTGTAACTGAGTAATACCTGAACCAAGATATTGACGTGCTAACAAGGGTATCCAAGCGTACCAGAAGGTCCTCAACCAGGAACGTGAGATCAGGTCTCTCCATGAAATTGCTCATGCTCCTTCCGCCATATGTAAACTTTAACATGTTTTTATTTCAGACAAGTTAAAATGTCAACATGTTATCCTCCACATATCTGAAATGAAATCATGCTGAAAATTAAATATTCGGAATTGTTTGCAGACGCATAGCTGCCTTAATGAGATCGAACAGGAGGACAAATATGCAGTAAAAGTCATTTATTATATATCAAATCCTGTATTTATTATAATGAGTATTTTTCCTTAAAGGGGTTGTCTGGTTCAAGTAATCCTATTTTAAAATACTCTATTAGAGCCTACTGAGTAGATAAAATGAGCCCCCTACTCATAACCCCTATCAATTAGGCAGTCAATTGGTTACAAAAAGCATTTCTGTCTGGAGGACTCAACATGAATGTGGATTTCATGAACAGCTCAATGATATTAATGGACGATGTGTAATGCTTTGTTTCTCCTGCGGGGGCATTGCAGGAGGATTAAACCATTTAAATACAATAGATTATAGTTTATTCCTGGGGGTTCTAGCAGCAGTTTATTTTAAGACACTTCTAATAGTGGATAACTCCTTAATCCTATGTTAAACTCTTTTATGGTTTACATATAGAACGATTGAGAAGTTTTATTTATTGTGCTTGTTTATATTAGACAACTGTCCCCAGTATCCTGGACTCCGCTCTCTTCTCCTGGGTCCACTGCCCTCTGTTGTGCTCCACTTCGGGTTTTGCAGATTGCCTGGCTTGGATCAATGACATCATCTCCCTAGATCTATTTAAGGCCCATTAGGACCTGTGTCTTGGGATTGAGACTCTATTGTTCCTTGTTTGGTGTGCTCCATTGCCTAAACAACTGTATTTCAACTCGCATCCATCCCTGGTGTGTTCCACTCCATTTGTCCATCTGATCCTGAGTTTCCAGTTAGTCTTAGTCCTCACTATTTCAGATGTCCTCTGAAAGCTGAATTAATGCCTGGGGTCCATGTGCCCACCCGGACCCAAAGGCTTAGCGGATCCACCTCACCTGGTGAGCCCTTACAGGTTACATAGTGCTGACAAAATCGATAGCCCTTTACAGACATAATCTCTGTGCCCATTAGGGCTCACAATCCATATCAGTATGTCTTTGGAGTGTGGGAGGAAATCAGAGCACTCGGAGGAAACCTGTGTAGACATGGGGAGAACATACAGATGTTGTTCCTGGTGGGATTTGTACATAGGACCCCAGCGCTGTAAAGCAACCACTGCTAACCACTGAGCCACCACCATGCTGTCCCAAGCTCCTGAATTACCATGCCATATACAAATTAGCCTAAAAGTTCATTGGGGATATGTCTATGTCCTTGCACGGCACCACTCTCCTCTCCGTGACTGACTCTTCCACCTTCTGCCACTTCAGGAGTCTGGCCGGCTGATATCTCGCTCATGCTGCATCTGCATCATTTCCCTAGAGGGGCCTTGCATTTAAAGAGGCAGTGCCACATCTTACACCAAAATGGCCAAGTGCAATCTAGACAGCTCAGCACTTAGCTTTCTCCTGTTCCATAGAAAATTAATAAAGTGAATGTCAATCATGTGCACCTCAGCTTCATTCAAGATGAGGCTCAGAGCCCTGTTCCTGGTTACCAAAGACCCGATATCGGGATCAGTGGTGGTCCAAGAGGTCAGATCCATAGCAATCAGTAAGATATCCCTTATCCTATGGCTAGCGTATAACTTAATATTTTGACAGTAACCCTAATTAACAGTGAAAAATGTCTGCCTGGTAGATGAGTATTTTTATTTTTACTTTTGAACTACTCTGGGCTCATTAAGAAAGTTTTAAGAGTTTTCAGTAATAAAATCATAAGGCTGAAGAACGTAGGTGTTCCTGTCCTCCACAATCTTCTTAGCAGGTCTAAAGCAAAGAATATCTCATTTTATGTAAAGTGAATGGAGGCTCTGTATCCCTGTCAGACCAGAGCAACTGTCCAAATATTTCATGTAGCAACATGACAGCAGAATAGCATCTCTTATTCACTTCTGCGGTGTACTGATTTACCATATTTTCCCCGTGGAGAATGCAAACTGCCTATGGTTGCCTAAATGACTTTACCTTGACAAAGAAGAGCAGACAAAATTCCGGTAGGGTTAGAATTTTCTACCCTTAGATCACCAGGCAAGTCTTACACCTCTGATGATTTCTTTGAGATCTTAGTAACAGATTCCCCAAAATGTAAAAATTTCAGGCACCTGCTGTTTTCCTAATTTGTCTTCAGGACTCTTGTACTAGTGGGGGCTGCAGAATGATATCATCAACACTGCTGTCCCTTAAGTTTGCCATACACATGATATATTTGTTGGCTGAATATTTGTTTGGTAGACACAGTAGTGATGAGCGCAAGTGCTTGCTACTCAAGTTTGCATAGGATTCTCAGTAGTGTTGAGCGAGCGTGCTCATTTAACCCTTTAAACGAGCACTCTCGGGTGCTTGCCGAGTAGTTTCGGCGTTCTCGGCATCTCTGTGTGAGCCGCCGCGGCTGCATGTATCATGGCTGTTTGACAGCCATGACACATGTAGGGATTGCCTAACAAACAGGCAATCCGTGCCTGTGCCACAACTGTCTAACAGCTGCGACACATGCAGCCATGGCGGCTCACATAGAGATGCTGAGCACGCCGCAAATACTCGGTGAGCACCTGAGCGTGCTCGTTTAAAGGCTTAAATGCTCGCACAACACTAGTGCTCGGGTATGCACCGAGTATCGCGGGTGCTTGAGTGACATGCTCGAGTCCCCGCTCCATATGTTTCGCAGCTGTTAGACAGCCAAAAAAAAACATGCGGGGATTGCCTGCCATACATGGGCAATCCCTGCATGTCTTTGGGCTGTCTAACAGCTGCGAAACATGTGGGGTGGAGACTCGAGCATGTCACTAGAGCACCCGCGATACTCGGTGCATACTCGAGCACCCGATGCAAACTTGAGTAGTGAGCACTTTCGCTCATCGCTAGTAGACAGCTTACTCACCCTACTCCCCCATACCTATAAGCACTCGCTTAGCCAAGAATTCATATGTTTTTAATTGGGTGAGAGGAAAAAGCCAGTGCCAGACTATTTTGTCAGTGACTTTGTCATCTCTCCTCAAACAGAAAGGATCCTCTTGGGTTAGAGTTGGGAAGCCACCATACAAATTAGATGGTTGGTCAGCTGGTCTTGCCGAATCGTCATGATTGGATGACTTCTATCCAATTTGTCAATAACACCAGTAAACACAGTTTTTGTCACATGAACATTACACTGTGTGCAGAATTATTAGGCAAGTTGTATTTTAGAGGATTATTTTTATTATTGATGAACAACTATGTTCTCAATCAACCCAAAAGACTCATAAATATCCAAGCTTAATATTTTTGGAAGTTGGAGTGTTTTTTTTTTAGATTTGGCTATCTTAGAAGGATATCTGTTTGTGCAGGTAACTATTACTGTGCAGAATTATTAGGCAACTTAATAAAAAACAAATATAACCCATCTCACTTGTTTATTTTCACCAGGTAAACCAATATCAGTGCACAAAATTTAGAAATAAACATTTCTGACATGCAAAAACCAAAACCAAAAAAATTAGTGATCAATATAGCCACCTTTCTTTATGATGACACTCAACTGCCTTCCATCCATAGATTCTGTCAGTTGCTTGATCTGTTTTCCATCAACATTGCGTGCAGCAGCCACCACAGCCTCCCAGACACTGTTCCAAGAGGTGTACTGTTTTCCCTCCCTGTAGATCTCACATTTTATGATGGACCACAGGTTCTCTATGGGGTTCAGATCAGATGAACAAGGGGGCCATGTCATTATTTTTTCTTCTATTAGACCTTTACTGGCCAGCCATGCTGTGGAGTAGTTGGATGCATGTGATGGAGCATTGTCCTGCATGAAAATCATGTTTTTCTTGAACGATACCGACTTCTTCCTGTACCACTGCTTGAAGAAGTTGTCTTCCAGAAACTGGCAGTAGGTCTGGGAGTTGAGCTTCACTCCATCCTCAACCCGAAAAGATCCCACAAGTTCATCTTTGATGATACCAGCCCATACCAGTACCCCACCTCCACCTTGCTGGCGTCTGATTCGGAGTGAAGCTCTCTGCCCTTTACTGATCCAGCCTCTGGCCCATCCATCTGGCCCATCAAGAGTCACTCTCATTTCTTCAGTCCATAAAACCTTTGAAAAATCAGTCTTAAGATATTTCTTGGCCCATTCTTGACGTTTTATCTTATGTTTCTTTTTCATAGGTGGTCGTTTTTCAGCCTTCCTTACCTTGGCCATGTCCCTGAGTATCGCACACCTTGTGTTTTTTCATACTCCAGTAACGTTGCAGCTCTGAAATATGGCAAAACTGGTGGCGAATGGCATCTTGGCAGCTTCACGCTTGATATGCCTCAATTCATGGGCAGTTATTTTGCGCCTTTTTTGGCCAACACGCTTCTTGCGACCCTATTGGCTATTTGCAATGAAACGCTTGATTGTTCGGTGATCACGCTTCAAAAGTTTGGAAATTTCAAGACTGCTGCATCCCTCTGCACGACATCTCACAATTTTGGACTTTTCAGAGCCCGTCAAATCTCTCTTCTGACCCATTTTGCCAAAGGAAAGGAAGTTGCCTAATAATTAAGCACACCTTATATAGGGTGTTGATGACATTAGTCAACACCCCTCCTCATTACAGAGATGCACATCACCAGATTTACTTAATTGGTAGTTGGCTCTCAAGCCTATGCAGCTTGGAGTAGGACAACATGTATAAAAAGTATCATGTGATCAAAATACTCATTTGCCTAATAATTCGGCACACAGTGTGGTATGTGCTGTATACATAGTTTTGCTGCTGAATTCAGATATCAAGTCCGCTTTGCTGTATCATCCCTAGATTTTGTATGATGACTCTTTTTTTACTCAGTATGAAGTTCACCTGGGCTGTATATTTATTAAGACTTAAGCTTTGTTGCTTCCTGGGTGAATGGGACAGTAGGGTCAGAAAAGAAAACATTACACCAGGAAATGCAAATTATTTATCCCAGCAAAGCTACATGTACTCATTGTTACACCTTTGGTCAGTCTTTCAAAAAGTTAACTTATTGCTGCTGCACATCAAACTAGGACAGAAGAAAAAGTTTGTCAAAGCGCTGGATCAAAATGCCAATGTATTTCTGCATCTGAAGAACAAGTTTCCAAGAATCAGTGACGCCAAGATCAAAGAAGGAATATTTGTAGGGCTCCAAGTTAGAGAAATGATGAGGGGTGTGAACTTTCAGAGCAAGTTGAGTTCAGCTGAAAAAAACACTTATATAGACTACATGGTTAAACATTAAATGATCAATGTAATTTCAGCAAACTTTACATAAATCAATAGTACAAGTAAATATAATGAACTTTGTAATTTATCTTGTCAGGGAAATCTGCTTCTTTCTCCATTTATGAGCCACTTCTTCTCCTACCCCGTCTCATGAACTCACCATTCACTCTGAAAACAAGTACAGTCATTGTTGCTGAAAACAAGACTGACTGCCAGCTCACTGAGGGATCAGATTACAGCTGCCCATTAAAGTCAATGGAGAAGAAAGGAGATGGAGCAGAGCGAGCCACAGACACAGCCAGATTGTTTTGCAGTTGTCTTGTGTTTTTCTTCAACTGTAGACCTGGAAGCGAGAACTCTGTCTGTGCATGCGGTGCCTCAGGCGACTATTTTCCTGAAGCCCACCACCCGAAAATCAACGGGCAGAGCAGGGACTCCGCGCATCGCTGACATTTTCTGAAAACCCAGGTCCCACAGCGTCGCACGTCCGGGACGCCACTTCCTTACAAACCAGGGCTGCAGCATCGCCCCACTCCTACCACCACCGGCTTCCTGCAACAGCGACCCTGGCTCCTGTGATCCCGCTCAAAACGCAGCCGCCCCCCATCTCCAGTAAGCTACATTCGAATTATAGGACACCCCCCCATTTTACTCCTACATTTTGGGGAAAAATAAGGTGCATCTTATAATCCGAAAAATGCAGCATGTATTTTTTATTTTAAATTGTATGTCTTTTAGAAACTATGGGTGATAGTAAAAAAAATAAAAGCAGATTTCAATTCTACCCTTTACTGTATGTGACAAAAATAATTTTATTTTGGAGACCAATGCTTATGTCTCCTATGGCAGACTATTGGACAACAGACGGGATATCTAAAAGTCACAAGATTGTTGGCAGTTGTTGAGCATGTCGGTGGTGCATACTTTTTTTTTTTTTCATGAAAGGTGAAATGTTATTTGGCCAATTTCAAAGGATGGTCTGTAGAGTTTTGGACTTAGGGAACAAACTAGAGAACACCTAAAAGCCGCCATATTCAATGGATTAAAGTATAGTGCTGGTTGAATGATCGTTTAGTGAACAATCGTGGTGCCAGCATAGACGTTTACACCCTAGTCATTATTGCCCGTCAGGGTTGCCAACTTGACTTTTTTCTGGATAGCTTATCAAAACATCACAGACAGAAATTATATTTTACAGAGACATTGGAAAGCCATAATAAATTATTATGATTATAATCGATACAGCCCATAATTCTGATTTGAAGGCACCAGCTGCATTCACAGTAAATTGTAAAATTATGATAATTACAGGCAAAATAATCTGAATAAGTTTCTTCAGCTTCAAAAAAAATTACGGAAGCCTTACATTTTTTTACGGACCTATTTTTACGGACTGTCCTGGAATTTCTGCACCGTTGGCAACCCTGTTGCCCGTTACAGTCATTCATCCTGGCCACACATGCTATGTGACACTGGGCAACATAAGAAATATTTTTCTGGGAATATTCTTTCAATGAAATAATTTTCATGGATGAATGATCTTTCCTTGAACAAACGATCTTGTGTCCAATTTTCATCTGAAAAAAAATCAAACATGACCAACTAAATTTCAAACGATAACTATCTGTGATTGGTCGGCTAAAACGAGCGTTCTTTCTTATATTTTCACCCAAGTCACGTTGGTTGAAGTTGTTCATTTTCATCAACTTTAACCCAACGTGTATGGGGGCCTTAAGAGCACCTAGAGTGGTTTTGAGGCACTCTACTCATAATGCATAAGAATCGTATGTGCTTTATGTGGATGTTGGCCATCCACATTGGATAAATGTGAATTTATTCACATCTGCCAAAAATGTAGTGTATATGAGGGCAGTTCGATTGACATCAGGAGAAGGAGTTGACATTTTAGCATCTGGCTGCAGATAAAGATTGATGGAGAGGTGGGGGATATAGTTGTTGACTACCATTCTTTCAACCAATGAATGTATGAATAGTGACTCGCCCCCTGGGCCTGCGTTGTGCGTGCACGTGTGTGCGGGGAATACCCGGAGCCGGATCGCTGGGGGTTGTAGTCTCCGTGGCGATGACCCGGTCCGTCCCCAGGGTGGTCAAATCAGTGGCAGGGTTATTGGTATGATGATGGTCCGACTACGCCACCCGTGGATTGCGGTCAGTGGGGACCGCCGCTGCAAGGCAGACCGCTGAGGCCGGTGTTGTGTGTGCAGCTAAGAATGGAATGACTCCCCACGGGAGAAGTATAGCCTCAGGGCAGTTGGTGTGGATGATGGGAGTGATGGTGCACGAGCGCAGCAGGAACAACTCAGAGTCTGTGCAGTGCAGTTCAGGGTCTTTACTGGTGTTATAAAACAGACCCTCCCGGGAGTACTGGTTAGCAGTAGAGGCCTGGTCAGTCTGTGAGCAAGCAGGATCTCCCCTGGCCAGGTGGAGTTGTAGGCCTCCCCGTCTATCTGCACTCTTCCTGGCTACCTTGCTGTATGCGGGTAGAAGTAGCCCACGTCCCTGAGTGTACCGTGTGGTGCTCACCCGTATGGCTGGTGACTTGGGGCCTTCTGTTAGCCTCCGCTCCACGATGGCGGTGCTGGTCCCTGGCTTGTGACCGTGCCTCCGGGCTTCTATGGCCAGAGGACCTGGAATCCCCTGCCGGTTGGATTCTGCTGCTGGACCTGGATGTCCCCACAGCCTCGGACTCCGTGTCCGGTCTTAGATTCTTCTGCCAGGGCGAGCTATCTGGCTTCCAGCCCCTGGCACTCGCTCCTGCTCCTACAGAGCTCCTAGTTCTTGCTTTCCCTCTCCAGGCTCTGACTCCCCTAATCCCGCCCCAGACCCAGTTTATAAGGGCAGATTCCTCCCCTCCCAGGTCTGGGCGGGAAGTGTTGCATGCTTAGGGCTCCTGACCAGAGAAACCTCCCACTTGCTCTCAGACATAATATTCCTATTACTGTGGCAACCAGACCCCTGGGATGCCACATTCCCCCCTAGTGAATTTTAGTACTCCGGGACTAAACACATTTTTAAGAAAACACAAATACAGGGTTAAACAATAATACAACATATATACAAGAAGCTTTAGTCTTTAGAGGTCACGGCGTGTCCATAACCGAGTGTCCATATCACCCAAGGTGAAGTTTTAAGCGAGGTAGGGGACCTGTCCAAAGAAAACCCCTTGCGTTGGCCTTGGGCGTGGCTGCAAGGCTGAAGCTAGCTACTTTGGGCCGCAAGGAGGCCACACCAGACAGGTTTTCTCTTCCGCGGCCATCTTCGCAAGAGGCACAATGTGCAACTATCTACAAAATTGTTCCGGTTATCCAGCGTCCATAACCTGTTAGTCCAAAGAACCCTGCAGGGTAACTGAGAAACATAATTAATAACAGGCAACAACAAAAACAATAAGCATTTTCAAGAAACAGGTAAATTTACAGTGCATTACTTTATATACTCCAGGGGGCGGGCATCTGACCTCTAGTGACTCTGGTGGACCTACGGAGCTCACTAACTGGTTCTGCACTACAGGGGGTAGGAGGTGTTATGGGTAAGCTGGGCAGCTGTCTGCGTACTCTTTGGCTCACTGGGGGCACGGCAGGCTCACTACTAGCAGAGGGTTGATCCTCCTGCGCTGCTGGTGTGGACTCTTCTGCCTCCTGGGCCGGCTGCTCTTCCAGCTCTACCTGGTCTTCTGTAGGCACTTGAGGGGCTGGCTGGAGAAAGGTGAGGACGGGCACCACGATAGCGTTGTTTACTTGTGTCCAGGACCGGGGAAAGTCTCCGAGTACGGTACTGATCATTTCCTCCTTTTCCTCTACGGGTTGAGGGTTTTCCTGATCTTCATCCGTGCTTTGCAACTTCTCGGGGCACTTTTTCAGGTGGTCTCTGGAGACAGTGGCTGTGGTCTCCCCTCCATCCTTGCTGATGACGTACACCTTTGGATTATTGTGGCTTGAGGGCAGTACGGTGTACGGGTCCTTTTCCCACTGGTCGTCCAACTTATGGAGCCGCCTTTTTCTTTTCAAGACCTGCTCTCCAGGTACCAGGGGAACAGCGGGAGCATGTTGGTTATAAGTCCTCTCCTGCCTTTCTCTTGATTGACAGAGACTTCGCTCGACGCTCTCCTGTACTTTCGGGTACCGCTGCTGCCGTTCTGTAGCCCAGTCTACCTCTGGCGAGGTGTCCTCGGGTGTCAGGACTCCCATATCCAGGTCAACAGGCAGCTTACCAGGTCTTGCTCGCATTAGGTAAGCCGGGGTACAGTTGGTGGAACCTACCGGGATGTGGTTATACAGGTCCACCAGATCAGGCAGTTTCTCAGGCCACAGGCTGCGTTCTTCCAGGGGCAATGTTTTTAGCAGATCTATCACCACCTGGTTCATCTTCTCGCAGAGTCCATTGGTTTGGGGGTGATAGGGCGTTGTTCTTATCTTCCGGCAGCCGTACAGGTTGTAGAACTCCTGGAAGACCTCCGCTTCGAAGGCTGGTCCTTGGTCTGTCAACACCTGTTCCGGATACCCGTGTGGGCGGCAGAATTGCTGCTGGAAGGCCCTAGCTGCTGTTTGAGCTGTTAAGTCTTTGACGGGGACCACCACTAGGAACCGGGAGTAGTGATCCACGATGGTTAGGGCGTAGCCATACCCGCTTCTGCTTGGAGCCAGTTTAACATGGTCCAGAGCGACCAGTTCCAGCGGCTGCCTGGTGATGATGGGCTGCAGGGGAGTCCTCTGGCTGGCACGGTCCCTTCTTCTTAGATTGCACGGGCCACAGTCTCTACACCATCTCTCAATGGCTCCTCTCATGCTTATCCAGTAGAACCGTTCACGCAGCAGGAACTCCAGCTTCTTCCATCCGAAGTGCCCTGCCCCATTGTGGTAGGCCTCCAGCACCATAGCTGCGTCCCGTCTCAGTACCACAACCTGCCAGATCAGTTCATGTGTCCGGGAATTGACCATTCTGCGGCACAACTTCTCCTTGTAGAGAAACAGTCTGCTTTTTTCCGTCCACAGTTGCTTGGTCTCTTCCGGAGCGTCTGGGTCCAGGCGTGCGTCAGCCTGGGTCAGCATCTCCTTCACCAGACGGACTGCGGGGTCACTGTCTTGCGTCTCCGCCCAGTTGTAGTGGGGTAAGGGGTTGAACGTAGCGGATCGCTGGCCCCTCACACGGTGGGAATACTGGGTAATCCCATGACGGTGGAACGCAGGGAGTTCGACCTCTTCCAGTTCTTCTGGATCTTCCCCTCCGTCCGGTAGGTTTGGCGTCCTGGACAGGGCGTCCGCATTGGTATTGGAGCGTCCTGCCCTGTATTTGATCGTGAACTCATAATTGGACAGGCGGGCCATCCATTTCTGCTCCAGGGCACCAAGTCTTGCAGTGTCCAGGTGTGTCAATGGGTTGTTGTCCGTGTACACGGTGAACCTGAAAGAGGCAAGGTAATGCTTAAAACGTTCGGTTACCGCCCACACCACTGCCAGGAACTCTAGCTTGAACGAGTTGTAATTCTCAGGGTTTCTTTCCGTGGGTCTCAGTTTTCGGCTGGCGTAAGCAATTACCTGTTCTCTCCCCTGCTGGATCTGGGACAGTACGGCTCCTAACCCGATGTTGCTTGCGTCCGTGTGGAGGATAAAGGGCTGGCTGTAATCAGGGTACGCCAGGATTTCCTCCCCCGTGAGGGCCATCTTCAGCGGAATGACTCCTCTTCCAGCTCTTCCCATCTGAAGGGTGGCTTCTGGTTTTTGGCCTATCTGGACTGGCCTATCAGGAGGTCCTGCATAGCAGCTGCCTTCTTGGTAAAACCGGGAATGAATCTTCGGTAGTAACCTACCAACCCGAGAAACTGCCGCCCTTCCTTTATGCTGGATGGTCTTGGTCAGTCCTTAATCACGGTGATCTTGTCAGGGTCAGGAGCCACTCCGTCAGCACTCACCACGTGTCCCAGGTACTGTACCTTTGGCTTCAGTAGATGACACTTTGAGGGTTTTACCTTTAGGCCATAGTTTGCCAGGGCTTCAAACACTTCTGCCCGGTGTTCCAGATGGTCCTCATAGGTCTTGGAATAGACGATGACATCGTCCAGGTATAATAGGACCGTCTCGAAGTTCCGGTGTCCCAGACAGCATTCCATCAACCGTTGGAAGGTTCCTGGTGCGTTGCAGAGCCCGAACGGCATACAGTTAAATTCGCTGAGTCCCATAGGGGTGGTGAATGCGGTCTTCTCCCGGTCCGCCTCTGCTACAGGAACCTGCCAGTAGAGATGAGCGTTGTTCTACTCGAACTGTTCACCAATCTCAAATTCGAGCTGTTTTGGGCGGTGTTCGAGCCGTTCGGCGAACACGAACGATTTGAGAAAAATTCGGCTGTTCGAGGTTATGTTCGATAACTGTTCGTGCACCAAAATCATAACTGGATTTTTTCTCAGTAATGATGAAAATTAATGTTAATATGCAGTTTGAGTGTACAACGGGGTGGGGGGAGGGGCAGGGGATGGATCTCTGCAGGAATAATGAAGATCTCCATTTTTTTTTCTCTTTCCCGCATTTACAGTGGGCAGGTGCAATCTGTCAGCCTATCAACAGCGCACACACGGAGCGAAGTGCTTTTTTCACACAAGCAAGGGCATGTGTCATTGGCAGTGTATGTCACATGTCCTTGCCCTATAAGACCAAGCCATTTTCCCCGTCGCCACCATTTTCTCACTGCTGCAGCTGCGTGTTAGACGGCACCGCTGTTGCTGTGTGCGCTATACCTTGTTAATTTCAAGCCAATTTTCGCACAAATCTACAGATAGCTTGGGAGTAGGGAATAGTTGTGATTGCAGTCCTTTTAAGGACTATGTTACAGCATTTCCTACGACTTTTATCAGGCAGGTCTGTGCTCTTAAATAGATAGATTGTGGGAGTAAAGACTAATTTTCAGGACTAGGTTACATCAGTTCCTATCAGGCAGGTCTGTGCCAGTGCTGTGCAAGTTTTTTTCACAGCATTTGGCTGAATCTAGCAAAGCTAATCCTTTTTGGCCTATTGCAGAGTGTGTTAGTCAGTGGAGTAGCCTATCTGTGTTGCAAGATATACCACCTGTGTATAGAATACCAATTTTTTTACTGCACCTAGTGAAGTAAAATCTTTTGGGCATAGCATCATTCTATTAGTCCATCTATACTGACCTCCATCAGGTTGCAAACTGAATATAATTTTTTTCTGCATCTAGCTCTGAAAAAATATTTGGGCTTCTAGCGGTGTGTGGGACTTGGTCTATTAGTCCATCTATACTGACCTCCATCAGGTTGCAAATTAAAAATAATTTTTTTCTGCATCTAGCTCTGAAAAAATATTGGGCTTCTAGCAGTGTGTGGGACTTGGTCTATTAGTCCATCTATACTGACCTCCATCAGGTTGCAAATTAAAAATAATTTTTTTCTGCATCTAGCTCTGAAAAAATATTTGGGCTTCTAGCGGTGTGTGGGACTTGGTCTATTAGTCCATCTATACTGACCTCCATCAGGTTGCAAATTAAAAATAATTTTTTTCTGCATCTAGCTCTGAAAAAATATTTGGGCTTCTAGCAGTGTGTGGGACTTGGTCTATTAGTCCATCTATACTGACCTCCATCAGGTTGCAAATTAAAAATAATTTTTTTCTGCATCTAGCTCTGAAAAAATATTTGGGCTTCTAGCAGTGTGTGGGACTTGTTCTATTAGTCCATCTATACTGACCTCCATCAGGTTGCAAACTGAATATAATTTTTTTCTGCATCCAGCTCTGAAAAAATATTTGGCCTTCTAGCAGTGTGTGGGACTTTCTGTATTAGTCCATCTATACTGACCTCCATCAGGTTGCAAACTGAATATATATTTTTTCTGCATCTACCTCTGAAAAAATATTGGGCTTCTAGCTGTGTGTGGGACTTGTTCTATTAATCCATCTATACAGACCTCCATCAAGTTGCAAACTGAATATAATTTTTTTCTGCATCTACCTCTGAAAAAATATTTGGGCTTCTAGCAGTGTGTGGGACTTGTTCTATTAGTCCATCTATACTGACCTCCATCAGGTTGCAAACTGAATATATTTTTTTTCTGCATCTACCTCTGAAAAAATATTGGGCTTCTAGCTGTGTGTGGGACTTGTTCTATTAATCCATCTATACAGACCTCCATCAGGTTGCAAACTGAATATAATTTTTTTCTGCATCTAGCTCTGAAAAAATATTTGGGCTTCTAGCGGTGTGTGGGACTTGGTCTATTAGTCCATCTATACTGACCTCCATCAGGTTGCAAATTAAAAATAATTTTTTTCTGCATCTAGCTCTGAAAAAATATTTGGGCTTCTAGCAGTGTGTGGGACTTGGTCTATTAGTCCATCTATACTGACCTCCATCAGGTTGCAAATTAAAAATAATTTTTTTCTGCATCTAGCTCTGAAAAAATATTTGGGCTTCTAGCGGTGTGTGGGACTTGGTCTATTAGTCCATCTATACTGACCTCCATCAGGTTGCAAATTAAAAATAATTTTTTTCTGCATCTAGCTCTGAAAAAATATTTGGGCTTCTAGCAGTGTGTGGGACTTGGTCTATTAGTCCATCTATACTGACCTCCATCAGGTTGCAAATTAAAAATAATTTTTTTCTGCATCTAGCTCTGAAAAAATATTTGGGCTTCTAGCAGTGTGTGGGACTTGTTCTATTAGTCCATCTATACTGACCTCCATCAGGTTGCAAACTGAATATAATTTTTTTCTGCATCCAGCTCTGAAAAAATATTTGGCCTTCTAGCAGTGTGTGGGACTTTCTGTATTAGTCCATCTATACTGACCTCCATCAGGTTGCAAACTGAATATATATTTTTTCTGCATCTACCTCTGAAAAAATATTGGGCTTCTAGCTGTGTGTGGGACTTGTTCTATTAATCCATCTATACAGACCTCCATCAAGTTGCAAACTGAATATAATTTTTTTCTGCATCTACCTCTGAAAAAATATTTGGGCTTCTAGCAGTGTGTGGGACTTGTTCTATTAGTCCATCTATACTGACCTCCATCAGGTTGCAAACTGAATATATTTTTTTTCTGCATCTACCTCTGAAAAAATATTGGGCTTCTAGCTGTGTGTGGGACTTGTTCTATTAATCCATCTATACAGACCTCCATCAGGTTGCAAACTGAATATAATTTTTTTCTGCATCTACCTCTGAAAAAATATTTGGGCTTCTAGCAGTGTGTGGGACTTGTTCTATTAGTCCATCTATACTGACCTCCATCAGGTTGCAAACTGAATATAATTTTTTTCTGCATCTACCTCTGAAAAAATATTTGGCCTTCTAGCAGTGTGTGGGACTTTCTCTATTAGTCCATCTATACTGACCTCCATCAGGTTGCAAACTGAAAATAATTTTTTGTCTGCATCTAGCTCTGAAAAAATATTTGGCCTTCTAGCAGTGTGTGGGACTTTCTCTATTAGTCCATCTATACTGACCTCCATCAGGTTGCAAATTAAAAATAATTTGTATCTGCATCTACCTCTGAAAAAATATTTGGGCTTCTAGCTGTGTGTGGGACTTGTTCTATTAGTCCATCTATACTGACCTCCATCAGGTTGCAAACTGAATATAATTTTTTTCTGCATCTAGCTCTGAAAAAATATTTGGCCTTCTAGCAGTGTGTGGGACTTTCTATATTAGTCCATCTATACTGACCTCCATCAGGTTGCAAATTAAAAATAATTTTTATCTGCATCCAGCTCTGAAAAAATATTTGGCCTTCTAGCAGTGTGTGGGACTTTCTCTATTAGTCCATCTATACTGACCTCCATCAGGTTGCAAATTAAAAATAATTTTTATCTGCATCCAGCTCTGAAAAAATATTTGGCCTTCTAGCAGTGTGTGGGACTTTCTCTATTAGTCCATCTATACTGACCTCCATCAGGTTGCAAACTGAATATATTTTTTTTCTGCATCTACCTCTGAAAAAATATTGGGCTTCTAGCTGTGTGTGGGACTTGTTCTATTAATCCATCTATACAGACCTCCATCAGGTTGCAAACTGAATATAATTTTTTTCTGCATCTACCTCTGAAAAAATATTTGGGCTTCTAGCTGTGTGTGGGACTTGTTCTATTAGTCCATCTATACTGACCTCCATCAGGTTGCAAACTGAAAATAATTTTTTGTCTGCATCTAGCTCTGAAAAAATATTTGGCCTTCTAGCTGTGTGTGGGACTTGTTCTATTAGTCCATCTATACTGACCTCCATCAGGTTGCAAACTGAATATATTTTTTTTCTGCATCTAGCTCTGAAAAATTATTTGGCCTTCTAGCAGTGTGTGGGACTTTTTCTATTAGTCCATCTATACTGACCTCCATCAGGTTGCAAATTAAAAATAATTTTATCTGCATCCAGCTCTGAAAAAATATTTGGCCTTCTAGCAGTGTGTGGGACTTTCTCTATTAGTCCATCTATACTGACCTCCATCAGGTTGCAAATTAAAAATAATTTTTATCTGCATCCAGCTCTGAAAAAATATTTGGCCTTCTAGCAGTGTGTGGGACTTTCTCTATTAGTCCATCTATACTGACCTCCATCAGGTTGCAAATTAAAAATAATTTTTTGTCTGCATCTAGCTCTGAAAAAATATTTATCCTTCTAGCAGTGTGTGGGACTTTCTCTATTAGTCCATCTATACTGACCTCCATCAGGTTGCAAATTGAATATAATTTTTTTCTGCATCTAACCCAGCCAATAGTTTTGGCCTAATACCACAGTTTGGCCACTCAGCTCTGCTCGGTTCCCATCCATTGTTTTTTTGTGCAAACAACTCCAGAGTTGTGAGTTAGTTAACCACCAAAATGAGTGGAAAAAGGCCTGCTGCTGGTGGAAAGGGGAATAGGCGTGTTGGGAAGGGGAAAAAAGGTTGTGTCCGTTTGGTAGGTGTTAAAGCAACAGTAACATCTGCAGAAGAAAGACCATCTTCCAGCCAAACTAAAATGTCTACTTCTTTTAGCGGACAATGTGATAAGATCCCTTTCTTACCGCCACGCCAATCGCTACAAATTCCAGATGAGGCACAAAAACAGCAGGTGCTTCAACGGATATCAAGTGCTCCTTTAAGTGGGCTCTCCTCCACATCAACTTCAACATCACAAATACTTCAGTCCTCAAAGGTGTCACCCCAATCGCACTTGCTTCCTCACAGCTCCCAAATCTCCAGCTGCCCGTCTGAGTATGAGGTAGAACAGATGGTTGAGTCTGCAGAGCTGTTTACTCATACTATAGCCTGGGAATCAGAGGTCGACTCCAGCGCTTCTGTGAATCCAGACGAGGAAATGATCTGCACTGATGCCCAGAATCTTTATGAGTCGGATCCAGGACCAGACGCAGAAGGTTCTGACCATAATGTAGACCCTCATTCCCAAACTGTAACTCCTGTTGGTGGAGACAATGAGGAAGACGATGATGAGACTCAAATACCTGATTGGAGCGACAACTTTAGTTTTTTGTCAGGGCAGGAACAGGTTGGCTCTGAGGACGACGGGTGTGATAACGCACAGGGTGATGATGATGAGGTTGGAGATCCCACTTACTGTCAACCCACAGTCAGCCAAGAGATGAGGTCAGCAGAGGAGGTGGAGGAAGATGCTAGTGACGACGAGGTCAGGTTGCGCCTTCCTGGACAGAGACGTAGTACTGGAAGCACGTCAACAACTGCATCCTCAAACACAATTCTGCCTCTCACCACAAGTCGTGGTGGCTCTTCAGGTCGCATGGGTGCTAAGCCTTGCATAGCCTGGGCATTTTTTCAGATCGATAAAGATGACCCAACTCGTGTTATCTGTAACATTTGTCAGCAAAAGCTAAGTAGAGGCCAAAAAATACATAGTTTGAGTACTTCATGCATGAACCGGCACATGGACATGAAGCATAAGTTGCAGTGGGAAGCTCAGTGTGCTACAATGCGGCCTAGCCGGCCGGGCCAACCACCGTCTGCCATATCTTGTGCATCCGCGGCCTCTTCATCCTCTGTGACTGGGGGGACAGCAGTCAGGGCCGGCTCCAGGTTTTTCTGGGCCCCGGGCGAAAGAGTCTCAGTGGGCCCCTTTAACACATACCACGATTCATGATGCAGAGATACAGCGGAGAAATATATATATATATATATATATATATATATATATATATATATATATATATATATATATATATATATATATATATATATATATATATATATATATATATAGTACAATGCAAAGATTTCACTTCTTACATTACATGAGTGATATCTATTGTAAATTCCACAATAGCTCAGAAACCGGTGAATCGCTCCACACAGAATACTGGCCCCCATATAAGGCTCCATACGGAATACTGGCCCCCATATAACGCTTCATACAGGATACTGGCCCCCATATAACGCTCCACACAGAATACTGGCCCCCATATAACGCTCCATACAGGATACTGGCCCCCATATAACGCTCCACACAGAATACTGGCCCCCATATAAGGCTCCATACGGAATACTGGCCCCCATATAACGCTTCATACGGAATACTGGCCCCCATATAAGGCTCCATACGGAATACTGGCCTCCATATAAGGCTCCATATGGAATACTGGCCCCCATATAAGGCTCCATACAGAATACTGGCCCCCATATAACGCTCCATACAGGATACTGGTCCCCTTATAAAGCTCCATACAGGATACTGGCCCCCATATAACGCTCCATACAGGATACTGGTCACCTTATAAAACTCCATACAGGATACTGGCCCCCATATAACGCTCCATACAGGATACCGGTCCCCTTATAACGCTCCATACAGGATACCGGTCCCCTTATAACTCTCCATACAGGATACTGGCCCCCATATAATGCTGCATGCAGGCTGTTACCCCCCACATAATGCCCCATACAGGCTGTCCCCCCCTTATAATGCTCCATGCAGGCTGTTAACCCCCACATAATGCCCCATACAGCCCCCCCCTTTTAATGCTCCATGCAGGCTGTTACCCCCCACATAATGCCACATACAGGCCCCCCCTTTTAATGCTCCATGCAGGCTGTTACCCCCCACATAATGCCCCATACAGGCTGCCCCCCCTTATAATGCTCCATGCAGGCTGTTCCCCCCCACATAATGCACTATGCAGGCTGCCCCCCCCCCTTTATAATGCCCCATGCAGGATGCCCCCCCCCCCTTTATAATGCCCCATGCAGGATGCCCCCCCCTTCTCTTTATAATGCCCCATGCAGGCTGTCCCCCCCCCCTCTATACAATGCCCCATGCAGGATGCCCCCCCTCTCTTTATAATGCCCCATGCAGGATGTCCCCCCCCTTCTCTTTATAATGCCCCATGCAGGCTGTTCCCCCCCCCTCTATGTAATGCCCCATGCAGGATGTCCCCCCCCCTCTTTATAATGCCCCATGCAGGATGCCCCCCCTTCTCTTTATAATGCCCCATGCAGGATGCCCCCCCCCTTCTCTTTATAATGCCCCATGCCTCCATACATTAAAAAAAAAAAATCAAATATTCACCTCACTTCTCCTCACCTGCTACCTGCTGCCCGCTGCCCGCTGCCCGCCGCTCGCTGCTCGGCTCCGAACTCCAGCGTTGTCGGTGTCTTCCCGCTCAGCGCTCCCTGTGACGGCTCAGGGGAGGGCGCGCTGAAAATACGTCACCGCGCCCTCTGACCTGAGACGTCACAGGGAGCGCAGAGCAGGAAGACAGCGGATCTGCGGAGGCACGGGGAGAGGTAAGTATCCACCTGCCGGGGCCCTGAGCAAGCGGCGGAGAAGGGCGGGCGCTGACACCGCTCTCCTCCGCCCATAGCCCAGCGGGGTGCGCGACCGCCAGTGGGCCCCTCTGCCTGCTCAGGGCCCAGGCATTTGCCCGGGTGCGCCGGGTGCTGACGCCGGCCCTGACAGCAGTCACACCTGTTTTGGGGCGCAGACCTGCCACCTCTTTACCCGCAACAGCCAGCGTGATTGGCAGGTCATCATTTTCTTTGGAGGTGGTAACACCAGCTGGTGTTGAGCGCTGTCCGACATCGATAGCACCACCTTTGGATCAAGGCAACCTAACATGTCCGCCTGCATCTTCCTCACAGACCGGCAGTTTGCCGGGGACACCCTTATCAACCCCGTCTAAGCACAATAGCCAGCCCTCGGTCCCTCAGATGTGGACAAGTAAAAGACCATTTCCTCCTAGCCATGAGAAAGCTAAGAGGTTGAATTTCACCATCTGCAAGCTCTTGGCTACAGAAATGCTGCCTTTCCGCCTGGTGGACACAGAGGATTTTCGAGACCTTATGTCCGTCGCAGTGCCCCAGTACCAGATGCCCAGTCGGCACTACTTCTCAAAGAAAGGTGTGCCTGCGCTCCACCAGCATGTCGCACACAACATCACCGCTTCTTTGAGAAACTCTGTGTGTGACAGGGTGCATTTCACCACAGACACGTGGACGAGTAGGCATGGACAGGGGCGTTACATGTCGCTGACTGGGCACTGGGTAACTATGGTGACAGCAGGACAAGGGGCTGCTGTCCAAGTCTTGCCGTCCACACGAGTTGTGCGTCAATCCTCTTTATGTCAAAGTTCCTCCACTGCTTCTGCCTCCTCAACCTCCTCTCGGTCTTCCACCTGCACCCAAAGCCTGTCTGGTCATGACAAAAGCTTTCTAACTGCGCAGAAGGGATCCTGCACACCTCCTTACTATGCTGGCAGTAGGGCTCAACGTCATCAGGCGGTTTTTACTTTGAAATGTCTGGGACATGTGAGTCACACAGCTGAGGAGTTGTGGTCAGCTCTGGAGAACCAATTTCATGAATGGTTGTCTCCACTGGACCTGAAACCAGGGAAGGCCGTGTGCGACAATGCTGCAAACCTGGGTGCGGCCCTTCGTCGGGGCAATGTCACACACGTGCCTTGTATGGCTCACGTGTTGAACCTGGTTGTCCAGCAATTTTTAGCCCACTATCCCAGACTAGATGGCCTTCTGCAGAGGGCACGGTCGCTGTGTGCTCACTTCTGCCGTTCGCATCCCGCAGCTCAGCGACTTACATCTCTACAGAAGTCGTTGGGCCTGCCACTTCACCGGCTAAAATGTGATGTGCCTACCCGGTGGAATTCAACTCTGCACATGTTGCAGAGACTGTGGCAGCACCGACAAGCCCTGGTGCAATACGTTCTGACGTATAGCCTGGGCCAACGAGATCCGGAGGTGGGGCAAATCACGCTGGAGGAGTGGTCTCAGATCAGGGACCTATGCACCCTTCTGCACAGTTTTGAAATGGCGACGAAGATGTTTAGTGCTGACGATGCCATTATCAGCATGACTATTCCGGTGATTTACATGCTGGAGCACATGTTAAACAAAATTCGGAGTCAGGTGGTGGCACAAGAGGAGGTGGAGGAAGTAGAGGAGGAGGAGTTGTATGCGGAAGGGCTAACATCTGCAAGGTCCAGACGGTCGGCAGCACCAAGGCGGCAGGCATGTGAGGGTGGGGGAGATGGTTTTACCAGGGCGCATGGTAGCAGCCAAACTAGTGAGGAAGGTGCAGGAGCCCAGGAAGAAGTGGAGGACGAACTGATGGAAGACTCATCAGATGAGGGAGACCTTGATCACATTTCTGTTGTGCGAGGTTGGGGGGAGAGGACAGAGGAAGGAAGCATGATTGTTACCTCGCCACCAACACAACAGGGACTTGGTGCTCCTGGATGCGCAACACACATGAGTGCCTTCTTGCTGCACTACCTGCAACATGACCCTCGAATTGTGAGAATTAGAAATAATCCTGACTACTGGGTTGCCACACTGTTAGATCCCCGGTACAAAAGTAAATTTGCAGAAATTATTCCTGCCATAGAAAGGGATGCACGCATGCAGGAGTATCAGCAGAGACTGTTGCAGAATCTTACATGTGCTTTTCCACAAAACACCAGTGGTGCACGTAGTGAATCTCACAGTTCCAACTTGCCAACCGTGGGAGCGTCAAGTGTTCAGCACTCAAACCGTAACAGAACCACAGTATCTGCTGGTAACATCAATTTTGCGGAATCATTTCACCACTTTTTTAGCCCATCCTTTGCAAGGCCACAGGAGACAAGAAGTCTGACACATAGTCAACGCCTAGAGACGATGGTACAGGAGTATCTCCAAGTAAACATTGAAGCCATGACTGTGTCACTGGACCCTTGCTCTTTTTGGGCTTCCAATCTGGATAAATGGCCGGAGCTAGCCACTTACGCCTTGGAGATCTTGTCATGCCCCGCAGGCAGCGTTCTGTCTGAACGTGTGTTCAGCGCTGCTGGTGGTGTGCTGACAGATAAGCGCACGCGGCTCTCCACTGATAATGTAGACAGACTCACGTTCATAAAGATGAACAAATCATGGATCCGAAACGACTTTTCTACCCCTGTGTCATCCTGGGGAGAGTAAAAGCTTGATGATTGGTTAAAATCACCCTACCAACCGTTTTAAGCTTTCAAATTACTAATCATGTTTATCTGTATCTTGACTGGAAAATAATTTGGGCTTTGTAGCAGTGTGCAGCACTGATCCTATTAGCCCATCTATACTAAGCTCCACCAGATTTAAAATTAATAATAATTTTTAGCTGCATCTAGCCCGGAAAATAATTTTGGGGCTCCGAGATGCGCAAGACACATAAGTGCCTTCTTGCTGCACTACCTGCAACATGACCCTCATATTGTCAGAATTCGAAGTAATCATGACTACTGGGTTGCCACACTCTTAGATCCCCCAAACTTTTCGATCAACCTTTTCATTTTAATAAAGACCAAAAAAATGGTCATTTTTGAAATTATAAGCATTAGCAGGTTATTAGAAACTGAAATCAAACAGTTTTCAACTCAAAACTTTATTCTAGGTGATGTTACATTTTCACATAGGACCCCTTGTTCGAAAGGAGCTTCTGAACTCTCTCGTCCATTGAATTTGTCAGGTTTTGGATGGTTTCTGCTTCAATTGTTTTGCATGAGGACAGAATACCCTCCCAGAGCTGTTGCTTAGATGTGAACTGCCTCCCGCCATCATAGACACTCCTTTTGATGATGCTCCAAAGGTTCTGAATGGGGTAGAGGTCAGGGGAGCATGGGGGTCACACCATAAGTTTGTCCCCTTTTATGCCCATATCAGCCAGAGATGCAGATGTTTTATGTGCAGCATGAGATGGTGCATTATCATGCAAAAAAATGATCTTGCTGTGAAATACATGGTTCTTCTTCTTGAACCATGGCAGGAAGTGCTGTTTGAGAAAATCCACATACATTATGGAGTTCATCTTTAGCGCCTTCAGGGATCCTAAAGGGGCCGACAATCTCTCTCCCCATGATTCCAGCCCAAAACATTACTCCACCTCCTCCTTGTTGGCGCTGTAGCCGTGTTTGCGTGGGGTGTCCATCAACCAGCCATCCTCCACTCCATCCATCTGGACCATCGAGCGCTGCACGGCACTCATCCGTGAACAAAACAGTTTTGAAATCAGTCTTCATGTAATGTTTGGCCCACTGGAGCCGTTTCTGCTTGTATGAAGTGGATAGAGGAGGTCGACAGGATGGCATATGCACAGCTGCAAACCTCTGAAGGACCCTGCATCTTGTTGTTCGGGGGACGTTGGAGGCACCAGCAGCTTCAAAAACTTGTCTGCTGCTATGACAAGGCTTTTTTGCCACTGCTCTTTTAACCTGACGTAATTGCCTGTAGGAAAGAGTCCTCAATTTGCCCTTATCAGCACGCATACGTGTGTACTGTGAATCAGCTACATACTTCTTGATTGCCAAGACACTTCATCCTGATCATCGCACAATGTTGATTGTAGTCATGCCTTGACCTAAACACTCCACAATTTGTTGCTTCTCAGCAGCCGACACATCCTTTTTCTTTCCCATTTTGGCAGAAAATGTAGGCTGCTTAATAATGTGAGACAGCCTTCTTAAGTAGTCTTGCCTTTCATTGGACACACCTGCCAAACTAATTAGCACAGGTGTCTGCAATTGCTTACAGTGATATAAAGAGCCCTGACACACATCACCATCAGAGTTTAACTGACAAACAAACAAATTCTTCCCTTATCACTCCTAAACACTTTTTGCATAATAATTTGGAACACAGTGTACATGTGCTTTTCCACAAAACACCAGTGGTTCACGTAGTGAATCTTACAGTTCTAACTTGCCAACCGTGGTCTGTATGGAGTTGTTCAATAAAGGGCCCAAAATTAAGATAACATAGATGGGAGAGGTCTCTATGAATAGGAATTCCTAAGTATTTGATACCCTGTGAGGGCCAGGCAAAGGGAAAGTTGGACTGGATGGAATCCTATATGGATTTGGGGAGGGAGACATCGAGGGCCTCAGACTTCGCTGCATTGATTTTAAAATTTGACCATGTAACAAAGTGATCTATTTCAGCCATAAAAGCATGGATGGATATATGTGATTGAGTGATATATACTAGGACATCATCAGCAAATAGAGAGCACTTGTACTCGGTGCCTCCCACCTCAATCCACCTAATATTGGGGTTATGGCGAATTGATGAGAGCAGGTGCTCCATCACTAGGATGTATAAGAGAGGGGACAGAGGACCATCCCTGCCTTGTCCCATTGGTGATTGTGAAAGGTGATGAAAATGTTCTGATGCACCCCCTGGGCCTTGGGACACCCGGAGCCGGACCCTTTTTGGTGGATGCTGGTGGTTGTAGTCTTCGTGGCGGCGACCCGGTTCCGTGGCTCAGGGTGGTCAAACCAGTGGCGGAACTATTTATGTGGTTTTGATGTTTAAATGTCCGACTACGCCACCCGTGGATTGCGGTCAGAGTGAACCGCCGCTGCAGGGCAGACCGCTGAGGCTGGTGTTGTGGGTGCAGCAGAGCGTAGCATAACTCCCCACGGGAGGAGTATAGCCTCAGGGCAGTGTATGCGGAGGATGGGGGTGATGGTGCAGGGCAGCAGCAGTAACGACACGGAGTCAGTGATGCAGTCCAGGGCCTTTACTCACAGTTCTTATTATCCAGACCACGTCTGCAGGTAACGGCTGCCCACGTCGTACTGTGCTCACCAGGTGAGGGGCTCAGACAACTCCCAGATAACTTTGGAGCGCTTCACAGGACCCCCTTTGTGTGTCCTTTGTCTGGCCTTTCTTACCAACCCTTCTGTCCGGCTGCCTCGGGCCTCCTCTTGGTAAACTTGGCGCCATTTTCCCTGACCCTATGTGCTGCCCTCCTAGCGGGTGTAGCGAGGGGCTGCGCCACATAAAATGTCACAGCCTCCGGTTTCTAGCTGAGGGTCGTTTCCTGCCTCCACTAGTTTCGGGGACCGGTCTCCCCTTTTGGCCTGACCCCTCCATGCAGGTGGATTCGGGCGTGCGGTGGCGACTCGCCCGTCCGCACCCCTGGGATCCCTTCGTTCCTCGTTCCTGGAGCCTTCTCCGCTCCTCTTCCTTCCTTCTCCCTCTTCCAGGCCTGGGCCTCTGTTACTAGGCCCGCCTCCGGAGCCAAGCTCATGCAGAGCCCCTGCTCCCTGCCACTTCTGCTCAGACTTCTCTGCACTGAACTAAGATGGTGCCCACCTTTTATACTCCCTTCTCAATGCACCCAGGAACTGCTTCCTCCCTGCTCCTGCACTACAGGGTTCCCCTTCCTCAGTGTTCCCTCCCCCCACTGCAGCCAGGGACAGGGACTGTCGTGCCCATCTCAGGGGCATATTGGTCGCCCTGCCCCACGGCAATGTGGTGTAATGCATGCAGGTGTCGGGTCCTGATCCACACTCCATCCTTACCTGAGAGTGAGATATCACACCTCTGGGTGAGGTGCAATACCTCTGTAGCAACCGAGCCCTCAGGGTGCTACAGTTCCATTTATCTTCAGCCTAGGTGACGTATTGCGATACAGGGCCGTGATTTTGGCTATAAAAGGGTCCCCTAGACCCCTACCCCAAGCTTTTTAAGAGAATCATATATGGCGTGCCAGGAGACTCTATGGAATGCTTTCTCAGCATCCAACGAGAGTATCTAATTACAAATTTTTAACTGCATCTAGCCCAGGAAATACTTTGTGCCTAGTAGCAGTGTCTGCTAGTCAGCGGATTATCCCGGCTGTTAAGCAAGCTACACCACCTGTAGTTTGGACACTTAATTTTTTCAAAGGAAATGCTTCGGGACCACGGGATACTCAGTGAAGAGCATCAGGAGGCACCCCAAGGCATAGGGGCTGGGACCGGCAGTAGGATGCCTTGCGGTGGACAGCCGAGCTCGATCCTTATAAAAGCTTTTTGACTGCAGCAGCTTTAGTGGACGCTACTGGAGCTGGAATTACGCGGCTGCTGGCATGAGACTTGCCCTCCAATAGATCCTTGTAAATGGATTTAAAGTGTATTCATTCAAATTAGAGAGACAATTTAAATTAAAAAGCTTAGAGCTGCCTCCACCACAGGGGGGCTCGCTCGACCCACCAGCGGACAGGCACCAGTATTGGGAGAGGGGGGGCTGGCCGTCAGGGTTCACCGCGGCTCTGGCACAAACCCGGCGACACGGAGGTGGCACGGGCAGGAGCGGACTGAACGTGACGGCTTCTCACTTTTTGGATTTTAGAAGGGCATGACATGCCTATATCTGTGTCTCCCCCTCCTTTTACTCCTCCACCTCTTTTCTTTTCTCATGACTATATGTACTTGTCACTTTTCCATGTGTTAGTTGTGTCTTCTGAGCAGTTTGTCAGCTTTTGGACACCTTTGAAGGTGTTTTCTATGTGTTTCTATGTGTTTTTGTTTGCCTGCCATTGGTTTTAACGGTGTTCGAAGGTGTTCGACGAACAGTTCGACGAACAGTTCGGCGAACACACGGGTGTTCGACGAACCGAACCGAACTCGAACACTACGGGGGTGGCTCATCACTACCTGCCAGTACCCGCTAGTGAGATCCAAAGTAAAGAAGAAGTTAGCAGATTTTAATGCAGCTAAGGACTCTTCTATCCTTGGTAACGGGTACGCATCTTTGTGTGTGATACGGTTGACCTTCCTGTAGTCTACACACATTCTCATGGTGTTGTCTTTCTTTTTCACTAAGACTAGTGGAGCTGCACAGGGGCCACAGCTGTCCCTGATTACCCCAGCCTCCTTCATGTCTTTTAACATCCCCTTGGCGTGCTGATAGTGTGCAGGGGGTACGGGTCGGTATCTCTCCTTTATGGGAGGATGGTCTCCCGTGGGGATGTGATGTTCTACCCCCTTTACTCGCCCAAAGTCTAGCGGGTGTTTGCTAAACACTCTCTCATACTCCTGAACCACCCGGTAGACTCCCTGTTTTTGGTGTGAGGGAGTGGAGTCCGTACCCAAATGCAGTTGCTGGCACCAGTCCCCCATTTGTTTCTTAGAGCCGTTACCTTCCTCTGGTTGAGATGGAGGCAAGGGTTCCATGGCCTGTACGGAGTTCTGGTTTATGGTGAACAATTCGGCTAGCGTGGCATACCAGGGCAGGTGTACTTCTCTCTCCCCGATGTTTATGATGCGGACTGGTACCCTCCCATGGCGTACATCGACCACCCCCCGCGCTGTCAAAATGGTGGGCCTACTAGCTGAGTAGATAGGTTCCACCATTGCTTGGTAGTCTCTACCTCTCAGACCAATAGCTGCCCGGCACCAAATCATCATCTCACTCTTCGGGGGCATGGCAATAGGGAACGGGTCACACATTCTCACGCTACCTATCTCACCACCAGATAATTCCACTTGTTGCCGCTTCATCAGTGCCCGGATCTCCTTTTGGAGCACACGGTGCTGGCTGGAACTGGCGTTCTTGGCAACCTGTTGCAAAATAAGAATCACCTCTGCAAGACAGTTTTCAATTACGTTAGTACCTAGGGTTATTTTTGGGTGACTCTCGCGACGGTCAATGTCCACAATGATCAGTCCTTGTGCCGGCAGTTCAACTTTACCGACCTTGATGGTCACCTCTTTAAATCCTATCTGTGGCACGGGCTGACCATTGCTGGCGATAATGCTCAGGTCGTCATCTGGGTAGCGGGTTATGTCTGAGTCATTCCAGTACCGCTTGAAGAGCACGTACGGGATGGTAGTCACCTGTGACCCAGTGTCTAGTAGGGCACTCATAGGAATGCCATCTAGTACCACAGGCAAGACCGGACATCCCCCTATGTATTTATCACGCCAGTTCGATGGGCCTGATGATCTTATGCCTGGGGGTTGGCCCTCTACCCCAGGTTGTGCCCGTTTAAATGACAGTACCTTGCCATGTGTCCGGGTTGATTGCAGCGGCGGCAGATGGGTTGTCCGTCCTCGTTGTATATGTCGCTGGGTCTTCCTCTGGACGATGGGATCCTCCTCTGTCGGCGCCACGGGACGTCCTCCCTCCGGTCCGGATGCCAGCTGGATCTTTCATGGAGAAGAGACCTGTAAAGACTGCACAGTTCTGGTTAGCGCGGCAACGCTCTTACTCAGCTCTTGGACCTGGTGGTGCAGGTCTGTAACCGGGTTATTGTTCAAAGCCTGCGCATCAGCTCCCACAGGCCCTGCAGAGAAGGGCGCCGCGTCTTGGTGATAAGTGATAGCAGGGCGCCTGTGGGTCACAGCGCCAGCTGGTGCCGATTCTCGGAGCACCCGGATGGCTCTGTCCTTGAACTGTGCAAAGTCCAGGTCAGGGTCCTGTAAGGCCATTGCCCGCAACTGGGTTCGGTGGGCATTGCACAGTAGACCCTCAATAAATTGTTCGGTCAACAGCTTGTCTTCATTCCCCACGCTGTCAGGGTCTGCATGCTTAATGGCTCTCAGGGCCTCTTGTAGGTTTAGAGCATAGTCTCTTATACTTTCGTGTACCCGTTGTTTGCACCCGTAAAATCTGAGCTTTATTTCGGCTGAGGTTCGGGTATCAAATGTGTCTTTCAGCCGGGCTAGTATTTCTCTGACAGTCCTCTTCTTCCTAGGTGGCCAGGACCTTACCTCCCTTTGGGCTGCCCCGATTAACTGGGCCACCAGGATGCTCACTTTTTGCTCTTCCGTGAGGGGGTATACCTGGAAAAGGCTATCCAGTCTTTCCCTAAAGTCACTTAGGGTATGTGACTCCCCTGAGTACTGGAGTAGCCAGGTTGCCCCCGGGATATAGGGCATGGTGAATGGCATGACCGCAGCAGCGGTTGCACTGGCGGCAGCTGTGGCGGTGGAGCTTCCCTCTGTATCTGACATCCTCCTTCCCCCCTAGTGGACCGTGGCCTACCTTGCGATGATCCTCTTCCGTAGGCCGCGGCTCCGTAGTCGATCGTCGGGGTTGAGGACCTTGCGTCGTGCTCCTGTGACGTCAGCGTCGCTCTCTCTCCCTTCCAGGACCTTGCGCAGCGTCAGTGCGTGGGGCGGAGCTTCGGATCTCGCGCGCTTTCGGTTTCCACGCCCCTCTTCTCTCCGCGCAGGTTCGAATCCTGCCGACTACGCCAAAGTTGACTCGCTCCCTGGGCCTGCGTTGTGCATGCACGTGTGTGCGGGGAATACCCGGAGCCGGATCGCTGGGGGTTGTAGTCTCCGTGCCGATGACCCGGTCCGTGCCCAGGGTGGTCAAATCAGTGGCAGGGTTATTGGTATGATGATGGTCCGACTACGCCACTCGTGGATTGCGGTCAGTGGGGACCGCCGCTGCAAGGCAGACCGCTGAGGCCGGTGTTGTGTGTGCAGCTAAGAATGGAATGACTCCCCACGGGAGAAGTATAGCCTCAGGGCTGTTGGTGTGGATGATGGGAGTGATGGTGCACGAGCGCAGCAGGAACAACTCAGAGTCTGTGCAGTGCAGTTCAGGGTCTTTACTGGTGTTATAAAACAGACCCTCCCGGGAGTACTGGTTAGCAGTAGAGGCCTGGTCAGTCTGTGAGCAAGCAGGATCTCCCCTGGCCAGGTGGAGTTGTAGGCCTCCCCGTCTATCTGCACTCTTCCTGGCTACCTTGCTGTATGCTGGTAGAAGTAGCCCACGTCCCTGAGTGTACCGTGTGGTGCTCACCCGTATGGCCGGTGACTTGGGGCCTTCTGTTAGCCTCCGCTATCTGGCTTGTGACCGTGCCTCCGGGCTTCTATGGCCAGAGGACCTGGAATCCCCTGCCGGTTGGATTCTGCTGCTGGACCTGGATGTCCCCACAGCCTCGGACTCCGTGTCCGGTCTTAGATTCTTCTGCCAGGGCGAGCTATCTGGCTTCCAGCCCCTGGCACTCGCTCCTGCTCCTACAGAGCTCCTAGTTCTTGCTTTCCCTCTCCAGGCTCTGACTCCCCTAATCCCGCCCCAGACCCAGTTTATAAGGGCAGATTCCTCCCCTCCCAGGTCTGGGCGGGAAGTGTTGCATGCTTAGGGCTCCTGACCAGAGAAACCTCCCACTTGCTCTCAGACTTAATATTCCTATTACTGTGGCAACCAGACCTCTGGGGTGCCACATTAGCACAGAGCTGCCCAAACATGATGGAAACATCTTCTTGCTCTCAAGACTCTTGCTCCCTTGGAGGTCTAATTCTTCAATTTTCTTTATTGCAAAGGTAGGATAACTTATAGGAGTTTTCCATTTTTAGAAAAACTGACAGCAAATGTAAAATAACAAAATCAGATAGTAATCACCATCTCTGGGTTCAGCGGTAACAGTCTGCCGCTGCTCTGGCCTCAGTGTTTTGCCTGCAGCAGTGACAACAGCTTATATCACTGCTGCAGCCAATCACTGAACTTGAGCCTTCTACCGCGACCGAGCCGATGAGTCCAGTGATGTGAGTGGTCAACGTGACATCACCACTGCAGCCAAATTATTGAGACCGGAGCTACAATGGAAAGCGGACGCTGAACCCGGTGAGTGTGAGTGCTATTTAATTTTGTTACTTTATGTGATAGGGAATGTTTGGAGGTCCAGTTTTCGAAAAGTGAAAAACCCCTTTTAATTGCAAAGAGATTTTCCCAAATCCTTCTGACAGTAAAAAGTGCTCAACATCTTCCCACACACGCTGGCCTCTCTAAGTTTACATTTAGCACACCCTTAAAATGTTTGTCCGTTTAGTACATATGGAAGTGATGCTGCGAGCTCTTCTATATAAATCCCATTAATTCTAGGTTGGGTAATAATTCTAGGTTGGGTAACTCTTTTAAGGATACTTCATTTTTTCTAGCATAACAAAGCTGAAGAGTTTTCAGCTGAAGAAGAGAACTTTTGCAGTAAAGTTGAAACTTAGTTGGAATGTTTGGAATTTGCACACATAGGGGGGGGGGGTGTGACTCAGCTCTCCCCAGCTTGGCTCCTGCAGGAGCCTTCATGATGTCATCATAATCCCTTAGCACAGTCTGTCTCATAAAGCATGTGACCAGATCTGTCCATCAACCTCTTTCAATTAAAAAGTGCAGTGTATGGAAACAGTGATTTTCAATTGGAGGAAGCTAATGGTCTGGTCACATTCCTGTCCCTTAACCATTTTTGTACCCATTGCAATATATAGTATCCCCTATTCCCTGCTTCTGCAGCTTCATTACAAGGCTGCTGTGTGGTACAATAACAAATGCCTTTACAAAGACCAGATGAATCACATCAGCTGCATTACCAACATCCAGATTTGCACTTACCCCCTGATAGAAACCCAGCATAGAGCTCTATGGAACGCTTGCCCCGTCTGCAACAAACTTTCCTACATTCACGATCTCTTCATCACTAGCAAGCTTTCCTTCCTCGGCATCACTGAAACCTGGCTCACCCCCTCCGACACAGCCTCTCCTGCTGCACTTTCGTATGGCGGATTCCACCTCTCCCATACCCCCCGACCCACCGGCAAGCACGGTGGAGGAATAGGTTTCCTCCTTTCAGAAAACTGCTCCTTCACCCATATCCCACTGCCGCCCTCAATTACTCTCCCCTCTTTTGAAGTGCACTGCATGCGCATCTACTCCCCATCCAACCTCCAACTGGCTGTCATCTACCGCCCCACAGGATCAACCACCACTTTCTTTGACCACTTCACCACTTGGCTACTTCATTTCCTCTCCGTTGACATCCCCACTATCCTCATGGGCGACTTTAACATCCCCATTGACACTTCCCTCTCAGCTGCCTCTAAGCTACTGTCCCTCACTTCCTCCTTTGGTCTTACTCGGTGGTCTTCCACACCCACCCACAAAGACGGCCACACACTGGACCTCATCTTCACCCGCCTCTGTTCCCTATCTAACCTCTCTAACTCACCTCTCCCTCTTTCTGACCACAACCTACTCACATTCTCTTCTCTCTCTTCCCCGGAGCAACAATCCCCACTCCACAAACTTGCATACCCTCGCAGAAATCTCAAACACCTTGACCTACACTCACTCTCTGAATCCCTCCTCCCTCTTACAGACATTAGTTCCTTACATGATGCAGATGTTGCTGCCACTTTATACAACACCACAACCGCTGCAGCTCTCGATTCGGTCGCCCCCTTCACACATTCCAAGGCTCGCACAATCAACAGACAACCCTGGCACACCAGCCTAGCTAAAGAACTGCGACGGGCCTCCAGGGTTGCTGAGCGTAGATGGAAAAGGTCCCACTCCCATGAGCACTTCATCGCATTCAAACAGTCCCTCACTACCTTCAAGTCCACACTCACTGCAGCAAAACAAGCATACTTCTCATCTCTCATATCCTCCCTGTCTCACAACCCCAAACAACTATTCAACACCTTCAATTCTCTCCTCCGTCCCCCAGTGCCTCCTCCCTCTCCTCTTATTTCAGCCGAAGACTTTGCCTCATTCTTCAAGCAGAAGATTGACACCATCAGACAAAGCTTTTGCCTAAAGCCCCCACAGCCCCTCCCCACACCTACTCAACCCTCTTCCTCCAAAACCACCTTCTCCACCATTTCTGAAGATCAACTTTCCTCCTTACTCTCCAAATCACACCTCACCACCTGTAAACTTGACCTATTCCGGTCCCACCTCATCCCAAACCTTACCACTATCTTCATCCCAGCCCTAGCCCACCTCTTCAACCTGTCACTAACAACTGGTGTCTTCCGCTCATGCTTCAAACATGCCTCAATCACACCCATCCTCAAAAAGCCCTCCCTTGACCCATCCTCTGTGTCTAGCTATTGCCCCATATCACTTCTCCCCTATGCCTCAAAACTACTGGAACAACAAGTCCATTCTGAACTGTCCTCCCACCTCTCCTCCTGCTCCCTCTTTGACCGCCTACAATCTGGTTTCCGACCGCACCATTCTACTGAAACTGCACTGACTAAAGTCACGACCTACTAACCGCCAAATCGAAGCAACACTACTCTGTCCTCCTCCTTCTAGACCTGTCATCTGCCTTTGACACAGTGGACCATTCCCTCTTACTACAGACTCTCTCATCTATCGGCATCACAGACTTGGCCCTATCCTGGATCTCCTCATACCTAACAGACCGGACATTCTGTGTCTCCCACTCACACACCACCTCCTCATCTCGCCCCCTATCTGTCGGTGTCCTCCAAGGTTCAGTTCTAGGACCGCTGCTCTTCTCCATCTACACCTTCGGCCTGGGACAGCTCATAGAGTCTCACGGCTTTCATTATCACCTCTATGCTGATGACACACAGATCTACCTCTCTGGACCCGATATCACCTCCTTACTAACCAAAATCCCACAATGTCTGTCTGCTATTTCATCCTTCTTCTCTGCCAGATTTCTAAAACTTAACATGGACAAAACAGAATTCATCATCTTTCCGCCATCTCATTCAACCCCCCCAACTGACCTATCTATCAACGTCAATGGCTGCCCACTCTCCTCAGTCCCTCAAGCTCGCTGCCTTGGGGTAACCCTGGACTCTGAACTCTCCTTCAAACCACATATCCAAGCCCTTTCCACTTCCTGCCGACTCCAACTCAAAAATATCTCCCGAATCCGCACATTCCTCAACCATGAATCTGCAAAAACACTAGTGCACGCCCTCATCATCTCCCACCTTGACTACTGCAACCTCCTGCTCTGTGGCCTCCCCTCTAACACTCTCGCACCCCTCCAATCTATCCTAAACTCTGCTGCTCGACTAATCAACCTGTCCCCCCGCTATTCCCCGGCCTCTCCTCTCTGTCAATCTCTTCACTGGCTCCCCATTGCTCAGAGACTCCAGTTCAAAACCCTAACCATGACATACAAAGCCATTCACAACCTGTCTCCTCCATATATCTCTGACCTAGTCTCCCGTTACATACCCGCACGCAACCTCCGATCCTCACAAGATCTCCTTCTCTACTCCCCACTTATCTCCTCCTCCCACAATCGCATACAAGATTTCTCCCGTGCTTCCCCCCTACTCTGGAACTCGCTACCCCAACGTATCAGACTCTCGCCTACCATGGAAACCTTCAAAAGGAACCTGAAGACCCACCTCTTCCGACAAGCCTATAACCTGCAGTAACCACCGCTCCACCATACCGTTGCACGACCAGCTCTACCCTCACCTACTGTATCCTCACCCATCCCTTGTAGATTGTGAGCCCTCACGGGCAGGGTCCTCGCTCCTCCTGTACCAGTCGCTGTCACATTGTGTTCAAGATTATTGTAATTGTTCTTGTATTATACCCCTTTTTCACATGTAAAGCGCCATGGAATAAATGGCGCTATAATAATAAATAATAATAATAATAATAATAATGTTGGTTAGACATGATTTATCTTTTTTGAATCCGTGCTGGTTGTCAGTTATATTATTCTCTGCGGTATATTTTTTCAGATCACTTGTTATAATGCCTTTTAAAATTTTGACCACCACTAATGTCACACTTATCGGATGGTAGTTGTCTGGATCCACCTTCTTACGTTTCTTAAATATTGGTACTACGTCAGCCAGCCTGCAATCTTGAAGCAATGGCTTTGATGCAAGAGAGTCTAAGAAGATGAGATACAGTGGTCTGTCAATTACTGAGCTCAACTCCCTCAATACCCATAGATGAATATCATCTGGCTGGGAATTTTGTCAATATTTAATTAGCTCAAACGCTTCTGTACTACTTGTTGTGTTATAGGGGTTGTCCAGGCTTTTCACAAAATTCTATGGTCACTCTATGTGACTGCAGAATGTAAATCCTCAAATTGCATGCAATGAGCACTGTGAGGATTCCCCTGTGCCGGCAGTGAGACCGAACGGTCATGTGACCGCAAGTATGCGATTTGCATACTTCTGGCCACATTCCAACTAGACGTGCGCTGCCTTGCTCAATACAAGTGAATTGTTAGCAGTAGGAAAATGTACAATATAATTCTGTCTAAGCTTCCTAGCTACTGACCCTCCCAAAGTGATGACACAAGATAGAGACTACTACCCAATATTTTACCAAAGGGCCTTCAATAATGCTGGTTGGTTTGCCCTACCCAGTATAAATACATGATGTCATCCCTATGTGGTCTACGTGACTACATAGTCTATAGCTCAGAGCAACTGTGCACGTTCTGGTATGTACTGACCAGCGACAGAATTCATAGGTAAATATATATCTATTATTGTGTAATTTCCTACAAATAACAAATCCTGACTCCTGATAACCCCTTTCCTCAGAACCATAAATCTATGTTGTCTTTAAACAGAAAGTAAATAAAAGATAATGGAACAATCAATACCTTTCCCAAAATGACTTCTTAATATTTATCAAAGACCTAACATTTCTGATAAAAGGTCATTTCTACTTTGTAATACTTTCCTGAGAACCTGAAAGCGCAGAAAAATGCATCCATGATGTTTTCAACACTGTATTTTTAGGCTAGGTTGACACCCATAAAGTGTTGTACACTGAGCATTATGTTGGGGTTCAGTCGGAGTTCCCAGTATTCCAACGGGAACCCCGACAAAGTTCCAATATAGCCATTCACTTGAAAGAAGCTGACGGAATCACTGTGTACACAGCATGGCCTCTATCCTGGCAGCGCTTGTCTTTTTCTTATATGCACAAAAACATGGCCTAACTCGTAGGGTCTTCCAACACTCCATAACTGTCCAAAACAAGTCCTGCTTCTTGTACACAATGGCTGGAAGAATTAGTAATAGCCTCTCTTTAACATCCCTCCTGTCACGGGGATACCGCGACAGAAAGGGGCCAGAAGACCGTGGTTTCTGGTTTCTCAAATTCCTGCATTGGTTAGAAGTATGTCACCATCTTAATAAACAGTGCAGTTTTTTCCTTGCTAGTGATGCAAGGGTTAAACTGTTCAGTTGAAGCTCCTGGAGCTTTTACTACCTGGATTGTCACAGTTGTTCAGTGTTGGCCACTCCCCTCTGCTATACATACTTGCCTCTGGCACTTAGGGATTGCCAGTGTTAGTTCTTGCTGCCTGGTTCTGGAGTTGGAGGTGTAGTTTGTGGTTGGAGTAGGCATTTGGAGATTTGATCAGGAGACTGTTGCTTGAAGTTTGTTTGCGTGCATATCCTCATCCTCTCCTATTTAGTTTCATCTTCCTTTAACTCCCTTGTGTCCCACTCTGTGGTTTGGTGAGTGTGTTTTGAATGGTTGGTATTTTCATTTATCCCTGTCAATCTTTCCTTGTTTGTCTGGTTAGTGAGTACCTATTCACTGCTGCTTCCCACTACCCAGGGTGGGGAGGGGATAGATAAGGGTTAATCTAGGAGCATAGCAAGGCAAGTCAACCGGGCGTCTCCAGTAATCTGGAGGACATCGATAGAGTAGGGTGTCCCTAGTTCTAGGGACATGGTTAGGGCCCATAGTCCCATAGTCACGCAGTGACACCTCCTTTTCCATCTGTACAACACTGAGTGAGCATTGAGACATCAATCAAGACAAGAACACTTTGTGTACATCATGTTCTTGATATACCCCTTCTGAGCATACTAATGAAAAGTAATGTCAGGTTTTTTAACCCTCCGTCACATACAATAGGCCTGACAGGCACAGCTCTTTTACTTTCATTTCTCCTTCCTCACCAGATTGTGAGGAAATCCCCTCCCTCCAGGTAGTCTCCTGTCTCTAGCAGCTCTGTGAAACCTCATACCACAGTTGGATTGCAGAGCTTCAGGAGGACAGATATAACTGCGCTAATCTCTCAGGCTCATTGTATGTGAACACGTCACACTCAATAAGGTTGGTATTTTATGTTTTTATTCATCACAATTGTTTATTTAACTTGTTTTATGAATGTATAGCACAAAGTGTGAGGATATTTCATAGAAATGAGGCAGATTAAAAAAGAAAGTGTGCTGCTCAGGCATATACAGTAGTTCCCTAACACATATTCCTTCTCTTGCTTCAGATTATCTGCTGAAATGGAGAGGAAAATGTACAATTTATCAAAAAACCATGATGTTGAGGAAGTAACAAACATGCTGTTAGATGATGCAGACCCCACACTGAATGAGGATTTAGGAGAGGAAAGTGAGATTGATTCTCATGATGAGGTGGAAGTATGTGAAGTGGATTCTGAAACAGAGCAAGATGGTGACAGTGATGAGGATGAAGATGTAGAATCTTATTATATGGGAAAAGATTAAAAAACCCAATGGAACAAGAAGCCACTCCAGAAAAAACGTAGGGAACCTCAAAACATTATTACTCACCTTCCTGCAGTTATAGGAACTGCAAGTAATGCAAAAACTGCAGTTGAATGCTGGAATAGTTTATTCACAGATGACATTCTGGACTCTATTGTCACATATACCAACCAATATATAGACATTATAAAGGACAAGTTCATCTGCAACAGAACCATCAAGGCCACAGATGAAATAGTACTGCGTGCTTTTTATGGATTATTATACCTTACAGGAGCTTATAGGGCAAATAGACAAAGTTTGGAGGAACTTTGGAGTAAAGATGGGAATGGAGTTGAAAAATTTGGCCTTGTTATGTCCATAAACAGATTCAAGCTTCTAATTCGTTGCCTTCGGTTTGACGACAGAACTACCCGAACCGAACGTAAAACACATGACCGACTTGCTCCAATTCGTGATATATTCCAAAAATTTGTTGAAAACAGTAAAAAAAGCTATTGCCCTGCGGAGAATCTCACTATTGACGAAATGCTCCCTGGTTTTCGTGGTAAATGTGCCTTTTGTCAATATATTCCATCAAAGCCTAACAAATATGGAATAAAAATGTATGCCCTTGTTGATGCCAGTAAGACCTACACTTACAACCTGGAAGTTTATGCAGGAAAACAACCAGAAGGTCCTTACTGTGTCAGCAACAAACCCAGTGATGTTGTAAAAAGACTGGCTGAGCCCTTATTTGGATCGGGTCGCAATATAACAGCTGACAATTGGTTTTCAAATTGTGATCTGATTGATTATCTGAAAATGCAGAAGCTTTCATATGTCGGAACTGTAAGAAAAAATAAAAAAGAATTGCCTACACAGTTTGTAAGTGTGAAAGGGAGACAACAGTACAGCAGTATGTTTGCATTCCATAATGGAAAGGTTTTGGTTTCCTATGTACCACAAGCAAAAAAAATTGTACTTCTTCTATCAACACTTCATGATGATGATGCCATCGATCCTGGGACTGAGGCACAAAAAAACCCGGAGATAATTACATTTTATAATGCAACCAAAGGGGGTGTTGATACAGCTGATCAGATGTGCTCAACTTTCAACGTCAGCAGAAACACCAAACGCTGGCCAATGGTCATATTTTTTGCTATGTTGAATTTGGGTGGTATAAATTCACAAGTCATTTACCTTGAAAACAAGCTTGAACCGCTCCGTAGACGATTCTATCTGAAAAAATTGGCCCATATTCTGATTGAATATGTGTTTAATAGTACTTAAGGTACCTTAAAATTAAGTTTGTTTCCATAGTCCAACTGGGGACTATTTGGCGGGAGTTTTGAAATGTTTGTATTTCAGAGTTATTAGTTTTATGTTAAGTAAATGGGTTTTTTTTGCACCTGATTATGTGTAGTCTCTTTTATTACATCCCTATGAAGGTCACTGATCACTTTTATAGCACTGAAATTGCAAACATTAGATATTATAGGCATTTTTCTAGCCTGCGCCTGACAGTCACATTGTATGTGAACTCGTTAGAACCGATATTGTATGTGACGGAGGGCTAAAGAAAACTTGCGTGTTCATGAACAGTGTAGAGGTGTAGAGCAGCTACAGATCATTTTATCAGTTTTGTAGCTTTTCTCTCTGATGTTGTGTTTTTACCCTTTTACGACAATATCTTTGCATTTTAAGGCTCAGCATTGGATCCCTATGAATTCTTACAGGTCCCTTTTGACTTACAATGAGCCCATCAGGCTCCTGTTGAGTTTTTTTTTTCTGCAAGAATATCATTGCGCACTACTCAATTTTTCTCATTAAAACAAAATAGAAATCTATCCATCACGTATCTGAAAGTGGGTCAGTTCGGCATTTATAGCCTATAATTCTTCATTCGGAACCCCGCTTAAGGATAGCACAGTCGATCACATGGACTCAGCAAACTTCAACCAGAACAGATATTTAGTCAGCTTGTGGCACAATGCTTGGCATTACACATTATTGTGTGGTGAGTACAAGGAACTGATAAATGACTTAAATCTTCCAAAGACCATACTAAGAACCAGGGGGCACTCATTACGGGTGAAAGAAAGGCAATTCTGGTAGGTAAATAGGAAAGGTTTCTTTACAGTTAGAGCAGTGAGACTGTGGTACGCATGGCACCCCTCACTCCCAATCCTGGTATGCATGGCACCCCTCACCCCTAATCCTGGTATGCATGGCACCCCTCATCCACAATCCTGGTATGCATGGCACCCCTTACCCCCAATCCTGGTATGCATGGCACCCCTCACCCCCAATCCTGGTATGCATGGCACCCCTCAACCCCAATCCTGGAAGGCATGGCACCCCTCATCCCCAATCCTGGTATGCGTGGCAGCCCTCATCCTCAATCCTGGTATGCGTGGCACCCCTCATCCCCAATCCTGGTATGTGTGGTACTCCTCATCCCTATCCTGGTATACATGGTATCCCATCCCTCATCCCTATCCTGGTATGTATGGTGTGATGAAAGCCGGCCGGTGGGTGCAGCTCTCTGGCGCCCCCTTACCTCTCAGGTCAGTCAAGGTACTGCACCTAGAGAAAGTAGTGCCAGGAAGCTGCAACCAGCGCAGGGAACACGGTAGTGTGTTATCCCTTCAACGTCACTAAACCGTAACGTCACTACACAGCACAACTCGCTAGCGCCCTCTTAGCCTCAGGTCAGTCAAGGAACTGCACCTAGGATAAGCGGTCGCCAGGGAGACTGTCCTGTAACCTACTGGGTATCGGGGCCCTCTGTAGTGAGGGCGGTATATATATCTTCCTTGGCCGCGCCAGGAATATATATATCTGAACCTCCGACCGTCACTACCAGCCTTCCCCAATCCCCAGTTGGTATGCTGCCACCAGTCCCTATTTTAGATATACGCCCAGTCCGTGAATGGGCCTATATCGGGTCAGGAACCAACCCATGGTAGCGTTTTTGGCTTGAGCCGAGCTCACACGGACGTGCGTTCGTTATGCAGAATAAAAGGCAGGCCCACAATTACTTGAGGTAATTGATTATAATAATACACTAGATACACGATATACAACTAAATATACACAGGTATAAGGTCAGGCTAAACTATACAACAATGGAATACAACACACAGAATCACCACAGCATATCAGTTACCGGTTTCTTGATTTTCTTGTGACGCAGGGAGAGGATTCTGCGGTCGCAGGCACGGTTCTTTGTTACAGGCTGAGGCCTACCACCGCATGGTCAAACTGCTCCTCCCCTTGGTGGCCTCAGCTGGTGCTCAGATGTTCAGCACACCACTCTTGGGTCAAAAACTGACTTGTCTCTTGTCTGTCCTGCTATCTTACCTGCCCCGTCCCGCCCACTGCTGGTGAGGTCAGCTGGCTCAGTCTCCACCCTCAGGTCTAACTTCGATCAGAAGCCCAAATTCTATGGAACCCAATAACTTCTTCTGGGATGGTCTCATGATACCCCCAGGGGTTCCCATGGATTCGGGCCGCCGTAACCGACCTTTTGATATCAATTATGATACCATACGGTCCTCAGGAATGGCTCCGCGCTATATCTTGGCTTCCAGAGCACGTACAAACGTCTACCGCGGAGGCTTGTGTGCGCAATGGCTCCGGGACGCCGTGATATTTTTTTATTGGCCCATCCCACGCAACATGCGTGTACTATTCATGTTTCTATATCTTATGCCTCCATGCTTGTGACAGACAAAGAAACTAGTCCTATGGGACAAATGGTCAGGTACAGATAGACGAAGCACCCCCCCCTGCTGGCTGTGTTTCCTCTCGAAGTCTTTGAAGCTCCTAGCATTCAAGTGTTAAGTAGGCTTCTTATCTTACAGGAGCCTGGATGGGGGGAAACTATCTAGTTGACGTTTTAACAGAAGGTCCCAAGGGTGGGGGCTGCTGAAGTGTGGCCATCCCTGGATATGATTTATCATTACCAAGATGGCGGCTACAGGTTCATCACACCTCCCCCTATACGAGGGCGCGAGGGGGTAGCACATTCCTGTGTTCCCCCGTGCGTCCTTCTGCACCCTCCCCTTGCCGGGATAACCCGTCAGCGTTACCGTGGTCACGGCCTCTTCTGTGGCGAATGGAGAAGTGGTACTGCTGGAGAGCGAGGCTCCAGCGTAGCAACCTGCCATTCGACCCAGAGACCGTGTGTAACCAGCTGAGGGGGTTGTGGTCCGTCTCCACGGTGAAATGGCTCCCGTACAAGTAGGGCTGCAGACGCTGCAGGGCCCATACAATTGCCAGGCATTCTTTTTCCACCGTGGAGTAAGCCACCTCCCGGGGCAGTAGCTTCCTGCTCAGGTACAAGACAGGATGTTCCTGGCCTGTCGTGTTGACCTGACTTAGCACAGCACCGAGGCCAAAGTCACTGGCGTCGGTCTGTACCACAAACGGCCGGTCGAAGTCGGCAGCTTGCAGTACAGGGGAGCTACTTAGGGCGGCCTTGAGTGCCCCGAAAGCTGTCTCGCAGGCGACTGTCCAGTCGACTGCGACGGGCAGCTTCTTCTTGGTGAGGTCCGTCAGGGGCTTGGCCAGGGTGCTATAGTGTGGGACGAACCTCCTATAGTACCCGGCGGTCCCCAAGAAGGACATCACCTGCTTTTTGGTCCTAGGAGTGGGCCAGGATGCGATGGCATCCACTTTCCCCGGTTCTGGCTTCAGAACCCCCCCGCCTACCCGGTGACCCAGGTAGAGGACCTCACTCATGCCCAGCTGGCACTTTTCCGGCTTGATGGTCAAGCCTGCCCGGTGGATCCGACCGAGCACCTGCCGCAGGTGCTCTAGGTGATCCTCCCAAGTGGGACTGAAGACTGCAATATCGTCCAAGTACGCAGCCGCGTACCCTTCAAGTCCCTCAAGCAGCGTATTGACCATCCGCTGAAAAGTGGCAGGGGCATTCTTCATGCCGAATGGCATCACTGTGGACTCGTACAGTCCAAAAGGGGTGATAAAGGCAGAGCGTTCCCTTGCCGCGGGGGTCAGAGGAATCTGCCAGTACCCCCGGCTCAGATCCATGATGGTCAGGTACTTAGCCCCGGCCATCCGATCGAGCAGGTCATCGATGCGTGGTATGGGGAACGCATCGGTGGCCGTTACAGCGTTGAGCCCCCGGTAGTCCACGCAGAACCGTGTAGTTCGGTCCTTCTTTGGTACGAGGACTACAGGCGAGGCCCACGCGCTGCTGGATGCCTGGATCACCCCCAGCTTCAGCATCTCGTCTATCTCTTGGCGCATGTTTCCCTGCACCTCGAAAGAGACCCGATATGCTGAACGCCGGATCGGCGGGTGATCGCCAGTGTCCACGTCGTGGACAGCCATCTCAGTCCTTCCGGGCAGGCTGCTGAACAGCCCCCGGAAGGGGTGCAGGGTGGTCCCCAGCTGGGACCGTTGGTCCTCCGTGAGCTGGTGGCCAACCCCCACATCCTCGATGGACCCACCCGCCTTGGCTTGGGTGAGCAGATCCAGGAGGGTTTCTACCTCTCCTTCCTCGGGAAGGTTGCACACTGGGTGGGCAGTCGCTTCCCGCTCATGATGAGCCTTCATCATGTTCACGTGGAAGGCCTTCCTCCTTCCACGGGCGTGATCCAGGGTGACCAGATAGGTGACGGCGTTGAGTTTCTGGTGCACGAAGTAGGGACCTTCCCAGGCTGCCTGAAGCTTGTTCTGTGGTACGGGGACCAGTACCCACACCTTTTGACCCACCTGGTAGGTCCTCTCACAAGCATTCTGGTCGTACCACCGCTTCTGGTCGGCCTGGGCCTGGGCCATATTGTCCTGCACCAGCTTTGCCAAGGCCATCATCCTGTCCCGGTGGCGCACGACATACTCGATGACCGACACCTCGGGGGTGGCCAAATCCCCTTCCCATGCTTCCTTCACCAGAGCCAGGGGGCCCCGTACCCGTCGCCCGTACAGGAGCTCAAAGGGGGAGAACCCCGTTGAGGCCTGCGGAACCTCCCGGTAAGCAAATAGGAGGTGTGGGAGGTAACGCTCCCAGTCTCTCCCGTGGGAGTCGACCAACATCTTAAGCATCTGCTTTAAGGTGCCATTGAACCGCTCACACAGGCCATTAGTCTGTGGGTGATACGGGCTGGCCACCAGATGTTGCACCTGCATTTGCTTACAGAGGGACTCCATCAGCCGCGACATGAACTGGGTCCCTCGGTCGGTGAGCATTTCTTGGGGGAAACCCACTCTGGAGAAGATCTCCAGTAAGGCGGTAGCCACCTTGTCGGCCCGAATGGACGACAAAGCTACCGCTTCCGGGTACCGGGTGGCATAGTCCACTACCGTGAGTATGAAGCATTTCCCGGAGTGGCTGGGAGTGGACAGAGGTCCAATAAGATCCACAGCGACCCTCGAGAAAGGCTCTTCGATGATTGGCAGAGTTACCAGTGGGGCTTTGGGGCGCGGCCCCGCCTTCCCCACCCTCTGACAGGTGTCACACGAACGGCAGTAGGCACCCACCGCGGCTCCCATCCCAGGCCAGTAGAAATGCTGAGCTATCCTGGCCTTGGTTTTAGCGATCCCTAGGTGTCCGGCCATCGGAATCTCGTGTGCGATCCGCAACAATTCCGCCCTGAACGGATAGGGTACCACTAACTGTCGGTCCCTGGGCCACGCCTCCGGTGAACCCTGCTGGACCGTTACCCGGTACAGCCGTCCCTGGTCCCAGACCACCCGCTCGCAGTCTGACTCCATGGGAGGCTGTGCCGCCTGTTCCTTGAGAGCTTTCAGGCTGTCGTCTGCTTCCAACGCAGCCTGAAATTCCTGACTTGATGTGGCCAGAATCGACGAAACTGCCACATCCTCTGTCAGCCCCTCCGGGCATGTCACCTGGCCGCTGTCTGACCCGGCAGACACTTGGTCAGAAGCGGGGAAGCCGTCGGACCTCTGCAAGGCTCCTTGGGCTCCGGCGCTCCCACTCCTGGTGACAGCGGCTATGACCGCTGTGACCGTGGGTAGTGCCTGCTTCCCCTCTGTTTCTGACCAAGCCGCCCGATCAGGCAGGCTTCCTAGGCCTTTGGACATCTCGGATGTGGGGAACTCCTGCCCTGGGGTCTTACCTGGCGGCTCCTCTCTTGGGACACCCCCACCCCCCATGGCCTGTTCCTCCCCCTGCAGTGGGCCTATACTCAGCAGCCTGGATACCCCTGGGAGCCCTACACTGCCGGTAGCTGCCCCCCTCTCCATCCCTGAGCTTCCCTCTACAGAATCCTGCCCGCCCCCTCCCTCACCGGAGGACAAGAGGTCACGGCACGCCGGCTGAGCACCTCTGCGGGCATCCCCACACTCCCCACCTGCTTTCACTAACCCTGTTTGTGTTGGGTCTGTGCAGGTGTTACCCTCAGGTTTCACTCCCTCCTCCTCAGCAGGACACACACTACATACAACATGGTTGGCATTAGCAGCAGACAAATCAATACACTCTTGGGGGGCCGAACTTGGGGGTTCAGAGGGTACATACTGCGATACTAGACGCCCCAAGTCGGTCCCTAATAAAACATTTGCGGGAATATTTGGCGTTACTCCCACCTCCCGCATCCCCCTTCCGGCACCCCAGTCCAAATACACCATGGCAACGGGAAGTGCCGGCTCCACGCCTCCAACCCCGGAGACGGAAAGAGTCTTTCCTGGTACCAAGTCCTGGGGGGACACCACCTCAGGCCGTACCAGTGTTCGTTCAGCGCCCGTGTCCCGCAGTCCCATGACCGCAGAACGGCCTATGGTGACGGGTTGGATGTTGTCCAGGGACCTACCACCACCCCCTCCCACACACAAAACATTGGGCGCTCTCTGGGACTGGGATGGGGTCTTTTGGCGCTGGGGACACTCAGCCCTAAAGTGTCCTGGTTTGTTGCATAGATGACAACGTCTTACGTCTGGTCCTTGCCTGGAGAGGGCAACAGGGGGATACACCCCTTGTGTTCTAGGGGCCGGGGAAACAGGGGCATGACTGGGCTTACCCCCTCTCCAGGTGCTGCTGGCAGACTTCTTCAGCTCAGGCGCCCTGTTATTGGCATACTCGTCTGCCAGGGCGGCTGTAGCAGAAGCCCCTGTTGGTTTTCGGTCACGGAGGAACTGTCGGAGGTCCTCTGGGCAGTTCCACAAGAACTGCTCCGTGACGAACAGTTCCTGGACCTCCTGGCGGGTAGTAAGCGCTAGACCAGAGGTCCAGTGCTCTGCGGCTCTCAACAGCGCCCGCATATGATCGGTCCAGGTGTCCTTGGGGCCACGCAGCAGGCTCCGGAACTTCTGGCGGTACGACTCGGGAGTGAGGTTGTACTGCCGGATCAGGGCCCGCTTGATGCAGTCGTAGTTCTGTACCTCCCCGGCAGGTAAGTCCCCCAAGGCATCCAGGGACTTACCCCTCAAACGGGGGGTCAGGTATCTGGCCCACTGATCCCGGGCCAGATGGTGCTGAAGACAGGTCCGTTCAAATGCCACCAGAAAGGAGTCCAGGTCCCCATCCTTCTCCAGTAGAGGGAAGTCCTCAGCTCGGACTTTGGACGACTTGGTCTCCTGATGGGTTGGTTGCTCTAGCGGAAGCCCCCGCTGGGCCAGGTCCAGTTGGTGCTGGCGCTCCGCAGCTCGCTCTGCACGCTCCGCAGCCTCCCGGCGCTCTGCAGCTTCACGCTCCGCAGCCTCCCGGCGCTCCGCAGCTTCGCGCTCCTCCTCCGCTGCCTTCTCTGATGCTGCCAGGAGGGTTTTGTAGACGGCATCGCCATGAGACTGGAGACTTGCCATAGCCGCTTGTAAAAGGGCTTGTGATCTGGACAGGCTGGGCTGGGTAGGTGGTGGGCAGCCCACTGCGGGACCGTATACTGGGGACTGGCTCCCTGAGGTGCCCGGGCTGGACTCCTCCTCGCCATGAGTAACAATGTCCTCCCCTCCTGCCACACGGACCGTAGCATTAGCCTCCTGCAGGGTCTTGCTCCTGGTGCCGTCTGCCATCTTGGTAACCGACACCGCTGCAACCCTGAGTTTGCACACACCTTGTTATACTTTTAGCCTGACCGTCTAACGTTGGGCTGACCTTAAGACTCCAGCAGTGGAAGTTACCACTGGCAGTCTTTAGTGCCTGGGAGTAGGGGTCCCACAACACTATTATTCTGCAATCCCACCGCTCTGCCACCAATGTGATGAAAGCCGGCCGGTGGGTGCAGCTCTCTGGCGCCCCCTTACCTCTCAGGTCAGTCAAGGTACTGCACCTAGAGAAAGTAGTGCCAGGAAGCTGCAACCAGCGCAGGGAACACGGTAGTGTGTTATCCCTTCAACGTCACTAAACCGTAACGTCACTACACAGCACAACTCGCTAGCGCCCTCTTAGCCTCAGGTCAGTCAAGGAACTGCACCTAGGATAAGCGGTCGCCAGGGAGACTGTCCTGTAACCTACTGGGTATCGGGGCCCTCTGTAGTGAGGGCGGTATATATATCTTCCTTGGCCGCGCCAGGAATATATATATCTGAACCTCCGACCGTCACTACCAGCCTTCCCCAATCCCCAGTTGGTATGCTGCCACCAGTCCCTATTTTAGATATACGCCCAGTCCGTGAATGGGCCTATATCGGGTCAGGAACCAACCCTGGGTAGCGTTTTTGGCTTGAGCCGAGCTCACACGGACGTGCGTTCGTTATGCAGAATAAAAGGCAGGCCCACAATTACTTGAGGTAATTGATTATAATAATACACTAGATACACGATATACAACTAAATATACACAGGTATAAGGTCAGGCTAAACTATACAACAATGGAATACAACACACAGAATCACCACAGCATATCAGTTACCGGTTTCTTGATTTTCTTGTGACGCAGGGAGAGGATTCTGCGGTCGCAGGCACGGTTCTTTGTTACAGGCTGAGGCCTACCACCGCATGGTCAAACTGCTCCTCCCCTTGGTGGCCTCAGCTGGTGCTCAGATGTTCAGCACACCACTCTTGGGTCAAAAACTGACTTGTCTCTTGTCTGTCCTGCTATCTTACCTGCCCCGTCCCGCCCACTGCTGGTGAGGTCAGCTGGCTCAGTCTCCACCCTCAGGTCTAACTTCGATCAGAAGCCCAAATTCTATGGAACCCAATAACTTCTTCTGGGATGGTCTCATGATACCCCCAGGGGTTCCCATGGATTCGGGCCGCCGTAACCGACCTTTTGATATCAATTATGATACCATACGGTCCTCAGGAATGGCTCCGCGCTATATCTTGGCTTCCAGAGCACGTACAAACGTCTACCGCGGAGGCTTGTGTGCGCAATGGCTCCGGGACGCCGTGATATTTTTTTATTGGCCCATCCCACGCAACATGCGTGTACTATTCATGTTTCTATATCTTATGCCTCCATGCTTGTGACAGACAAAGAAACTAGTCCTATGGGACAAATGGTCAGGTACAGATAGACGAAGCACCCCCCCCTGCTGGCTGTGTTTCCTCTCGAAGTCTTTGAAGCTCCTAGCATTCAAGTGTTAAGTAGGCTTCTTATCTTACAGGAGCCTGGATGGGGGGAAACTATCTAGTTGACGTTTTAACAGAAGGTCCCAAGGGTGGGGGCTGCTGAAGTGTGGCCATCCCTGGATATGATTTATCATTACCAAGATGGCGGCTACAGGTTCATCACATATGGTATCCCTCATCCTGGTATGCATGGCACCCCTCACCCCCATCCTGGTATGCATGGCACTCCTCATCCCTATCCTGGTATGCATGGCCCCTCATCCGAATTCTTGTATGTACGGCACCTCTCATCCCCAATCCTGGTATGCATGGCACCGCTCATCCCCAATCCTGGTAAGCATGGCACCCCTCATCCCCAATCCTGGTATGCATGGCACCCCTCATCCCCAATCCTGGGATGCATGGCTCCCTCATCCCCAATCCTGGTATGCATGGCTCCCTCATCCCCAATCCTGGTATGCATGGCTCTCTCATCCCCAATCCTGGTATGCATGGCTCCCTCATCCCCAATCCTGGTATGCATGGCTCTCTCATCCCCAATCCTGGTATGCATGGCTCCCTCATCCCCAATCCTGGTATGCATGGCACCCCTCATCCCCAATACTGGTATGCATGTCACCCCTCATCCCCAATCCTGGTATGCATGGCACCCCTCATCCCCAATCCTGGTATGCATGGCTCCATCATCCCCAATCCTGGTATGCATGGCTCTGTCATCCCCAATCCTGGTATGCATGGCACTCCTCATCCCTATCCTGGTATGCATGGCACTCCTCATCCCTATCCTGGTATGTATGGTACCCCTCATTCTGGTATGCATGGCACCCCATCCCTCATCCTGGTATGCATGGTACCCCTCATCCCTGTTCTGGTATGTACGGTAACCTTCATCCTGGTATGCATGGCACCCCTCATCCCAATTCTGGTATGTATGGCCTCCTCATCCCAGAAACCTGGTATACATGGTACCCAATCCCTCATCCTAGTATGCATGGCTCCCCTCATCCCTATTCTGGTATGCATGGTACCCCTCATCCTGGTATGCATGGCGCCCCTTCCCTCATCCCGGTATGCATGGCACCCTGCATTCCTATCCTGGTATGTATGGTACCCCTCACCCCTATTCTGGTATGCATGGTCCCCTCACCCCCCAATCCTGGTATGCATGGCCCCCCACTCCCCCAAACCTGGTATGTGTGGTACCCCTCAACCCCCAATCCTGGTATGCATGGTCCCCTCACCCCCCAATCCTGGTATACATGGTCACCTCATCCCCCAATCCTGGTATACATGGTCCCCTCACCCCCCAATCCTGGTATGCAATGTCCCCTCACCCGCCAATAATGGTATGTGTGGTACCCCTCATCCTGGTATGCATGATCCCCTCATCCCCGAATCCTGGTATGTGTGGTACCCCTCACCCTGCAATCCTGGTATGCATGGTCCCCTCACCCCGCAATCCTGGTATGCATGGTCCTCTCACCCCCCAATCCTGGTATGCATGGTCCCCTCACCCCCCAATCCTGTTATGTGTGGTACCCCTCATCCTGGTATGCATGATCCCCTCACCCCACAATCCTGGTATGCATGGTTCCCTCATCCCCCAATCCTGGTATGCATGGCCCCCTCACCCCACAATCCTGGTATGTGTGGTACCCCTCAATCCTGATATGCATGGTCCCCTCACCCCCCAATCCTGGTATGTATGGTCCCCTCATCCCCAATCCTGGTATGCATGGCTCCGTCATCCCCAATCCTGGTATGCATGGCTCTGTCATCCCCAATCCTGGTATGCATGGCACTCCTCATCCCTATCCTGGTATGCATGGCACTCCTCATCCCTATCCTGGTATGTATGGTACCCCTCATTCTGGTATGCATGGCACCCCATCCCTCATCCTGGTATGCATGGTACCCCTCATCCCTATTCTGGTATGTATGGTAACCCTCATCCTGGTATGCATGGCACCCCTCATCCCAATTCTGGTATGTATGGCCTCCTCATCCCAGAAACCTGGTATACATGGTACCCAATCCCTCATCCTAGTATGCATGGCTCCCCTCATCCCTATTCTGGTATGCATGGTACCCCTCATCCTGGTATGCATGGCGCCCCTTCCCTCATCCCGGTATGCATGGCACCCTGCATTCCTATCCTGGTATGTATGGTACCCCTCACCCCTATTCTGGTATGCATGGTCCCCTCACCCCCCAATCCTGGTATGCATGGCCCCCCACTCCCCCAAACCTGGTATGTGTGGTACCCCTCAACCCCCAATCCTGGTATGCATGGTCCCCTCACCCCCCAATCCTGGTATACATGGTCACCTCATCCCCCAATCCTGGTATGCATGGTCCCCTCACCTCCCAATCCTGGTATGCAATGTCCCCTCACCCCCCAATAATGGTATGTGTGGTACCCCTCATCCTGGTATGCATGATCCCCTCATCCCCGAATCCTGGTATGTGTGGTACCCCTCACCCTGCAATCCTGGTATGCATGGTCCCCTCACCCCGCAATCCTGGTATGCATGGTCCTCTCACCCCCCAATCCTGGTATGCATGGTCCCCTCACCCCCCAATCCTGTTATGTGTGGTACCCCTCATCCTGGTATGCATGATCCCCTCACCCCACAATCCTGGTATGCATGGTCCCCTCATCCCCCAATCCTGGTATGCATGGCCCCCTCACCCCACAATCCTGGTATGTGTGGTACCCCTCAATCCTGATATGCATGGTCCCCTCACCCCCCAATCCTGGTATGTATGGTCCCCTCACCCCACAATCCTGGTATGCATGGTCCCCTAACCCCCCAATCCTGGTATGCATGGTCCCCTCACCCCCCCAATTCTGGTATGCATGGTCCCCTCTCCCCCCAATCCTGGTATGTATGGTCCCCTAACCCCCCAATCCTGGTATGCATGGTCCCCTTACCCCCCAATCCTGGTATGTGCGGTACCCCTCACCCCGCAATCCTGGTATGCATGTCCCCTCACCCCCCAATCCGGGTACGCATGGTCCTCTCACCCCCCAATCCTGGTATGCATGGTCCCCTCACCCCACAATCCTGGTATGTGTGGTACCCCTTCATCCTGGTATGCATGGTCCCCTCACCCCCCAATCCTGATATGTATGGTCCCTTCACCCCACAATCCTGGTAGGCTTGGTACCCCTCATCCCCCAAATCCTGGTATGTGTGGACCCCTCACCTCCCAATCCTGGTATGTGTGGCCCCCTCACCCCCCAATCCTAGTATGTATGGCACCCCTCATCCCTTTCACGCTGTACACTCATACAAAAAAATAAAGACTTATACTCACCTTTCTTCCCTGTGCTCCAGCGCTGCTGTGTCCTGTTCTGCCAGTGGCCGGGGGAGTACGCGCGTGCCCATACCGCGCTGTCTGGTGCCATTTTGCTGAAGACAAACTGCAAATGTGTCTTCAGTAAAATGGCGCTAGATAGCGCTATGCGCATGCGCCGATCCGACGCCTCACTCCTGCCCCAGTCTCCGGCGAAGAGAGGTGCCGCGGTAACGCTCCTCCCGGTCAGGTAAGTATGTAGGTATGGCACCGGAGATCGCGGTATGCGTTCAGTGTCTATGCATACCGTCATCTCCGGCACCATACACTCCTCTTACCTGTAACGGCTGGATGCATTCTTCTGTCTGGAGCCAGACTGCGCGTCGCACATGCGCAGTCTATAAAGGCTTCAGATAGAGACATGCATCTCCCGTTATATTATAGATATAGTGACAAAATGTATAATTGATGGAGAAAGTTTGAACATGATGGACCCAGGACTTTTTTCAACCAATGTAACATTAGAGCTTGTCAATTGCACATCCAAGTCGAGGCAGAGATCTTGACCGTTACACCTCAGAGCTCAGGCACAGGGTTTGGCGGTTACACACAGGGCTGCCACCAGGAATTTCAGAGCCCCATATTGGCAAAATTTTCAGGCCCCCTTGAGACTCTGCCCCAGGCTCCACCCCAGCTCCACCTCCACCCCAGCTCCGCCTCCACCCCTTGAACCTTCCACAGTCCCAGCGTCCACTCTTGGAAAAACTCGACTTCTGAACCACATCCTCACCAATCACACATTAACAATTCCCATTGAACACCAGATCACATACAAAGCCATCAGATTTTGTTTTAGCAAAAAGATTTTTTCAGCCGACAACACGACAAGGTAAACTCTTTTGGCCGAGCCCTACTTTACTCTAACCTATCAAACATTTCTTAAAATACCCAATACTCTTTTTAGGTATATTTTTATTTATTTTTCTTTAAGAGAATGTGTCACATACATTTTTTAAAATGACCAGTAATACCACGTACAAGGGACAAATATTGTCACATCATGATGACCAGACCACATAGTACCATCACATAGTGACCGAATAATACCACATACTAGCAACAAATACCATCACACCATGACCATGCCACATATTACCACCACATAGTGACCGAATAATGCCACATACAGGGATAAATACTGCCACACCATGACCTGACCACATATTACCACCACATAGTGACCTACTAATATCACATACAAGGAACAAATACCGCCACGCCATGGCCGCACCACATATTACCATCACATAGTGTCTAAATGCTAAAATACTGATCATTAATAAAAAAGCAATACTAGCATTACCATAAGTGCCATCATACACATGAGCTCTGTACATGGTATACAGTGTATAGTGCAAGTGTACAGGTAATACAGTGATCAGCAGTGACATTATACACAGGAGCTCTGTGTATAGTGTCAGTGTACAGGTAATACAATGATCACCAGTGACATTATACGCAGGATCTCTATATATAGCGTCGGTGTACCAGTAATACAAAGATCACCAGGGACATTATACACAGGAGCTCTGTATATAGTGTATAGTGTACAGGTAGTACAGGGATCACTGGTGACATTATACAAAGGAGCCCTGTATATAGTGTATAGTGTACAGGTAATACAGTGATCTCGGGTGACATTATACACAGGAGCTCTATATATAGTGTATAGTGTACAGGTAATACAGTGATCGCTGGTGAAATTATACGCAGGAGCTCTGTACATGGTATACAGTGTATAGTGTCAGTGTACAGGTAACACACTGACTCACTGGTGACGTTTCTAGTTAAAGTCCTTCATCTTCGCTTTTCTACTTAATCCAGCGCAGACTGCCATCACTTCTTCCAACCAGGACTCATCTCTGCATAAAATAACACACAGTTATCTAGAGCACCGCTTCCAGAGCACATTCCCCACTTTTCCCCTTCTTCTACACAGCTGAATACAGACATGCACCCACCAATAATATACAATTAGTTATTATGCAACCCACCATTCCAAATATAAATAATAATCCACCACTGTACCCACACTAACAATATATAGCCACTTTTCCCACCCAATAAATATATACATTAATTATCACCTGTACTCTTTCTCCCAATTCATTACCAGTCACACTCCGTCATCCTCAACGCCCCCACTCTGTACCTCCCGCTCCCCCGATTTATTATATTTACATGCCCACCTACTCCCCAATTCATTGTCATGTCCTCTCTCCCACCCCCATCCTCTAGTCATCATTTACTCTCCACCACCCCCGATTCATCATCATGTGTTGTCCCCCACCCTTAATTCATCATTTGCTCTCCTCACCCCCACCCTCAATTCATCATTTGCTGTCCCCTGTCCACCACCCTCAATTTATCATTTGCTCTCCCCACCTCAATTCATTTGCTCTCCCCACCCCCAACCTCAATTCATCATTTGAAGTCCTCTGGTCTCACCCTCAATCCATCATTTGCTCTCCTCACCCCCACCCTCAATTCATCATTTGCTGTCCCCCATCCCCCACCCTCAATTCATCATTTACTCTCCCCACCCTCAATTCACTTGCTCTCCCCACCCCCAATCTTAATTCATTATTTGCAGTCCTCCGGTCCCACCCTCAATTCATTATTTGCTCTCCCTCCACTCCTAATTCATCATTTGCTTTCCCCCCTAATCCCAATTCATTATTTTATCTCCCTCCACCCCCAATTCATCATTTGCCCCCCCACTCCCATTTCATCATTTGCCTCCCCACTCCCAATTCATAATTTGCTCTCCCCCACTCCCAATTTATCAATTGCTCTCCCCTCCACTCCCAATTCATCATTTGCTCACCCCACTCCCAAATCATCATTTGCTCTTCCCCAACTCCCAATTCATCATTTGCTGTCCCCCAAGAGCATTTAATTAATTCTATTAAAAAAAAAGTTTTACGGTATATACTTACCTCTCATACGATCCCCTGCCGCTCTACTTCTGGACTAGCATCCTGGCGCTCGATGCAGGCGTGTACGCAATGACGTCATCATGTACGCAAAGTTACCAGCGCATCACAGAAGAGGCGGAGGGTCTTTTGACGGCTGTGAGAGCTCCAAAGCTCCCTTGCGCTGAGGAGATGTACTCCACCGGTGGCACCCTGGCACAAGATACCCCGGGTCCCCAGCACAAGATACCCTGGGGCCCGTTGAGCAGTAGTACAAGAGGTAGGGGCCCACACTGGGTTCGGGTCACTCCTCTTTACTGTTCACGGGGCCCCATACAGTAGTAAGGGCATTAATGCCCTGATTGCGGCCCTAGTTACACATTAGAGATGAGGCACAGAACTTGGCAGGCAACATATCCGAGTTCAGGCACAGATGTTGAGAGTTCCTAGCAGAAACAGGAACAGTCTTTTAGCACAGTTCATAATGCGCAACAAGTGGTTGCAGGGCTTAGCAGGCTAGCCACATCACTTTTTTGTGTCACTCTCCTAAACCAGGGCAAGTAGGCATGTACTCACCCATGATACAAACTGCAGACTGAAAGCAGTCCAAAACCACTTGCAAAATCCAGGGAAACTTCTATTCATAGAGCACTCCCTCGAGAAGGCCCAACAATATCAGCATTTCAGAGCAGCTCCACAGTGTATGCATCAATTCTAAACCACTAGATTGGAGCACAGGTTACTTCTCAGCAGGCACAACTTCATGCACATTTTAATTACCACTCCTCAGGACAGATACATCTTGGCTCGTGGCTTGCCAGAGTTGTCTGGTTAAAATAATTCACCTATCCATATGATAGGTGATGACTTCATGATCACTGGTACCTTGACAGATCGACAGATCAAATAACTTATTCCAAATGGAGAACTTTTATCTCAGTTGCAAGATGGCGCCGCAGGTCAGACGCCCAACCACCACTACATTAGTTCCCTTTGGGGCTGCAGGAAAAAGACAAGTGCAGCATTTGGCAGCACCATAGGGAATGAATGGAGTAGCGGTCGGGCATGTGCACTGCTGCTCCACTCTTAACGGAGATAAAAGTTTCCCATTCTGCTGATTGGTGCGGGTCCCAGGGGTCGTACCCCCACTTATTGATAAGTTATCACCTATTCAGCGGATAGGTGATAACTTGTTTTCGCTGGACAACCCCTTTAACTCAATGTCTGGCCATCTGACCATGAGGTTTACTGAGCCTCATCCTTGTGTAACCTGGCCCCACCTAGAAAGGAACCTGTGCTCAGATCTATCTGCCTATCTAGTTGTCTATCTATCTACCTATCTAGGAAAAAAAGCAGTCAATAATATTCACAGTGTGTGGAATTATTAAACAATTTGTATTTTTGATAATTCATTTTATTGATCAATTGCAGTGCTGTTGGTTAATCCAAAAAGTTAATAAACCTGAATATTTAAGAAAGTAAAATTTTGTTTTTGTCTTTCTTAGGAGAATATCTATGTTTGCAGAATTATTGGGCAACTAAACTATTAGTGTTCAGAATTACTATGCAACTAAATGAAAAACATATATTTTCCCATCTCAATTTTTTATTTTCATTTGTTAAAGTGAGAATGATAACCAAACAACTGAAAATGTTCAAAAATAAATTTCTGGCATTAAAAAAAATATATCGGTGACCAATATCGTTGCTTTTCTTTTCAATAACAGACATAAGCCGTCCATCCATGGAGTCTGTCAGTTTATTAATCTGTTGGTGATTAACTTTTTGGGCAGCACTAACCACAGCCTCCCAGACACTGATCAGAGAGGTCTAGTGTTTTTCTTTACCGTAAATCTTTCGTTTAAGAAGGGCCCACAAGTTCTCAATAGAGTTTAGGTCATTATTCTTTCATCTGGCTAGCCAAGGAATGGAGGACTTTGATGCATGTGATGGAGCATTGTCCTGCAAAAAAGTCATGGTGTTCTTGAAAGATGCTGACTTTTTCTTGTACCACTGCTTGAAGAAAGTATCCTCTAAAAACTGGCAGTAGGTTTGGGAATTAATTTTGAGTTCATCTTCAACCCGAAAAGGTCCATCTAGCTCATCTTTAATAATACCAGCTGTGATGAAAGCCGGCCGGTGGGTGCAGCTCTCTGGCGCCCCCTTACCTCTCAGGTCAGTCAAGGTACTGCACCTAGAGAAAGTAGTGCCAGGTAGCTGCAACCAGCGCAGGGAACACGGTAGTGTGTTATCCCTTCAACGTCACTACACAGCACAACTCGCTAGCGCCCTCTTAGCCTCAGGTCAGTCAAGGAACTGCACCTAGGATAAGCGGTCGCCAGAGAGACTGTCCTGTAACCTACTGGGTATCGGGGCCCTCTGTAGTGAGGGCGGTATATATATCTTCCTTGGCCGCGCCAGGAATATATATATCTGAACCTCCGACCGTCACTACCAGCCTTCCCCAATCCCCAGTTGGTATGCTGCCACCAGTCCCTATTTTAGATATACGCCCAGTCCGTGAATGGGCCTATATCGGGTCAGGAACCAACCCTGGGTAGCGTTTTTGGCTTGAGCCGAGCTCACACGGACGTGCGTTCGTTATGCAGAATAAAAGGCAGGCCCACAATTACTTGAGGTAATTGATTATAATAATACACTAGATACACGATATACAACTAAATATACACAGGTATAAGGTCAGGCTAAACTATACAACAATGGAATACAACACACAGAATCACCACAGCATATCAGTTACCGGTTTCTTGATTTTCTTGTGACGCAGGGAGAGGATTCTGCGGTCGCAGGCACGGTTCTTTGTTACAGGCTGAGGCCTACCACCGCATGGTCAAACTGCTCCTCCCCTTGGTGGCCTCAGCTGGTGCTCAGATGTTCAGCACACCACTCTTGGGTCAAAAACTGACTTGTCTCTTGTCTGTCCTGCTATCTTACCTGCCCCGTCCCGCCCACTGCTGGTGAGGTCAGCTGGCTCAGTCTCCACCCTCAGGTCTAACTTCGATCAGAAGCCCAAATTCTATGGAACCCAATAACTTCTTCTGGGATGGTCTCATGATACCCCCAGGGGTTCCCATGGATTCGGGCCGCCGTAACCGACCTTTTGATATCAATTATGATACCATACGGTCCTCAGGAATGGCTCCGCGCTATATCTTGGCTTCCAGAGCACGTACAAACGTCTACCGCGGAGGCTTGTGTGCGCAATGGCTCCGGGACGCCGTGATATTTTTTTATTGGCCCATCCCACGCAACATGCGTGTACTATTCATGTTTCTATATCTTATGCCTCCATGCTTGTGACAGACAAAGAAACTAGTCCTATGGGACAAATGGTCAGGTACAGATAGACGAAGCACCCCCCCCTGCTGGCTGTGTTTCCTCTCGAAGTCTTTGAAGCTCCTAGCATTCAAGTGTTAAGTAGGCTTCTTATCTTACAGGAGCCTGGATGGGGGGAAACTATCTAGTTGACGTTTTAACAGAAGGTCCCAAGGGTGGGGGCTGCTGAAGTGTGGCCATCCCTGGATATGATTTATCATTACCAAGATGGCGGCTACAGGTTCATCACACCTCCCCCTATACGAGGGCGCGAGGGGGTAGCACATTCCTGTGTTCCCCCGTGCGTCCTTCTGCACCCTCCCCTTGCCGGGATAACCCGTCAGCGTTACCGTGGTCACGGCCTCTTCTGTGGCGAATGGAGAAGTGGTACTGCTGGAGAGCGAGGCTCCAGCGTAGCAACCTGCCATTCGACCCAGAGACCGTGTGTAACCAGCTGAGGGGGTTGTGGTCCGTCTCCACGGTGAAATGGCTCCCGTACAAGTAGGGCTGCAGACGCTGCAGGGCCCATACAATTGCCAGGCATTCTTTTTCCACCGTGGAGTAAGCCACCTCCCGGGGCAGTAGCTTCCTGCTCAGGTACAAGACAGGATGTTCCTGGCCTGTCGTGTTGACCTGACTTAGCACAGCACCGAGGCCAAAGTCACTGGCGTCGGTCTGTACCACAAACGGCCGGTCGAAGTCGGCAGCTTGCAGTACAGGGGAGCTACTTAGGGCGGCCTTGAGTGCCCCGAAAGCTGTCTCGCAGGCGACTGTCCAGTCGACTGCGACGGGCAGCTTCTTCTTGGTGAGGTCCGTCAGGGGCTTGGCCAGGGTGCTATAGTGTGGGACGAACCTCCTATAGTACCCGGCGGTCCCCAAGAAGGACATCACCTGCTTTTTGGTCCTAGGAGTGGGCCAGGATGCGATGGCATCCACTTTCCCCGGTTCTGGCTTCAGAACCCCCCCGCCTACCCGGTGACCCAGGTAGAGGACCTCACTCATGCCCAGCTGGCACTTTTCCGGCTTGATGGTCAAGCCTGCCCGGTGGATCCGACCGAGCACCTGCCGCAGGTGCTCTAGGTGATCCTCCCAAGTGGGACTGAAGACTGCAATATCGTCCAAGTACGCAGCCGCGTACCCTTCAAGTCCCTCAAGCAGCGTATTGACCATCCGCTGAAAAGTGGCAGGGGCATTCTTCATGCCGAATGGCATCACTGTGGACTCGTACAGTCCAAAAGGGGTGATAAAGGCAGAGCGTTCCCTTGCCGCGGGGGTCAGAGGAATCTGCCAGTACCCCCGGCTCAGATCCATGATGGTCAGGTACTTAGCCCCGGCCATCCGATCGAGCAGGTCATCGATGCGTGGTATGGGGAACGCATCGGTGGCCGTTACAGCGTTGAGCCCCCGGTAGTCCACGCAGAACCGTGTAGTTCGGTCCTTCTTTGGTACGAGGACTACAGGCGAGGCCCACGCGCTGCTGGATGCCTGGATCACCCCCAGCTTCAGCATCTCGTCTATCTCTTGGCGCATGTTTCCCTGCACCTCGAAAGAGACCCGATATGCTGAACGCCGGATCGGCGGGTGATCGCCAGTGTCCACGTCGTGGACAGCCATCTCAGTCCTTCCGGGCAGGCTGCTGAACAGCCCCCGGAAGGGGTGCAGGGTGGTCCCCAGCTGGGACCGTTGGTCCTCCGTGAGCTGGTGGCCAACCCCCACATCCTCGATGGACCCACCCGCCTTGGCTTGGGTGAGCAGATCCAGGAGGGTTTCTACCTCTCCTTCCTCGGGAAGGTTGCACACTGGGTGGGCAGTCGCTTCCCGCTCATGATGAGCCTTCATCATGTTCACGTGGAAGGCCTTCCTCCTTCCACGGGCGTGATCCAGGGTGACCAGATAGGTGACGGCATTGAGTTTCTGGTGCACGAAGTAGGGACCTTCCCAGGCTGCCTGAAGCTTGTTCTGTGGTACGGGGACCAGTACCCACACCTTTTGACCCACCTGGTAGGTCCTCTCACAAGCATTCTGGTCGTACCACCGCTTCTGGTCGGCCTGGGCCTGGGCCATATTGTCCTGCACCAGCTTTGCCAAGGCCATCATCCTGTCCCGGTGGCGCACGACATACTCGATGACCGACACCTCGGGGGTGGCCAAATCCCCTTCCCATGCTTCCTTCACCAGAGCCAGGGGGCCCCGTACCCGTCGCCCGTACAGGAGCTCAAAGGGGGAGAACCCCGTTGAGGCCTGCGGAACCTCCCTGTAAGCAAATAGGAGGTGTGGGAGGTAACGCTCCCAGTCTCTCCCGTGGGAGTCGACCAACATCTTAAGCATCTGCTTTAAGGTGCCATTGAACCGCTCACACAGGCCATTAGTCTGTGGGTGATACGGGCTGGCCACCAGATGTTGCACCTGCATTTGCTTACAGAGGGACTCCATCAGCCGCGACATGAACTGGGTCCCTCGGTCGGTGAGCATTTCTTGGGGGAAACCCACTCTGGAGAAGATCTCCAGTAAGGCGGTAGCCACCTTGTCGGCCCGAATGGACGACAAAGCTACCGCTTCCGGGTACCGGGTGGCATAGTCCACTACCGTGAGTATGAAGCATTTCCCGGAGTGGCTGGGAGTGGACAGAGGTCCAATAAGATCCACAGCGACCCTCGAGAAAGGCTCTTCGATGATTGGCAGAGTTACCAGTGGGGCTTTGGGGCGCGGCCCCGCCTTCCCCACCCTCTGACAGGTGTCACACGAACGGCAGTAGGCACCCACCGCGGCTCCCATCCCAGGCCAGTAGAAATGCTGAGCTATCCTGGCCTTGGTTTTAGCGATCCCTAGGTGTCCGGCCATCGGAATCTCGTGTGCGATCCGCAACAATTCCGCCCTGAACGGATAGGGTACCACTAACTGTCGGTCCCTGGGCCACGCCTCCGGTGAACCCTGCTGGACCGTTACCCGGTACAGCCGTCCCTGGTCCCAGACCACACGCTCGCAGTCTGACTCCATGGGAGGCTGTGCCGCCTGTTCCTTGAGAGCTTTCAGGCTGTCGTCTGCTTCCAACGCAGCCTGAAATTCCTGACTTGATGTGGCCAGAATCGACGAAACTGCCACATCCTCTGTCAGCCCCTCCGGGCATGTCACCTGGCCGCTGTCTGACCCGGCAGACACTTGGTCAGAAGTGGGGAAGCCGTCGGACCTCTGCAAGGCTCCTTGGGCTCCGGCGCTCCCACTCCTGGTGACAGCGGCTATGACCGCTGTGACCGTGGGTAGTGCCTGCTTCCCCTCTGTTTCTGACCAAGCCGCCCGATCAGGCAGGCTTCCTAGGCCTTTGGACATCTCGGATGTGGGGAACTCCTGCCCTGGGGTCTTACCTGGCGGCTCCTCTCTTGGGACACCCCCACCTCCCATGGCCTGTTCCTCCCCCTGCAGTGGGCCTATACTCAGCAGCCTGGATACCCCTGGGAGCCCTACACTGCCGGTAGCTGCCCCCCTCTCCATCCCTGAGCTTCCCTCTACAGAATCCTGCCCGCCCCCTCCCTCACCGGAGGACAAGAGGTCACGGCACGCCGGCTGAGCACCTCTGCGGGCATCCCCACACTCCCCACCTGCTTTCACTAACCCTGTTTGTGTTGTGTCTGTGCAGGTGTTACCCTCAGGTTTCACTCCCTCCTCCTCAGCAGGACACACACTACATACAACATGGTTGGCATTAGCAGCAGACAAATCAATACACTCTTGGGGGGCCGAACTTGGGGGTTCAGAGGGTACATACTGCGATACTAGACGCCCCAAGTCGGTCCCTAATAAAACATTTGCGGGAATATTTGGCGTTACTCCCACCTCCCGCATCCCCCTTCCGGCACCCCAGTCCAAATACACCATGGCAACGGGAAGTGCCGGCTCCACGCCTCCAACCCCGGAGACGGAAAGAGTCTTTCCTGGTACCAAGTCCTGGGGGGACACCACCTCAGGCCGTACCAGTGTTCGTTCAGCGCCCGTGTCCCGCAGTCCCATGACCGCAGAACGGCCTATGGTGACGGGTTGGATGTTGTCCAGGGACCTACCACCACCCCCTCCCACACACAAAACATTGGGCGCTCTCTGGGACTGGGATGGGGTCTTTTGGCGCTGGGGACACTCAGCCCTAAAGTGTCCTGGTTTGTTGCATAGATGACAACGTCTTACGTCTGGTCCTTGCCTGGAGAGGGCAACAGGGGGATACACCCCTTGTGTTCTAGGGGCCGGGGAAACAGGGGCATGACTGGGCTTACCCCCTCTCCAGGTGCTGCTGGCAGACTTCTTCAGCTCAGGCGACCTGTTATTGGCATACTCGTCTGCCAGGGCGGCTGTAGCAGAAGCCCCTGTTGGTTTTCGGTCACGGAGGAACTGTCGGAGGTCCTCTGGGCAGTTCCACAAAAACTGCTCCGTGACGAACAGTTCCTGGACCTCCTGGCGGGTAGTAAGCGCTAGACCCGAGGTCCAGTGCTCTGCGGCTCTCAACAGCGCCCGCATATGATCGGTCCAGGTGTCCTTGGGGCCACGCAGCAGGCTCCGGAACTTCTGGCAGTACGACTCGGGAGTGAGGTTGTACTGCCGGATCAGGGCCCGCTTGATGCAGTCGTAGTTCTGTACCTCCCCGGCAGGTAAGTCCCCCAAGGCATCCAGGGACTTACCCCTCAAACGGGGGGTCAGGTATCTGGCCCACTGATCCCGGGCCAGATGGTGCTGAAGACAGGTCCGTTCAAATGCCACCAGAAAGGAGTCCAGGTCCCCATCCTTCTCCAGTAGAGGGAAGTCCTCAGCTCGGACTTTGGACGACTTGGTCTCCTGATGGGTTGGTTGCTCTAGCGGAAGCCCCCGCTGGGCCAGGTCCAGTTGGTGCTGGCGCTCCGCAGCTCGCTCTGCACGCTCCGCAGCCTCCCGGCGCTCTGCAGCTTCACGCTCCGCAGCCTCCCGGCGCTCCGCAGCTTCGCGCTCCTCCTCCGCTGCCTTCTCTGATGCTGCCAGGAGGGTTTTGTAGACGGCATCGCCATGAGACTGGAGACTTGCCATAGCCGCTTGTAAAAGGGCTTGTGATCTGGACAGGCTGGGCTGGGTAGGTGGTGGGCAGCCCACTGCGGGACCGTATACTGGGGACTGGCTCCCTGAGGTGCCCGGGCTGGACTCCTCCTCGCCATGAGTAACAATGTCCTCCCCTCCTGCCACACGGACCGTAGCATTAGCCTCCTGCAGGGTCTTGCTCCTGGTGCCGTCTGCCATCTTGGTAACCGACACCGCTGCAACCCTGAGTTTGCACACACCTTGTTATACTTTTAGCCTGACCGTCTAACGTTGGGCTGACCTTAAGACTCCAGCAGTGGAAGTTACCACTGGCAGTCTTTAGTGCCTGGGAGTAGGGGTCCCACAACACTATTATTCTGCAATCCCACCGCTCTGCCACCAATGTGATGAAAGCCGGCCGGTGGGTGCAGCTCTCTGGCGCCCCCTTACCTCTCAGGTCAGTCAAGGTACTGCACCTAGAGAAAGTAGTGCCAGGTAGCTGCAACCAGCGCAGGGAACACGGTAGTGTGTTATCCCTTCAACGTCACTACACAGCACAACTCGCTAGCGCCCTCTTAGCCTCAGGTCAGTCAAGGAACTGCACCTAGGATAAGCGGTCGCCAGAGAGACTGTCCTGTAACCTACTGGGTATCGGGGCCCTCTGTAGTGAGGGCGGTATATATATCTTCCTTGGCCGCGCCAGGAATATATATATCTGAACCTCCGACCGTCACTACCAGCCTTCCCCAATCCCCAGTTGGTATGCTGCCACCAGTCCCTATTTTAGATATACGCCCAGTCCGTGAATGGGCCTATATCGGGTCAGGAACCAACCCTGGGTAGCGTTTTTGGCTTGAGCCGAGCTCACACGGACGTGCGTTCGTTATGCAGAATAAAAGGCAGGCCCACAATTACTTGAGGTAATTGATTATAATAATACACTAGATACACGATATACAACTAAATATACACAGGTATAAGGTCAGGCTAAACTATACAACAATGGAATACAACACACAGAATCACCACAGCATATCAGTTACCGGTTTCTTGATTTTCTTGTGACGCAGGGAGAGGATTCTGCGGTCGCAGGCACGGTTCTTTGTTACAGGCTGAGGCCTACCACCGCATGGTCAAACTGCTCCTCCCCTTGGTGGCCTCAGCTGGTGCTCAGATGTTCAGCACACCACTCTTGGGTCAAAAACTGACTTGTCTCTTGTCTGTCCTGCTATCTTACCTGCCCCGTCCCGCCCACTGCTGGTGAGGTCAGCTGGCTCAGTCTCCACCCTCAGGTCTAACTTCGATCAGAAGCCCAAATTCTATGGAACCCAATAACTTCTTCTGGGATGGTCTCATGATACCCCCAGGGGTTCCCATGGATTCGGGCCGCCGTAACCGACCTTTTGATATCAATTATGATACCATACGGTCCTCAGGAATGGCTCCGCGCTATATCTTGGCTTCCAGAGCACGTACAAACGTCTACCGCGGAGGCTTGTGTGCGCAATGGCTCCGGGACGCCGTGATATTTTTTTATTGGCCCATCCCACGCAACATGCGTGTACTATTCATGTTTCTATATCTTATGCCTCCATGCTTGTGACAGACAAAGAAACTAGTCCTATGGGACAAATGGTCAGGTACAGATAGACGAAGCACCCCCCCCTGCTGGCTGTGTTTCCTCTCGAAGTCTTTGAAGCTCCTAGCATTCAAGTGTTAAGTAGGCTTCTTATCTTACAGGAGCCTGGATGGGGGGAAACTATCTAGTTGACGTTTTAACAGAAGGTCCCAAGGGTGGGGGCTGCTGAAGTGTGGCCATCCCTGGATATGATTTATCATTACCAAGATGGCGGCTACAGGTTCATCACACCAGCCCATAGCAGTGCCCACCTCCACCTTCCTGGCATCTGATTGGAAGTGGAGGTCTGTGCCTATTACTGATCTAGCCATGGGCTCATCCATCTGGTCCGTCAAGAATCACTCTCATTTCATCAGTCCATAAACCTTTGAAAAATTAGTCTTCAGATATATCTTGGCGCAGTCTTGACGTTTCCACTTCTGTGTCTTGTTAAGTGGTGGTCACTTCAGGTTTCATACTTTCTGACTTCAGCCATGCCTCTGAGCACTGAATACCTCGTATTTCTGGGCACTTTAGGGAGGTTGTAGTTTTGGAATATGACAGCACTGGAGGATAATGGCTTCCTGGTTGCTTCACGTTTGCCAAATCTTTGGCAGTTAACGTTCATCTTTTTTTTCTCAACACGTTTTTTGTGACCCTTTTGACTATTTCAACAAAACTCTGATCGCGTCCCAATATTTTATCGATTTCAAGAGTGCTGCATCCTTCTGTAAGACTATTAACAATTTTTGACTTTTCAGAGTCAGTTAAATATCTTTTTTGGTCCATTTTATTTGAAGAAAAACATGCTGCCTAATAATTCTGCACACCTTGATAAAGGATGTTGTTCAACCTCCCTCATTACACAAATACACATCACCTGATCTGCTTCATCCAATAAGCATTCAAGTTTATACAGCCTGAAGGTGCAAAATCTGCATAAAAATGATGATATGGTCAAAATAGTCACTTGTCTAATAATTCTGGACACAGTATACAGTAAAAGCTTAAGGAAAAGACCAGTATGGGCTTGAAAACTGTCATATTTAGTGTCATGGTGTCAAATAGTAACTAATCATATACTGTATATCCAGAAACCAAATGCATCATAGCGTACAATGAATAAATGAAAAAAGAAATTAATAATAATTAATAATATTCTTATAGAAAGCATATCATTAGACATACATAGAAAAAACCTGTCTGAACAACTTAGGGAATCTACTGTAGCTGATGAGTTGTGGAACTTAAAAATGATTGTATTTTGCAGTGGCATGAATATATAAAAAAAAACTAAATAGGACCCAAGGTCTACAGGAGAGAAGGGTATAGTTATTATTTCCTCTTTTACGCCATTACCCAATTTCCCACCTCCATGCTTGCTTAACAATGTAGTTTTTCTGCAGAGAGTAGTACCACATAGGCAGGCTTGGACTGGCCCACAGGAGAACATGAGAATCCCCCGGTGGGCCACCACCCTCTTATATGAGCAATACTTGGCACAATATACATGAATCACTATGTACAGACACATGAAGCATCTTATTCATTTACCAATCTACCCAGTTCATTGTAATATAAATTTGTGATTGAGGAAAATGTCACATTTGCATTTAGCTGAAAAGTGGGGCCCTGGAGTTGGTTATTGGTGGGCCCTTGGCACCCTAGTTCGATACTGCACATAGGTATCTTCCCACTCAATAACAAAGGTTTTAGAACCAACCAAGACTGTCTCTGTACTTCATGAACTGCCACTATATAAATATTAGTAACCTCTCCACGTCTGAGCCAGTTTTCACTTTTACACTTTCGTTGTTTCCTCTTCTTCATCCAAGAGTTGTCAATTAGTTTTTTTCCGTTGACATAGGCAATAGCATATCAGAGTTTGTTTTTTGCACGATGAATTGTAGTTTTTGATAGTTAAAATGAGAGGAAACCTTTCCTCTTTGCTGGCTCTAATCCACCACAACAGATGGTACGTATATTGATGACCTGCTTCTGGTGTGGGGTGCCACAGAGGAACAGGCCAAAGATTTTGTTGATTACACCAATAAAAATCTTTCTAATCTAACATTCGCAAGTGAAATTGATTATAAAGAAATCCATTTCCTGGACATTACTTTGTTAGGAAATAGTGTTAATAATAAAGTGGAAGTCGTGCCATGTAGAAAAAAACATCATCCACTAACTCTATAAAAATATAGAGGGGGCAGCTTATCTCCTGCAAAAGCAAAAGGATTGGGCATTGAAAAGCAATTGAAAACCCCAAAATACATTACAAGGTGGGCCGATCCACCTGAAATTGGGATGGAAAATGTGTATGGAGGGCTCTAATCCTGACAGTAACTATGTTAACCCCTTTCTGACGTATGACCTAATAGTACGTCTTGGTGACCTGGGCCAATTGGACCAATGATGTACTATTAGGTCATATGGTCATATGGCAATCGCGCCCGCACACAAGAGGTGCAGGGCGATCGCCGCCGGGTGTCAACTGATAGTCACAGCTGACACCCGGTACTATGTGCAGGGAGCGGTCCCGCACCGCTCCCGGCACATTAACCCCCTCAATGCTGCGATCGAAGTCGATCACAGCATTGCGGTGGCAAGGGGAGGTGATCGCAATACTCACCTCCTCTTCCGGCCTCCAGCGCTGTCTGCCGCGGCTTCCTGGATGTTGCCATGACGACCCGATGTCGTCATGACAACATCCGGGTCACCAGACAGCAGGAAGATTCTTTGGTCATGCGCAGTGCATGACCAAAGAATCTTCTCCCTGTGCAGCACTGACAGCTTATATAGCACGGGGATGGTGCTCCATTCTTGTGCTATACAGGCGATCAGAATAAAAAAAGTGAAAGTCCCAGAGTGAGACACAAAATAAAAGTCCAAAAAGTGTTAAAAAAAATAAAAAAAATTGTAAAAATATAAAATAAAAAAAAAAATAAATAATCCACCAAAAATAAAAATATAATGTACCCATCAATAAATATTATTATGAAAAAAAAAACAAACAATAAAAGTACACATATTTGGTATCGCTGCATCTGGAATGACCTGACCTATAAAATTGTCCCACTAGTTAACCCCTTTAGTGAACACGCTAAAAAAATAAATTAAAAAACGAAGCAAAAAAACAATGCTTTATCATCATACAGCCAAACAAAAAAATGAAATAACACGCGATCAAAAAGACGAATTTAAATAAAAATGGTACCGCTGAAAACATCATCTTGTCCCGCAAAAAACAAGCCACCATACAGCCCCATCAGTCGAAAAACAAAAAAGTTATAGCTCTCAGAATAAAGCGATACAAAAAAATATTTTTTTCTATTCAATAGCTTTTATTGTGTAAAAGCGCCAAAACATAGAAAAACTATATAAATGTGGTACCACTGTAAATGTACTGACCTGAAGAATAACGCTGCCTTATCAATTTTACCACACGCAGAACAGCATAAAAAAAAAAACATAAAAAAAATTCTGGAATTGCTGGTTTTTGTTTATTCTGCCTCCCAAAAATCAAAATAGAAAGCAATCAAAAAATGTCAAGTGCCTGAAAATGGCACCAATAAAAACGTCAAGTCATCCCGCAAAAAACAAGCCGTCATATGACTCTGTTGGCCAAAATATGGAAAAATTATAGCTCTCAGGCTGCGTGCCGACGATGCGTTTTTCATGCGTTTCCGCTGCGGAATTTCCGCAGCGGAAACGCATCAAAAACGCATGGTAATCCGCACCCCATGGTCCCCAATGGCATTCCGCAATGTCAATGCACATGCTGCCGATTTTTCCGCAGCGTTTCTGCAGCGCTCATAAATCCGCAGCATGTTCATTAATTTTGCGGAAGCGCAGGGGAATTGCCGCCATTGACTTGCATTGAGACGCATAATATCCGTGTCTGTACATTTGTACACGCGGATAATATGCGTTTCATTGTGCGGATGGTACCCAAGTCTGGAGGAGAGGAGACTCTCATCCAGACCTGGGTACCATTGTACCTGTGAAAAAAAGAATAAAATAATAAATAAAGTTTATATTCACCTGTCCGGCGGCCCCGGAGGCGCTTCTCCTTCCAGGACCTGAGATGACGTCGCAGTCATGTGACCGCAGGCTGTCTCGCGATATGCCGGCAACCCGGAAGGAGCGCGGCAACACACGTGGCAGCACACGCGGCGGAGGATCGGTAAGTATAGCTTTATTTTTTACGGTCACACTGTATAAATCCATGCTGTTTGCATGGATTTATACAGTGTGACCTAGTTGTCAAGCACTTTCCAAGTGATGCTATCGCCTGGAAAGTGCTTGGAGTCCTCATGCGTAAACGCATGCATAAACGCATGTGAATACGCGTGTATTCTGGAGGAAAAACGCATGCACAATCTGCATGCGTTTTTTCTGGCAACGGAGATGCAGAAACGCTGCAGAAATTCTCTGCTTCATTTCTGCATTGTGGGCACATAGCCTCAAAATATAGCGATGCAAAAACTAGATTTTGCAAAAAAATGCGTCTTTTAGTGTGTGACAGCTGTCAATCATAAAAACCGGATATGATTCTGGTATCGCTGTAGTCTCACCGACCCGAAGAATAAAGATGTCTAATCACTTATACCGCACGAGGAACGGCATAAAAAATAAACTCTAGGGTTAGAGTTAGGGTTGCGCTAGGGTTAGGGTTGGGGTTGGGGTTAGGGTTGTGTTAGGGTTAGGCTTGTGTTAGGGTTGCGCTAGGGTTAGGGTTGGGGTTGGGGTTAGGGTTGTGTTAGGGTTAGGGTAGGGTTAGGGTTGGGCTAGGGATTTTTTTTCAAAAGTAAAAATAAAAAAAAGATGACGATATGGCGACTAGTGTTGCGCGCAAGTGCTCGCTACTTGAGTTTGCATCGGGTGCTCAGGAATGCACTGAGCATCGTGGGTGCTCGAGTGACATGCTCGAGTCTCTGCTCCATATGCTTCATGGCCAAAAAAACCTTGCGGGGATTGCCTGCCATGCACGAGCGATCCCCGCATGTTTTTTTTGGGTGTCTAATAACCATGAAACATGCGAGTGGGGACTCGAGCATGTCACTCGAGCACCCGTGATACATGGTGCATACCCGAGTACCCGATGCAAACTCAAGTAGCGAGCACTTGCGCTCAAGACTAATGACAACTTATTCTATATGATGACCTAATGTTATCATATTCTGTGTCGTACCTCTGGGTTCAAAATGTTCACTATACCCCTTGAAAAAATCCTTGAGGGGTGTAGTTTCCAAAATGGGGTCACTTGTGGGGGGGGTTTCCACTGTTTAGGCACATCAAGGGCTCTCCAAACGCGACATGGCATCTGCTCTCAATTCCAGCCAATTTTGCGTTCAAAAAGTCACACAATGCTCCTTCCCTTCTGAACTCTACCGTGCACCCAAACACTGTATTTTCCCCACATATGGGGTATTGGCGTACTCAAGAGAAATTGCACAACAGTTTTTGGGGTCCATTTTCTCCTCCTGCCCTTGTGAAAATAAAAAAATTGGGGCTAAAACATTATTTTTGTGGAAAAGATTTGATTTTTTTATTTTCACGGCTCCATGTTATAAACTTCTGCAAAGCTCTTGGGGGTTCAGGGTGCTCACCACACATCTATATAAGTTCCCTGAGGGGTCTAGTTTCCAAAATGGTGTCACTTGTGGGGTTTTTCCACTGCTTAGGCACATCAGGGGCACATCCGCTAAGTATTCAAGTAAATTTTACATTCAAAAAGTCAAATGGTGCTCCTTCCCTTCCGAACCCTGCCGTGCGCCCAAACATTGGTTTTCCCCAACATATGGGGTATCTGCTTGCTCAGGAGAAGTTTCACAACAAACTGTGTGGTGCAATTTCTCCTGTTACTGTCATGAAAATGCAAAATTGGAGGCTGAAAAACATTTTTGAGGGAAAAATGTGAAAATTTTATTTTTACGGCTCAATGTTCTAAGCTTCAGTGAAGCACCTGGGGGTTCAAGGTGCTCACCACACATCTAGATACGTTCCCTGAGGGGTCTAGTTTCCAAAATGGTGTCACTTGTGGGGGGTTTCCACTCTTTAGGCACATCAGGGGCTCTCCAAACGCAACATGGCGTCCGCTAATTATTCAAGCAAATTTTACATTCAAAAAGTCAAATGGCGCTCCTTCACTTCCGAGCTCTTCCGTGCTCCCTAACAGTGTTTTTTCCCCACGTAAGGGGTATCTGCATGCTCAGGGGAAATTGCACAACAAATTTTGGGGTCCATTTTTTCCTGTTACCCCTGCGAAAATAAAAAAAATTGGGTCTAAAGTAACATTTTTGTAAAAAAGTTAAATGTTAATTTTTTTCTTCCACATTACAAAAATTCCTGTGAAGCACCTGAAGGGTTAATAAACTTCTTGACTGTGATTTTGAGCACCTTGAAGGGTGCAGTTTTTAGAATGGTGTCACTTTTGGGTATTTTCTGTCATAAAGACCCCTCAAAGTGACCTCAAATGTGATGTGGTCCCTAAAAAAATGATTTTGTAAATTTTGTTGGAAAAATGAGAAATCGCTGGTCAACTTTTAACCCTTATAGCTCCCTAATAAAAAAAAATTTTGGTTCCAAAATTGTGCTGATATAAAGTAGACATGTGGGAAATGTTATTTATTAACTATTTTGTGTGACATATCTCTCTGATTTAAGGGCATAAAAATTCAAATTTTGAAAATTGCAAAATTTTCAAAATTTTCGCCAAATTTCCGTTTTTTTCACAAATAAACACAAGTGATATCGAAGAAATTTTACCACAATCATGAAGTACAATATGTCACGAAAAAACAGTCTCAGAATCAGGGGGATCCGTTGAAGCGTTCCAGAGTAAATACCTCATAAAGTGACAGTGGTCAGAATTGTAAAAATTGGCCCGGTCATTAACGTGCAAACCACCCTCGGGGATAAAGGGGTTAATAATTGTCACTTGTTCCTCCGAGTCCATTGAACCACTACAAGCATTTATTCGCATTTTTTGCTATTGATTATTTCTTCTGTGTTTTCTTCGATTACAGTTAAGAAGCATAATTGTGCTGGGTATTTCATTTTGAAGGTTTCTGACCCTATCATTGAGTTAATAGAAGAGTTCAAACAGTCTACAGTGATATATCTTTGTCGCAGCCTGTCAAGAACAAGATTAAGATAACATTTGGCTACTGAATTTACTAATCACCTTGGGGGCATCAATCTGCCAACTTCAAAGATAAGACAAGACAGCCAAAATCATTTTCTGCTGTGACATTTTTTGCCCAGAAAGGTCACAGAAGAACTTGCTATTTCTGATTTGTGAAAGTGACAAATTATTTCTTATGTAGTAAAAAAAAAAATCTACTATAACATTTACAACGCATTTTAGTCATGGTGAATATAGAGAGGACAAGTATGAAGCATTGTATTGACCATGGGGAAAAAGCACAAAAAGGGAAAATCTAAAATACTTTTAATGGTAATTTTATTACTAGTTAAAGGTCTTAAATATCTGGCACATCCTGATGTACTTGCACACCACCCAATAGTCACCACAAGCTTCTTATGGACCCCTACCTAATCACTCTGGGCCTGAGCAATATGTTCCTTTTGGTACCAGAGAGCAAGGTATTTTCCGTTCTATAGGTATGCTAGGTAGGCTGCAAGGTATTTTCCGCTCTCGATTCTTAAGCAATGACCCATCTTGCCTTCTGACTTTATCTATCCATCTGCTGTCTATCAGGCCTTCTATGTGTCTACTGTAGTGCTTGACTCCACAAGTCCTGACCTCGGCATGTCTGCTGTTGTAAATGAAGGCCACATGCCTCCACCTTTTCCATCTTAATATGATTGCAGCTTGCTGATACTACAAATTGGTGTCTTTGATCCATACACATATCAGCTGTAAGAGTAACAACCTAAGGATTTCCTGTGGCAAAGTCCATACCTCCTTGCATTTGTTAAGACGAACTAACAATCTTAGTCTCTGCTCCCTTGTTTAGCCCAAACTCTCATTTGATCAAGCCATGGACCATGCTGATGTAACCCTGCATTAAGTCTACGATGTAGCTAATGAGAGTATCATTAGGACCAACTATTCCAGGTTCTGCAGAAGATCTGGACTTGTTTGCTGGAAAGAACCAATGCACCCGGTAAAGGGATTGTTCACAACTGGACAACTCCGACTTAATCAATTCAGGATCTGGATTAAAAGAAAACCTTGCATACTACTCCCAAGGAAGCGTCAGGGTTCCAGCGATGTTCACGCCGCTGTTCACGGTGCTGACGTACATTGTTGTGTCATCTACTGGCTGCAGCCAATGAGCAGCAGCTCATTGGCTACAGCATTTACTATTTCATCAGACTAGACGCCCGCCCTGGTGGGATGTGACGCTTACAACATCCACCTTTCTAAAAAGTAGTGGACAGCCTGGGTGCAAAAGATGGATGAGGTCAAGAGTTAAAGTTGAATCCAATATTATTTATTCAGATGATCTCTCTCCATGTGGTAAGCCAGGCCTTATCTGAACTGAGGAGGAGTGGAATATTGATGAGCTGCAGCTAATAATTGCCACTCATTGGCTGCAGCTGGCGCATGACACAATAATGTCATGTCACCGGCACTGCTGGAATGGCACCACTGCAGGAGGTGAGTATACACTGTTTTTTTTATTTTAATTCAGGTTCTAAATTTATTAAGCTGGGGTTTTCTACTAGTGGAAATCCCTGTAAGACTCAATGAATTCAATGTAGAACATCAACAGAGGTGTAACAAACAAAGAGAGACTGTTCAGTGAAGTCAGGAAACTCCAGGGCCAAGGGCATGAAAAAGAGGTTTCTTTCTCTATTAAGATTACCATACCTGCCATTAAGTTTTCCCTGGGTCCTGAAAAAGCCGAGCCCACTGCTTGGCTGCACCTTGGTGAATGAATGTTCAACCTTTCGCACTGTCACTCCATTCTAAAAAGGATAAAAAGTTCCTCGTTTTGCCAATTGGTACAAGTCCTGGTCGTCAGACAACCCCCAATCAACAAATTATCATCCATATTTTGGATCGGTGATAACTTGGTTTCAGTGAAAAACCTCTTTAATTCAGTTCTTAGTCTCCCAGTGCCAGATCCAGGAAAATAGCTAGAGAGACTCTCAGTTGCTACCCTGAATGGTGAAGTTTTTCTTGAGATCACACCCGATGTGCCACTGTGCCTTTGATCATAGTCTACGTTGGCTATCGAAGCATGACCCAGTAATTGACTGGAACACCAAAGGATTACTGTTGGAGGACCCCTTCCATCTAGACTACTTGCTTTACAATTATCCTACATCATCTCCAAGTCATTGTTGAATGGTTTGCCTGTTCCTAACGTCAATTTTGCTGATAACAAATCCTCATACTGTCACAGGTGTGTCAGATGTGACAGACAGTCGCCCTGCAGTTGGTTGCAGGAGATCTCTTTGTTTGGCATTACAGACACCTTCTTAGATCTGTCTCACTCTAGGACCCAGTGGCTACCACCCTCCGGCCAATTGACACCCAGGCTTGGGTGTTAAAATACTTGCTGTTTGCTATAGGGAGGTGCCGGTGATATTCACATAACCCCTTGTGAAGGATTGGAGCTGTTGCATTCTGCTTACTTCCTCTTTGGTGCTAAGAGGCCGTGCGTGTAAATTCTCTAAAGTCGGCTCAAGCTAAGTTACTTCCCCCGTGTCTGTCTCCCCTTGCTGTCTTTAGTTGTTAGTGGGGACTGACTAGCACTCATCCCCCCTTCCCTAGCCAGGGCCTAGCTCTAGGGAGATACAGGGTATTAGGTTTCTGATCGGCGATTGGTGAGAAACCAATATAGCGACGGTAGGGAAGACAGGGTGATATCAGATCAGCATAGGAGGTCTCCACCCCCTCTTTCCTTAGTGTCTGGGCTCCCTTCCCCTCATCCCTTCGTGTTGCACTTTGTCTCTCCTACACTGTGCGTGACACATACTCTGCAGGACCATAAGTTTTTTTATTGATAACAAAAAGGATAGGCCTTAGCAGCCCTGTATTGACTATGGAGGTCTTGACAACTTCATGTAGTAATTAAGAATAAATATCCTCCACCTCTCATGTCAGAACATTTTGACTGAATTCAGAGAAGCGAGAAATTTCACTAGACTAGAAATAAGGCCGAATTCACGTCTGGTGAAACATGGTCCATGCTAGGATTACAATACTCTGTCCAACCGACGGGTCTCCTGACCTGATTTTGCATTAAACTGATGACCTATGATGACTGCTGATGGGCAGCACGGTGGCTCAGCGATTAGCACTATTGCTTTGCTGTGCAGAAGTCCTGGGTTCAAATCCCACCAAGGACAATATCTGCAAGGAGTTTGCATGTTCTCCCTGTGTTTGAGTGGGTTTCCTTTGGGTTCTCCAGTTTTCTCCCACACACTAAAGAAATACTGATAGGGAATGTAAATTGTGAGCCCCACTGGGGACAGTGATAATAATGTCTGTAAAGCGCTGTGGAATTAATGGCACTATATAAGTGAGTAAAATAAATAAATAAATAAACCTTCTGTATGATGATCTGCATGGATGACATCCTCATGTTCTTCTCTGATCTGAAAACCCAAAGGAAACATGTGTGCACTGTTCCAAGAGAATAGTTGGTTCAAAATGGAAAAATAATGATAATGATAAAAAGAGAAATAATCTAATGATAAATATGAAATAATTAAAGTGCTGTCTCCATCCATAAATTTATGACACTTTCACAGATCCCGATGCCACTGCTGGGACATGCATCAATTTTGAGAACATTGCCTTGCTGAGCACCACCAGTGGAAGGATGGCTGCTCATGAACGGCTACCTCCATTCCTCTGTATTGGAGACAAAAATTGCTCTGCAATTTTGGACATCCCATAGAAATGAATGGAGTGAGGAATGCACTCGCAGTCACCATTTAACTGCCAGTGACGCTCAGTGAGGGGCCCTCGGAGTAACACTGCAAGTTATTACGATAACCATGTTTTAAAATGAATTCTGCATGGTGATCCCCAGTGAAAGTTGTAACCCAAAATACATTTTCCCTCATTCAAATGAATGGCTACCCATGTAATACACAGACAAGCCCGCCAGAACAGCTTTTCCCCAGGGCTTCTCAAGCTAGAGACCCCCATCCATCACATCCAAATGCCCTAAATGGCCACATGTAGAGGTTGTCTTTTTAAAGCAAACAATTTGGAGTAGGTTTACTTTGAAAACCACAAGTGACACATAGTGATTTGTGCCAAATAACAGACACAGGCCTGCTGCGTCAGTGGATATATGCATGTATTTGGAAGTCATTTTCTCTTTTAGGGTTCATTGAAATGAAATGTACATTGCGCAGGTGAAGCATCCTTCTGCAGTTAATACTACCCTATGTTAGCCGCTTTCTGCATAATGAAGACAGATGTATTTGTGCTGACTGCAGAGGCTGGAGATGAACAAAGGCGAGTTAATGATATCATCTTTCTGAGAATGTCAGGAATCTCCAGCTCTTAGAGACAGGAATCTTGTAAATCCAGGCCTAAACTGGCCTTGTGCTTGAGATTCTGTTTGCTGCATCATGTTTCATTTCTCTCCACAAACATTCCATGGTCTTTTGTTGAGCATCTGAGCGGCTTCGACTCCGGCACGGCAAACATTGCTGGAAGCCACAGTAGAGTTTTCCAGTGTGCATGTAAAAATATAAAATGTTGATTCTTTTGTTCATCGGATCGGTAGCTCTATCTTTATAGTAACCTCAACTAATAAAAATCAGAATTGTCAGCCGCAGTGTCTAGTTCTGGCAAAAAAAGCATTGCTGTGCAGCAAAACTAAGCATACGATACAGCAGGCCTGCGCAACATACTACCCGCCAAAGGATTTGCTTCAGCCCGCCGAGGTGCCGGGACACGCCGCTTCCTTCTTTCTCTATTCAAATATATTCACGTCTTTTAGATGACAATATATTTGAACACTTAGGTGCTGGGACTGGGTCAGAGGAGCACCCATCAGCCCTCGGCCCTGACGTGCAGCGGCATGATGAGGCCAGCACGCATTTGACCTCATCACGCTGTTGCCGGCGCTATGGAGTTAGTGGATGCGTCGGGCACCAGTAAATGCTCCATAGATTAGCTGAAGATGAAATGTGCTATTATTTTTGATTAGAGGTGGGAGGAAGGGAGAATTGTGTTGCTATGAAGGCATATTATGGGGCAATGGGGGACATTATGGGGCAGTGAAGGATTTTATGGGGCACTGGGGGATATTATGGGACACTGGGGGATATTATTGAGCAATTTTGGACATTATGGAGCAAGGGTAGATGATATGGGGCACTGGGGCATATTATGGGACACTGGGGGATATTATGGGACAATGAGGGACTTTATGGAGCACTGGAGGGTATTATGGGGCAATAGGGGATATTTTGGGGCAATTTGGGACATTATGGAGCAATTAGGAGGTTTGAAAGGGGTCACAATATAGCAAGGGGCAGTGGGTGGGGGAACTTTATGCAGAGAGACAGTGTGGGGGAATATTTTGGAGAGTGGCAATGTTGGGGAGATATTATGGAAAGCAACAGTTTGAGGGGATATTTTGGAGAGGGGCAGTGTGGGGGGATATTATGGAGAGGGGCAATGTGGAGTGAATATTATGGAGAGGGGCAGTATGGGGGATATTATACAGGTGGGCAATGTGAGGGATATTATTGAGAGTGGCAGTGTGGGGGGATATTTTGTGCAGGAAGCAGTAAGGGTCAATTATTTATTCAGGGGCGCAGGATGGGAGATATTTTTTATTTATGGGGCAATATAATGAAACATTTATCTTTAAGGGCACCATGTCGGGAAGTTCTGCTGAAGATGGAATTCTGCAGAGACGAACTCTCTGCATGAAATCTCACCATGGAATCAGTACTATATGGAGACGCAAGAGATGGGAATGACTCCAATCAGAGAAGATGTCACCTATAAGTTACCTGGTACTGTAGTTCACGTATGGTCCGCAGTCTGATGATGGCTAGTAATAACAACTCCCAGTATCTCCTTACCATTATTAAGGACATACTGAGAAGGGTAGGTTCATGCGATACAATTGTATGTGGGGCTGTCCTGACATTACAATTAATCGCTTTACTAAGCTTGGTGCTCCATTAATATACTGATATTGGTTCTGGCGGTCCAGTCATGCACTGATGGTGGTTCTGGTGCTGTGTTCATGTACTGACGGTGTTTCTGGTGCTACATTCCTGTACTGATGGTAGTCCTGGCACTACATTCATGTTCTGACAGTGGTTCTGGCTCTGCATTCATGTACTGATGGTGTTTCTGGTGCTGCATTCATGTACTGACAGTGTTTCTGGTGCTGAATTCAGACACTGACGGTGTTTTCTGGCATTGAATTCATGTACTGATGGTGGTTCTGGAGTGCCAAATGTTTGTATGGCCTGCATATGACTCTGCAGGCATGTTTTGTAGAGTCTGCAGCTGCACCGAAAATGTACTTGGGTAGGTTGTCAAAGACAGATTATCCACAAAGAAGGCAGATTTATTACTGCCTCTGTCTCAGTGAGTGTCAGGCGCACAGTTTTGTAAGCTGCACTTCTTGCTCCACGTGATTGCCGGATGCTTGGTAGCTGTAGGAGCTACATGGTCTTTTTCAAATCAATATCATCTCTGTACTTTACTTCAGAAGGGTGTATTTCTCCTTGTAACTTGGACAAATACAACATGTCAGCCTCTAAAACTGTATTTATTAAAAATTTACTGTAGACAAATCACACAGGTATTCCACACCAAAACAACGCCGCAAAAATACCATGAAAATGCAGCAGAACCTAAATTTTGAATAGATCCTTTTACTGCCAAGTCAAAAGACACAGTTTTGAAACCATCAGTTACAAAAACATTTATTTTGGTCTCCGCACATAAAATTCAGTGTACCTGCAAGAAAAATTGACATGTGATTTTGAAACATGCACCACAGTTTATGCTGCATAAAAAATAGCACAGTGGGCATGGGATTTCTATAAATCCCATCCACTTTGCTTTGCAGCGTCAAAACTCACCAAAAACTCATTGTGGGAACTTCACCTAAAGGTAATTTTCCTCTTTATCATTAGAAATTAATTCTAAATTACTAGCTCAATGTTAATTGCTGTATGGTTTTGCAGAAACTATGCAGCCACTGATAATAAATAAATTATTTGCAATGAATTTCTCATAATTCAGGGGAAAGCTGCTATGACTTTAATAAAAGAAAAGAAAATGGAGACATGTCCAATCTTGACCCAAGTCACGTTCAAATCAATGTTTTTTTACTGTGCAATCTGAAGACAGCATGAGGTAGGGGCTGAGACACAGATTTTAGGGATGTGTCACTTATTAGGCTGCATGTTGTTGTTTCAATACAATGAAGTTTTTATCACAAGAAGATTATCACTGCCTAGACTACAGCTCACATGAGCCCTGGTCTGACCGCTCCCTCTTCTCTGATGAGCAGCTGACTGTCAATAGACAATGTACACTGAAAGCTGCGGTGTGGCAGGGTTAGCTGTCTGAACTCTACTACATGTTACATCTAAAAACTCTGATTGTATAGCAACTGCTGAACCCAACAAACTAAGTGATGCATCGTTGGATTCAGGGTCTCTTTTCCTACTTTATGCAGCTCTCAGATGAGGTAGCATAAAACTGCTGACAGATTCCCTTTATGGCATCTTAGGTGCATCCTAGTGCTGTCCATTTTTCACTATTTGCTAGGAGAAGCTTGAGAAACCTCAATTTTTTCTTGCACACCAGATAAACTGATGAAACAGTGGTGGAAGTCTTATTCCGCACACTGATAGAAATTGCTCTGTTTTTTTTTTATCCGAATAGGAGAAAAAAAAGGACTTCTGAATGAGATCTTTGGAAGATAACTATCTAATAGAGATGAGGAAATCGATTTGCAGGGTCTTGGTCCATTGGCCAGGTCAGTACTCTTGGCCCTGAGAACCATCTCTTACCTCCAGATCCTCTATTGATTGAACAGCCGATTGTGCCGTCATTGTGGTGGGGTGAAGTACACATGGTGTCACACCAGGCTGGTTAATGAAAAGAGGAGCTGGGGATGGTGGCAGGTATGAGGTGGTTCACAGGGCTCCCATCCAGTGGTTGTGGACTACCAAACTGGCATCAGGGTCCTGCTCACCTCTACTATCTAAAGTGTATGGAAGTTGCTCATGTGCCGATTGATCTACTCAGGGATGAGTACTGCCCGCTTATACTCCATCGCTGTAGCAAGGGAGAAAATACACTCTTGCAACGTAACCAAAAACTATAAAACTTCGAGCACTAAAACTTTATATTTCAGCTTCATAAATGCAAGTAAAGTAAATGAATAATGCTCAGCCTTTAAATAAGCAAAGGTCGGATGTTTGTATAATTTCGGTGCCAGGCTAGAAGCAGCTGGGATACATTTTTATGTTGCTATTTTTCTTTCTTTTTTTTATTCACTCTGGTTTCCCGTTATTGTCTACCGTTCCAGACATGGAGAGGTGTTGTTGATAGTCAGATGTGATAGACAGAGCTCTATTTCCATTGTTGGTGCTGTAAGCTGAAAGGGCAACACACAGCGAGCAAAGGTTCCTTGGAGGTGAATACCAGGCATTCCTGCCAGTGACTAGTGCATAGATACCAGGCCTTGCACTGCACTGATTGCACAAAACATTTCCTCTTGTCTCGGCGTGACATTGGAAAGTTTAATTGCATCATCAGCTATGCAAATGAACGCAGCGTGTAAAAAATCCCTGGCAGCTGACATACAACTAATCATTTTTAGCATCATTATCACTGTTATGATATTGTCGGTATAATAATATCATGTAATAGGGAAGTAAAGCTCCACTGTTTGCATATTACTGAAGCTTGATGATAAAACCAATGATTTAACTTTGCAAAGTTTGAGATTTTATTACGTGTCCTGATCCCCTGCTCTGACCATTAATACCAGGGACATGATATCCAGCACCATCGCTTAGTCATATATATATCAGAGATACTTTCTTCGTGTCCTGTCTGTGTAGGCAGTGCAGCAAGTTATGTGTCCTTTTGGTGTACACAGGGGCTGAGTTTCAAAACCTGACAATGGCCACTATAGATGGTAGGGAGATGTGGTGTTGCGGTTCCATACATTGTATATGTCTGGCCACAGCGGGACCTGCAAGCAGCTGATTAGTGGGGGTGCTGCTAGGTGTTGGACCACCATTGATCTGATATTGATGACATCTTCTAAAGCCACCCCCCCACACAATAGAGGCCGGTCAGTTGAACAATGGTTTGGCTCATCGTCTGTCCGACACCTATCTCTCCAGACTCCTCCAGGAGTGTTCAGGTTCAGCTATGTCTCCTACATTCTATGTGAGACAGTTTCTGCTAGATTCCTCTAGTGATGGTTTATCTCACCAAAAACAAAAGGATTTGTGTTACACACACGCCACTAGGTTCAGATAGGGCGAGACGGGTTTCATGAATTCGTTGGAATCCTGGGGGAACCATTACCCAGGGAGACCATAGGCTGCAGCTATTGAATGCTACACAGCATTCTTTATCCTGCATGGAGATGGCGGTGAGGAGGGTTTGATGAAGGAAATGATCCCTATGACAGGCTTCCTTCCTGTCCTTATCTTCCCGGCCGACAATACTCCACACTGTTTGCTCAAGGAGTCTAACTGACCTTTGTTTAGCTTCCCTCCTGACCTGAATTCTGTTCCGTTGCCTTCTGTGAGATACAGATCTTAAGCCACCTTTCTCTTTGGCTCCAGCCAGACAGTAAACAAGTTCCCCACAATCCCCCCTGGGGCTCTGCTAAAACACTCCCTGTCTCCTGTGACTGTGTTAACCCCTCTAGTTGCTGGATGATTCTGGAGCACAACACTTCCTGTCTCCTGTGCTTGTGTTGCCTCTACTAGTTGCTGAATGTTTTTAAAGCAACAGCACTACTTCTGCATGTCACATTTGCCATCCAAAATTGAACCGATCAGATCCTTATCTTCTCCCCAACATCATCTGTCGGGGAGTGTCAAGAGGCCCCCATACACAGACTGTGAGCCAAGCCTGCTGACATTGGCGGGTACGGCTGACATTTGTATAATGTCTATGGAAGCCTTAAGAACAGATCATCAAAGTCATAGTCCTGGACAAACCCTTTGAAAGCAGCTACAATGAATGGTATTTGTTGGGCAGAAAGTGAACATAGACAAGGAAGAGTACAACCCTCTGACTCAAGGACCAGGGAGGCTGCATAAAGAGCCTTATCAGTTTTATAGTATGAAGTATTGCTATACTGTCTTATGTCATCCCCAGTCTTCCCCTCTGCAGACACTATCTCTAAATTTGCAACTGACTCGGAGCTGGTGGAAGGCGACTAGCTGCTGTAATGTCTCCCATACAGAACACAGCACACAGGAATGGATTCCTGCTTTTCATTTCTTAGCAAATGGACAGAAGCAGAAAAATCATGGAGGACATTATACAGGATTGCCGAGCAGTGGAGATGTGAATCCAGCTCAGGTAGAGGGGGTGGGGGGGTTAAAATATTAGTTATAAAGCTCAGCACAATCTTTCTGTGTCTCACTCAACCTGTTTTATCACTCTGCTTCTGCTCCTCCCCTCTCCATAGTGTATAATATCATGTCTACCCTGATACCTCACTGTGCTGGCAGTCAGTCTTGTCTTAAGCAAGATGTAGATTACATGTCTTTTTTTCATAGTGGATGACATATTCAGGAGGCAGGGGAAAGAGGAAGAAGTGGCTCATCAAGGGAGAAAGAAGCACAATTCTCTAATAAGATATACTACAAGGTTTCTTAGATTTGTATTTAAAGGGGTATTCCTATCTCCATGATGCTATCCCAATATGTAGTAGGTGTAATAATAATAATATTAGCAAATACCTTCAATGTTGTACAGTTTTTTTGATTCGCTAGGTCTCCTTCCTCATGTGCAGGCATTGCCAGACCTTAGGTATCCATGGTTATGACGCGCCCCCTGGGCCTGTGTTGTACAGGGGATACCCGGAGCCGGATCGCTGGGGGTTGTAGTCTCAGTGTGGCGGTGACCCGGTCCGTGCCCAGGGCGGTCAAACCAGTGGCAGTCTTAGGTAATAACAATGTCCGACTACACCACCCGTGGATTGCGGTCAGTGGGGACCGCCGCTGCGCTGCAGACCGCTGAGGCTGATGTTGTTTGCGCAGCCGAGTATGGGATAACTCCCCACGGGAGAAGTATTGCCTCAGGGCAGCTAGTGTGGATGATGGGAGTGATGGTGTGAGCGTCCCAGTACTGATGGTGCTGGTGCGGCGATGAAACACAGAGACGTGTGGTGCAGTTCAGGGTCTTTACTGATGGTATAACGCAGACCCTCCCGGGAGTACTGGTTAGCAGTAGGGGCCTGGTCAGTCTGTAAGCAAGTAGGATCTCCCCTGGCCAGGTGGAGTTGTAGGCCTCCCCGACTATCTGCACTCTTTCCTGGCTACCTTGCTCTATGCGGGTAGAAGCAGCCCACGTCCCTGAGTATACCGTGTGGTGCTCACCCGTATGGCCGGTGACTTGGGGCCTTCCGTTAGCCTCCGCTTCATGATGGCAGTGCTGGTCCCTTGCTTGTGACCGTGCCTCCGGGCTTCTAAGGCCAGAGGACATGGAATCCCCTGCCGTTTGGATTCTGCTGCTGGACCTGGATGTCCCCACAGCCTCGGACTCCGTGTCCGGGTTTAGTGTCTTCTGCCAAGGCGAGCTTTCTAGCTTCCAGCCTCTGGCACTCGCTCCTGCTCCTACAGAGCTCCTAGTTCTTGCTTTCCCTCTGTCTGCTGTCCTCCAGACCTGACTGCGTCTCTGCCTGGGACTTCACTTACTAATCCCGCCCCAGACCCAGTTTATAAGGGCAGATTCCTCCCCTCCCAGGTCTGGGTGGGCCGTGTTGCATACTTAGGGCTCCTGACCAGAGAAACATCCCACTTGCGCTCAGACATAATATTTCTATTACTGTGGCAACCAGACCCCTGGGGTGCCACATTCCCCCTAGTAAATTTTAGTACTCCGGGACTAAACACAATTTTAAAGAAACAACAATACAATAACATATTTACAAGAAGCTTTAGTTCTTTAAAGGTCACGGCTTGTCCGCAACCGGGTGTCCATATCACCCAAGGTGAAGTTTTAAGCGAAGTAGGGGACCTGTCCAAAGCAAACCCCTTGCGTTGGCCTTGGGCGTGGCTGCAAGGCTGAAGCTAACTACTTTGGACCGCAAGGAGGCCACGCCAGACAGGTTTTCTTTTCCGCGGCCGTCTTCGCAAGAGGCACCAAGGTGCAACTATCTACAAGAATTGTTCCGGTTATCCAGTGTCCATAACCTGTTAGTCCATAGAAATCTGCAGGGTAACTGAGAAACATAATTAATAACAGGCAACAAACATAAACCATCAATATTTCTCAATAAACAGGTAAATTTACAGTGCATTAGTTTAGATTTTCCAGCGAGCGGGCATCTGACCTCTAGTGACTCTAGTGGACCTACGGAGCTCACTAACTGGTCCTGCACTACAGGGTGTAGGAGGTGTTATGGGTAAGCTGGGCAGCTGTCTGCGCACTCTTTGGCTCACTAGGGGCACGGCAGGCTCACTACTAGCAGAGGGTTGATTCTTCTGGGCTGCGGTTGTGGACTCTTCTGCCTCCTAGGCCGGTTCCTCTTCCAGCTCTACCTGGTCTTCTGTAGGCACTTGAGGGACTGGCTGGAGAAAGGTGAGGACGGGCACCACGATAGCATTGTTCACTTGTGTCCAGGACCGGGGAAAGTCTCCGAGTACGGTGCTGATCATTTCCTCCTTTTCCTCTACGGGTTGAGGGTCTTCCTGATCTTCATCCGTGCTTTGCAACTTCTCGGGGCACTTTTTCAGGTGGTCTCTGGAGACAGTAGCTGTGGTCTCTCCTCCATCCTTGCTGATGACGTACACCTTTGGATTATTGTGGCTTGAGGGCAGTACGGTGTACGGGTCCTTTTCCCACTGGTCGTCCAACTTATGGAGCCGCCTTTTTCTTTTCAAGACCTGCTCTCCAGGTACCAGGGGAACAGCGGGAGCATGTTGGTTATAAGTCCTCTCCTGCCTTTCTCTTGATTGACAGAGACTTCGCTCGACGCTCTCCTGTACCTTCCGGTACTGCTGCTGCCGTTCTGTATCCCAGTCTGCTTCTGGCGAGGTGTCCTCGGGTATCAGGACTCCCATATCCAGGTCAACAGGCAGCTTACCAGGTCTTGCTCGCATTAGGTAAGCCGGGGTACAGTTGGTGGAACCTACCGGGATGTGGTTATACAGGTCCACCAGATCGGGCAGTTTCTCAGGCCACAGACTGCGTTCTTCCAGGGGCAATGTTTTTAGCAAATCTATCACCACCTGGTTCATCTTCTCGCAGAGTCCATTGGTTTGGGGGTGATAGGGTGTTGTTCTTATCTTCTTGCAGCTATACAGGTTGCAGAACTCCTGGAAGACCTCCGCTTCGAAGGCTGGTCCTTGGTCCGTCAGCACTTGGTCCGGGTACCCGTGTGGGCGGCAGAAGTGCAGCTGGAAGGCTCTGGCTGCTGTCTGAGCCGTCAGGTCTTTGACAGGGACCACCACCAGGAACCGGGAGTAGTGATCCACGATGGTAAGGGCGTAGACATACCCGCTTCTGCTTGGAGCCAGTTTAACATGGTCCAGAGCGACCAGTTCCAGCGGCTGCCTGGTAATGATGGGCTGTAGGGGAGTCCTCTGGCTGGCACGGTCCCTTCTTCTTAGATTGCACGGGCCACAGTCTCTACACCACCTCTCAATGGCTCCTCTCATGCCTATCCAGTAGAACCGTTCACGCAGCAGGAACTCCAGATTCTTCCATCCGAAGTGCCCTGCCCCATTGTGGTAGGCCTCCAGCACCATAGCTGCGTCCCGTCTTGGTACCACAACCTGCCAGATCAGTTCATGTGTCCGGGAATTGACCATTCTGCGGCACAACTTCTCCTTGTAGAGAAACAGTCTGCTCTTCTCAGTCCACAGTTGCTTGGTCTCTTCCGGAGCGTCTGGGTCCAGGCGGGAGTCAGCCTGGGTCAGCATCTCCTTCACCAGACGGACTGCGGGGTCACTGTCTTGCGTCTCCGCCCAGTTGTAGTGGGGTAAGGGGTTGAACGTAGCGGATCGCTGGCCCCTCACACGGTGGGAATACTGAGTAATCCCATGACGGTAGAACGCAGGGAGTTCGACCTCTTCCAGTTCTTCTGGATCTTCCCTTCCGTCCGGTAGGTTTGGCATCCTGGACAGGGCGTCCGCATTGGTATTGGAGCGTCCTGCCCGGTATTTGATCGTGAACTCAAAATTGGACAGGCGGGCCATCCATCTCTGCTCTAGGGCACCCAGTCTTGCAGTGTCCAGGTGTGTCAACGGGTTGCTGTCCGTGTACACGGTGAACCTGGAAGAGGCAAGGTAATGCTTAAAACGTTCGGTTACTGCCCACACCACTGTCAGGAACTCCAGCTTGAACGAGCTGTAATTCTCAGGGTTTCTTTCCGTGGGTCGCAGTTTTCGGCTGGCGTAAGCAATTACCCATTCTCTCCCCTGCTGGATCTGGGACAGTACGGCTCCTAACCCGATGTTGCTTGCGTCCGTGTATAGGATAAAGGGCTGGCTGTAATCAGGGTATGCCAGGATTTCATCCCCCGTGAGGGCCATCTTCAGCTGGCGGAAGGACTCCTCTTCCAGCTTTTCCCATTTGAAGGGTGGCTTCTGGTTTTTGGCCTTCCTGGACTGGCCTATCAGGAGGTCCTGCATAGGAGCTGCCTTCTTGGTAAAACCGGGAATGAATCTTCGGTAGTAGCCTACCAACCCGAGAAACTGCCGCACTTCCTTTATGCTGGATGGTCTTGGCCAGTCCTTAATCACGGTGATCTTGTCAGGGTCAGGAGCCACTCCGTCAGCACTCACCACGTGTCCCAGGTACTGTACCTTTGGCTTCAGTAGATGACACTTTGAGGGTTTTACCTTTAGGCCATAGTTTGCCAGGGCTTCAAACACTTCTGCCAGGTGTTCCAGATGGTCCTCATAGGTCTTGGAATAGACGATGACATCGTCCAGGTATAATAGGACCGTCTCGAAGTTCCGGTGTCCCAGACAGCATTCCATCAACCGTTGGAAGGTTCCTGGTGCGTTGCAGAGCCTGAACGGCATACAGTTAAATTCGCTGAGTCCCATCGGGGTGGTGAATGCGGTCTTCTCCCGGTCCGCCTCTGCTACAGGAACCTGCCAGTACCCGCTAGTGAGATCCAAAGTAGAGAAGAAGTTAGCAGATTTTAATGCAGTTAAGTACTCTTCTATCCTTGGTAACGGGTACGCATCTTTGTGTGTGATACGGTTGACCTTCCTGTAGTCTACACACATTCTCATGGTGTTGTCTTTCTTTTTCACTAAGACTAGTGGAGCTGCCCAGGGGCTACAGCTGTCCCTAATTACCCAAGCCTCCTTCATGTCTTTTAGCATCCCCTTGGCGTGTTGATTGTGTGCAGGGGGTACGGGTCGGTATCTCTCCTTTATGGGAGGATGGTCTCCCGTGGGGATGTGATGTTCTACCCCCTTTACTCGCCCGAAGTCTAGCGGGTGTTTACTAAACACTCTTTCGTACTCTTGAACCACCCAATAGACTCCCTGTTTTTGGTGTGAGGGAGTGGAGTCAGTACCCAAATGCAGTTGCTGACACCAGTCCTCCATTGGTTTCTTAGAGCCGTTACCTTCCTCTGGTTGAGATGGAGGCAAGGGTTCCACGGCCTGTACAGAGTTCTGGTTGATGGTGAACAATTTGGCTAGCGTGGCATACCGGGGCAGGTATACTTCTCTCTCCCCGATATTTATGATGCGGTTGGTACCCTCCCATGGCGTACATCGACCACCCCCCGTGCTGTCAAAATGGTGGGCCTACTGTCTGAGTAGACGGGTTCTACCATTGCTTGGTAGTCTCTACCTCTTAGACCAATAGCTGCCCGGCACCAAATCATCATCTCACTTTTTGGGGGCATGGCAATAGGGAACGGGTCACACATTCTCAAGCTACCTATCTCACCACCAGATAGTTCCACTTGTTGCCGCTTCATCAGTGCCCGGATCTCTTTTTGGAGGACACGCTGCTGGCTGGAACTGGCGTTCTTGGCAACCTGTTGCAAAATAAGAATCACCTCTGCAAGACAGTTTTCAATTACGTTAGTACCTAGGGTGATTTTTGGGTGACTCTCGCGACGGTCAATGTCCACAATGATCAGTCCTTGTGCCGGAAGTTCAACTTTACCGACCTTGATGGTCACCTCCTTAAATCCTATCTGTGGCACGGGCTGACCATTGCTGGCGATAATGCTCAGGTCGTCATCTGGGTAGCGGGTTATGTCCGAGTCATTCCAGTAACGCTTGAAGAGCACGTACGGGATGGTAGTCACCTGTGACCCGGTGTCTAGTAGGGCACTCATAGGAATGCCATCCAGTACCACAGGCAAGACCGGACGTCCCCCTACGTATTTATCACGCCAGTTCAATGGGCCTGATGATCTTATGCCTGGGGGTTGGCCCTCTACCCCAGGTTGTGCCCGTTTAAATGACAGTACCTTGCCATATGTCCGGGTTGATTGCAGCGGCGTCAGATGGGTCGTCCGTCCTCGTTGTATCAGTCGCTGGGTCTTCCTCTGGCCGGTGGGGTCCTCTTCAGTCGGCGCCACGGGACGTCCTCCGGTCCGGATGCCAGCTGGATCTTTCCTGGAGAAGAGACCTGTAAAGACTGCACAGTTCTGGTTAGCGCGGCAACGCTCTTAGTCAGCTCTTGGACCTGATGGTGCAGGTCTGTAGCCGGGTTATTGTTCAAAGCCTGCGCATCAGCTCCCACAGGCCCTGCAGACAAGGGCGCCGCGTCCTGGTGATAAGTGATAGCAGGGCGCCTGTGGGTCACAGCGCCACCTGGTGCCGGTTCTCGGAGCACCCGGATGGCTCTGTCCTTGAACTGTGCAAAGTCCAGTTCAGGGTCCTGTAAGGCCATTGCCCGCAACTGGGTTCGGTGAGCATTGCACAGTAGACCCTCAATAAATTGTTCGGTCAACAGCTTGTCTTCATTCCCCACGCTGTCAGGGTCTGCCTGCTTAATGGCTCTCAGGGCCTCTTGTAGGTTTAGAGCATAGTCTCTTATACTTTCATGTGCCCGTTGTTTACACCCGTAAAATCTGAGCTTTATTTCGGCTGAGGTTCGGGTATCAAATGTGTCTTTCAGCTGGGCTAGTATTTCTCTGACAGTCCTCTTCTTCCCAGGTGACCAGGACTTTACCTCCCTTTGGGCTGCCCCGATTAACTGGGCCACCAGGATGCTCACTTTTTGCTTTTCTGTGAGGGGGTATACCTGGAAGAGGCTATCCAGTCTTTCCCTAAAGTCACTTAGAGTATGTGACTCCCCTGAGTACTGGGGTAGCCAGGTTGCCCCCGGGATATAGGGCATGGTGAATGGCATGACCGCTGCAGCGGTTGCGCTGGCAGTGGCTGTGGCAGTGGAGCTCCCCTCGGTGTCCGACATCCTCCTCCCCCCTAGTGGACCGTGGCCTACCTTGCGATGCTCTTCTTCCGTAGGCCGCGGCTCTGCAGTCAATCGTCGGGGTCGAGGACCTGGCGTCGCGCTCCGATGACGTCAGCGTCGCTCTTCCTCCCTTCCAGGACCTTGCGCAGCGTCACTGCGTGGGGCAGAGCTTCGGATCTCGCGCGCTTTCGGAGTCCACGCCCCTCTTCTTCCCACGCGGCGTCCCGAAGATGGCGTCCAAAGGCGGGAAGCGGCTGCGGATGGCGGGAAGACGGCAGAAGATGGCGGGAAACGACCCAAGATGGCGTCCCATGGCGGGAAACGGCTCCGGACGTCGGGAAACTTCACCACAGGTAAGTACAAAAGTATTTTTTCAGGCACGCAGTACCCGGTGGTTGCGGGAACGAAATCCTGCCGCCTACACCAAAGTTGACGCGCCCCCTGGGCCTGTGTTGTACAGGGGATACCCGGAGCCGGTTCGCTGGGGGTTGTAGTCTCAGTGTGGCGGTGACCCGGTCCGTGCCCAGGGCGGTCAAACCAGTGGCAGTCTTAGGTAATAACAATGTCCGACTACGCCACCCGTGGATTGCGGTAAGTGGGGACCGCCGCTGCGCTGCAGACCGCTGAGGCTGATGTTGTTTGTGCAGCCGAGTATGGGATAACTCCCCACGGGAGAAGTATTGCCTCAGGGCAGCTAGTGTGGATGATGGGAGTGATGGTGTGAGCGTCCCAGTACTGGTGCTGGTGCGGCGATGAAACACAGAGACGTGTGGTGCAGTTCAGGGTCTTTACTGATGGTATAACGCAGACCCTCCCCGGAGTACTGGTTAGCAGTAGGGGCCTGGTCAGGCTGTAAGCAAGTAGGATCTCCCCTGGCCAGGTGGAGTTGTAGGCCTCCCCGACTATCTGCACTCTTTCCTGGCTACCTTGCTCTATGCGGGTAGAAGCAGCCCACGTCCCTGAGTATACCGTGTGGTGCTCACCCGTATGGCCGGTGACTTAGGGCCTTCCGTTAGCCTCCGCTTCACGATGGCGGTGCTGGTCCCTTGCTTGTGACCGTGCCTCCGGGCTTCTAAGGCCAGAGGACATGGAATCCCCTGCCGGTTGGATTCTGCTGCTGGACCTGGATGTCCCCACAGCCTCGGACTCCGTGTCCGGGTTTAGTGTCTTCAGCCAAGGCGAGCTTTCTAGCTTCCAGCCTCTGGCACTCACTCCTGCTCCTACAGAGCTCCTAGTTCTTGCTTTCCCTCTGTCTGCTGTCCTCCAGACCTGACTGCGTCTCTGTCTGGGACTTCACTTCCTAATCCCGCCCCAGACCCAGTTTATAAGGGCAGATTCCTCCCCTCTCAGGTCTGGGTGGGCCGTGTTGCATGCTTAGGGCTCCTGACCAGAGAAACCTCCCACTTGCTCTCAGACATAATATTTCTATTACTGTGGCAACCAGACCCCTGGGGTGCCACAGTTACGTCCACTGATAAAGTGACAGCTAGTTGCTAGTGGTCGTAACCATGGATACCTAAGGTCCTGCAATGGCTGCACATGAGGAAAGAGACATCGTGAATCAAAAATACTATACTACATTTCTAATTGGAGGTATTTGCTAATATTATTATTATTATTACACCTACTACATATTGTGATAAGATCTTGGAGATGGGAATGCTCTTTTAATATTGATTTACACAAAGTTCGTTAAAAGTACAGTTCTCTTAAAAAAGGTAAAGGCAAAACTTTAGTTGAAATATAATGTCCTCTCAAGTGTTTACTCATTAATTGTGATAAGGGGACGGTTGCAAACAACTTTATTAATAATGGAAAGCAACCGAACCCACGGTCCGCGATGCAGCCTGGAAGACTGCGGCCGAACACCTTCCGGGTAAGAAGGTAAAACAACCAGTTAATATATAAATCCCTCCAGTGTTACTGCACACCGGGACGGGAAAAGGGATTCGCACTATCTCCGTTAACTGCACGAGAGATGTGCGACAAATAATGTAGCCGTTGCCCTGTTAACTGCACAGAGGCTACGCAGCAGGCGCTAGGACGTGTGTGTGACTTACGCCGGCGCATACGTGCTCCCAGCCGGTGTGCTACCGGACTGCGGAGTATCTCTCCACGTGGCTAACAGGCGGTGCCAGGAATACGGAGTCCACAGTCTGCTCGGGGTGTATAGCGACCCCCTTGTAGGAGCCAGACTGTCCAACGGAACTACCTGCCTCCCTCCAGCTAAACCTGCCTGTCGGAAGCTAGAACAGCAAGAGAGCACGTGGAGCCCAAACAGACAAGCGTCCACACAGTAACACAACCTCAGCTCAATAATCAGAGTGCACCGCCATGTTTGTGGGCGGGCTATTTAAAGACTAAACCCTGCCCACCGTCACATTATTGATCGCACTACTGATGACGTCACCCGCGGCCAATCAGGTGGTGCCAGGTCACCGGTTCAGCTGACACCAAACCACCAATCACGGTCCGCCATGTCACGGGCATGCTCTGTGCAGTGCATCCTGGACTTAGGCTGTAGTAGCCCTGTTCCCCTCCGCAACCTATGCTTCACACTACTAGCAACAAAGACCCCAGAGACATATTGTACATCTCGTGCACCAGCTAGGTGTTGGGACTGACAGTGATGCTGAGCAGCATCTGCCCTGGCTGGACAGGAATGGGAGACCACAGAATCCACTGTTGATTCTGAACTAATTTCAAATCCAGCAAACGCCCGACGCCTAGCAAGTTGATTGCCCGTTTTATCTGTTTTCTTTGTAAACTTTCTATTGTTTTCTTCAATATTTTCATCTCTTTTTCTTCCACAGGATAACTTGTTGATCACTGGAGGTCAGTGCTATCGCTGGGACCCCCACCAATGGGCTCTGAAATGCCTTATTAGAATGTAATGGTGGAAACGCACGTGCTTCCCCTCTATTTATTGTCTGTCACAGCTGAGCGCTTTTCAGAGGTCTTTGGAGCTAACGAGATCAGTGGGAGTCCCAACGTTCAGACCCATAGTTATCAGCAAGTTATCACCCATTCTGCGGAAATAATGCTCAGCAATATGTTTTTTATTTAGATCAGTTAAGATATAATTTGGCACAAAAGTCTGCAGTCAATCTGTGTGACTGTAGACTTGTGAATTCTCACAGCTGTGAAGGTTCACAAGTCTGCAGTAACATGGAGTGACTGCAGACTTTCGTGCCAAACTTTGATAATTCCTTTACTCATATTTAAACTGGTCTAAATAAAGAACATGTTGCTGACCATTATTTCTTCTACAGAACTACCGGATGGTTTCCTCTTTTCCTATTCTACAGTGGCTTGCAAAAGTATTCACCCCCTTGGCTTTTTACCTATTTTGTTACATTACAACCTGTGTTTAAATATTTTTGTAATCCGATTTGTGTGTGATGCATCAGCACTAAATAGTCTAAGTTGGGGAAGTGAAGTATTGAAAATATAGGAATAAATTAAATTTATGACATCAAATAACTAAACATTGGCATGTGCATATGTATTCACCCCTTTTGCAATGAAGCCCCTAAAAATTTCTGGTGCAAGCAATTGCATTCAAAAGTCACATGCTTAGTGAAAGGAAGTCCACATGTATGCAATCTAGGTGTCACATGGTTTGTCAGTATATACACTTTACCCTTTCGGAAAGGCCACAGAGACTGCAACACCATTAAGCAAGAGGAACCACTAACCAAACAACACCATGAAGACCAAAGAGATCTCCAAACAAGTCAGCGACAAAGTTGTTGAAAAGTACAAGTCAGGGTTGAGTTATAAAAAAATATCCCAATCTCTGATGATCCCCCGGAGCACCATCAAATTCATTATCATCAAATGGAAAGAACATGGTACCACAACAAACCTGCCAAGAGAGAGTCGCCCATCAAAACTCTCAACCCGGGCAAGGAGGGCATTAATCAGAGAGGCAGCACAGAGAACATAGGTAACCCTGAAGATGCTACAGAATTCTCAAGCAAAGAATGGAGTATATGTCCATACGATCACAATAAACCGTACACTCCATAGAAGTGCCCTTTATGGAAGGGTGGGCAGAAAAAAAGCCTTTACTTACACACAAAAATTGTAAAGCTCATTTTGAATTTGCCAAAAGACATGTGGGAGACTCCCCAAATGTATGGAGGAAGGTGCTGTGGTCAGATGAGACCAAAATGTAACTTTTTGGTAGCCAAGGTAAATGCTATGTCTGGCGCCAAACCAACACAGCTCATCACCCCAAGAACACCATCCCCACAGTGAAACATGGTGGTGGCAGCATTATGCTGAGGGGATGTTTTTCGGTAGTAGGGACAGGGAAAATGGTCTGAGTCCAGGGGAAGATGGATGGTGCGAAATACAGGGATATTCTTGCGCAAAACCTGTGTCAGTCTGTCAGTGATTGGAGACTGGGACGTAGGTTCACCTTCCAACAACACAATGACCCAAAGCATACTGCTAAAGCAACACTCGAGTGGTTTAAGGTAAAACATGCAAATGTATTGGAGTGGCTTAGTCAAAGCCCAGATCTTAATCCAATTGAGAATCTGTGGTCAGACTTGAAGATTGCTGTTCACCAGAGGAAACCATCTAACTTGAAGTAGCTGGAGCAGTTTTGCCTTGAGGAATGGAAAAAAATTGCAGTGGCAAGATGTGGAAAGCTCATAAAGACTTATCCAAAGCGACTTGAAGCTGTAATTGCCTCAAAAGGAGGCTCTACAAAGTCCTGACTTTAGGGGGTGTAGTAGAAAGAAGGTTTCCCTTTTTCGACGCTTCCAGAGGATAATGATGGTTAAAGATTAATTATTTTTCTCAATATCAGATTTATTCTAACATTTTTCTAAGAACAAACAACACTTTTCTGCCAGCAATGGCCTTCATCAGGTATAATGTGCACTTGTAAAGACTTCAAAGGAAACTGTAGGGGGTGAATAGTTATGCACACTGAAGTTTTCAGTTATTTTGTTCTATTTGTTGTTTGCTTCACAATAAAAAGAAACACAAATGATCACAGTTGTAGGTATGTTCTTTACATGAGCTGATGCAAACCCTAAAAAAAAAATCTGTGAAATTCCAGGTTGTGATGTAGCAACACATGAAACATGCCAAGGTGGGTGTATACTTTCACAGGCCATTGTAAATCCACTACTCTAGAAAATACCTGATTTAAAATAAATTTCTCTCTCCTCTGATATGATCTAACATGTGAGAAGAGAGAAATGTGGTCCCCGAGCCCCCCAATTATACCTTAGGTATCGGATCTGTTATCCCCCAGCCCTCCTCCTCCTTGTGCAGAAAGAAAATGGCGGGTCCATTCGCAAGTGCTCGCCGAGATCTGCTGGCCAGTACCCAGCAACAATAGGGAAATTTTCATATTGATTTCTTCTGATCACTTTGATAGATTCTATCACAGTGATCAAAAGCCAAAAAAATAATAAATCAAATCCCCCTTTGCACCCCCCTTAGTTAAATAAAAAATATAAAATAAAAAAAGTATATGTTTTTCCATTTTTTGCCATTGGGGTTAGGATTATGATTGTGTTAGGGTTAAGGTTGTATTAGGGTTAGGATTAGGGTTGTGTTAGGGTTAGGGTTGGGTTAGGATTACGGTTGGGTTAGGGTTGGATTAGGGTTGTGTTAGGCTTGGAGTTAGGGTTGGGATTTTTTCAACAGTAAAGAAAAATAAATGATGATATGACTAGTGTTAAGTGCAAGTGTTCGAATCGCCACTTGAATTTTCATCGGGTGCTCGAGTGACATGCTTGAGTCCCCGTCCCACATGTTTCGCGGCTGTTATACTGCCAAAAAAAACACGGGCAATCCCCACATGTTTTTTTGGGGTGTCTAACAGTTGCAAAATGTGTAGTGGGGACTTGAGCATGTCACTCGAGCATCCGCAATACTCGGTGCATACCCAAGCATCCGATGCAAATTCAAGTAGCGAGCACTTGCACTCAATACTAATGACAACATATTCAATATGACGACCTAATGTTATCAAATTCTGTGTTGTACCTCTGTGTTCAAAATGTTCACTATACCCCTTTCTAAATGGGTTCCGTTGTGGGGAGTTTCTGCTGTATAAGCACCTTTGGGCCCCCCAAATGCAACATGGTGCTTGCCGCCTCTTTCAACCAAATTTGTGTTCCAAAATTCAAATATTTCTCCTTCTGCTCCGAGCTCTGCTGTTACCCACTCTGAGAGTGGGTAACAAATTGTGGGGTCCACTTTTTGATGTTACCTCTGGAAAAAGAGAAATTTGGGGCTAATGCAAGATTTTTGTGAATTAAATGAACTTTTTCAATATGATGACCTAATGTTATCAAATTCTGCGTCATACTTGTGGGTTCAAAATGCTCACTATACCCATGGATAAAATCCTCGAAGGGTCTAGTTTCCAACATGGGGTCACTTGTGGGGATTTTCCACTGTTTAGGTACATCAGGTGCTCTCCAAACCTGACATGGCGTCCTCTCTCGATTCCAGCCAATTTTGCATTCAAAAAGTCAAAAGCTCCTTCTCTTCCGAACGCTGCCGTGCGCCCAAACAGTAGTTTTCCACCACATATGGGGTATCGGCATGCTCAGGATGAATTGCACAACAAATTTTGTGGTCCAGTTTCTTTTGTTACCCTTGCAAAAATAAAACAATTTGGGGCTAAAGTAAAATTTTTGTGAAAAAAAGTTAAATGTTAATTCTTTCCTTCCACATTGTTTTAATTCCCGTGATGTATCTAAAGGGTTAATATACTTCTTGAATGTGGTTTTGAGCACCTTGAGGGGTACAGTTTTTAGAATGGTGTCACTTTTTGGTATTTTCTGTTATATAGACCCCCTTAAAGTGACTTCAAATGTGATGTGGTCTCTAAAAAAATGGTTTTGTAAATTTTGTTGGAAAAATGGGAAATCGCTGGTCAACTTTTAACCCTTTTAACTTCCTAACGAAAAAAAATTTTGTTTCAAAAATTATGCTGAAGTAAAGTAGACATGTGGGAAATGTTATTTATTAACTATTTTGTGTGACATAACTCTCAGATTTAAGGGCATAAGAATGCAAAATTTGAAAATTACAACATTTTCAACATTTTCCATTTTTTCACAAATAAATGCAAATCATTTTGAATTTTTTTTTTACCACTATCATGAAGTACAAAATGTCACGAAAAAACAATCAGTGGGAACCGTTGAAGCGTTCCAGAATTATTACCTCATAAAGTGACACTGGTCAAAATTGTAAAATATGCCTTGGTCATTAAGGACATAATTTGCTCGGTCACTAAGGGGTTAACATTATATTCTACTGTCAATGATTTTAATTGAGCATTTCGGAAAACATACAGGTTAAACAGTAGGTGTTAGAACTCTCCTGTTAGGTTTTTTCTATCTTGCTGGTCACATGACCTTTTTTGCCTATTTAATCCTGCTCCGCCCTCCTGGCCTTGCTGGACTTTATTGTAATTTCTACTCTTAAGTTAGCCTGGTGCTTAGTTACCTTTCTCAGTCAGTTTAGCTAGGTCTTCGGACCTTTATGTTCTTCTTATGTTCTTTGCCTTTTACTGCTACAATTTCGGCTATTAGGTGTCCAACTTTATCCCAGTCCCTAGTTCTTGTAGGGATCCCTCCCTTGCATCTATAGGTCTTCGTACAGACTAGCCGAGGACTTTAGTGGGTCTGATCGCAGGATCAGGTTCCCCGTTACATCGCAGGGATCTAGCTTAGTTCTATTGTAGGGACAGATCTCCTTTCTTTCCTTAGTGCTTGTAGCAGATCATAACAGTAAGTCCAGCCCAAAAATATCTCTAAGGAAAGACTTCCAGTTTCCATCATGGTGTCGGTTCAGGATTTGGCTCAACGCCTGCAGGGACTCTCTCTGGAGGTGGCCGAGCTCCAACAACACGTGAGTAGCTGTTCTGGAGCACATTTTGTGGAGCCAAAGGTACGTTTGCCTGATTTATTTTTTGGTGATCAAGAAGAATTTTTTTCCTTTAAAAATACTTGTTTGTTGTATTTTCGTTTGAGACCCAGATCCTCTGGTGATGAATCACAGCGCATAGGGTTCATAATGTCACTTTTGCGCAAAGAACCTCAGGGATGGGCCTTTTCTCTCCAACCTAGTGATCCATGCTTTAGATCAGTGGATAGTTTTTTTTCTGCTTTGGGTTTGTTGTATGATGATCCTGATCGTGTCTCATCAGCTGAGACTGAATTGAGACGTTTGAGGCAGGGATCAGGTAATGTGGAAAAATATTGTTCTCACTTCCGTCGGTGGTCTGCCCAGGTGGGGTGGAACGATTCAGCTTTGAAAAGTTTGTTTCCTGCGGCGCTAGGTGAAAGGGTTAAGGATTTGCTGATTGCTTATCCCACACCTGGAAACTTGCAGGAGGCAATGCAATTAGCTATACGGGTGGACAGGAGACTGCGTGCAAGGGTTAATGAGAGTAAATCCTCTGCCATGTCAGCTCCGAGTCTTGAGAGGGTCTGTACTGACATTGGAGAGCCGATGGAGATTGGGGCGAAGGCACCCCGCTCTCAGGAAAAAGACCGCAGATCTTTTGAAGGTTTGTGCTTTTATTGCGGGAAATCTGACCATTTTATTAAGAACTGTGTGCTTCGTATGAACAAAGAAAAAAAAAAGGTCAGTTACGCCCGTATTGCCTGTTTAAATACTAAGGGGGTATTTCTTTCTGCTGCTACTGTTGCTCAGGAAGAATTAATTGAATTTCGGATATTTGGGGATTGTGGTTCTGAATGTGATTGATGGGGGATTCTTGGAAAAACTTAAATTAAAACCCAAACCTTTGTCATCCCCTATTGCTGTGGTTTCTGTCGATGGCTCCCCCTTGAAGAGTGTTACTCACAAGGTCTGTGAACTTCCCCTCACTATTAATGGTATTCACCAAGAAAATTTGGATTTGGTGGTATTAAATAATTTGCCTTCTCCAGTAATTTTGGGGTTACCCTGGTTAAAATTGCACAATCCTGTACTGGATTGGTCTACCAATGAAATTAAGTCCTGGAGCCTTAAGTGTTATGACAAGTGTTGTAACGGAAGTATTGCTGTGGTGGAAAAAGGGGAATTACCTGTACCTATTCAGGATTTTTGGAGAGTTTTTTCTGAGGAGGAGTCACAAATTTTGCCTCCCCATAGAGACTATGATTGTACCATTGAATTTGTCCCTGGAGCGACTCTTCCTAAAAGTCGTTTATTTAATCTTACTATTCCTGAGAGAAAGGCTTTGGAGGAATACATACAGACAAGCTTGGCCGCCGGTCACATTAGGCCTTCCAAGTCTCCTGTGGCTGTTGGATTTTTTTTGTTAAAAAAAAGAACGGCGGTTTAAGTCCTTGTCTGGATTTTCGTGAGATTAATAAAATTACTGTACGCAATCCTTACCCACTGCCATTGATTCCTGATTTGTTTAACCAGATAGTGGGGGCCAAGTGGTTCTCTAAAATTGATCTTCGGGGGGCATACAATTTGTTGCGCATGAAGGAGGATGATGAATGGAAGACTGCTTTTAACACTCCTGTGGGTCATTTTGAGAACCTGGTTATGCCTTTTGGTCTTACCAATGCTCCAGCATTTTTTCAGAATCTTATTAATGACATCCTTAGACCTTTGATCGGCAAAAATGTGGTTGTGTATTTGGATGACATTTTGATTTATTCACCGGATCTGGAGTCTCATTGGCGGAGCGTCCGTGAGGTATTACAGTTATTAATTGACAATTCGCTTTTTGCTAAGCTGGAGAAATGTGAGTTTGCTGTACAGAGAATTAGTTTTTTGGGCTACATTATCTCCAGCAAGGGCTTTGAGATGGACCCTGTGAAGGTTCAGGCGGTTCAGGAATGGCCTAGGCCTATTGGTTTGAAATCGATACAGAGGTTTTGGGGTTTCGCCAATTATTACAGAAAATTCATTAAAAAATTTTTTATTATTGTCAAACCACTGACCGATCTCACCAGGAAAGGTGCTAATGCGGTTCAGTGGACTACTGAGGCCATTGAAGCTTTTGTGTTTCTAAAGGAGAGGTTCAGCTCTGCTCCCATCCTTATGCAGCCTGATGTGACTAAGCCGTTTTTGGTTGAGGTTGATGCTTCTTCGGTGGGGGTCGGTGCGGTGTTGTCTCAGAAAAACAAGGATGGAGTACATCCCTGTGCTTTTTTTTCAAAAAAATGTTCTGAGACTGAACTTAATTACGATATTGGTAATCGGGAATTGCTGGCTATTAAACTCGCATTTGAACACTGGCGTCATCTCTTGGAAGGTGCTGAATTTCCCATTCAGGTTTTCACTGATCATAAAAATCTGATCTATCTTGATGCTGCCAAGCGCTTGAATGCCCGTCAGGCTAGGTGGGCACTTTTTTTCTCGCGGTTTAATTTTTCCGTTACTTACATCCCGGGTACCCAGAATGTTAAAGCTGATGCTTTGTCTCGCAGCTTTTCTCCCATGGTCGGTGCTGAGGAGGAGGGGAGCATTTTACAAGAAGGTGTTGTGATTGCTGCATTGGACGTTTTGGAAGATGAGATTCTTAAAGCACAGGAGAATGCCCCATCTAACACTCCCCATGGGAGGTTGTTTGTGCCTAGGACCTTTAAGAGAGATTTGTTTGTTGAGTGTCATGAGTCTCGGTTGGCAGGTCATCCAGGAATTTCTGAGACCAAGAGACTTGTGGGTCGCAGTTTTTGGTGGCATGGATGGCAGAAGGAAGTCATTAAGTGGGTGCGTCAATGTACGGTGTGTGCTAGATCTAAGTCTTCACATACTCCTGCAGCGGGGTTACTTTGCCCTCTGGAGGTTCCTAGTGCACCTTGGACACATCTGGCTATGGACTTTACTACTGACCTTCCCCCCTCTGAGGGTTTCACAGTCATCTGGGTGGTCGTGGACCGTTTTAGCAAGATGTGTCACTTGGTTCCTTTCATCAAACTGCCCTGCGCTAAGACACTCGCTAAGGCCTTTGTCAAGGAAATTGTCAGACTACATGGCGTTCCTACTGACATTGTTTCGGATAGGGGACCTCAGTTCGTGGCTCGTTTTTGGCGTGCTTTTTGTGACAGGTTGGAGTTCATTTGTCGTTTTCATCCGGATATCATCCTGAGTCTAATGGCCAGGCAGAAAGGAGGAATCAGGATGTTGAGCAGTTCTTGCGTTGTTTTGTGGCAGACAATCAGGAGGGGTGGTCTGAGTTTCTGCCACTTGCTGAGTTTGCTCTTAACAACCATACATCCTCAACTGCTGGTTGTTCGCCTTTTTTTTGTTGTTCTGGGAGACATCCGTCTTTTGGGTCATTCTCCAAATTGGTATCGGCTGTGCCTGAGGAGGAGAGTTTTTCCGGTGATTTGGAGAGAGTTTGGACGGATGTGCGTGGTAATCTTCAGGAGGCTAACAAAAGATCTAAAAGGTACTTTGATAGGAAACGGCAAGAGGTTTTGTTTGCTACTGGTGACATGGTTTGGTTGTCCTCTAAGAATCTGCGGTTGAGGATTCCTTCTAAAAAATTGGGTCCCAAGTTTGTAGGGCCCTTTAAGGTGCTTCAGGTAGTTAACCAATCTGCTGTTAGGTTGGAGGTTCCTACCTCCTGGAAGATTAATCCGGTGTTTCATGTTTCTCTGTTGAAAAGGGCTTATGTGTCGGATGGAGACGCCTCTGCCACTGTTCCTCCGGTGGTGGAGGACGGGGAATACGAAATTTCCCACATCCTAAATTCTAGACGGTATAGAGGGAGTTTGCAGTATCTCATCGCTTGGAAGGGTTTCGGACCCGAGGATAACTCAAAGGTGAGGGCGGATGATGTTTCTGCTTCCAGACTTGTCAGAGCGTTTCACAAGAGGTTTCCTGATAAGCCTGGGCCTAGGGGATCCGGAGGATCCTCATAGAAGAGGGGGTACTGTTAGAACTCTCCTGTTAGGTTTTTTCTATCTTGCTGGTCACATGACCTTTTTTGCCTATTTAATCCTGCTCCGCCCTCCTGGCCTTGCTGGACTTCATTGTAATTTCTACTCTTAAGTTAGCCTGGTGCTTAGTTACCTTTCTCAGTCAGTTTAGCTAGGTCTTTGGACCTTTATGTTCTTTGTTCTGTGTTTGCCTTTTACTGCTACAATTTTGGCTAGGAGGTGTCCAACTTTATCCCAGTCCCTAGTTCTTGTAGGGATCCCTCCCTTGCATCTATAGGTCTTCGTACAGACTAGCCGAGGACTTTAACGGGTCTGATCGCAGGATCAGGTTCCCCGTTACATCGTAGGGATCTAGCTTAGTTCTATTGTAGGGACAGATCTCCTTTCTTTCCTTAGTGCTTGTAGCAGATCATAACAGTAGGCATGTAGTATGAAGAGACTTAAAGGGGTATTTTCAAGTTGCCTCTTGAGCCGCTCAGAGCAATGCAGTCTTCTTACTTCTTGGTTTCTAGCAGGGAGGGTGCTCTTGAGTGACAGTTTTGGTGAGCAGCAGAACTGTGATATTTGTAGAACTATAAAGCTCAGCACAAGTTCTGCTATAACATATTCAGCTACCAGTGATTTGCTCTGGATTGTACACTGTTATCACTGTCTTTACAGATAGAGATAACCGGGTATTTGAACAAGCACACGGCTCTGGACAGCAAGAGCAGAGAGGCGTGATTAGGAGACCTGCTGGGAAAGCTTTAGGCTGGTGATTTTGCAAGATTTATACCTGCATCTCTTCAGAAGCTGAGAGGTAGAGGGAGGGAGATCAGCAGATAACTGCTGTATAGAAATCAATGGGCTAGAGAGAGCTGTCTAGGATGTTAAGAGTTTACTCCTCTCCTGAAATTATCATGTTGTGTCCATGATCTGCACAAGTACAATTCTGACCCCCAGTTAAGGGCCAATAGCTGCATGATTGTAAAACAAAATTATGTAGCCATTGGCTGACTGAGTGGATTTTTGGTGTTGTGGGCTGCTGTAGCATGAGCCACAACCCTACACAATCCTATTACTATGAGAAAATGTTAAAGGTTAATATACGGGATGAAGCCATAAGGGATTTCCTGACAACATGGGCAAGATTTGCATAATAATTTGTATTTATTTAACTTTTTTTTTTTATTAATTACTATTCTTGGATTCAAATTTTTTGAAAGCTAAAAAAAAAAAGTGGGGTCGGGGGTTAAATTGCTACGATTGCAGCTAACCCTCTGTAAACATGTAGTGTGCACATTCCCTGTATATGTGTGACAGATGTTGTCGTGGGGTTAATGGTTACAGAAACCTTCCAGACAAATCTGATACTGGGAGTCATTTATCAACACTGTGGAAAAGTAAATCAGTCTTTGATGCCCATAGCAACCAATCACAGCACAGCTTTCATTATTTAGACAGCTCTGGTAGAGTTAAAGCTGCACTGTGATTGGTTGCTTATACTTACCCTATTGTGACTTTTTATAGTACATGATTTCAGTATTTTTCACACTTTCTTTTAAAAAAACAAGGCCATGAAAATTAGCGTAAACTGGAGTAAATATATTAGCAGAAGCAAACACTGCTACTTGCATTCATTTATGACAAAGTCCAGAGTTTCGTAATGCGGCACTCTGTGGATAATTCTAGCTCATTGCAGTGTGTAATTTACAATTTACTGTGTATTTAGTTCAGGCCCCTGAGCTGAGATCTGGTTGTACACATGCTTTATGTATAGGCCTACTGTGAGCGCGGACGGTGCCCAATAGACATGAATGTAAACCTACCGTCTGTACAGCCGAGGTCTCAGATTTTGGGACCTTATGAAAAAAGAAACTGGATCAATGAATCTGCTTAAATTTGGATTTGGTAGAATCACTCGAATCAGGCAAATTTGATTTGCATCAAATTTATTTGATACAAATTGTTCGTGCATTATTGTACTCCGATGTCTCTGCAGACTGGAAGGCATAATATACACAAGTAAAAAAAACGAAAAAAAATTATACTCACCCGACACTCACCCGCTGTACAATTCAGAATCTGTCTGGTCGTCTTTTTCTGTCTGGTCAACAATGTATTCCGGCCGATACAGACAAGGCCCCATTATGACACAAGCCAATGAAAATTTGATTTGCCTAAAACCAATTTACTAATCTCTAATAACCCAATCCCAATAACCTAATTTTTATGATGGATAATGTAAGCATATTAGACTTGGTGCAAATCGATTCGCAGGACCCAATCAGCGGCCATGTCAGTAATTTGTGACCGCTAAACAGAAGCCCTCTTGTAAACCCAATCCAACGGCCATGTCAGAAATTTGCAACCACTAAACAGAAGCCCTCTTCTAAACCCAATCAGCGGTCATGTCAATAATTTGTGACCACTAAACAGAAGCCCTCTTCTAAACCTAATCCAATGGCCATGTCAGTAATTTGTGACCGCTAAACAGAAGCCCTCTTGTAAACCCAATCCAACGGCCATGTCAGTAATTTTCAACCACTAAACAGAAGCCCTCTTCTAAACCCAATCAGCGGTCATGTCAATAATTTGTGACCACTAAACAGAAGCCCTCTTGTAAACCCAATCCAACGGCCATGTCAGTAATTTGCAACCACTAAACAGAAGCCCTCTTCTTAACCCAATCGGCAGTCATGTCAATAATTTGTGACCACTAAACAGAAGCCCTCTTGTAAACCCAATCCAATGGCCATGTCAGTAATTTGTGACCGCTAAACAGAAGCCATCTTGTAAACCCAATCCAATGGCCATGTCAGTAATTTGCAACCACTAAACAGAAGCCCTCTTCTAAACCCAATCAGCGGCCATGTCAGTAATTTGTGACCGCTAAACAGAAGCCCTCTTCTAAACCCAATCCAACGGCCATGTCAGTAATTTGCAACCACTAAACAGAAGCCATCTTGTAAACCCAATCAGCGGCCATGTCAATAATTTGTGACCACTAAACAGAAGCCCTCTTCTAAACCCAATCCAATGGCAATGTCAGTAATTTGTGACCGCTAAACAGAAGCCATCTTGTAAACCCAATCAAATGGCCATGTCAGTAATTTGCAACCACTAAACAGAAGCCCTCTTCTAAACCCAATCAGCGGCCATGTCAGTAATTTGTGACCACTAAACAGAAGCCCTCTTCTAAACCCAATCCAACGGCCATGTCAGTAATTTGTGACCGCTAAACAGAAGCCATTTTGTAAACCCAATCAGCGGCCATGTCAATAATTTGTGACCACTAAACAGAAGCCCTCTTCTAAACCCAATCCAACGGCCATGTCAGTAATTTGTGACCACTAAACAGAAGCCATCTTGTAAACCCAATCCAACGGCCATGTCAGTAATTTGTGACCACTAAACAGAAGCCCTCTTCTAAACCCAATCCAACGGCCATGTCAGTAATTTGTGACCACTAAACAGAAGCCATCTTGTAAACCCAATCAGCGGCCATGTCAATAATTTGTGACCACTAAACAGAAGCCCTCTTCTAAACCCAATCCAATGGCAATGTCAGTAATTTGTGACCGCTAAACAGAAGCCATCTTGTAAACCCAATCAAATGGCCATGTCAGTAATTTGCAACCACTAAACAGAAGCCCTCTTCTAAACCCAATTAGCGGCCATGTCAGTAATTTGTGACCACTAAACAGAAGCCCTCTTCTAAACCCAATCCAACGGCCATGTCAGTAATTTGTGACCGCTAAACAGAAGCCATTTTGTAAACCCAATCAGCGGCCATGTCAATAATTTGTGACCACTAAACAGAAGCCCTCTTCTAAACCCAATCCAACGGCCATGTCAGTAATTTGTGACCACTAAACAGAAGCCATCTTGTAAACCCAATCCAACGGCCATGTCAGTAATTTGTGACCACTAAACAGAAGCCCTCTTCTAAACCCAATCCAACGGCCATGTCAGTAATTTGTGACCACTAAACAGAAGCCATCTTGTAAACCCAATCCAACGGCCATGTCAATAATTTGTGACCACTAAACAGAAGCCCTCTTCTAAACCCAATCCAATGGCAATGTCAGTAATTTGTGACCGCTAAACAGAAGCCATCTTGTAAACCCATTCAATGGCCATGTCAGTAATTTGCAACCACTAAACAGAAGCCCTCTTCTAAACCCAATCAGCGGCCATGTCAGTAATTTGTGACCACTAAACAGAAGCCCTCTTCTAAACCCAATCCAACGGCCATGTCAGTAATTTGTGACCGCTAAACAGAAGCCATTTTGTAAACCCAATCAGCGGCCATGTCAATAATTTGTGACCACTAAACAGAAGCCCTCTTCTAAACCCAATCCAACGGCCATGTCAGTAATTTGTGACCACTAAACAGAAGCCATCTTGTAAACCCAATCCAACGGCCATGTCAGTAATTTGTGACCACTAAACAGAAGCCCTCTTCTAAACCCAATCCAACGGCCATGTCAGTAATTTGTGACCACTAAACAGAAGCCATCTTGTAAACCCAATCAGCGGCCATGTCAATAATTTGTGACCACTAAACAGAAGCCCTCTTCTAAACCCAATCCAATGGCAATGTCAGTAATTTGTGACCGCTAAACAGAAGCCATCTTGTAAACCCAATCAAATGGCCATGTCAGTAATTTGCAACCACTAAACAGAAGCCCTCTTCTAAACCCAATTAGCGGCCATGTCAGTAATTTGTGACCACTAAACAGAAGCCCTCTTCTAAACCCAATCCAACGGCCATGTCAGTAATTTGTGACCGCTAAACAGAAGCCATTTTGTAAACCCAATCAGCGGCCATGTCAATAATTTGTGACCACTAAACAGAAGCCCTCTTCTAAACCCAATCCAACGGCCATGTCAGTAATTTGTGACCACTAAACAGAAGCCATCTTGTAAACCCAATCCAACGGCCATGTCAGTAATTTGTGACCACTAAACAGAAGCCCTCTTCTAAACCCAATCCAACGGCCATGTCAGTAATTTGTGACCACTAAACAGAAGCCATCTTGTAAACCCAATCCAACGGCCATGTCAATAATTTGTGACCACTAAACAGAAGCCCTCTTCTAAACCCAATCCAATGGCAATGTCAGTAATTTGTGACCGCTAAACAGAAGCCATCTTGTAAACCCATTCAATGGCCATGTCAGTAATTTGCAACCACTAAACAGAAGCCCTCTTCTAAACCCAATCAGCGGCCATGTCAGTAATTTGTGACCACTAAACAGAAGCCCTCTTCTAAACCCAATCCAACGGCCATGTCAGTAATTTGTGACCGCTAAACAGAAGCCATTTTGTAAACCCAATCAGCGGCCATGTCAATAATTTGTGACCACTAAACAGAAGCCCTCTTCTAAACCCAATCCAACGGCCATGTCAGTAATTTGTGACCACTAAACAGAAGCCCTCTTGTAAACCCAATCCAACGGCCATGTCAGTAATTTGTGACCACTAAACAGATGCCCTCTTGGCTTGACTTTGTCCAAAAGTAGAGAGCAAAAAGATTTGCAGGACCCTGGTCCATGTTGGTAATCCATGCAAACCTCCTCCTATTTGCCGTATTGATTAGTAGACCCTGTGCAACAACATGCAGGGGTTTATGACTTACTAATTATAAGAGGTGCCATAGACGCTGGCAGGTAAGAGGAGACTTGCTGGGGTCTGATCTGACATGGCCACTGGACTTGGATCCTGCAAATCTTTTTGCTCAGCTCTGTACAAAAGTTTTCTGCAATGCACCATGTGCCTGCACATCTCAACGATAATATATAAAGTTGGCAATTATGCAATTAATAAATTGTAATCCTAAAGTTCAGTCATGGAAAATAAAAGTATAAGGCAAGTAATAATGAAGGGGCTCCAGATGGAATTAATATGTGTGTCATTTTGTGACTCTAGCCGAGTACAGTTTCTCCTTATGGAGACCACCAGATATCATTAGCTCTCTTCCAGAAGATAGAACGCTGTCTCTCTAGTGTCACATATTGGAGGTAGCTACTCTGTAAGTCAATGTGCAGCCTTCTAACATGCCAATATAAGCCAAACCAAAGTCTACTCCGAAAAGAGGCACACATCTGTTAAAATGTGTCTGCATTATAGGCAATTGTAAGTATCCGAGAAAGGCCTGCTGTGAAAAATACATATAAAGGTGGGATTACTGCCCCCTTGTGGCAGCGCTGGTTTTATGTGCAGTTCTCTCTTTTGTCATGTGCATAAGAGCAGTATGAGCGCCCTCTAGTGCTGACTGAGCATACGGTACACCTCATCTTCATTATTAGTCTCTTCTATGTGCATGATACCACGCAGATTGTTTGCAGCTATAGGATGATATTATGCAAATAATAATATAACATCAGAATGGCTCTCGGTGTTGTAAAAAAAAATTCTAGCAACATGGGGACAAAATTAATTACTGTATTTGTGCCTGTTTTTTTTGAGTGTTTGGGTTGTGCTTTTTTTTTAGTGTTTTGCGCCTTTTTGTTTTGTTTGCGCCATATTCATGTTTCCATTTGTGCCTTTTTTAACCCCTTCACGACCAATGACGTATATTTACGTCATTGCTCGTATCCCTGCCTTTGATGCGGGCTCTGAGCCAGCAGCTTTCCCAGCACTTGATGGCTGATTTAATTGGCCATCAAGTGCCTCTAACAATCGCGGGTGGATCGGCTTTTACCTAGTTGAATGTCATTGTCAGTCACTGACAGCGGCATTTAACACTATCCGAAAGCGCATCACAAGTCCCACCCATTGGCACCCCGTCATGTGATTGTGGGGCGCCGATGGGCTGTCAAACAGCCCATCGGTAAACAGCGTAATGAGAAAAAAAATGAAACACCAGAATTATTTTTTTTTGGTCGCCGCAACATAATAAAATATAATAAGAGGTGATCAAAACATCGTATCTACCCTCAATGATATCAATAAAACATCAGATCAAGACGCAAAAATAAGCCCTTACCCGGCCCCAGATCCCGAAAAATGGAAACGCTATGGGTCTCAGAAGATGGCAACAAAAGCAAAAAACTTTTTTCATACAAATTTCAGAATTTTTTTCACCACTTAAATAAAAAAGACACCATGTTTGGCATCTGCATAATCATACTGACCTGGATAATCATATTGCTAGGTCAGTTTTACCATATAGTGAACATGGTAAATAAAAAACCCAAAAAACTGTTGTGGAATTGCACTTTTTTTGCAATTTCACCGCATATGGTAAAATAAATCGTGTCATTTAAAAGTACAACTCATTCCGCAAAAAACAAGCTATACTTATGGAAAAATATATATTTTTTATAGTTCTTGGAAGAATGGGAGGAAAAAGCGAGCACAAAAAACGGAAAATATCCCGGGGGGAAGGGGTTAAAGTCACTTTTTTAGTCTTTGTCTGTTTTTAATTTTTTTTTTAGTTTGCCACTGTGGTCTGCGATTAACATTTCCAAATGTTTTCATCTGCTTCGTCATTTGCTACTTTTCTAAAAGTCAGAAAAATTAGCGCAAATGTCCAAAATTTGGTTTTATGTATGGCAGAAAGGTAAAAGATAAAATTTTGCGCAAAATTCATGAAAGTCGTGAGCCATTTAAATGGATTTGGTGCAAAAAAAACGGCAGTGAATATCATAACATGAATAAATATAGATGTCTTAAAAAAAATTGTAAATGATCAATCAAGCCTGTCGTATTTTCCATTTTACACTACTTTTTGTAAAAAAAAATTAATAGTTTCTGTAGCCTTTATGTATTAAACCTAAACTGCAAGCACAAATTGTAGCTAGTCTCGTCATGGCGGTCTCTGAATGACTCCAACCAGAGACGGCATCATCACGAGTCACTGGATTTATCTGTACAGTATACACATATAATGTCGGCAGTCTATATGGTCACTGTATGAAATAAAAAAATTAAGTGATTTTTTTTCCCCAAGGCTACGTGCACATGGAAATTTTTTTAGGAGTTTTTGGAATAGAAATTGGCACATGACGTGTAAATGATATCTTTTAAACTCAGGCGAGCACTATGAGTTTTTCAAGCAGAAGACACTTCAGGAAACTTTGAAGTTTTTTCCTGAAACATCTTTTGTGTCATATTTTCGGTCATTTCCTGAGCCTTTCTCCGAGGGTTTGGACCGATGACGTTATTTTGGAGGGTTTTCTCATGGTTTTTGTGAAGCCATTTTTACTGTCGTTTTCAAGTCGCATTTTCACTCCATTGAATAATGTAGAAACCGCTGCTGTTTTTTCTTAAGCAAAAGCAATGTCAAAACGCTCCAAAAGACATCCAGGCATCTTCTGGGGTCTTTGAGCTTTCTCATTGACTTGTATTGTAGAGTAGAGAGAGTCTTCTAAGTGGAAAACGCCAGAAAAATGGACAGATCACTTCTTTTAACAGCTTGGCGTTCTTAGAAACGTGAAGTGTTTACAAGATGTTCAAAAGTCTGAACTTATGAACAGCTAGTCGTTTTTACATAGAGGTTTTAAAAGTTTTTTTGATTGATTTTTCAGATGGTCTCCGTGGCGGAATTTCACCTGAAAAAGATGTTGTGTGCACGTAGCAACTACATGGAAACTGAGAGGAAACTCTCCAAATCTTCCTCCATATCTCAAAACTCCTCAAAAACATGGACTTTCTTGCTCAGTTTCTGCTCCGAAAACTCAACAAAAAGATTCCATGTGCAGATAGCCTTACAGTTGCTCGGAAAGATCCCAATTTTCCTGAGCTTTGATTACTGAGTGCAGTAGAGATGGGTTGTTCTCGAACAAGCTGGCACAAAGAGCTGGCTCCTTTTTGTGAATGATGAGAGCTGGCACCTCACCAAGAGCCACGTGCAAACATAAATGGCTCTCACGGATGGCAAAATGATATCATCATGCTAGCATTGGCTAACTGCAGGAGTGAGGGGTTTCATTGGGACTGGGTTATTTTATCCTCAATAACAGTTCACCCTGTTTGTGAACTGGTATTTAATAGAAAGCTGACTCAAAAATACCCCCATTTAGATTGTATAAAGAATATATATATATATATATATATATATATATATATATATATATATATATATGAAGTACTCAAACATAACCAGGGGAGGAGTCCTGAGGAGATAATTTGCATATTCCCACTGCATTTTGGGGTAAGTGAAGAGTCTCCGCGAGCTCAAAGAACACTGGATTTTGGCTGTTGGAGCTGGAAAGAGGACATCGGTATTGAAGCTTTTTTCACTGTTTTCAGAACATTAACAGTAAGAACATGGAAGAGTCCAGGAGCCATTTGGTGAGCTGCATATCCTGCTACATGTTCACAGACTTGCCAGTGGAAAAGCCAAACTTCACATGCCAGAAATGCAAGCTTGTGTCCCTGTTGGAGGAAAAGTTGCGAAATCTAGAAGAGAGGTTAACTACCTTGAAAATCATTAAGGAAGGTGAAGAGTTCTTAGACAGAGCAGAATTATCTCTTCATGATTCAGAAAGAGAAGAAATTCGAACTGCACCTGACGAAACAGAGGAATGGAAGCATGTGACCCACAGAAGCAGGAGGATCGAGAGGCAGTCAGCACCCATACTGCTCAGGAACCAGTACCAGGCTCTCACGCAGGAGAACCATGAAGAAATACAGCAAAATAAGACTTTGCCAGCAATGAATAACCTTGTAAGCCCTCAGAATCCTCCTGGATGGAGAAAGAAGAATGTTGTGAAGAAAAAACGGAGAGTGGTGGTCATGGGGGATTCCCTGTTAAGAGGAACAGAGGCCGCTATCTGCAGACCAGACATAACCTCAAGAGAAATGTGCTGTCTTCCTGGAGCAAAAATTAAAGATGTGTCTGACAGGATATCAAGACTCTTCAGACCTACAGATCACTACCCATTCCTGCTAATACATGTGGGGACAAATGACACCGCAAGAAAGGACCTGGAAACCATCTGCAGTGACTTTGAAGACTTAGGCAAGAAAGTGAAAGAATTGGGAGCGCAGGTGGTCTTCTCATCCATCCTCCCAGTGGATGGCCATGGAACAATGAGGTGGAATAAGATTCTACAGGTGAACAACTGGCTACGTCGATGGTGCCGTCAACAAGGATTTGGATTTCTGGATCACGGAATGAATTACCTATACGATGCACTACTTGCTAGAGATGGGGTGCACCTTACGAAGACTGGAAAACATGTATTTGGAAGTCGCCTTGCTACACTCATCAGGAGAGCTTTAAACTAGAACAATGTGGGAAGGGAAGCAAAAGGCCAGAAAAAGCCATACAGCTGACAAATACTATTGAGATCTCTGCTACTGGAAGTGGAAAGGAAGAACAAAGACAAAACAATTTAAATAATAAAAATATGGGAGGAAGAGAAACCAATCACAAACTAAAATGTTTTTATACAAATGCACAAAACATGGGCAACAAACAAGGAGAATTGGAACTACTAATGCAGGAAAAGAAATATGATGTCATTGGAATCACTGAAACTTGGTGGGACGATACACTTGATTGGAATAAAAGGCTAAAAGGATACAACTTATTTGCAAGAAACAGACTTGATAAACGAGGAGGAGGTGTCGCATTGTATGTTAGAAAAGCATATATCTGCACAGAGATTGAAGCTTCAGAGACTGGGAGTTCTGTGGAAACTGTTTGGGTAAGAATACAAGGAGAGAACAACGGAAAGGACACCATCGTAGGCATTTACTACAGGCCACCTGGGCAAGCTGAAGATATGGATGAACTCTTTATGTATCAAATGACCAAGTTCTCCAAAAAATATGACGTAGTGGTCATGGGAGATTTCAACTATCCAGACATTTGTTGGGAATCTCTCTCAAGTAAAACTAACAGGTCAAGCAAATTCTTATCCTCTCTTGCTGACAACTTTATCTTCCAAAAGGTAGGGGAGAAAACAAGGGGATCTGCTACTTTGGATCTAATCCTTATAAACAGGGAGGAAATGGTTGAGGAGGTAAAGGTGGCTGGGACCCTAGGAGGCAGCGATCATGCTATTATAGAATTTTGGATAACTAGAGGAGGAAGACATGTGAAGACTCAAACTTCAAGGTTAGATTTTAGAAAGGCAGATTTTAAGAGACTCAGAAAGAGAATAGGAGGGATCCAATGGCTGGATGTCCTTAAGGACAAAAATGTCCAGGAAGGATGGGAAATTTTTAAAAATGAGAATCTCAAAGCACAATCGTTAACAATCCCGAAAAGTAGGAAGAATGGGAAGCATTTAAGGAAACCAGGATGGATGAACACAGAACTTAAACACATGCTAAAAAGAAAGAAAGAAATGTTTATTAAATGGAAAGAGGGAGGCATATCTAAAGAAGATTATAATGCAGTCTGCAGATCCTGCAGGGCACGTATCAGGTTAGCTAAAGCTGACAATGAATTAAGGCTTGCAAGAGATGCCAAAAGCAATAAAAAAGGATTTTGGGGGTATGTCAAAAGTAAAAGAAAAGTCAAAGATGCTATAGGATTTTTACAGGATGAAAATGGAGAAATGGTAAGAGAGGATGTTGAGAAGGCCGAACTTTTTAATTCCTATTTTGCATCTGTTTTGTCTCAGAAAGAAAATGTAACATCAACTGATCTTCACTGTCCTTTTAAAGGAATAGAAGAATCCAAGTTATCTGTAAACAGAAAGATTGTGAGGGAATATTTAGCTAACATAAATGAGTTCAAGTCTCCAGGTCCAGATGAATTACACTCCAGAGTACTGAAGGAGATCCTAGAAGAAATTTTAGAACCACTCTCCATAATCTTTGAAAATTCTTGGAGAACAGGAGAATTCCCAGAAGACTGGAGAAGAGCAAATGTTGTTCCTATCTTCAAAAAGGGGAAGAAGGTGGACCCAGGGAACTATAGGCCGGTGAGTCTGACTTCTATACCAGGAAAGATCTTTGAACAAATTATTAAACAACATGTATGTAAGTACATGGATAAGAATGAAGTGATTAACCAGAGTCAGCATGGGTTTGTAACTAACAAGTCATGTCAGACTAACTTAATTTCTTTCTATGACAGAATCACTGACTGGGTGGATCAGGGAAATGCTGTAGATATAGTATATCTTGACTTCAGCAAAGCATTTGACAAAGTATCTCACACCATCCTTATTGAAAAAATGACCAAGTATGCAATGGACCAGGCAACTGTTAGGTGGATTCATAACTGGCTTAGTGATCGGACTCAAAGGGTGGTTGTAAATGGCTTCACATCCAGCTGGATGAATGTCTCAAGTGGGGTACCACAGGGCTCTGTCCTGGGACCTGTATTGTTCAACATCTTCATCAATGATTTAGATGAAGGAATTGAGGGTAAACTGATTAAATGTTCTGATGACACAAAGCTAGGAGGGATAGCTAATACTAGAGAAGAGAGAGAGAGGATTCAAAAAGACCTAAATAAACTGGAGCAGTGGGCAGCAACCAACAGAATGGTTTTTAACAGGGAAAAATGCAAAGTACTACATCTGGGCAATAAAAATGAAAAAAGCATATACAGAGTGGGAGGAATAGAGCTAAGCAACAGTACATGTGAAAAAGACTTAGGTATACTAATAGATCATAGACTGAACATGAGTCAACAGTGTGATGCAGCAGCAAAAAAGGCAAATACAATTCTGGGATGTATTAACAGAAGCATACAGTCTAGATCACGTGAAGTCATTATCGGTCTTTACTCCTCTTTGGTCAGACCTCATCTGGAATACTGTGTACAGTTTTGGGCACCACATTTTAAAAAAGACATCGACAAACTGGAGCAAGTTCAGAGAAGAGCGACCAGAATGGTGACTGGTCTGCAAACCATGTCCTATGAGGAACGGTTGCAGGATTTGGGAATGTTTAGCTTGCAAAAAAGAAGACTGAGAGGAGACTTAATAGCTGTCTACAAATATGTCAAGGGCTGTCACATTGTAGAAGGATCATCTTTATTCTCATTTTCACAAGGAAAGACTAGAAGCAATGGGATGAAACTAAATGGGAGGAGACACAGATTAGATATTAGAAAAAACTTTTTGACAGTTAGGGTGATTAATGAGTGGAACAGGCTGCCACGAGAGGTGGTGAGTTCCCCTTCAATGGACGTCTTCAAACAGAGGCTGGACAGACATCTGTCTGAGATGATTTATTGAATCCTGCTTTGAGCAGGGGGTTGGACCAGATGACCCAGGAGGTCCCTTCCAAATCTACCATTCTATGATTCTATGATTCTATGATATTATAAAGTTAACAAATCTTTATTGGACACGCCAAGCAAAAATCTTGTAAAAAATTGCCCCTAAAAAATCCCATTACAAAGACAGATGGGCAGTGTGATATATAAAGTACAGGTAAGTATAGGTAGGTACATAGATATAAACAATTTATAATTGCATAATCAGTGCATAGGTCATATATATAACAATGTCTATAGCCAATATAGCAGCAAATAAACCAGTATATATAATTACAATACTATAACAACAATGCAATTACGATAGCTCTCATGCAACTAAGTACATGATGAGTAAAGTTGTAGCACATACGGAAATACACAGAGTGGCCACTAATAGCCAAGATCAAATGATACACATTCATATAGATTAGCAGTACCAACCATGTGCCTTATTGTAGTATACAGACCACACTGCCCAGTACCCCTACGCTCGTTGTGAACCTGCTTTCATCTGTGAAGAGCAGAGGGCGCCAGTGGCGACTTTGCCAATCCTGGTGTTCTGTGGCAAATGCCAAGCGTCCTGCATGGTGTTGAGCTGTGAGCACAACCCCCATCTGTGGACGTCGGGCCCTCATACCACCCTCATGGAGTCGGTTTCTAACCATTTGTGCAGACACATGCACATTTGTGGCCTGCTGGAGGTCATTTTGCGGGGCTCTGGCAGTGCTCCTATTGTTCCTCCTTGCACAAAGGCGAAGGTAGCGGTCCTGCTGCTGGGTTGTTGCCCTCCTACGGCCCCCTCCACGTCTCCTGGTGTACTGGCCTGTCTGTTGGTAGCTCCTCCAGCCTTTTGCCACTATGCTGACAGACACAGCAAACCTTCTTGCAACAGCTCGCATTGATGTGCCATCCTGGATGAGCTGCACTAACTGAGCAACTTCTGTGGGTTGTAGAGTCCGTCTCATGCTACCACGAGTGTGAAAGCACAACCAACATTCAAAAGTGACCAAAACATCAGCCAGAAAGCATTGGTACTGAGATGTGGTCTGTGGTCCCCACCTGCAGAACCACTCCTTTATTAAGGGTGTCTCGATAATTGCCAATAATTTCCATCTATTGTCTATTTCATTTGCACAACAGCATGTGAAATTCATTGTCAATCAGTGTTGCTTCCTAAGTGGACAGTTAGATTTCACAGAAGTTTGATTCACTTGGAGTTATATTCTGTTGTTTAAGTGTTCCCTTTATTTTTTTGAGCAGTGTATATTGTAAGATGACTGCCGGACATGTCTTTGAGAGGAGATATGTATCGCTGAGGTTGGCAGCTTCAGTGATGAAAAACCGGGAAAGCATGCTCCAGCACACATAGTGCTGAGAGGGTTAGTAGGGTGTATCAGGACCGGTTTTTACGAGCAGTCATAAGAAAGGGGTGGGAGTGGCTGCTCACATATCCCCACCCTGGGGCGTAGTTTGTTGAAAATAAAATGGAGGCCAAGTGTCTAATTTGGTGTCTGTATCTGGAGACGTGTGGATCTCCAGTGTGTTGGTCTGTGCTAAGGCTGTGAGAACTGGACACTGACCTCTAGCGGGCGAACCCGCACCATTGCATGGACATTTTGCTTGTGTTTTCCCTTTGTGCCGGAAAAGGCTGTCTTTTTGTTTGCCTATGCTAAGCAGTTTATGAAGTCAGAATAAACCTGCCTGAACATTTTTATGAAAACGTGTCCTGTTCCTACCTCAACCGTGTTCAATAGAAGGGTCAGCACTCCGTACAGATCTGTGGTGCACGTGGAAGGCTGCAGTCCATAGAAATAATGAAGTCCCAGCACTCACATCAGTTTCAATGCTTCTTTAATGAATATCCACATGGAAAGACGTTTCAGCCCATCCCGACATTGACAAAAGCTCGTGATGGTCTGAAATGTCTTTCCATGTGGATATTCATTAAAGAAGCATTGAAACTGATGTGAGTGCTGGGACTTCATTATTTCTTACCTGAAGTGTGGCTGAGTGAGTACCAAACCCCTACAATATTTATAACTCTTTATACAATCTAAATTGGGGTATTTTTGAGTTACGATTAAATTTGGAGACTCCTATTTAACCTATTATCATAATAATGGATCTACATATCCAAACGTTGATATTAACTGTTTAATAGAGAGCTGTGTGGGATCCAAAAGAAAAGGCTCTAATTGTCTCCTTCCCCATCATCCTGTAGAATGCAAGCCCACAAGGGTCCTCTTCCCCCTGTACCAGTCTATCATTGGTAGTTTGTTTACTGTAAGTGATATCTGTATTTTGTATGTAACCCGCCATCATGTACAGCACCATGGAATCAGCTATATAAATAAATAATAATAATAATTGGGGAACTGTGCCAAATGATCCAGTTCACCAAAAAGAGCTGTACTGCCCATGTCTAGTGAACATCTAGAAGTCAGTAGGCAGAAACAGTGGCGTACCGCCACACGACTGCTATGAGGCCTGTGCTATGGGACCCCTCCGAGACCCCTCCGATCAGCCAGCGCTGCACCCCCGCCCGCATTCAACTGTAATGGCAGATGCTGATACAGTTGAAAACAATGATGGAGGAGGGAGCGTCATGTGACACTCCCTCTCCCATCATTCCTCCTCTGCGTCTGACGCAGCTGGCGTGATGACGTCACTTCATCGCGTGCCACACTGTGTCAGACAGTGGAGCTCCTGAGGTGAGGAGTCACACTGCAGACACCGAAGCAGCAGGGGAACGAGCAGCGGTGGGTATATATTTATTTATTTTTAAAATCAGTGAGAACATGGTGGCCATAATACTGGAGGACTAGGGGTGCATTATACCCTATGGGGGCTGCATTTTAACGTATGGGGCTGCATTATACTGTGTGAAGGACCATGGGCAGTGTATTAAACTGTGTAGAGAACCATGGGAAGTGCATTATACTCTGTTGAGGACCATGGGGAGTGCATTATGCTGTGTTGAAGGACCATGGAGAGTGCATTAGGCTCTGTGGAGGACCATGGGGAGTATATTATATTCTGTGGAGGACCATGGGGAGTGCATTTTACTCTGTGGAGGACAATGGGGAGTGCATTATACTCTGTGGAGGACCATGGAGAGTGCATTATACTCTGTGGAGGACAATGGGGAGTGCACTATACTGTGTGGAGGATCATGGTGAGTGCATTATATTGTATGGAGGACCATGGGGAGTGCATTACACTCTGTGGAGGACAATGGAGAGTGCATTATACTCTGTGGAGGACCACAGGGAGTACATTATACTCTGTGAAGAACCATAGGGAGTGCATTATACTGTGTGGAGGGCCATGGGGAGTGCATTATACTCTGTGGAGGACCATGGGGAGTGCATTTTACTGTGTGGCGGACCATGGGGAGTGCATTATACTTTGTGGTGGGCCATGAAGAGAGCATTATATTGTGTAGAGGACCATGGGGAGCACATTATACTCTGTGTAGGACCATGGGGAGTGCATTATACTGTATGGATGGCCATGCAAAGAGCATTATAGTGTGTGGCGGACCATGGGGAGTGCATTATACTGTGTGGAGCACCATGTGGAGTGCATTATACTGTGGGGAGGACCATGGGGAGTGCATTATACTGCGTGGAGGACCATAGGGAGCGCATTATACTCTGTGAAGGACCATGGGAAGTGCATTATATTCTGTGGAAGACCATGGAGAGTGCTTTATACTCTGTGGAGGACAATGGGGAGTGCACTATACTGTGTGGAGGATCATGGGGAGTGCATTATATTGTATGGAGGACCATGGGGAGTGCATTACACTCTGTCGAGGACAATGGAGAGTGCATTATACTCTGTGGAGGACCACGGGGAGTACATTATACTCTGTGAAGAACCATAGGGAGTGCATTATACTTTGTGGTGGGCCATGAAGAGAGCATTATACTGTGTAGAGGACCATGGGGAGCGCATTATACTCTGTGGAGGACCATGGGGAGTGCATTATACTGTATGGAGGGCCATGCAGAGAGCATTATAGTGTGTGGAGGACCATGGGGAGTGCATTATACTGTGTGGAGGACCATGGGGAGTGCATTATACTCTGTGGAGCGCCATGTGGAATGCATTATACTGCGTGGAGGACCATGGGGAGCACATTATACCTCATGGAGGACCATGGGAAGTGCATTATACTGTGTGGAGGACCAAGGGGAGTGCATTATACTGTGTGGAGGACCATGGAGAGTGCAATATACTGTGCGGAGGACCATGGGGAGTACATTATACTGTGTGGAGGACCAAGGTGAGCACAGTATACTCTTTGGAAGACTATGAGGAGTCCATTACACTGTGTGGAGGAACATGAAGAGAGCATTATACTGTGTGGAGGACCATGGGGAATGCACCTGCCATCACCGCACTCTAATCAGCATCCGTTTATCCATTCCTCTTACAGGTACGTCACCCAACTTTCCCATGCTGACTTCCATGCCGTCTTCTCTACACCGTTCTGTTCCTACTTCCTAATGGTACGTCACCCAACTTTCCCATGCTGACTTCCATGCTGTCTTCTCTATACCATTCTGTTCCTACTTTCTAATGGTACGTCACCCAACTTTCCCATGCTGACTTCCATGCCGTCTTCTCTATACCGTTCTGTTCCTACTTTCTAATGGTACGTCACCCACGCTACACCAGCTACCCCCCACTTTCATTTATGACCTTGTTTACTCAGTCTTTGAGTATCCAGCATCTGGTTCAATCTAATCAGCTGATCAAGATGAGCACCGACCACTCCCCTCTGGGTCACAGCTGAATGCATTCTGTTACAAATATATTGTGGGCCAGGAGTCTGTTAGACTTTAGTCTGTGTCCATCACCTTAAGTGTCCATTAGCTGAAGTGTCTGAAATTTGAATTAATCCTGAATTGAACCTGAAGGGAACTGAAGGTAACTGGATACTTTGTCAGAGTAAACAATGTTTGTCTTTGTTTTCACTCTCACCCCCTTAATCCTTCACTTCTTACAACCACCCCTAATCCCTACACCTAGTAATGAACTCTTCATCTCTCCCTCCATTCTCCCCACCCATCTCACCTCCTCCTCAGAGCTATTCCTCAACATACAATCCTTTGTCTCCAAACACAGAGAGCCACCTCATGCCCTCTCCTGCTCCCACCTACTAACGCTTTCTCTGCTCCTCCTTACTGCCGGCGACACCTCTCCACATCCCGGTCCTCCTCACCACATCCCTAAACTCACTTCCACCTCCTACCCACGATCTATCTCAAACTCTCGTAACCCTTCTAACGTTATACCCATCCGCCCAGCCCCCGCTTCCCCAGTCCCACTAATAGGAGCTCTACGGAACGCTCGCTCCGTCTGCAACAAACTTTCCTACATTCACGATCTCTTCATCACTAACAAGCTTTACTTCCTCGGCATCACTGAAACCTGGCTCACCCCCTCCGACACAGCCTCTCCTGCTGCACTTTCGTAAGGCGGATTCAACCTCTCCCATACCCCCCGCCCCACCGGCAAGCACGGTGGAGGAATGGGTTTCCTCCTCTCAGAAAACTGCTCCTTCACCCATATCCCACTGCCGCCCTCAATTACTCTCCCCTCTTGTGAAGTGCACTGCATGCACATCTACTTCCCATCCAACCTCCAACTGGCTGTCATCTACCGCCCCCCAGGATCAACCACCACTTTCTTTGACCACGTCACCACTTAGCTACTTCATTTCCTCTCCGTTGACATTCCCACTATTCTCATGGGCGACTTTAACATCCCCACTGACACTTCGCTCTCAGCTGCCTCTAAGCTTCTATCCCTCACTTCCTCCTTTGGTCTTACTCAGTGGTCTTCCATACCCACCCACAAAGATGGCCACACACTGGACCTCATCTTCACCCGCCTCTGTTCCCTATCTAACCTCTCTAACTCACCTCTCCCTCTTTCTGACCACAACCTACTCACATTCTCTTCTCTCTCCTCCCCGGGGAAACAATCCCCACTCCACAAACTTGCATACCCTCGCAGAAATCTCAAACACCTTGACCTACACTCACTCTCTGAATCCCTCCTCCCTCTTACAGACATTAGTTCCTTACATGATGCAGATGTTGTTGCCACTTTATACAACACCACAACCGCTGCAGCTCTCGATTCGGTCGCCCCCTCACACATACCAAGGCTTGCACAATCAACAGACAACCCTGGCACACCAGCCTAACTAAAGAACTGCGACGGGCCTCCAGGGTTGCTGAGCGTAGATGGAAAAGGTCCCACTCCCATGAGCACTTCATCGCATTCAAACAGTCCCTCACTACCTTCAAGTCCACACTCACTGCAGCAAAACAAACATACTTCACATCTCTCATATCCTCCCTGTCTCACAACCCCAAACAACACCTTCAATTCTCTCCTCTGTCCCCCAGTGCCTCCTCCCTCTCCTCTTATTTCAGCCAAAGACTTTGCCTCATTCTTCAAGCAGAAGATTGACACCATCAGACAAAGCTTTTGCCTAAAGCCCCCACAGCCCCTCCCCACACCTACTGAATCCTCTTCCTCCAAAACCACCTTCTCCACCATTTCTGAAGATCAACTTTGCTCCTTACTCTCCAAATCACACCTCACCACCTGTAAACTTGACCCAATCCCATCCCACCTCATCCCAAACCTTACCACTATCTTCATCCCAGCCCTAGCCCACCTCTTCAACCTGTCACTAACAACTGGTGTCTTCCCCTCATGCTTCAAACATGCCTCAATCACACCCATCCTCAAAAAGCCCTCCCTTGACCCATCCTCTGTGTCTAGCTATCGCCCCATATCACTTCTCCCCTATGCCTCAAAACTACTGGAACAACATGTCCATTCTGAACTGTCCTCCCACCTCTCCTCCTGCTCCCTCTTTGACCACCTACAATCTGGTTTCCGACCGCACCATTCTACTGAAACTGCACTGACTAAAGTCACCAACGACCTACTAACCGCCAAATCCAAGCGACACTACTCTGTCCTCCTCCTCCTAGACCTGTCATCTGCCTTTGACACAGTGGACCAGTCCCTCTTACTACAGACTCTCTCATCTATCGGCATCACAGACTTGGCCCTATCCTGGATCTCCTCATACCTAACAGACCGGACATTCAGTGTCTCCCACTCACACACCACCTCCTCATCTCGCCCCCTATCTGTCGGTGTCCCCCAAGGTTCAGTTCTAGGACCGCTGCTCTTCTCCATCTACACCTTCGGCCTGGGACAGCTCATAGAGTCTCACGGCTTTCATTATCACCTCTATGCTGATGACACACAGATCTACCTCTCTGGACCCGATATCACCTCCTTACTAACCAAAATCCCACAATGTCTGTCTGCTATTTCATCCTTCTTCTCTGCCAGATTTCTAAAACTTAACATGGACAAAACAGAATTCATCATCTTTCCGCCATCTCATTCAACCCCCCAACTGACCTATCTATCAATGTCAATGGCTGCCCACTCCCCAGGCCCTCAAGCTCGCTGCCTTGGGGTAACCCTGGACTCTGAACTCTCCTTCAAACCACACATCCAAGCCCTTTCCACTTCCTGCCGACTCCAACTCAAAAATATCTCCCGGATCCGCATATTCCTCAACCATGAATCTGCAAAAACACTAGTGCATGCCCTCATCATCTCCCGCCTTGACTACTGCAACCTCCTGCTCTGTGGCCTCCCCTCTAACACTCTCGCACCCCTCCAATCTATCCTAAACTCTGCTGCTCGACTAATCAACCTGTCCCCCCGCTGTTCCCCGTCCTCTCCTCTCTGTCAATCTCTTCACTTGCTCCCCATTGCCCAGAGACTCCAGTTCAAGACCCTGACCATGACATACAAAGCCATTCACAACCTGTCTCCTCCATATATCTCTGACCTAGTCTCCCGTTACATACCCGCACGCAACCTCCGATCCTCACAAGATCTCCTTCTCTACTCCCCTCTTATCTCCTCCTCCCACAATCGCATACAAGATTTCTCCCGTGCTTCCCCCCTACTCTGGAACTCTCTACCCCAACGTATCAGACTCTCGCCTACCGTGGAAACCTTCAAAAGGAACCTGAAGACCCACCTCTTCCGACAAGCCTACAACCTGCAGTAACCACCGCTCCACCATACCGCTGCACGACCAGCTCTACCCTCACCTACTGTATCCTCACCCATCCCTTGTAGATTGTGAGCCCTCACGGGCAGGGTCCTCGTTCCTCCTGTACCAGTCGCTGTCACATTGTGTTCAAGATTATTGTAATTGTTCTTGTATTATACCCCTTTTTCACATGTAAAGCGCCATGGAATAAATGGCGCTATAATAATAAATAATAATAATAATAATTATACTGTGTGGAGGACCATGGGGAGTGCATTATACTGTGTGGAGGACCATGGGGACTGCATTATACTGTGTGGAGGACCATGGCGAGTGCATTATACTCTGTGGAGGACAATGGGAGGTGCATTATATGGTGTGGAGGACCATGGGGAGTGTATTATACTGTGTGGAAGGCCATGAAGAGAGCATTATATTCTGTGGAAGACCATGGAAAGTGCATTATACTGTGTGGAGGACTATGGGGAATGCATTATACTGTGTGGAGGGCCATGGGGAGTGCATTATACTCTGTGGAGGACCATGGGGAGTGCATTATATGGTGTGGAGGACCATGGGGAGTGCATTATACTGTGTGGAGGGCCATGAAGAGAGCATTATATTCAGTGGAAGGCCATGGGGAGTGCATTATACTGTGTGGAGGACTATGGGGAGTGCATTATACTCTGTGGAGGGCCATGGGGAGTGCATTATACTCTGTGGAGTACCATGGGGAGTACATTATATGGTGTGGAGGACCATGGGGAGTGCATTATACTGTGTGGAGGGCCATGAAGAGAGCATTATATTCTGTGGAGGACCATGGGGAGTGCATTATACTGTGTGGAGGACTATGGGGAGTGCATTATACTGTGTGGAGGACCATGGGAAGTGCATTATACTGTGTGGAGGATCATGGGGAGTGCATTATACTGTGTGAAAGACCATGGGGAGTGCATTATACTGTGTGGACGACCATGGGGAGTGTATTATACTTTGTGGCGGACCATGGGGAGTGCATTATACTGCGTGGAGGACCATGGAGAGTGCATTATACTATATGGAAGGCTATGTGGGGCCATTATACTGTAAGCAAGCAATTGTATGTACTGTATGCAAGGCCCCCTAGGGCTAAGCGAAAAACTGGATATGTCAGTCTTTTCATAATGTTGTTTTTAATTGCATGTCAATTATTTTTTTAATTATGCACACAGAACCATACCTGTAAAGGAAGTAGCCACACTTCCTTTTTAGATTGGACCTGTAGAAGCGTCATAGAGGTGTGACATGGCCGTCGTCCACCTGTCTCTACCCACATGTCTCCCCTGCTTTTATGAAACATCGTTGTAAATGAAATAAAGGACTTTTAGCCTATGGATATTGTGAGTGCTGCTATTCTATTCATCTTCTATATTTTGCTCAAACATTGTTTTAAGCATTGAACCATCTGAATTATACTGCACAGCTGCAGGTTTGAAACTTTGTAAGGATCACACACTGGCGCCTAGAGATTTTTCTACACCTCTTTGAAATGGAATACAAACACATGGGCCATGCACACGGTGAACAAGTCTGTAGGACACTGTTCACACCACCAAAAGACTGGAAAACACAAGGACACAGTAAAACAAACGTATAAAATTATTCTGTTGTAAAAAAGTAACAGTAAACAGCAAGTGCTAGGTGATAAAAAACAGGGTATTTGGTTGACTCGTTTTTTGCAAAAAATGTATACTAAGCCGCTCTACCAACGTCAAGGTAGTCCAGATCAGAGCAGTCCCATGCACATGAATGCTGTCCTCATCAGCGTGTCCACATGGACATTACCTGTCAGATCTGCTCATATAGGTACTATACATATGATCAGTTTTTAAATACATCAGATAGGGACTCCTCTAATCTGGGTTACATTGACGTTGGTAGAGCGGCTTAGTATACATTTTTTGCAAAAAACATGTCAACCAAATACCCTGTTTTTTTATCACCTAGCACTTGTTGTTTAGTGTTACTTTTTTGCAACAGAGTATTTTTATACGTTTGTTTTACTGTGTCCTTGTGTTTTCCATCTCTTTGAAATGCAAGCAATTATACGGTGTGAAGATTTGTGTGGGGGTCCATCATACTGTCTGGAGGGCTAGTGCGGGCCAGTATACTGTATATAGGCCCATTATACTGCATTGAGGGCTGTGTGGGGGTCACAGTTGGGGGTATCATACTGTGTTGGGCTCTCCATACTTTGCTGGGGGGCACAGTAGGGTCATTATACTGTACATGTGGAGACTAATGTGGAGGAATTCACTGTGGGGTATCATACTGTGTTTGAGATCTGCTCTTCTGTGACCCTGACAATTATTATTATTTTTTTTAGGGGGAGGGGCAATTAGAACTTCTGCTACAGCGGCTCAGTCGACTCCGTGAACCAGGGAGGAACCAAGCAGAGAGACCAGGTGCTACTCCAGGTCAGACCCCGGTCACAGCTGTTGACCCACACCGGGGAATGCAGGAACGGGCAGGCACAGCTGGTATGCAGGCAGGTGGGTACTGGCAGGCACGGCTGATATGCAGACAGGCGGGTAATAGCACGCACGGCTGGTATGCAGACAGACGGGTGCTGACAGGCACGGCTGGAATGCAGACAGATACTGGAATGTATGAACGCACACTGGATAGGGACCAGTACAGACTGGGAAACAGGAACAGAGTCGTGGGTGCGGTGGACTAGCAGAGCAAAACCGCAGGCGCGGAGGACAAGCAGGGTAGAGCAGAGCGAAATCGCAGGTGCGGTGGACAAGCAGAGCAGAGCAAAACCACAGATGCGATGAACAAGCAGAGCAGAGCGAAACCGCCGATGCGGTGAACAAGCAGGGCGGAGCGAAACCGCCGGTGCGGTGGATAAGCAGAGCGGAGCAAAACCGCCGGTGCGGTGGACAAGCAGAGGGGAGCAAAACTGCAGGTGCGGTGAACAAGCAGAGCAGAGCGAAACTGCAGATGCGATGAACAAGCAGAGCAGAGCGAAACCGCCGGTGCGGTGAACAAGCAGAGCTGCGGGAAACCACCGGTGCGGTGGACAAGCAGAGCATAGCAAAACTGCCGGTGCGATGGACAAGCAGAGCGGAGCAAAACCGCAGGTGCGGTGAACAAGCAGAGCAGAGCGAAACCGCCGGTGCGGTGGACAAGCAGAGCAGAGTGAAAACGACGGTGCGGTGGAGAAGAAGAGCGGAGCAAAACCGCAGGTGCGGTGAACAAGCAGAGCAGAGCAAAACTGCAGGTGCGGTGAACTAGCAGAGCAGAGCAAAACCGCAGGTGCGGTGAACAAGCAGAGCAGAGCGAAACCGCAGATGTGGTAGACAAGCAGATCAGAACAAAGCACAAGGTGCAGGTAGACAGGACAGGGCTCTGTTCACATGGAACAGACTGGAAAACACAGGAAGATAGTTAGAACACAGGAGGTAGATACGGAGGCAGGGAAACGGGACAAGCAGAACCAGATACACACAGGGTACTTACAATGAAGTAGCGAGTGGACACAAAACTCACAAACAGAAGTACAGAGACAACAAGTTGGAGTTAGGTGCAGGTTTAGACACTGCAGGAAAAGGGAAGGCTCGGACATAGAGACAAACAAGTAACGGGCTAGGACACAGTTCAGACAGGAACTGAAACAGGAACAAGATACAGGAACAAGCCTGGGAACTCAGCCCCCAGGGTGGCGGAACAAGTAACAGGCCTGGGTATACAGCCCAGAGGGTGGCAGAAACAGACAAGATACAGGACAGGACCTGGCAACTCAGTTGCAAGGAACACACTGAAGGATAGTGTTGCTCAGGCACCCCCTACTGGGTGGAGGGGGTTTAAGTATCCAGTGACTCACAGCAATAGACTGGGGAGACATTAGGAGTGCGCACACAGTAACTATAAGAATCAGGCAGTCACCGCGCCGCCGCCTTAAGCAATCAGACAAGAGACACAGCAGGTACTGGAGCAAAGTGTGCAGCCTGGATTGATAGGTAAGATGGCGGTCTTGCATGGTGAGAGGCGGTAAGCCATGCAAGTGACTCGCCCCCTGGGCCGTGGGGCACTCGGAACCGGGCAATAGGGAGACGATGGGGGTAGTAGTGGCGACCCGGCCCCGTGGCTCAGGGTGGTCAGACCAGTGGCAGTCCTTTAGATGTTTTAGATAATGTCCGGCTACGCCACCCGTGGATTGCGGTTATTAGGAACCGCCGCTGCAGGGCAGACCGCTGGGGCCGATGATGGATGCAGCTGGGATGGTGTGACTCCCCACGGGAAGAGTGCGGCCCCAGGGCAGTGTAGTGGATGGTGGGAGTGATGGTGGTGGGAGTCCCAGTACCGTTAGTGCTGGAGGGGCGAAAGAGCACACAGACAACGTACTGCAGTCCAATGTCTTTTACTCACAGTTCAGGTGCTCCGGGTCACTTCTGCGCAAGCAGTGACCACCCAAGCCGTGCAGTGTCCACCAGGTGAGGGGCTCGGTCAACCCCCAGGCAGTTCAGGAGCATGGTACAGGACCCCCTTCAATCCTTTTTCTGGCCTGCCTCACCAGTGACCCACTTTTGTCCAGCTGCCACGGACTTGCGCGGGTAAACGTGGGCCCCGTTCTCCGCTGTCCTATATGGTGCCTTCCTAGCAGGTTTGATGAGGTGCTGCACCAATAAATGGTCACAGCCTCCGGTCTTTGGCTGAGGGTTGTTTCTCCTCCACCAACTTGGGATCCGGTACCGTTAATCTGCCTGACCCTGCACCCTGGATTCTCATGGGTTCTTAGGGTCCCTTCCACCTTCTTGTTCCTGAGCCCTTCCGTTCCTCTGTCTCTTCTTCTCCTTTTCTGTTCTGTCTTCTCCTCCTTCCCTTGGCCTCTTCTCCAGGCCCACTTCCCCTTCTCCTCTCAAACTCCAGCCTTTTCTCTAGGCCTGCCTCTGAGAAGAGCTCCTACAGAGCCTCTGCTCCCTGTCTTCTTCTCTCTGGACAGAACCCTGAACTAAGATGGTGCCCACCTTTTATACCTCCCTCTGACCATGAGCCCAGGTGACCAGCAACCAATGGGCTCCTTCCTACGCTCAGGAACCAACCCCTATCTGCCCCTACAGCACTGGGTATTCCACCCCCCCTCCCCACTCCAGCCAGGGACAAAGTCGGTCGTGCCTGCACTTCTGTCTAGTGGGAGCACCGTTGAGCTGTCCCTCGGAAATGAGGTGTGTGTGCTGTATGCAGCTAACTGAGCCCTGGTCCATACTCCATCCTTACCCGGGAGTGGAATACCACACCTCTGGCAGAGGTGCAATACCCCTGTAGTGGCCGAACCCTCGGGGCGCTAAACAAGCACGCCACCAGGGATGTTACAGGCACCATGATTTCTATGTACGCCCCTGGGCAGAGACTAAATATAATGATAAGAGGAAACTTTTTTTTATCCTCTGTCTAGACCTATTAAACGTAATGATCATTATGTGCCCGTGTAAGGTGCGAAAAACTAATAGGTTGCAGACAGGGACACAAAGCTTGTGCAGGCTTTTTTTTACCTGATATAATGGCTCCTTTTGAAAGAGGTACAAAACTTGTAGTGGCCACACGGGCACAGATTGTTGGCAGTTTGGTCTCAGGTGATGGCTACTTGCTGTAGTTGATTTCACGAGATAACACTTACTATGCCCAAGAAAGACATGACAAAAATAGAGTGCACCCCCATGAAGCACTTCTTGAAATCCCCTTCAGTCTCAGATAATCATGGGTATCCGCTTGTAACAAGTCTTTTCAGCAGGTTTTCTAAACCGTAAATTGAATAATAATCTATATATATAATCGTCTTATCCCGTCTGTCTTTCTGTCTGTCTGTCTGTCCTGGAAATCCCGCGTCGCTCATTGGTCCGCGGCAGCGGCCAATCAGCGCCGCAGGATTTCTGAAAAAAGATGGCGGCCGTTAGCGGCTCATCTGCGGGACGGAGCTCAGCGGCGATGCAGCCGGGAGATGACCGGCGCGAGGCGCTCATCTCCCGGCCGGTACCAGCAGAAGGACCTCGACCGCCGGACCCATCTGCGGGACGGAGATGCAGCCGGGAGATGAGCGGCGCGAGGCGCTCATCTCCCGGCCGGTAGCAGCGGAAGGACCCCGACCGCCGGCTGCGGGTCGGGATACTTCTGCTGCGAGCGCACGCTCATGTCCCGGGTTCTCGCAGAGGAAGTACCCGCACAGGCAGCGCCGCTCCCCGGTCCTCACCAAGACGATTCGATGATTGGTCGGGGTCTTCGGACCCGACCAATCACTGATCTTACCGCAAAAGTTAAACACCGCTGTGCTGATTTGGGCGCCAAATTTAAATATCGGCCGCGACCAATCACCGATCTTGGCTCCACATTTAAACACCGCTGTGCTGATTGGTCGCCGACGCCGGGCGTGACCAATCACCGATTTTGGCGCAACATTTAAATAGCGTCCGCGACCAATCAGCACAGCGGTGTTTAAATGTGGCGCCAAGATCGGTGATTGTTCGCGGACGATATTTAAATTTGGCGCCCAAATTTTAATACAAATATCCGGACCTCAGTTCACATTGCTTGGTTTTTTGTCTTGTTTGCATTCTGTGCAATTTAAGGGTGTGGCATCCCCTTTGTTGAGCTGATTAGTATATATGTAGCTTACCACGGGCCTAGGTGGTCTGGAGTTGGGACCCGGTCCTATTTGTCTACCCTTTTATATGCATTACTTCAACTTTGATATACAGTAAGGTTTTTAATATAGGCAGTATAGGTACCATCCCAATTTAGGGTCACCTTGCCGCTGGTGGGACGGCTTGTATACTTTTTTTGATCAAAAATAGTTCACTAAGTACCCTATATTTATTATGCAACTTTGCTTTACATTTATATATAATGATGGTAGGGTATGAGATATATTTTTGTCTTTTGTAGGTTTTGCTTCTTTTTGCTAGTGTGAACATGCGCCTATTTCTTGCATGTCTACCATCTTAGACCTCAGTTCACATTGCTTGGTTTTTTGTCTTGTTTGCATTCTGTGCAATTTAAGGGTGTGGCATCCCCTTTGTTGAGCTGATTAGTATATATGTAGCTTACCACGGGCCTAGGTGGTCTGGAGTTGGGACCGGGTCCTATTTGTCTACCCTTTTATATGCATTACTTCAACTTTGATATACAGTAAGGTTTTTAATATAGGCAGTATAGGTACCGTCCCAATTTAGGGTCACCTTGTCTCCGGCCGCGACCAATCAGCAGTATTGGCACCAAATTTAAACCTCGCTCTGCTGATTAGTCGCAACCGCCGGTCGTGGCCAATCAGCGATATTGGCGCCAAATTTAAACACCGCTTTGCTGATTGGTCGCGGTGGCCCGCCGCGACCAATCAGCGATATTGGCGCCATATTTAAACACCGCTCTGCTCATTGGTCGCGGTTACCGGTAACTAATAACCAGCATTATTGGTGACAAATTTAAACACCGCTCTGCTGATTGGTCGCGGCCGTGACCAATCACCATTATTGGCGCCAAATTTAAATATCGCTCTGCTGATTGGTCGCGACCGCCGGCCGCAAACAATCAGCATTATTGCTGCCAAATTTAAACCCCGCTCTGCTGATGGGACGCGTTTTCTGGCCGCGACCAATCAGCATTATTGGCGCAAAATTTAAACCCCGCTCTGCTGATTAGTCGCGACCGCCGGCCGTGACTAATCTGCGATATAGGCGCCAAATTATAACACCGCTTTGCTGATTGGTCGCGGTTGCCGGCCTCGACCAATCAGCGATTTTGGCGCCAAATGTAAACACCGCTCTGCTGCTTGCGCCCAGTCGGCCGCATACCTATTCTAGAATACCCGATGCGTTAGAATCGGACCACCATCTAGCAATAAATAAATCATTATATATACAGTAAGAATCTCACACATCATGCTAACCACTGACCAACTGGAGAATGTGGATGACCTCTGCTGGCTAAACATAGATATTACATGTACGTATATATCCATGATGTACAATACAAAATTATATTGTGATACCGTGTTGGCCAGAAAAATCGATGTAAATACTTTTATGCCCAAAAATGACAAAAGTATTCTTGAAGTGATACCTATATTGGCTAACCAGAAAAAAAAATATTGGCAAGCTTTCAGAGCAGGGGTTCCTTCTTCAGGCAGGATTACAAATGAATTGATAAGACAAAAGCACAAACATTTAAGAGATGTCCTGCTTTGTCTTATCAATTCATTTGGAGCCTGAAGAAGGAGCCTCTGTGCTCTGAAAGCTTGCAAATATATATTTTTTTCTGGTTAGCTAATAAAAGTGTCACTCCGAGAATACTTTTGTCATTTTTGGGCATAAAAGTATTTACATGTATATACAGGTGCATCTCACTAAATTAAGATATCATCAAAAAGTTAATTTATTTCAGTTCTTCAATACAAAATGTGAAACTCATTATATAGATTCATTACAAACAGAGTGACACAAAAGTCATTATCTCAGTAAATTTAAATAATTAACAAAAAAACACCTGCAAAGGCTTCCTAAGTGTTTAAAAAGGTCCCTTAGTCTGTTTCAGTAAGCTCCACAATCATGGGGAAGACTACTGACTTGACAGATGTCCAGAAGGCAGTCATTGACACTCCACAAGGTCCCATAGTTCCATTTTTCATTTGGAAATCAAGGTCCCAGAGTCTGGAGGAAGAGTGGAGAGGCCACAATCCAAGCTGCTTGAGGTCTAGCGTGAAGTTTCCACAATTCCACTGCCGACAAGCTTTTTGGAGATGGAAATTTCATTCTCCAGCAGGACTTGGCACCTATCCACACTGCCAAAAGAGCCAATACCTTGTTTACAAACAACAGTATCACTGTGCTTGATTGGCCAGCAAACTCACCTGACCTTAACCCCATAGAGAATCCGTGGGGTATTGTCAAGAGGAAGATGAGAGACACCAGACCCAACAATGAAGATGAGCTGAAGGCTGCTATCAAAGCAACCTGGGCTTCCATAACACCTCAGCAGTGCCACAGGCTGATCGCCTCCATGCCACGCCACATTGATGCAGTAATTGATGCAAAAGGAGCCCCGACCAAGTATTGAGTGCATTTACTGAACATACATTTCAGTAGGCCAACATTTCAGATTTTAAAAACATTTTTCAATCTGTTGTTATGAAGTATTCTAATTTACTGAGATAATGACTTTCATTGGCTGTAAGCCATAATCATCAACATTAACAGAAATAAACACTTGAAATAGATCACTCTGTTTGTAATGACTCTATATAATATAGGAGTTTCACCTTTTGTATTGAAGAACTGAAATAAATTAACTTTTTGATGATATTCTAATTTAGTGAGATGCACCTTTATCTACATACTGTACATCAATGTCGGGTAGAACAAATTTTATGTATGAGTTGCACAGAGTGAAAGACTTTTCCAAGTGAGGCTGTGTGCCCACAATGCGTTTTTTAAGCGTTTCCGCAGCGGCAATTCCGCTGCAGAAATGCTTAAAAAACGCTTGGTAGAAGGCCTGCCATGTTCCCCAATGATAATCCGCATGTGCTGTGCACATGCTGTGGAAATTTCCGCTGCGGATTATCATTGCGGAAAAAAACGCAGCACTACCGATTATTCTGTGGAAGCGCTGCGTTTTCGCCGCCATTGACTTGCATTGGAACGCATGGATTACGCATCACTGGATCTGTACATGCGGATTACATGCGCTTCAATGTGCGGATGGTACCCGGATTTGGAGAAGAGGAGACTCTCCTCCGGACCCGGGTACCATAGAACCTGTAAAAAAAAGAATAAAATAAAAAATAAATATTATATTTACCTTCTGATGGCCCCCGGTGTGCTTGTCTTCACTTGCCGGCAGATCGCGGTGGACTGAAGGACCTGCGCTGACATCATAATCATGTAACGGGTCACGTGACCGCTGACATAGGCAGGTCCTTCAATGTACCGCAAGCTGCCGGCAAGCCAGGACGGATCGAATAAGACACCGGGGGCCATCAAGAAGGTAAGTATATATTTATTTTTTTATTTTTTAACATTCTTTAAGGTCACAGTATATAAATCCATGCCGTTTGCATGGATTTATATAGTGTGACCAAGTTGTCAAGCGCTTCCCAAGTGATGCTAAAATCGCTTGGAAAGCGAAGTGAAGAACGCTTCACATCCGCATGTCCCTGGCAGGAAAAACACATGTACAATCCGCGTGTACAATCTGCATGTACAATCCGCATGCGTTTTTTCTGCCAAGGAGATGCAGAAACGCTCAGGAAAAAATCCGGAGCATTTCTGCATCGTGGGCACATAGCCTGATACTCATGGATTAGTAGACTTTATTATTTTATGCATGTAATATCCAAGTTTGAGCAGCAGAGGTCAGCCACATTCTTTAGTAAGAGTTCAATTACCCATTGTATGATTTTATGAGCTTTGTAATGTTTTCAAAAAAGGAAATAATATCTTTAGATACTATTAGAGATCATGCACTGGCTCTTCTATTGCTAATATAGTCTATTATAATAGTGTAGCCCACTGTTATTAGTCCTTATTGACTTACTACAATTATTAGTTCCCATACTATGTGGTTTCAATTTTATTTTGTGCCTCATTAGTGTGTATATATCTTTAAAGATGGTGGAGCTTCATTTTTCAGATTTAGAGCTTTAAATTTCTTGGTTAGCTATAGCATAAAATGATAAAGTTTTGACTTTCTACAGTCACCACTAGGGGGAGCATACTGCAGACTGTCGTTTTGTTTTTAGTCCATTGTGTAAACTTTTTGCAGTAAGCTCTGTGGCTCCCCCTAGAGATGGCTGTACTCTGTCAGGATTTTGTTATCTCTCTGTACAGAAGATTTGCTGCTCTCTAAAAAAACAGGTGATAACCCAATGTAAAAATATATTTAGAAAATAATTTATACCTATATAGATAAAATATATACCTATTTTCATAATTAGGAACAGGGTTGGTTGATGCATAATAGTGCGGTAGGTACTAGGTCTAGGCTCTTGAGAGTGTCCCCAGCTCCACTCCTCCTTGCACACTATTATACCCACTGCCGAAGCTCAGTGCTCATGAATAGTGGAAACTTCGGGTTGACTGGCACAAGACCAGCTTCTCCATCCAGATTTTGTAAATAGCAATGAATAGTAAATCTCTAGCAAAAACTGAACTTTTTTTCTGGAGTCATGATATTGGGATCCTAGTTTTATAGGATTTTAAGATAATTGATGAGACTTATTACTAGGGTCACCTGGGTTTTGGGGAAATGGAAACATTTCAGGATCTGTATAAAACTAAGCAGATCCTATATCTATGGTCTTATTTTGTGAAGACTTCATGTTTTACAAAAAAAATCCCATAGTCCAGTAAGAAATATTGAAAATAGTTGTCTGCCCGGTGGCTAACAATTAGAAAATGCGTAAATCTAGAGATCCACTAAAAAACAGCTTAAATATAAAATGAGAATCTCTCATAAAACAAAAAGTTTATTCAAAAAAACGTTAAAATAAATATATCCCCCATTATAGAAGGGTGAGACGAGAGTGAGAAAATTAGAAATGATTAGTTCAAACAAGAAAATATTATGCAGGTAGGTAGTAGTGTTGAGCGAGCACTAAAATGCTCGGGTGCGCGAAGCTCAGGCCGAGCTCACCGTGATACTCGGGTGCTCGACCTGAGCAACAAGCCCAATGTTAGTCTATGGGAGACCAGAGCATTTTTGCGGCGGCACCTCCGGCGATCTGTAGAAAGCCTAAAAAGTGCCCAAAACTATAATGACAGTGCTCAAAAGACATGGGGACAGCATGGGCATCGCCCCAGGAAGCATTTCTGACCCCCAGGTCACTGCTGTCAACAACGTGGTCAGAGGTATTAACCCCTTAACAACATTTGACGTACTAATACGCATCTGTGCCCTGGGACTTAAGAGCCAGACCCGTATTAGTACGTCAGGCTGTGCGGGCGCGATCGCCGCCGGGTGTCAGCTGATTGTCACAGCTGACACCCGGTACTATGTGCAGGGAGCGGTCATGCACCGCTCCCAGCACATTAACCCCCGCGATGTTGTGATCGAAGTCGATCGCAGCATTGCGGTGGCAAAGGGAGGTGATCGCAGATACTCACCTCCTCTTCCGGCTTCCAGCGCTGTCTGCCGTGGCTTCCAGGATGTTGCCATGACGACCCGATGTCGTTATGACAGCATCCGGGTCACCAGACAGCAGGAAGATTTTTTGGACATGCGCAGTGCATCTCCAAACAATCTTCTCCCTGTCCAGCGCTGACAGCCTGCATGACACAGGGATGGTGCTGCATTCCTGTGCCACGCAGGCGATCAGAGAAAAAAAGTGAAAGTCCCATAGTGGGACAAAGTAATAAAGTGTAAAAAGTGTCAGAAAGTGAAAAAATGTTTTAAAAAAAAATTGTAAAAATATAAAATAAAAAATAAAATAAATAATCCACCAAAAATAAAAATATAATGTACCCATCAATAAATATTATTATAAAAAAAACCAAAAAAAACAATAAAAGTACACATATTTGGTATCACCGCGTCCGGAACAACCTGACCTATAAAACTGTCCCACTAGTTAACCCCTTCAGTGAACACGGTAAAAAAAAAAAAAAAAAACGAAGCAAAAAACAATGCTTTATCACCATACCGCGAAGCAAAAAATGGAATAACACGCGATCAAAAAGACAAATATAAATAAAAATGGTACCGCTGAAAACATCATCTCGTCCCGCAAAAAACAAGCTACCATGCAGCTCCATCAGCCGAAAAATAAAAAAGTTATAGCTCTCAGAATAAAGCTATGCTAAAAAATAATTTTTTCTATAAAATTGCTTTTATTATGTAAAAGTGCAAAACATAGAAATACGATATAAATGTGAACCGCTGTAAACGTACTGACCCGAAGAATAAAGCTGCCTTATCAATTTTACCACACGCGGAACAGAATTAAAAAAAAAAACAAAAAAAACAATTCCTGAATTGTTGTTTTTTGTTTATTCTGCCTCCCAAAAATCGGAATAGAAAGCGATCAAAAAATGTCACATGCCTGAAAATGTCACCAATAACAACGTCAACTCATCCCGCAAAAAAAAGCCATCAAATGACTGTCTGCCAAAATCTGGAAAAATTATAGCTCTCAAAATATGGCGATGCAAAAACTAGATTTTACAAAAAATGCGTCTTTTAGTGTGTGACAGCTGTCAGTCATAAAAACCCCATATGATTCTGGTATCGCTGTAGTCTCACTGACCCGAAGAATAAGGTTGTCTAATCACTTATACCGCATGAGGAACGGCGTAAAAAATAAACTCTCAGGTTAGGGTTGTGTTAGGGTTAGGGCTGGGGTTGGGGTTAGGGTTGGGGTTAGGGTTGTGATGGGGTTGGGATTTTTTTCAAAAGTAAGAAAAAAAGATGATGATATGGCGACTAGTGTTGAGCGCAAGTGCTCGCTACTTGAGTTTGCATCGGGTGTTCTGGTATGCATTGAGTATCGTGGGTATTTGAGTGACATGCTCGAGTCTCTGCCCCATATGCTTCACGGCCCAAAAAACTTTGCGGGGATTGCCTGCCATGCACGAGCGATCCCCGCATGTTTTTTTTTGGGTGTCTAATAACCATGAAACATCCGGGCGGGGACTCGAGCATGTCACTCGAGCACACGCAGTACATGGTGCATACCTGAGTACCCGATGCAAACTCAAGTAGCGAGCACTTGCGCTCAAGACTAATGACAACTTATTCAATATGATGACCTAATGTTATCAAATTCTGTGTCATACCTCTGGGTTCAAAATGTTCACTATACACCTTAATAAAATCCTTGAGGGGTATAGTTTCCAAAATGGGATCACTTGTGGGGGAGCTCCACTGTTTAGGCACATCAGGGGCTCTCCAAACGCGACATGGTGTCCGCTAACAAATTAAATGGAAAATCGGCTCAAATTGTTAGCGGATGCCATGTTGCGTTTGGAGATCCCCTGCGTGCCTAAACTTTGGAGCTCCCCCACAAGTGACCCCATTTTGGAAACTAGACCACCCAAGGCACCTATCTAGATGCATAGTGAGCACTTGGAACCCTTAGGTGCTTCACAAATTGATTCGTAAAAACGGAAAAGTATTTTTTTTCACTTTTTCATTTTTACGAATCAATTTGTGAAGCACTTGGGGGTTCCAACTGCTCACTATGCATCTAGATAAGTGCCTTGGGGGGTCTAGTTTCCAAAATGGGGTCACTTGTGGGGGAGCTCCAATGTTTGGGCACACAGGGACTCTCCAAATGCAACATGGTGTCCGCTAACAAATTGTCGGCTCAAATTGTTAGCTGACACCATGTTGCGTTTGGAGAGCCCCTGTGTGCCCAAACATTGGAGCTCCCCCACAAGTGACCCCATTTTGGAAACTAGACCCCCCAAGACACCTATCTAGATGCATAGTGAGCACTTGGAACCCCCAGGTGCTTCACAAATTGATTCATAAAAATGAAAAAGTGTTTTTTTTTTCACTTTTTCTTTTTTATGAATCAATTTGTGAAGCACCTCTGGGTTCCAAGTGCTCACTATGCATGTAGATAGGTGCCTTGGGGAGTCTAGTTTCCAAAATGGGGTCACTTGTGGGGGAGCTACAATGTTTGGGCACACAGGGGCTCTCCAAACGCAACATGGTGTCAGCTAACAATTTGAGCAGATTTTCCATTCAATTTGTTAGCGGACACCATGTTGCATTTGGAGAGTCCCTGTGTGCCCAAACATTGGAGCTCCCCCACAAGTGACCCCATTTTGGAAACTAGACCCCCCAAGGCACCTATCTAGATGCATAGTGAGCACTTGGAACCCCCAGGTGCTTCACAAATTGATTCATAAAAATGAAAAAGTGAAAAAAAAAACACTTTTTCATTTTTACGAATCAATTTGTGAAGCACCTGGGGGTTCCAAGTGCTCACTATGCATCTAGATAGGTGCCTTGGGGGGTCTAGTTTCCAAAATGGGGTCACTTGTGGGGGAGCTCCAATGTTTGGGCACACAGGGGCTCTCCAAACGCAACATGTTGTCCGCTAACAATTTGAGCCGATTTTCCATTCAATTTGCTAGCGGACACCATGTTGCATTTGGAGAGTCCCTGTGTGCCCAAACATTGGAGCTCCCCCACAAGTGACCTCATTTTGGAAACTAGACCCCCCAAGGCACCTATCTAGATGCATAGTGAGCACTTGGAACCCCTAGGTGCTTCACAAGTTGATTCGTAAAAATGAAAAAGTGAAAAAATCAACACTTTTTCATTTTTATGAATCAATTTGTGAAGCACCTGGGGGTTCCAAGTGCTCACTATGCATCTAGATAGGTGCCTTGGGGGGGTCTAGTTTCCAAAATGGGGCACTTGTGGGGGAGCTCCAATGTTTGGGCACACAGGGGCTCTCCAAACGCAACATGGCGTCCGCTAATTATTCAAGCAAATTTTACAATCAAAAAGTCAAATGGCGCTCCTTCCCTTCCGAGCCCTGCCATGCGCCCAAACAGTGATTTTTCCCCACATATGGAATATCTGCGTGCCCAGGGGAAATTGCACAACAAATTTTGGGGTCCATTTTTTCTTGTTACCCCTGTGAAAATAAAAAAATTGGGTTTAAAGTAACATTTTTGTGAAAAAAGTTAAATGTTCATTTTTATCTTCCACATTCCAAAAATTCCTGTGAAGCACCTGAAGGGTTAATAAACTTATTGAATGTTGTTTTGAGCACCTTGAGGGGTGCAGTTTTTAGAATGGTGTCACTTTTGGGTATTTTCTGTCATAAAGACCTCTCAAAGTGACTTAAAATGTGATGTGGTCCCTAAAAAAATGGTTTTGTAAATTTTTTTGGAAAAATGAGAAATCGCTGGTCAACTTTTAACCGTTATAGCTCCCTAACAAAAAAAATTTTGGTTCCAAAATTGTGCTGATGTAAAGTAGACATGTGGGAAATGTTATGTATTAACTCTTTCATGTGACATATCTCTCTGATTTAAGGGCATAAAAATTCAAATTTTGAAAATTGCAAAATTTTCAAAATTTTCGCCAAATTTCTGTTTTTTCACAAATAAACACAAGTGATATCGAAGAAATTTTACCACAGTCATGAAGTACAATATGTCACGAAAAAACAGTCTCAGAATCAGGGGGATCCGTTGAAGCGTTCCAGAGTAATTACCTCATAACGTGACAGTGGTCAGAATTGTAAAAATTGGCCTGGTCATTAACGTGCAAACCACCCTTGGGGGTTAAGGGGTTAGGCCACTTTAACGCACTCACAATAAAACGTTCAAAAATGAAACTGAAATGGTTTTCCTGTGAAATATGTTAAGGAACTTCCTTTCCAGGGTAAAGACTTGTGTATAAGGTAAAATAAATAACCAAAAACAAAAATACTCCTCCACACCTTCGGCTATGTTCACAAGTAGCATTTTTTATGCATTTTTGCACTTTTGTATTGCTTTCAACCGTGACAAATGCATTCACCGGGAAATGTCATTTTAGCTTTTTACAACCTTATCTGACCATGTGCTGTGTGACACATGCATACAGTGCTGAAAAGACATGGGAACAGCATGGCGAAGACCCCTGGAAGCATCTCTGACACCCAGGTCACTGTCTAAAAGTGTGCCCATCAGAAATGATCCTTGCCGCATCAGAAGATGCAGACTTGCAACTATCCCCGAGCAAGTCCTTGTCCCAGGGCAGTGTTCAATTGTACCTTCGCCATTCCTTGCAATGCAAGCGCAAGTATGCAGCCTGCCACCCACCCACCCCCAGGCTGCAATACCATACTGCTTGCTTGCACTTGAAATTGGGCCTTTTAGGCATGTGGAGGCGGAATCTGGCCACCACGTCATGGCTGCGTCGGCGGCCTGGTATCCATACTCAGTCCCCTGTTGTTAGAACCCTCCTGTTAGTTTTTGCTATCTTGTGTTTTGTGGTCACGTGACCAGCTGCCTATATATTCCAGCTCCGCCCTTCTGGCTTTGCTGGACTTCAGTGTTTTCTAGACTGTCTTTCTAGCCAGGTGCTTCGGTGCCTATTTCTGTCAGTTTGCTTGGTCCTCTGGGACCTCTAGTACTTTTTGTCAGTTTGTCTTTTTGCTCTGCAACAACTTCTGTTAGGAGGTGTCCCATTTTTGTCCCTGTCCTTAGTTCTTTTAGGAACCCCTCCCTTTATTCTATAGGTCTCCATTCAGACTAGCCGAGGATGAAGGCGGGTCTGTTCACAAGGAACAGGCAGCCCGCTACATCGTAGGGATTCAGCTTAGTCTTACTGTAGGGACAGCTTTCCCTTTCTTTCCTTAGTTTATGTTGCAGATCATAACAGTAAGTCCAGCCCAAAAAAAAAAAACTAAAAGGAAAGAAATTCGGGGATCAGTAGGGTTTCCATCCAGGATTTGGCTCCACGCCTGCAGGGATTGTCTCTGGAGGTGGCCGAGCTTCAGCAACACGTGAGTAGCTGTCCTGGAGCGCATTTTGTCGAACCCAAGGTAGGACTACCTGGTATTTTTTATGGTAAACAGCAAGATTTTTTTTCCTTTAAAAGTGCTTGTTTTTTATATTTTCGTTTGAGACTGAGGTCCTCTGGGAATGAATCACAGCGCATTGGTTTTATTATGTCACTTTTGTGCAAAGAACCACAGGGGTGGGTCTTTTCTCTCCAAACTAATGATCCGTGTTTAAGTTCTGTTGAAGGATTTTTTTCTGCTATGGGGCTATTATATGACGATTCTGATCGAATCTCATCTGCTGAATCAGAAGTTAGACGTTTGAATCAGGGGTCAGATGATGTTGAAATTTATTGCACACATTTCAGGAGATGGGCCTCAGAAGTTAAATGGAATGATTCTGCGCTGAAAAGTTTATTTCTTGCTGGTCTGAGTGAAAGGCTTAAGGATTTGCTAATTGCATTCCCTGCACCTGAGACTCTGCAGGAAGCTGTGCAGTTAGCTGTTCGGGTGGACAGGAGAATAAGGTCCAGGGTCAATGATGTAAAAACTCCTGTAACTTCAGGTCCTAGTTTCCAGGAAATCTGCTCTGACAGCGGAGAACCAATGGAGGTTGGGGCGACGTCACTCCGCTCTCAAGAAAGAGATCGGAGATTCACCGAAGGTTTGTGTCTTTATTGTGGTAAAGCTGATCATTTGATTAAGTATTGTGAGCGTCGCTTAAGTAAAGAAAAAAAAAGGTCAGTTACGCCCGTATAGCTTGTTTACGCTCTGCAGGAGTGTTCCTTTCTGGGAGTACTACTCTGCAGAGAGATTTGATTGAATTTCAGGTATTTGTGGATTGTGGTTCAACACTTAATGTGATTGATAAAGGGTTTTTGTAAAAACTTAAATTGAAATCCAAACCTTTGTCATCTCCTATTTCTGTGATTGCAATTGATAACACTCCTTTGAAATGTATTACTCACAAGACTGCTGCATTTCCTCTCACTATCAATGGTGTTCACCAAGAAATTTTGGACTGGGTTGTTTTGGATAATTTGCCCACTCCAGTCGTTCTAGGATTGCCTTGGTTAAAACTGCACAATCCTTTGTTGGACTGGTCTACTAATGTGATTAAGTCTTGGAGTCCTAAGTGCTATGATAAATGTTGTAATGGTCGCATTGCGGCTGTGGAAAAAGGGGAATTACCAGTACCTATTCAAGATTTTTGGAGGGTTTTTTCGGAGGAGGAGTCGCAAGTTTTACCTCCTCATAGGGAATATGATTGCGCCATTGAGTTTGTTCCGGGTGCTACTCTTCCTAAAAGTCGCTTGTTTAATCTGACTATCCCTGAAAGAAAGGCCTTGGAGGAGTACATAGAGACTAGCCTGGCTGCTGGTCACATTAGACCTTCTAAGTCGCCTGTGGCAGTCGGATTCTTCTTTGCTAAAAAAAAGGACGGCGGTTTACGTCCATGTTTGGACTTTCGTGAAATTAATAAGATTACCGTACGCAATTCCTACCCATTGCCGTTAATTCCTGACTTGTTTAACCAGTTAGTGGGAGCCAAGTGGTTCTCAAAAATTGATCTCCGAGGGGCATACAATTTGTTACGTGTGAAGGAGGGTGATGAATGGAAAACTGCTTTTAACACTCTGGTAGGTCATTTTGAGAATCTGGTGATGCCTTTTGGTCTTACCAATGCACCTGCATTTTTACAGAACCTTATTAATGACATCCTGAGACCTTTGGTTGGTAAGAATGTGGTTGTGTATTTGGATGACATTTTGATTTATTCACCAGATTTAGCGTCCCATTGGCATAGTGTACGTGAAGTTTTGCAGTTATTGAGTGATAATTTACTCTTTGCTAAGCTGGAGAAATCTGAGTTCGCTGTGCAGAAAATTAGTTTTTGGGCTACATTGTCTCCAGTGAGTGCTTTGAGATGGACCCTGTGAAGGTTCAGGCTGTGCAGGAATGGCCTAGGCCTATTGGTTTGAAATCTATACAGAGGTTTTTGGGTTTTGCCAATTATTACAGGAAATTCATTAAGAATTTTTCTGTAATTGTTAAACCTCTAACCGATCTCACCAGGAAAGGTGCGAATATGACCCAGTGGACTACTGAAGCCATTGAAGCGTTTGATTATCTCAAGGAGAGGTGGGCACTTTTTTTTTCTCGGTTTCATTTTTCTGTTACCTATATCCCTGGTACTAAGAATGTTAAAGCCGATGCTTTATCTCGCAGCTTCTCTCCTTCAGTCGGGGCCGAGGAGGAGGAGAGCATTTTGCAGAAAGGAGTTGTGGTGGCGGCATTGGACTCCGATTTGGAGAATGGGATTCTGAATGCTCAAGATGATGCTCCATCTAACACTCCCCATGGGAGGTTGTTCGTGCTTAGAGCCTTTAGGAGAGATTTGTTTGTGGAGTGTCATGAGTCTCGGTTGGCAGGTCATCCAGGAGTTTCGGAGACTAAGAGACTTATCAGTCGCAGTTTTTGGTGGCCTGGATGGCAGTTTTTTGGTGGCCTGGATGGCAGAAGGAAGTCATCAAGTGGGTGCGTCAGTGTACTGTGTGTGCTAGGTCAAAGGCTTCACATACTCCTGCTGCGGGTTTGCTTTGCCCTCTGGAGGTTCCTAGTGTGCCTTGGACGCATCTCACTATGGATTTTATTACTGATCTTCCTGTGTCTGAAGGTTTTACTGTCATCTGGGTGGTCGTGGACTGTTTTAGTAAGATGTGTCATTTGGTTCCATTCATTAAGTTGCCCTGCGCCAAGACACTCGCTAAGGCGTTTGTTAAGGAGATTATCAAGCTCCATGGCGTCCCCACGGATATTGTTTCTGATAGAGGACCTCAGTTTATGGCTTGCTTTTGGCATGCTTTAGGTTGGGAGTTCATTTGTCATTTTCGTCTGGTTATTATCCTGAGTCTAATGGACAGACTGAAAGAAAGAACCAGGATGTTGAACAGTTTTTGCCTTGTTTTGTGGCAGACAATCAAGAGGTGTGGTCTGAGTTTCTGCCTCTCGCACAATTTGCTCTTAACAATCATACATCCTCCTCTGCTGGGTGTTCTCCTTTTTTTTGTTGTACTGGGAAACATCCGTCTTTTGGTTCGTTCTCCAAATTGGGGTCGGCGGTGCCGGAGGAAGAGAATTTTTCCGGTGATTTGGAGAGAGTTTGGACTAATGTACGTTGCAACCTGCAAGAGGCTAACAAGAAGTCCAAGAAGTATTTTGACAGAAAACGTAAAGAGGTTTTGTTTACTGTGTGTGACATGGTTTGGTTGTCCTCGAAGAACCTGCGGTTGAGGATTCCCTCTAAAAAACTGGGTCCTAAGTTTGTGGGTCCATTTAAAGTGCTTCAGGTTGTTAACCCATCTGCTGTCAGGTTGGATGTCCCTACTTCCTGGAAGATTAATCCTGTGTTTCATGTTTCCTTGTTGAAAAAGGCTGACGTTTCTAATAGGGACGCCACTGTCACAGTTCCTCCTGTGGTGGAAGATGGTGAATATGAAATTTCTCATATTTTGAATTCAAGATGGCATAGAGGGAAATTACAGTATCTTGTCTCCTGGAAGGGTTTCGGTCCCGAAGACAACTCCTGGATAAGGACGGATGATGTCTCTGCTCCTAGGCTTGTTAAGGCTTTCCACAGGAGGTTTCCGGATAGGCCTGGGCCTGGAGGATCCAGAGGATCCTCATAGAAGAGGGGGTACTGTTAGAGCCCTCCTGTTAGTTTTTGCTATCTTGTGTTTTGTGGTCACGTGACCAGCTGCCTATATATTCCAGCTCCGCCCTTCTGGCTTTGCTGGACTTCAGTGTTTTCTAGACTATCTTTCTAGCCTGGTGCTTCGGTGCCTATCTCTGTCAGTTTGCTTGGTCCTCTGGGACCTCTAGTACTTTTTGTCAGTTTGTCTTTTTGCTCTGCAACAACTTCTGTTAGGAGGTGTCCCGTTTTTGTCCCAGTCCTTAGTTCTTTTAGGAACCCCTCTGTAATGCACACGCCCGAACTGACTGGCGTGTGCGTGTTTATGCAGTGATTCCACTGTGCCATGAACCGGAGAGTGCCTGGAGGGGCGTAACTAAGTATCTGCCCGATCCGACCAAGGTCGCACGACGGCATACGACGCCAGTGCACCAGGGAGGAACCGAGCAGAGGAACCAGGGTCTACTCCAGGTCAGACTCCGGACACGGCTGTTGACCCACACCGGGGAATACAGGAACAGGCAGACTAGAGCGCAGGCTGGGTAGGGTCCAGTACAGACTGGGAGACAAATTCGAAACCGCAGACGCGGTGGACAGGGCCGAGCAAAGCGAAACCGCAGACACGGTGGACAGAGCTGAGCAAAGCGGAAACCGCAGACGCGGCGGACAGAGCTGAGCAAAGCGAAAACCGCAGACGCGGCGGACAGAGCTGAGCAAAGCGAAAACCGCAGACGCGGCGGACAGAGCTGAGCAAAGCGAAAACCGCAGACGCGGCGGACAGAGCTGAGCAAAGCGAAAACCGCAGACGTGGCGGACAGAGCTGAGCAAAGCGAAAACCGCAGATGCGGCGGACAGAGCTGAGCAAAGCGAAAACCGCAGACGCGGCGGACAGAGCTGAGCAAAGCGAAAACCGCAGACGCGGCGGACAGAGCTGAGCAAAGCGAAAACCGCAGACGCGGCGGACAGAGCTGAGCAAAGCGAAAACCGCAGACGCGGCGGACAGAGCTGAGCAAAGCGAAAACCGCAGACGCGGCGGACAGAGCTGAGCAAAGCGAAAACCGCAGACGCGGCGGACAGAGCTGAGCAAAGCGAAAACCGCAGACGCGGCGGACAGAGCTGAGCAAAGCGAAAACCGCAGACGCGGCGGACAGAGCTGAGCAAAGTGAAAACCGCAGACGCGGCGGACAGAGCTGAGCAAAGCGAAAAACCGCAGACGCGGCGGACAGAGCTGAGCAAAGCAAAAACCGCAGACGCGGTGGACAGAGCTGAGCAAAGTGAAAAACCGCAGACGCGGCGGACAGAGCTGAGCAAAGCGAAAACCGCAGACGCGGCGGACAGAGCTGAGCAAAGCGAAAACCGCAAACGCGGTGGACAGAGCTGAGCAAAGCGAAAACCGCAGACGCGGTGGACAGAGCTGAGCAAAGCGAAAACCGCAGACGCGGCGGACAGAGCTGAGCAAAGCGAAAACCGCAAACGCGGAGGGAACAGGGCTCTGTTCACACGGAACAGACTAGAAGGGAAAGGCAGAACCAGATACCCACAGGGTACTTGCAGAGAAGTAGCGAGTGGACCACAAACTCACAAACGGAAGTACAGTGACAACGAGCAGGAGTTAGTTACGAGTTAGACTCTGCAGAAAAAGGAAAGGAACGGACAAAGAAAAAAAACAGGTAAAAGATAGGAGAGAGTTCAGACTGGAACTGAGTGTACGGAGAGACCGACACTGCAGCGGGATACAGGAGCGGGTCTGGGAATACGGCCCCCAGAGAGGCGGGACGAACAGGCAAGGAGCGTGTTCAGACTGGCCTGGAAATACAGCCTCCAGGAAGGCGGAACGAACAAGCAAGGAAAGAGTACAGACTGCAGGTTAAGGTACACAGATAGGACACAGTACAGACATGGGAACAGATACTGCAAGACAGGTAACATAGACAGGACCTGGCATGTCAGAGACAAAAGCCAACTGACAGGGCAAGATGCTCAGGCATGGGTTAATTGGAGCAGCTGGTTTAAATACCAGGTGACAGACAGCAACAGGCTGAGGACGCACGAGGGGTGTGCCTGCAGCAGGTACAAAAAGCAGGAAGTGATCGGGCGCCGCCCTTAAGCAGCAGACACAGAGGCAAACAGACAGCATGGAGGGAAGCCAAAGAGACATTCTGGACTGGAGATCAAGTGCGCGCTCTTGCACAGTGGGAGATGGACCACTATGCAAGGACGCCGCCAGGTATGTTACAGTACCCCCCCCTTTACGCCCCCTCTTCTTCAGGCCTGCCAGAATGTTCCGCAGGGAATTCGAGGGCCAATCCTTCACTTCAAGGAGATCACTTCCACTGTCCACTGGAGAAACTGGTCTCATCTGGTTAGCTAGGATGCTACCTCCTATCCAGCCATCCTCAGCAACAGACGAAACAGGTAGCGTACCAGGAACAGCACACAGAGAAGTCTCTCTCCACTTATTATCAGGTAGCATCCCAGAGGGTTCAGGAGACAACTGGAAGTCCTCCGCCGGGTTGGAGGGGTGCAGAGACTCGGGGGTAACCTCTGCTTCGGGGTACATCTTGTCAAGCTCACAGGATGAAATGGGCGAGGTATCAGGTACAAGGTGTAGAAAAGTCCCTGTTACCTTGTTATCTGGTGGTACCCAGGAGGATTCAGGAAACAACTGGGGGTCCTCCGCCGGGTCAGAATAGTGCAGAGACTCTGGGGTAACCTCTGCTTCGGAGTACACTAGGTCGGACTCTCTAGATGAATCGGGCGAGGTATCAGGTACCGAGTATAGGAAAGTACCTGTCCATTTGTTATCAGGTAGCACCCCGAAGGGTTCAGGAGACAACTGGAGCGCCTCCACCTGGTTGGAGGGGTGTAGAGACTCAGGGATAACCTCCGCTTCGGAGTACACTAAGTCGGACTCACTGGAAGAAGCGGCCGAGGTAACAGGTACCGAGTATAGGAGAGTCTCAGTCCATTCGCTATCAGGTAGCACACCGAAGGGTTCAGGAGACAACTGGAGGTCCTCCGCCTGGTCGGAGGGATGTAGAGACTCGGGGATAACCTCTGCTTCGGAGTACACTAGGTTGGACTCACTGGAAGAAGCGGTCGAGGTAACAGGTACCGAGTATAGGAAAGTCTCAGTCCATTCGCTATCAGGTAGCACCCCGAAGGGTTCAGGAGACAACTGGAGGTCCTCCGCCTGGTCGGAGGGGTGTAGAGACTCGGGGATAACCTCTGCTTCGAGGTACATCTTGTCAAATTCACAGGAAGAAATAGACGGGTTATCAGGTACAGGGTGAGAAAAAGTCACTGTCTCTTTGTTATCTGGTGGTACCCCGGAGGAGTCAGGAAACAACTGGAGGTCCTCTGCCGGGTCAGAAGAGTGCAGAGGCTCGGGGAAAACATCTGCTTCAGAGTACACTAGGTCGGACTCACTGGACGAAGCAGGCGAGGTATCGGGTACCGAGTATTGGAAAGTTTCTGTCCATTCACCACCAGGTGGCACCCCGAAGGGTTCTGGAGACAACTGGAGGTCCTCCGCCTGGTCAGAGGGGTGTAGAGACTCATGGGTAACCTCTGCTTCAGAGTACACTAGGTCGGACTCACTGGACGAAGCAAGCGAGGTATCAGATCCAGGATATAGGAAAGTCTCTGTCCATTCACCATCAGGTGGCATCCCGAAGGGTTCTAGAGACAACTGGAGGTCCTCCGCCTGGTCGGAGGGGTGTAGAGACTCAGGAGTAACCTCTGCTTCGGAGTACACTAGGTGGGACTCACTGGACGAAGCGAGCAAGATATCAGGTACAGAGTATAGGAGAGTCTCTGTCCTTTCGCTACCAGGTAGCACCCCGAAGGGCTCAGGAGACAACTGGAGGTCCTCCGCCAGGTCGGAGGGGTGAAGAGACTCATGGGTAACCTCTGCTTCAGAGTACACTAAGTTGGACTCACTGGATGAAGCAGCCGAGGTATCAGGTACCGAGTATAGGAAAGTCTCTGTCCATTCGCTACCAGGTAGCACCCCGAAGGGTTCAGGAGACAACTGGAGATCCTCTGCCTGATCGGAGGGGTGTAGAGACTCAGGGGTAACCTCTGCTTCGGAGAACACTAGGTCAGACTCACTGGACGAAGCGGGCGAGGAATCAGGTGCAGGGTATAGGGAAGTCTCTCTCCAATTGTCCTCAAGTGGTATCCCGGGGGATTCAGGAGGCAACAGGGGGTCCTCCGGTGTGAATTCTGGGTGGGCAGCAGTCTCTTCGGGCAGGAGAACTGGTGCACTACCCACGCACATTACCCGTTGGGGCTTCTCCGGGATACAGGGAGATGAAGCTTCAGTAGGGCTTCAAGGTTGGGGTCATCGAAGACCATTAGAAAGGCCACCAGGAAGGCCATTATGTCCAGGACGATAGGATCCTGTGTTTCCCATAGGGGGTTGATCCATCCCAAGGCATCCCCCGCTAGGTTAGACATAATGAATCCCACCTTAACCCAATCGGTGGGAAAACAAAGAGGGTAGAACTTGAAGTGTAGCATGCATTGCTCCACAAATGCACGACTCTGTCTTGGATCCCCATAGTAACGTGGCGGATCCGCAGGAACGAGAGCTGATAGATCCATCTGGACGGGTGCGTAATTCGCCTGGAACTCAGCTAGAGTAAAAAAAAAAAAAAAAAAAAAATTATTTATTTTTAATGCACGTATTCGCTGGAAAAAGTCTCAGAGAGCGAAGGCCGTGGGGCTCAACGGGAACCATGGCCTGAGCATGCTGTAATGCACACGCCCGAACTGACTGGCGTGTGCGTGTTTATGTAGTGATTCCACTGTGCCATGAACCGGAGAGTGCCTGGAGGGGCGTAACTAAGTATCTGCCCGATCCGACCAAGGTCGCACGACGGCATACGACGCCAGTGCACCAGGGAGGAACCGAGCAGAGGAACCAGGGTCTACTCCAGGTCAGACTCCGGACACGGCTGTTGACCCACACCGGGGAATACAGGAACAGGCAGACTAGAGCGCAGGCTGGGTAGGGTCCAGTACAGACTGGGAGACAAATTCGAAACCGCAGACGCGGTGGACAGGGCCGAGCAAAGCGAAACCGCAGACGCGGTGGACAGAGCTGAGCAAAGCGAAAACTGCAGACGCGGCGGACAGAGCTGAGCAAAGCAAAAACCGCAGACGCGGCGGACAGAGCTGAGCAAAGCGAAAACCGCAGACACGGCGGACAGAGCTGAGCAAAGCGAAAACCGCAGACGCGGCGGACAGAGCTGAGCAAAGCGAAAACCGCAGACGCGGCGGACAGAGCTGAGCAAAGCGAAAACCGCAGACGCGGCGGACAGAGCTGAGCAAAGCGAAAAACCGCAGACGCGGCGGACAGAGCTGAGCAAAGCGAAAACCGCAGACGCGGTGGACAGAGCTGAGCAAAGCGAAAAACCGCAGATGCGGTGCACAGAGCTGAGCAAAGCGAAAACCGCAGACGCGGCGGACAGAGCTGAGCAAAGCGAAAACCGCAGACGCGGCAGACAGAGCTGAGCAAAGCGAAAACCGCAAACGCGGTGGACAGAGCTGACCAAAGCGAAAACCGCAGACGCGGTGGACAGAGCTGAGCAAAGCGAAAACCGCAAACGCGGAGGGAACAGGGCTCTGTTCACACGGAACAGACTAGAAGGGAAAGGCAGAACCAGATACCCACAGGGTACTTGCAGAGAAGTAGCGAGTGGACCACAAACTCACAAACGGAAGTACAGTGACAACGAGCAGGAGTTAGGTACGAGTTAGACTCTGCAGAAAAAGGAAAGGAACGGACAAAGAGAAAAAACAGGTAAAAGATAGGAGAGAGTTCAGACTGGAACTGAGTGTACGGAGAGACCGACACTGCAGCGGGATACAGGAGCGGGTCTGGGAATACGGCCCCCAGAGAGGCGGGACGAACAGTCAAAGAGCGTGTTCAGACTGGCCTGGAAATACAGCCTCCAGGAAGGCGGAACGAACAAGCAAGGAGAGAGTACAGACTGCAGGTTAAGGTACACAGATAGGACACAGTACAGACATGGGAACAGATACTGCAAGACAGGTAACATAGACAGGACCTGGCATGTCAGAGACAAAAGCCAACTGACAGGGCAAGATGCTCAGGCATGGGTTAATTGGAGCAGCTGGTTTAAATACCAGGTGACAGACAGCAATAGGCTGAGGACGCACAAGGGGTGTGCCTGCAGCAGGTACAAAAAGCAGGAAGTGATCGGGCGCCGCCCTTAAGCAGCAGACACAGAGGCAAACAGACAGCATGGAGGGAAGCCAAAGAGACATTCTGGACTGGAGATCAAGTGTGCGCTCTTGCACAGTGGGAGATGGACCACTATGCAAGGACGCCGCCAGGTATGTTACACCCTCCATTTATTCTATAGGTCTCCGTTCAGACTAGCCGAGGACGAAGGCGGGTCTGTTCACAAGGAACAGGCAGCCCGCTACATCGTAGGGATTCAGCTTAGTCTTAATGTAGGGACAGCTTTCCCTTTCTTTCCTTGGTTTACGTTGCAGATAATAACACCAGCCGCCCGGCGGCCGGGTGTCCACGCTTAGTCCCCAGCCGCCAGGGGGTGGCCAGGTGTCCATAGTCGGTCCCCAGCCACCCCGCGGCCGGGTGCCCACACACGGTCCCCAGCTGCCTGGGGGCGGCCGGGTGTCCATAAATGGTCCCCAGCCGCCCCTATTTGTCCCGGTGCGCCTTATACACAAGCGCGCATACCAAAACATTACCTGTGCCCTCCCCAGTGCATTTAGTGGGAAGGACAGCCTAACCACAAACACGTGGACAAGTGAATGTGGTCAGGGATGGTCCATCTCACTGATGCCTTCACACTGGGTTAATTTTGTGGAAGCCGGGACACAGTTGGACACTGGGATGCAACACGTCCTCCACACATAGAGGATTGCGGGTCCTGGGTCAATCAGGCTTCAACACAAAGTTCAGAAGGTACACAGCAGCAGTGGTCAGCCTCCTACACAACGAGTAAATTATTCATGATCATGAGGCCATCCATCTCCTTAGCTTTCTGTTCCTTGGAATGCAAGCACATGTATGTAGTAGCGGCTAGGCCTGAGGTGGTCAGCGTTTTGGCACATATCCTACCTCCTCCGAGGATTGCTGGATGTTTTCCTGCTACTATCCCAGTTCTATGACTCCCGCTAAAACAAAGCTTCAGGTGATGAATGATGGATGAGGTGGTGGCAAAGGAGAAAGAGCAGGAGGAACAGGGACCATTCACTTCAATATCAGGCCAGTCAGCCACACATGTCTTGTAGGATATGTTTCTGTACCAAAAGGAGCGGTTCGGCTACACAGTTATAGGGCCTACAGTGAGTGAAATGCCTACCAAAAATTTTGCGGCACTCTAATGCCCCTTGGAAGTGACATGGAGGTCAGAGGGCCTTAACTAAACCATTTTTTTCCATTTATAGCAACTGGGTCTCCTGTACACTGTTGGCCTAAGCAGTGAATGGACGGCTTTCCAAAAATTATGAGGAACTGCAATGCCCCTTGAAACAGACATGGATTACAGCATACTAAAAACCTTCTACCCATTATTGGGGAGTGGGTCTCCCTTAGTGTTCGCCTATGCATTGAAAAGCAAAAGCTGACTAAAATTAGGAGGAAATGCAATGCCCGTTGGTAGAGTCGTTGAGGTTAGAGGTAATGAAAAACAACATTTCAATGCCCCTTGAAAGAGCTGTGGGGTTCAGAGTGGTTTAACAAGACGATTTTAATGCCCATTGGAAGAGACGTGGAGTTCAGAGTGGTTTAACAAGACAGTTTTAATGCCCCTTGGAAGAGACGTGGAGGTCACAGTAGCTTAACAAGATGGTTTTAATGCCCCTTGGAAGAGACGTGGAGTTCTCAGTGGTTTAACAAGACGGTTTTAATCACCCTTGCAAGAGATGTGGAGGTCATCGTAGCTTAACAAGACGGTTTTAATGCCCCTTGGAAGAGACGTGGAGTTCAGAGTGGTTTAACAAGACGGTTTTAATGCCCCTTGGAAGAGACGTGGAGTTCAGAGTGGTTTATCAAGACGGTTTTAATGCCCCTTGGAAGAGACGTGGAGGTCACAGTAGCTTAACAAGACAATTTTAATGCACCTTACCAGAGCCATGCAGTACAGCATATTAAAAACATTATTCCCATTATTGGGGAGTGGGTCTCCCATAGTCTTTGCCTATGCCTTCCAAGCAAAAGCTGCCAAAAATTAGGACAGAGGAACTTGCAATGCCCCTTACAAGAGCCATGCAGTACAGCATATTAAAAACATTATTCCCATTATTGGGGAGTGGGTCTCTCATAGTCTTTGCCTATGCCTTCCAAGCAAAAGCTGCCAAAAATTAGGATGGAGGAACTTGCAATGCCCCTTACAAGAGCCATGCAGTATAGCATATTAAAAACATTATTCCCATTATTGGGGAGTGGGTCTCCCATAGTCTTTGCCTATGCCTTCCAATCAAAAGCTGCCAAAAATTAGGATGGAGGAACTTGCAATGCCCCTTACAAGAGCCATGCAGTACAGCATATTAAAAACATTGTTTCCATTATTGGGGAGTAGGTCTCCCATAGTCTTTGCCTATGCCTTCCAATCAAAAGCTGCCAAAAATTAGGACGGAGGAACTTGCAATGCTTGCAACACGGACCACGGTCACCCTGGTGGTATAGTGGTGGTGGAGGCTGAGGATAAGGAGAAGAGCAAAAAACAGCCGAAATGAGGAAGCGTATACCCATGTGTGGGTGTGAAGCGGTTCATGGGAATACACCTCCCGAAATAACACAGTGGATTTGACTTTATGTTACTCTGCTGTCATTTGGTGGTGATGAGAAGTCTGGCCCAATCCAGCCCTTGTTCATTTTGATAAGGGTCAGCGTGTCAGCATTGTCAGTTGACAGGCGAGTGCACTTATCAGTTATAATTCCCCGAGCGGCACTAAAAACACGCTCCGATAACACGCTAGCTGCAGGGCAGGCCAGGACCTCCAAGGCGTACAGAGCGAGTTCATTCCAAGTGTCCAGCTTGGATACCCAATAATTAAAAGGCACAGAGGAATCACGGAGGACGCTGGTATGGTCGGCAAGGTACTCCCTCACCATCTTTTGAAACTTTCCACTCCTTGTGAGAGTACCCCGCGCCTCAGGGCCTGTAAGCTGGGTGGGTCTCAGAAAACTGTCCCAGAATGTTGACAGTGTTCCCCTGCCTCTGCTGGATTGGAGTTGCGTCTCTCTCGCATGTACGCCTTGGTTGGGCAACAAACTGGGACCTCTGCCGCTAGCATGTTCAGATGGGAATTTTTTTAACAGTTCTGCAGCACGGGCCTTCTGGTACTGCCCCCTTTTTGTAGACCTCTCCACCTCAGCTATAAGAGAGTGAAAGTTCTCCTTGTAGCTGGGGTCTAAAGGTGTCACCAACCAGTAATGACTGTCAACCAACATTTTGACAATGCGAGGGTCACGGTTAAGGCAGCGTAACATAAAGTCAGCCATGCGTGCCAGACTAGTAACGGGCAAGACTTCCGTGTCCTCACACAGTGTGTGTATTAATAAATCAGTCCTTTTAATATTTTTGCCCTGTTATTGGCGCTCTGGTACCGCTATTCATATTCACTGATTGTCCTTTTCCCCCTGTTGGGGTGCGGTAGAGCTGCCTTTAATCTATTGTTTTTTCACCTGTGGGAGCAATTTAATTAAAATTACTACCCTGGTTTTCCAAGCTGCGCTGCCTTAACCCCTCCGGAACGTTGCCGGGGGTGTTGGTGAAGCTGGGCGTCTATCTCGGCACTACATGCTACTAACCTGACCACGTGATATACCACCAAGAGATCAGGATCTGTGAACGCCGCTGGAAATAGATGACAGCCACCAACAGAGCGGAGCTTGTGGAGCTTTACACTGGGGTTGTGCAGAGGTGCACAACTTCATAAGGTTAGTAGCCATCCCCACACCCCTCTACAAATTGCAATACTGAGTCACCCATTGCGCCTTGTTCTCTCCTCTCTTTACATACTCACCAAGATGACGACTGACCATGCTCTCCTCCTCCTCTTCCCCCCTGTCATCAGGCCACCCTCGCTAAACCGACGGTATGACAGTTGTACAGGTACTACCGTCTACAGCGCATGATACCAGCTCCTGTTCTTCCTTCTCCTCCTCCTCCTCTCCCTCATTGTCCCCAATGCACATTGGGATGAGATGAAGCTGGGCTGTGTGTAATCGCCCGCTACGGCTTCTTGATCCATCTTATCATACTCTGGCTGCAATGTCTCCTCTTTAATTCTCTGCAGAGAGCATTGCAAAAGACAGACAAGTGGGATGCTGACGCTAGTGATGGGGTCATCGCCACTCACCATCTTGGTGGACTCCTCAAAGTTTGTCAGGATGGTACATATGTCAGACATCCCGGTCCTCTCCTGAGGTGTTATGTGTGGAGTCTGACCTGAATATCGAAGGCCTTGTTGCAGCTGGTACTCCACAACTGCTCTCTTCTGCTCACAAATTCTTTGCAACATGTCAACGTGTGGAGGGTAGAGTTCCAACGTGTGGGGACTAGAGATGAGCGGTGTTCGACTAGAACTGTTCGCCAATCTCAAATTCGAGCTGTTTTGGGCGGTGTTCGAGTTGTTTGACGAACCCGAACGATTTGCAAAAAATTCGGCTGTTCGAGGTTATGTTCGATAACTGTTCGTGCACCAAAAGCTTGTCCTGCATGTCTGGCGCTATTTAGAGCACCAATCATGCAGGGATTGTCTGCCACTCACTGTAATGCCACAGCCATGGTGGTTGTGGCATTACAGTGATTGCCCAAATCGATGGGAACAGTGCTCACAGTGAAACACGAAAAGCCGGCAATTCAGCAGCGGCATACACCGGTACCCGACAATTTAGAACCGAAAGAATAGAGCTTCACACATAGATTAGATAGATAGAAACATGTCAGTCACACATATAATAAGTACAGTGACAGTGTTGCTTACTGTACTTGTCATTTAGTGTAAAGGATTTATCAAAAAAAATAATAGTGTTTTCATGCACCGTCTCTTTAAAAAAGCCGGCCGGCAATTCAGCAGCGGTACCCGACAATTTAGAATAGAAGGAATAGAGAATCACACATAGATTAGATAGATAGAAACATGTCAGCCACATATATACGAAGTACAGTGACAGTGTTGCTTACTGTACTTGTCATTTAGTGTAAAGGATTTATTTAAAAAAATAATAGTGTTTTCGTGCACCATCTCTTTAAAAAAGCCGGCCGGCAATTCAGTAGCGGTACCCGACAATTTATAACAGACAGAATAGAGCTTCACACATAGATTAGATAGATAGAAACATGTCAGTCACATATATATGAAGTACTGTGACAGTGTTGCTTACTGTACTTGTCATTTACTGCAAAGGATTTATTAAAAAAAATAATAGTGTTTTCATGCACTGTCTCTTTAAAAAAGCCGGCCGGCAATTCAGCATCTGTACCCGACAATTTATAACAGAAAGAATAGAGAATCACACATAGATTAGGTAGATAGAAACATGTCAGTCACATATATATGAAGTACTGTGACAGTGTTGCTTACTGTACTTGTCATTTACTGCAAAGGATTTATTAAAAAAAATAATAGTGTTTTCATGCACCGTCTCTTTAAAAAAGCCGGCCGGCAATTCAGCATCTGTACCCGACAATTTATAACAGAAAGAATAGAGAATCACACATAGATTAGATAGATAGAAACATGTCAGTCACATATATAATAAGTACAGTGATAGTGTTGATTACTGTACTTGTCATTTAGTGTTAAAATAAAGGATTTATTATTAAAAAAAATTGGCGTGGGGTTCCCCGTAATTTTAGTCTCTAGCGGAGGTTAAGCAGACAGCTGGGGCAGATGTTTGAAGCCTGGGAAGGGGGTAATACCCACGGAGCTTCCCAGGCTACTAATATCAGCCCCTAGCTGAATACCTAGCCTTTACTAGCTATTAAAATGGAGGACCCCCCAAAAAAATGATGTGGGGTCCCCCCTAATTTAATAGTTAGCAAAGGCTAGGCAGACAGCTGGGGGCTGATATTAATAGCCCAGGAAGGGAGCCATGAATATTGGCCCCCTCCCAGGCTAGAAACACCAGCCGTCAGCCGCCCCAGAAATGGCGCATCCATAGGATGCGACAATTCTGGCACTTAGCCTCGCTCTTCCACGCTGCCCTGGTGCGGTGGCAGGGGGTAATAGGGTTGGGGTTGATGTCAGCTTATAATGCCAGCTGACATCAAGCCCAGGTTAGTAATGGAGAGGCGTCTATAAGACACCCCCATTACTAACCCCATAGTCAAAGTTAAAAGAAAACACAAACACCCAGAATAAAGTCCTTTAATTGAAATAAAGACACAATCCTTTATTGTTCTAAATTAAACCATACTTACCATCACGCCCATTCCAGCTGAAGCCAACGATCTCCTGCAATAAAAGAAAAATAATAAAGCAACCTCATCCTTACCTTTCCATGGTTCCCACGACAGCTTCAGCTCTGCTACATCGAGATGACAGGCTGGACCGCAGCAGAACGCCGCCATCCAGCCTGTCATCCCGCAGACACTGAGAAGCGCAGGCATGCTTGCGCTCTGCAGTGTCTGGCTGTGACGGCATAAAGATGAGACGAGTTCATGTCCAATGAACTCGGCGCACCTCATGCACGTCACTGACAGCGTGGGAGAATTCTCCTGCACTCAGCACTTCAGCGTGAGAATTCTCCCACGCTGTCAGTGACGTGCATGAGGTCAGCTGAGTTCATTGGACATGAATGAGCTCACCTCATGCACGTCACTGACAGCGTGGGAGAATTCTCACGCTGTAGCGCTGAATGCAGGAGAATTCTCCCACGCTGTCAGTGACGTGCATGAGGTGCGCCGAGTTCATTGGACATGAACTCGTCTCATCTTTATGCCGTCACAGCGAGACACTGAGGAGCGCAAGCATGCCTGCGCTTCTTAGTGTCTGCGGGATGACAGGCTGGATGGCAGCGTTCTGCTGCGGTCCAGCCTGTCATCTCGATGTAGCAGAGCTGAAGCTGTCCTGGGAACCATGGAAAGGTAAGGATGAGGTTGCTTTATTATTTTTCTTTTATTGCAGGAGATCGTTGGCTTCAGCTGGAATGGGCGTGACGGTAAGTATGGTTTAATTTAGAACAATAAAGAATTGTGTCTTTATTTCAATTAAAGGACTTTATTCTGGGTGTTTGTGTTTTTTTTTTAACTTTGACTATGGGGTTAGTAATGGGGGTGTCTTATAGACGCCTCTCCATTACTAACCTGGGCTTGATGTCAGCTGGCATTATAAGCTGACATCAACCCCAACCCTATTACCCCCTGCCACCGCACCAGGGCAGCGTGGAAGAGCGAGGCTAAGTGCCAGAATTGGTGCATCCTATGGATGCGCCATTTCTGGAGCGGCTGACGGCTGGTGTTTCTAGCCTGGGAGGGGGCCAATATTCATGGCACCCTTCCTGGGCTATTAATATCAGCCCCCAGCTGTCTGCCTAGCCTTTGCTAGCTATTAAATTAGGGGGGACCCCACGTCATTTTTTTTGGGGGGGTCCTCCATTTTAATAGCTAGTAAAGGCTAGGTATTCAGCTGGGGGCTGATATTAGTAGCCTGGGAAGCTCCGTGGGTATTACCCCCTTCCCAGGCTTCAAATATCTGCCCCAGCCGTCTGCTTAACCTCCGCTAGAGACTAAAATTAAGGGGAACCCCACGCCAATTTTTTTTAATAATAAATCCTTTATTTTAATACTAAATGACAAGTACAGTAACCAACACTGTCACTGTACTTCATATATATGTGACTGACATGTTTCTATCTATCTAATCTATGTGTGATGCTCTATTCTTTCTGTTATAAATTGTCGGGTACAGATGCTGAATTGCCGGCCGGCTTTTTTAAAGAGTCGGTGCATGAAAACACTATTATTTTTTTTAATAAATCCTTTGCAGTAAATGACAAGTACAGTAAGCAACACTGTCACAGTACTTCATATATATGTGACTGACATGTTTCTATCTATCTAATCTATGTGTGAAGCTCTTTTCTGTCTGTTATAAATTGTCGCGTACCGCTGCTGAATTGCCGGCCGGCTTTTTTAAAGAGACGGTGCACGAAAACACTATTATATTTTTTAATAAATCCTTTACACTAAATGACAAGTACATTAAGCAACACTGTCACTGTACTTCATATATATGTGACTGACATGTTTCTATCTATCTAATCTATGTGTGATGCTCTATTCCTTCATGTCTAAATTGTCGGGTACCGGTGTATGCCGCTGCTGAATTGCCGGCCGGCTTTTTTAAAGAAAGCGTCTTCTGAGCAGTTTGTCAGCTTTTGGACACCTTTGAAGGTGTTTTCTATGTGTTCCTATGTGTTTTTGTTTGCCTGCCATTGGTTTTAACGGTGTTCGACGGTGTTCTAAGGTGTTCGACGAACAGTTCGACGAACAGTTCCTCGAACATCCCGGTGTTCGACGAACCGAACCGAACCCGAACACTACGGGGGTGGCTCAACACTAGTGGGGACATCACACACCAGTCGGTGTGCCGGAAGCTGCAAACGCTGCTGCAACACAGCAAGGGCGGCAGAAGCTGTAGCCGACTTCCGAAAATGAGCTGACAGGCGGCGTATTTTAACGAGCAGATCTGGCAACACGGGGTACGATTTAAGAAACCGCTAAACCATGAGGTTATGCACATGAGCCAGGCATGGTACGTGTGTGATCTCGCCTCGCCTCAGAGTTGCCACCAGGTTACGGCCATTGTCACACACGACCATGCCTGGATGTAGGTTCAGCGGTCTCAGCCACAGATCTGCCTGCTCTTTCACAGCTGTCCACAACTCACAAGCAGTGTGAGGTTTATCATCTAAGCTTATGAGATTCAGCACAGCCTGTTGCCACTTGGCTGAGGCAGTACTGCAGTGCTTCCAGCTTATAACTGATGTGGTGATATCTGAGATGGAGGCTGAACATGAGGAGGAGGAGGAGGATGATGCGCAGGAGCTGTACACTGTGGGGGTAACTCTGACTGACATAGGGCCTGCAATCCTCGGTGTGGGGAGGATGTGTTCCGTCCCAAGGTCCGACTGTGTCCCGACTTCCACTATGTTTAACCAGTGTGCCTTCAGGGAGATGTACCGTCCCTGGCCACAAGCACTTGTCCATGTGTCCGTTGTCAGGTGGACTCTCCCAGTAACTGCATTGTTGAGGGCACGGCAGATGTTTTGGGACACGTGCTTGTGTAGTGCGGGGATGGCACATTTGGCAAAATAGTGTCGGCTGGGGACCGAGTACCAAGGGACGGCCACCGCCATAAGGTTGCGGAAGGATTCCGTCTCCACCAGCCTAAAAGGCAGCATTTCCAATGCAAGCAGTCGTGAAATGTGCGAATTTAGGACTGTGGCCTGTGGGGCATTGGCTGCAAATTTGCGCTTTCATTCAAAGGTCTGGGATATGGACAATTGAACGCTGCGGTGAGACATGGACGTTGATGCTGTTTCTTGAGAAACTGCAATAACAAGTGAAGACTGAGAGGAGGGGGCATCTTTGCATGCAGTATGGACAGGGGATGGTCTTGCATGCACAACAGGGGGTTCTCTAACACGCACAACAGTGGAAGAAGCAGTGGTGACACCTGCTGACACTGGTCGTGGACCCTGGGGTTCGCCCCACAAAGTCGGGTGCTTTGCTGACATGTGCCTGATCATGCTGGTGATGGTCAGGCTGGTAGTTTTGGCACCCCTGCTGATGCTGGCCTGGCAGGTGGTACAAATGGCCTTTTTGGGGTTATCAGCAGAGTCTTTAAAAAAATTCCAGACTCTGGAAGACCTACCGTTTGTACTGGCAACGTCCCTCGTGTTGGTGTTACGGGGAACGGTTGCCCGCCTTCTGTCTGCAGCCACCACACTGCTTCTTCCTGCCTGTTGGGGTACTCTGCCTCCCTCCCCCTGTGTGCTGCTGGCCTCGCTCTGCGTGTTCTCCTGCCACGTTGGGTCAGTTACTAGATCATCCACCACCTCCTTCTCTTCCACTTCCGCACCACGGTCCTCCTCCTCACTTCGTGGCCATTGTGTCTTGTCATCGTCCACCTCTTGTGACAAATTGCCAGCGACGCCTTCCTGTGGCCGTGGCTGTTCAAATATTTGGCCATCGCTACATGGGATCTCCTGTTCCGCCACTTCAAGCGGAGCAGGCGAGGGGCCCAAATATGGAAATGGACGAGTGAACAGCTCTTCAGAGTGTCCAACTGTGGGATCAGTTGCTGACTGCCAACACTCGGCATGGTGGGAGGAAGGAGCATCAGGGTGAGGAGGAGTATGCGGTCGAGACTCACGGCTACTAAGACTTGACCGTGTGGTAGACAGACCGGAGGTGGTGGTGCCCAGGTGACTGGAAGTATTATCTGCTATCCAATTAATAACCTGTTCACACTAATCAGTTCGCAATAGTGGTGCTGTTGTGTGCTTCCCTAGTAATTAGGTCAAGAACTGGGAGCGAGAAGATGTGGCTGTTGGTTGTGGCACATTTTCACCTTGGCCACGGCCCCGTCCTCTGCACGCACCATCACCAGAACGTCCAGTTCCACGTCCCTTGCCACGCGCCTTGCCCATTGTAAATGAAGTAAAATAGCTTACACTCGCACTATCAATGGAAAAAGGGTAATAAAAAGGAGATTTGAACCATGGAAGAGGAAAACCACAGTTCTATTTCTCTGGCCTACACCAGAATCTTTTAAACAGTTATATTTGTGTCTGAACAGTCAGCGAGACACTCAAACTGTTTTTTTTTATGCAAAAAGGTGCATTACTCCCAGATTTGAACCGTGGAAGAGGAAAACCACAGTTCTAGACCTCTGGCCTACACCTGAATCTTTTAAAAAGATATATTTGTGTCTGAACAGTCAGCGAGACACTCAAACTGTTTTTTTTATGCAAAAAAGGCAAAAAGGTGGATTAGACCCGTATTTGAACCGTGGAAGAGGAAAACCAAAGTTCTAGTTGTCTGGCCTACACCAGAATCTTTTAAACAGATATATTTGTGTCTGAAGAGTCAGCGAGACACTCCAACTGTTTTTTTCTATGCAAAAAGGTGGATTACACCCAGATTTGAACCGTGGAAGAGGAAAACCACAGTTCTAGTTCTCTGGCCTACACCAGAATCTTTTAAACAGATATATTTGTGTCTGAACAGTCAGCAAGACACTGAAACTGTTTTTTTTTATACAAAAAGGTGGATTGCACCCAGATTTGAACCGTGGAAGAGGAAAACCACAGTTCTGTTTCTCTGGCCTACACCAGAATCTTTTAAACAGATATATTTGTGTCTGAACTGTTTTTTTTATGGAAAAAAGGCAAAAAAGTGGATAATACAGAGATTTGAACTGTGGAACTGCAAAAACACAGTTCTAGTTATCTGGCCTACACCAGACTCTTTAACACAGATATATTTGTGTCTGAACACTCACAGACACATTCAATTTTTTTTGGGGGGGGGGGGTATTACCAAAAGGTTAATAAGACGGGTATTTATACAGTCTGACTGAGAAAAAAAAAAAGAGGATTTAGATGAAAAAAAAGGATTTTTCCTGGCCCCTGAGACCTGGGGCTAAGTCTAGCAATTTGAGAAGCAGCACACAGGACTGTAATGCAGTGTTTGTTGGTATAACCACTGCGTCTCCTATACAGCCTGCCTGCCTGCCTGATATTTGGGATGGATATTAGTCCTGAGAAGGACTGTTTGTTTGATTTTGCAAGCTTTAGAGACCCTACACTACCTATTTTGCAGTATAAATCTCTCCCTAGCTCAGCAGCACTCTCCCTACACTGTCTCATCCGGAGCGACTGTGTCCAAGATGGCGGCGCCTGGTTTTAAATACTCGAGGTGATGCTGTGCGGCCAGCCAATCACTGTACTGCCCTCAGCCAACATGGCTACGGCATTACAGTGACTGGCTGGCAATCCCTGCATGTTCAGTGGCTCTGTAAAGAGCGCCAAACGTGCAGGGCGGAGACCCGAGCTCTCGTCCGAGTAACCCGAAAATGCTCGGTGCTCACCAAACATCCCGAGTAGTGAGATGCTCAGGCGAATACCGATCAGTGTCGAGCATGCTCGCTCAACACTAGTAGGTAGGAATCAAAATATATAGTAATGTGCACGGGAAGAATTTAAGTAGAAATGTGTCTGTATCGTGTTTGGTTGCATATGGTTTTTTGTACTGAAGAAGAAGTATGTTAACTTCGAAACGCGTCAACAAATAAAAAGCTGCATGCCCTTCCTGTATGTACCTGGATTTGCTATTCCACCCACCAGCAACACGAAACATCCACAATTTCCCTTCTTCATGTTTAACCTCAGAGGTTGGCACAAGTGATGAGCGGATCATTTGGATTCAAATTCGCCGTTTTCTCCAAATTGACCTAAAAAGTTTGATTTGTGGTAAATGAATTTGAAGGATCAATATTATGTTCTGGGGTGTCTCCAGTGCATAATAAATGTGAGATGTAAAAAACAAATGAAAATAATACTCACCGCTCACCTCTCTGCTAGCTCTTCCTGCCGTCGCACGACACATTTCCATCTTCTTCGCTATAAACCAGGTCTTCCCGCCTAGTCACCGCTTGTTGTAAGATCACGGTGTCACGACCTTATGATCTGCAGTGACCCACAAACCATAATTGATACCTAAAGTCCTGGCCTATAGTGGAAAGGATGGAGATACTGCGTGCAATGGCAGAAAGAACAGAAGAGGACCAGACGGCGGGTAGTGAACAGCGGGGCGGTTGGTGGAGGTAAGAGATGAAATGAGTATTAGCTATTTATTTCAATTTCTTTGTACCATTTGCCCGGCTTATATAGTTCACCAAACTATGCATTTGTTTTTTTTTAATAGCAAAGTACTCGAATTCGAGTGGATCCATAAATTTCAGTAAATTAGAATCAAACTCGATCTTTGGCAGATTAATCCACTTGCCTCTAGTTTGCACCGTAGAAATAACGCAAAGCGCGCCCCTCCTCCCTGTCAACTCATCTTAACAGACTGTAGAAATAGCTAGAATGTAAAAATGAAAAACACGTTATCATAAAAATCGCGCCACCAGTCACATTGAGCAAAAATTGCTTGAAACAACCAACCATCAGTGAAAAAACTGGTGATTGGCGGGTGTCCGACAGCTATTCTCTAGTAGAGATGAGCGTTGTTCTACTCGAACTGTTCGCCAATCTCAAATTCGAGCTGTTTTGGGCGGTGTTCGAGCCGGTCGGCGAACACGAACAATTTGAGAAAAATTCGGCTGTTCGAGGTTATGTTCGATAACTGTTCGTGCACCAAAATCATAACTGGATTTTTTCTCAGTAATGATGAAAATTAATGTTAATACGCAGTTTGAGTGTACAGCGGGGCGGGGGGAGGGGCAGGGGATGGATCTCTGCAGGAACAATGAAGATCTCCATTTTTTTTTCTCTTTCCCGCATTTGCAGTGGGGAGGTGCAATCTGTCAGCCTATCAGCAGCGCACACACGGAGCGAAGTGCTTTTTTTCACACAAGCAAGGGCATGTGTGATTGGCAGTGTATGTCACATGTCCTTGCCCTATAAGACCAAGCCATTTTCCCCGTCGCCACCATTTTCTCACTGCTGCAGCTGCGTGTTAGACGGCACCGCTGTTGCTGTGTGCGCTATACCTTGTTAATTTCAAGCCAATTTTCGCACAAATATACAGATAGCTTGGGAGTAGGGAATAGTTGTGATTGCAGTCCTTTTAAGGACTAGGTTACAGCATTTCCTACGACTTTTATCAGGCAGGTCTGTGCTCTTAAATAGACAGATTGTGGGAGTAAAGACTAATTGTAATTGGAGTCCTTTTCAGGACTAGGTTACATCAGTTCCTATCAGTTTTTGCCAGGCAGGTCTGTGCCAGTGCTGTGCAAGTTTTTTTCACAGCATTTGGCTGAATCTAGCAAAGCTAATCCTTTTTGGCCTATTGCAGAGTGTGTTAGTCAGTGGAGTAGCCTATCTGTGTTGCAAGATATACCACCTGTGTATAGAATACCAATTTTTTTACTGCACCTAGTGAAGTAAAATCTTTTGGGCATAGCATCATTCTATTAGTCCATCTATACTGACCTCCATCAGGTTGCAAACTGAATATAATTTTTTTCTGCATCTAGCTCTGAAAAAATATTTGGGCTTCTAGCAGTGTGTGGGACTTGGTCTATTAGTCCATCTATACTGACCTCCATCAGGTTGCAAATTAAAAATAATTTTTTTCTTCATTTAGCTCTGAAAAAATATTTGGGCTTCTAGCAGTGTGTGGGACTTGGTCTATTAGTCCATCTATACTGACCTCCATCAGGTTGCAAATTAAAAATAATTTTTTTCTTCATTTAGCTCTGAAAAAATATTTGGGCTTCTAGCAGCGTGTGGGACTTGTTCTATTAGTCCTTCTATACTGACGTCCAGCAGGTTGCAAATTGAATATAATTTTTTTCTGCATCTAGCTCTGAAAAAATATTTGGGCTTCTAGCGGTGTGTGGGACTTGGTCTATTAGTCCATCTATACTGACCTCCATCAGGTTGCAAATTAAAAATAATTTTTTTCTGCATCTAGCTCTGAAAAAATATTTGGGCTTCTAGCAGTGTGTGGGACTTGGTCTATTAGTCCATCTATACTGACCTCCATCAGGTTGCAAATTATAAATAATTTTTGTCTTCATTTATCTCTGAAAAAATATTTGGGCTTCTAGCAGCATGTGGGACTTGTTCTATTAGTCCATCTATACTGACCTCCATCAGGTTGCAAATTAAAAATAATTTTTTTCTGCATCTAGCTCTGAAAAAATATTTGGGCTTCTAGCAGTGTGTGGGACTTGGTCTATTAGTCCATCTATACTGACCTCCATCAGATTGCAAATTAAAAATAATTTTTTTCTGCATCTAGCTCTGAAAAAATATTTGGGCTTCTAGCAGTGTGTGGGACTTGGTCTATTAGTCCATCTATACTGACCTCCATCAGGTTGCAAATTGAATAAAAAAATTTTCTGCATCTAGCTCTGAAAAAATATTTGGGCTTCTAGCGGTGTGTGGGACTTGGTCTATTAGTCCATCTATACTGACCTCCATCAGGTTGCAAATTAAAAATAATTTTTTTCTGCATCTAGCTCTGAAAAAATATTTGGGCTTCTAGCAGTGTGTGGGACTTGGTCTATTAGTCCATCTATACTGACCTCCATCAGGTTGCAAATTAAAAATAATTTTTTTCTTCATTTAGCTCTGAAAAAATATTTGGGCTTCTAGCAGTGTGTGGGACTTGTTCTATTAGTCCTTCTATACTGACGTCCAGCAGGTTGCAAATTGAATATAATTTTTTTCTGCATCTAGCTCTGAAAAAATATTTGGGCTTCTAGCGGTGTGTGGGACTTGGTCTATTAGTCCATCTATACTGACCTCCATCAGGTTGCAAATTAAAAATAATTTTTTTCTGCATCTAGCTCTGAAAAAATATTTGGGCTTCTAGCAGTGTGTGGGACTTGGTCTATTAGTCCATCTATACTGACCTCCATCAGGTTGCAAATTAAAAATAATTTTTTTCTGCATCTAGCTCTGAAAAAATATTTGGGCTTCTAGCAGTGTGTGGGACTTGGTCTATTAGTCCTTCTATACTGACCTCCATCAGGTTGCAAATTGAATAAAAAAAATTTCTGCATCTAGCTCTGAAAAAATATTTGGGCTTCTAGCGGTGTGTGGGACTTGGTCTATTAGTCCATCTATACTGACCTCCATCAGGTTGCAAATTAAAAATAATTTTTTTCTGCATCTAACCCAGCCAATAGTTTTGGCCTAATACCACAGTTTGGCCACTCAGCTCTGCTCGGTTACCATCCATTGTTTTTTTGTGCAAACAACTCCAGAGTTGTGAATTAGTTAACCACCAAAATGAGTGGAAAAAGGCCTGCTGCTGGTGGAAAGGGGAATAGGCGTGTTGGGAAGGGGAAAAAAGGTTGTGTCCGTGGGGTAGGTGCAGAAGAAAGACCATCTTCCAGCCAAACTAAAATGTCTACTTCTTTTAGCGGACAATGTGATAAGATCCCTTTCTTACGGCCATGCCAATCGCTACAAATTCCAGATGAGGCACAAAAACAGCAGGTGCTTCAACGGATATCAAGTGCTCCTTTAAGTGGGCTCTCCTCCACATCAACTTCAACATCACAAATACTCCAGTCCTCAAAGGTGTCACCCAAATCGCACTTGCTTCCTCACAGCTCCCAAATCTCCAGCTGCCCGTCTGAGTATGAGGTAGAACAGATGGTTGAGTCTGCAGAGCTGTTTACTCATACTATAGCCTGGGAATCAGAGGTCGACTCCAGCGCTTCTGTGAATCCAGACGAGGAAATGATCTGCACTGATGCCCAGAATCTTTATGAGTCGGATCCAGGACCAGACGCAGAAGGTTCTGACCATAATGTAGACCCTCATTCCCAAACTGTAACTCCTGTTGGTGGAGACAATGAGGAAGACGATGATAAGACTCAAATACCTGATTGGAGCGACAACTTTAGTTTTTTGTCAGGGCAGGAACAGGTTGGCTCTGAGGACGACGGGTGTGATAACGCACAGGGTGATGATGATGAGGTCGGAGATCCCACTTACTGTCAACCCACAGTCAGCCAAGAGATGAGGTCAGCAGAGGAGGTGGAGGAAGATGCTAGTGACGACGAGGTCAGGTTGCGCCTTCCTGGACAGAGACGTAGTACTGGAAGCACGTCAACAACTGCATCCTCAAACACAACTCTGCCTCTCACCACAAGTCGTGGTGGCTCTTCAGGTCGCATGGGTGCTAAGCCTTGCATAGCCTGGGCATTTTTTCAGATCGATAAAGATGACCCAACTCGTGTTATCTGTAACATTTGTCAGCAAAAGCTAAGTAGAGGCCAAAAAATACATAGTTTGAGTACTTCATGCATGAACCGGCACATGGACATGAAGCATAAGTTGCAGTGGGAAGCTCAGTGTGCTACAATGCGGTCTAGCCGGCCGGGCCAACCACCGTCTGCCATATCTTGTGCATCCGCGGCCTCTTCATCCTCTGTGACTGGGGGGACAGCAGTCACACCTGTTTTGGGGCGCAGACCTGCCACCTCTTTACCCGCAACAGCCAGCGTGATTGGCAGGTCATCATTTTCTTTGGAGGTGGTAACACCAGCTGGTCTTGAGAGCTGTCCGACATCGATAGCACCACCTTTGGATCAAGGCAACCTAACATGTCCGCCTGCATCTTCCTCACAGACCGGCAGTTTGCCGGGGACACCCTTATCAACCCCGTCTAAGCACAATAGCCAGCCCTCGGTCCCTCAGATGTGGACAAGTAAAAGACCATTTCCTCCTAGCCATGAGAAAGCTAAGAGGTTGAATTTCACCATCTGCAAGCTCTTGGCTACAGAAATGCTGCCTTTCCGCCTGGTGGACACAGAGGATTTTCGAGACCTTATGTCCGTCTCAGTGCCCCAGTACCAGATGCCCAGTCGGCACTACTTCTCAAAGAAAGGTGTGCCTGCGCTCCACCAGCATGTCGCACACAACATCACCGCTTCTTTGAGAAACTCTGTGTGTGACAGGGTGCATTTCACCACAGACACTTGGACGAGTAGGCATGGACAGGGGCGTTACATGTCGCTGACTGGGCACTGGGTAACTATGGTGACAGCAGGACAAGGGGCTGCTGTCCAAGAATTGCCGTCCCCACGAGTTGTGCGTCAATCCTCTTTATGTCATTTTTCCTCCACTGCTTCTGCCTCCTCAACCTCCTCTCGGTCTTCCACCTGCACCCAAAGCCTGTCTGGTCATGCCACAAGCTTTCTAACTGCGCAGAAGGGATCCTGCACACCTCCTTACTATGCTGGCAGTAGGGCTCAACGTCATCAGGCGGTTTTTACATTGAAATGTCTGGGAAATGTGAGTCACACAGCTGAGGAGTTGTGGTCAGCTCTGGAGAACCAATTTCATGAATGGTTGTCTCCACTGGACCTGAAACCAGGGAAGGCCGTGTGCGACAATGCTGCAAACCTGGGTGCGGCCCTTCGCCGGGGCAATGTCACACACGTGCCTTGTATGGCTCACGTGTTGAACCTGGTTGTCCAGCAATTTTTAGCCCACTATCCCAGACTAGATGGCCTTCTGCAGAGGGCACGGTTGCTGTGTGCTCACTTCCGCCGTTCGCATCCCGCAGCTCAGCGACTTACATCTCTACAGAAGTCGTTGGGCCTGCCACTTCACCGGCTAAAATGCGATGTGCCTACCCGGTGGAATTCAACTCTGCACATGTTGCAGCGACTGTGGCAGCACCGACAAGCCCTGGTGCAATACGTTCTGACGTATAGCCTGGGCCAACGAGATTCAGAGGTGGGGCAAATCACGCTGGAGGAGTGGTCTCAGATCAGGGACCTATGCACCCTTCTGCACAGTTTTGAAATGGCGACGAAGATGTTTAGTGCTGACGATGCCATTATCAGCATGACTATTCCGGTGATTTACATGCTGGAGCACATGTTAAACAGAATTCGGAGTCAGGTGGTGGCACAAGAGGAGGTGGAGGAAGTAGAGGAGGAGGAGTTGTATGCGGAAGGGCTAACATCTGCAAGGTCCAGACGGTCGGCAGCACCAAGGCGGCAGGCATGTGAGGGTGGGGGAGATGATTTTACCAGGGCGCATGGTAGCAGCCAAACTAGTGAGGAAGGTGCAGGAGCCCAGGAAGAAGTGGAGGACGAACTGATGGAAGACTCATCAGATGAGGGAGACCTTGATCACATTTCTGTTGTGCGAGGTTGGGGGGAGAGGACAGAGGAAGGAAGCATGATTGCTACATCGCCACCAACACAACAGGGACTTGGTGCTCCTGGATGCGCAACACACATGAGTGCCTTCTTGCTGCACTATCTGCAACATGACCCTCGAATTGTGAGAATTAGAAATAATCCTGACTACTGGGTTGCCACACTGTTAGATCCCCGGTACAAAAGTAAATTTGCAGAAATTATTCCTGCCATAGAAAGGGATGCACGCATGCAGGAGTATCAGCAGAGACTGTTGCAGAATCTTACATGTGCTTTTCCACAAAATACCAGTGGTTCACGTAGTGAATCTTACAGTTCTAACTTGCCAACCGTGGTCTGTATGGAATTGTTCAATAAAGAGCCCAAAATTAAGATAACATAGATGGGAGAGGTCTCTATGAATAGGAATTCCTAAGTATTTGATACCCTGTGAGGGCCAGGCAAAGGGAAAGTTGGACTGGATGGAATCCTATATGGATTTAGGGAGGGAGACATCGAGGGCCTCAGACTTCGCTGCATTGATTTTAAAATTTTACCATGTAACAAAGTGATCTATTTCAGCCATAACAGCAGGGATGGATATATGTGATTGAGTGATATATACTAGGACATCATCAGCAAATAGAGAGCACTTGTACTCGGTGCCTCCCACCTCAATCCACCTAATATTGGGGTTATGGCGAATTGATGAGAGCAGGTGCTCCGTCACTAGGATGTATAAGAGAGGGGACAGAGGACATCCCTGCCTTGTCCCATTGGTGATTGTGAAAGGTGATGAAAATGTTCTGACGCACCCCCTGGGCCTTGGGACACCCGGAGCCGGACCCTTTTTGGTGGATGCTGGTGGTTGTAGTCTTCGTGGCGGCGATCCGGTTCCGTGGCTCAGGGCGGTCAAACCAGTGGCGGAACTATTTATGTGGTTTTGATGTTTAAATGTCCGACTACGCCACCCGTGGATTGCGGTCAGAGTGAACCGCCGCTACAGGGCAGACCGCTAAGGCTGGTGTTGTGGGTGCAGCAGAGCGTAGCATAACTCCCCACGGGAGGAGTATAGCCTCAGGGCAGTGTATGCGGAGGATGGGGGTGATGGTGCAGGGCAGCAGCAGTAACGACACGGAGTCAGTGATGCAGTTCAGGGCCTTTACTCACAGTTCTTATTATCCAGACCACGTCTGCAGGTAACGGCTGCCCACGTCGTACTGTGCTCACTAGGTGAGGGGCTCAGACAACTCCCAGATAACTTTGGAGCGCTTCACAGGACCCCCTTTGTGTGTCCTTTGTCTGGCCTTTCTTACCAACACTTCTGTCCGGCTGCCTCGGGCCTCCTCTTGGTAAACTTGGCGCCAGTTTCCCTGACCCTATGTGGTGCCTTCCTAGCGGGTGGAGCAAGGGGCTGCGCCACATAAAATGTCAGAGCCTCCGGTTTCTAGCTGAGGGTCGTTTCCTGCCTCCACTAGTTCGGGGACCGGTCTCCCCCTTTGGCCTGACCCCTCCACGCAGGTGGATTCGGGCGTGCGGTGGCGACTCGCCCGTCCGCACCCCTGGGATCCCTTCATTCCTCGTTCCTGGAGCCTTCTCCGCTCCTCTTCCTTCCTTCTCCCTCTTGCAGGCCTGGGCCTCTGTTACTAGGCCCGCCTCCGGAGCAGAGCTCATGCAGAGCCCCTGCTCCCTGCCACTTCTGCTCAGACTTCTCTGCACTGAACTAAGATGGTGCCCATCTTTTATACTCCCTTCTCAATGCACCCAGGAACTGCTTCCTCCCTGCTCCTGCACTGCAGGGTTCCCCTTCCTCAGTGTTCCCTCCCCCCACTCCAGCCAGGGACAGGGACTGTCGTGCCCATCTCAGGGGCATATTGGTCGCCCTGCCCCACGGCAATGTGGTGTAATGCATGCAGGTGTCGGGTCCTGATCCACACTCCATCCTTATCTGAGAGTGAGATATCACACCTCTGGGTGAGGTGCAATACGTCTGTAGCAACCGAGCCCTCGGTGCTACAGTTCCATTTATCTTCAGCCTAGGTGACGTATTGTGATACAGGGCCGTGATTTTGGCTATAAAAGGGTCCCCTAGACCCCTACCCCAAGCTTTTTAAGAGAATCATACACCACCTGTAGTTTGGACACTTAATTTTTTCAAAGGAAATGCTTCGGGACCACGGGATACTTAGTGAAGAGCATCAGGAGGCACCCCAAGGCATAGGGGCTGGGACTGGCACTAGGATGCCTTGCGGTGGACAGCCGAGCTCGATCCTTATAAAAGCTTTTTAACTGCAGCAGCTTTAGTGGACGCTACTGGAGCTGGAATTACGCGGCTGCTGGCATGAGACTTGCCCTCCAATAGATCCTTGTAAATGGATTTAAAGTGTATTCATTCAAATTAGAGGGACAATTTAAATTAAAAAGCTTAGAGCTGCCTCCACCACAGGGGGGCTCTCTCGACCCACCAGCGGACAGGCACCAGTATTGGGAGAGGGGGGCTGGCCGTCAGGGTTCAGGGTTCACCGAGGCTCTGGCACAAACCCGGCGACACGGAGGTGGCACGGGCAGGAGCGGACTGGCCATCTCGGCTTCTCACTTTTTGGATGTTAGAAGGGCATGACATGCCTATATCTGTGTCTCCCCCTCCTTTTACTCCTCCACCTCTTTTCTTTTCGCATGACTATATGTACTTGTCACTTTTCCATGTGTTAGTTGTGTCTTCTGAGCAGTTTGTCAGCTTTTGGACACCTTTGAAGGTGTTTTCTATGTGTTTCTATGTGTTTTTGTTTGCCTGCCATTGGTTTTAACGGTGTTCGAAGGTGTTCGACGAACAGTTCGACGAACAGTTCGGCGAACACACGGGTGTTCGACGAACCGAACCGAACTCGAACACTACGGGGGTGGCTCAACACTATTCTCTAGGCCACTACACTTTGAATGGAGCTCCACTTTGTAGCTCTGTTTCATGAGCAAATAACAGCTGATTAGAGGTGGTGCCAAGTGTTGGAGCCCTACAAATTTGGTACTGAATTTTCAGATCTTAAGGAGTGACATAGCTATAGTAGGGAGGTAGCTGATTGCTGCTATTATAGGCAGATTTCAGCTGTGTTACACAGCCGGGACCTCATTTCCTAAGCCAGGTCTATATACCTGCATCCGTTACATGAAAGAGTAGTACGCCATGTGGAGGGTACGGGGATAACAAAAAAATAATAGGTTATTTAAAGCTTCTGTGCCACAATGCAAAATTTATCAGCTGCCATTTATGACACTTTTTTTAAGAGGGTCTTGGGCCCCCTCACAGGTCGAGATATGATTGCTACCTCTGCACATCCTATACCCTCTCCCCTGACATAAACTATGAAATATTGCAAAAGATATTGTGAAAAATATGAATTCTCCCTTACATTAATGTAAATTACGAATCTCATTCGGGATAAGGAAAAGTTGTTGTCTTCTCTGTGAAGTATGCGAGGTCTATATAAATAACGACTGACAAAATGTCATTTTCAGTTGTGTCAACCAACCATTTGGCTGTTCTCGCACTCCGATGTAGATGAATTCTAGAACTGGATTATACCAGCTTTCCATTTCCCAGGGTTTTTTTTAAAGACTGTGGGACTTAAAGGGTCAAAGTAAGCTTGCACGGCTGCTAATTGTGATCCAGTATGTTAAGCAAAGGCTTGAAATATTAAATGTTCTCATGACTTTTCGACACTCGTCTAAACAAGAATTAGACATCTGTGCAAGATGCTGACGAATCCTTGCAATACTCCAACGATGTAAAAGTATCAATAAAATATTATAAGAGTCTGTTTATGAATTGCAGAACATTAGTGAATATTTTTGTAGAGACTTTCATGAGATCTACCATGTTCTCATTATCCCATACTTGTTCTAAATGTAGTAATATTTTAAGTAAAGGATTACTTAGGAGTCAATCAAAGACATTAACATTATCTGTGATGGGAAATAAATATAAATAATGTTGAAGCTTAAAACGGGATGTCGTATTTTACAACATGTTGGATTGTAGATTTAGAAATCATCTTTTGTTGCAGTTCCTCCATTTGACCTAGACAAAGCTTTGAGACTTCTTATAGCTACAGTATGACTTCTCCAAGATATCTTGTGTGAAGATATTCATATCCTCTTTCTTGGTTCTACTAGAAGCACATTATCTTTACTTTATCCTAAATTTTCTGCCTTCTGGAAGTCAATCTTTTCCTCTCCAAGCTGCCATCTTCTCTATTCTGTCAGTCTATCTTCTCCCTTCCTTTAGCTCATCTTCTTACAGCTCAAATCCTCCCTTCTATCAGCTCACCTCACTTCTGGCATTGTTCTCTCCTCCCCTCTTGCAGCTCATCATTTCCCTTCTTCCTGCTTATCTCATCCCATCTAGAAGCTCATTGTCTCCCTTTTGGTAGCTCATCCCCTCCCTTCCGGCATTGTTCTCTCCTCCCCTCTTGCAGATCATCTTTTCTCTTCTACCTTTGTATCTCCTCCCATCTGGCAGTTCATTGTCTCCCTTTTTGGCAGCTCATCTCCTCCCTTCCAACATTGTTCTCTCCTCCCCTCTTGCAGATCATCTTTTCTCTTCTGCCTGTGTATCTCCTCCCATCTGGCAGCTCATTGTCTCCCTTTTGGTAGCTCATCTCCTCCTTTTTGGCATTGTTCTCTCCTCCCCTCTTTCAGATTATCGTTTCTCTTCTGCTTGTGTATCTCCTCCCATCTGGCAGCTCATTGTCTCCCTTTTGCAGCTCATCTTCTTTGTCACATCTCCACCAGAACCTGCTAATGCTGCATGAACCGGTCACCAACCGGTATGTGTTCAAGTACAGACACAGAGGTCCTATTAAGTTATGATGGGGGGTGGGGGTGAACAAATGCTAGGAAGTTCATGATTTTTAAGAAAATTTTATATGGATGTTTTTGAAGAGTAGGTGACATGAGCGAGCAAATGATTGGATGTAGGGGATGAGTGAAAAATCTGAATCAAATATGACTCCAAGACAGAGGGCATGTTGCTGGCGAGTAATGGTAGAACTACATACTTAAAAGGCAATATAAGGCATTGGTACAGTAGGTTAACAGAGGGAGGAAACACAAGGAGGTCACTTTTTGACAGATTCAGTTTTTAGATAGAGGGAGGACATAATGTCAGAGACATCAGAGAGACAATCACTGCTATTTTATAGTAATGTAGCAATGATGTCAGAGAAAGAGGTGTATAGCTGGGTGTCATCAGCATAGTGATGGTATTGAAAATAGAATCTATTGATGGTTTGTCCAATAGCGGCAGTGTATAGAAAAGAGGAGGGGGCCTAAAACTGATCCTTGAGGAACCCTGGCATTAAGGGGAAGAGGAGAGGAAGAGGAGCGAAGAAAAGACACAGTGAATGAGTGGTCAGATAGGTAGGAGGAGAACCAGGAGAGAACAGTATCTTCAAGGCCAATAGAATGGAGTATAGTGAGGAGGAGCTGGTGATCCACAGTGTCGAATGCTGCAGAGAGATCTAGGAGAAACAGCAGGGAGTAGTGACCTTTAGATTTAGCTGTTAATTAGTGATGAGTGATCATACTCATAAGTACTCGAGATGCTCGGAGCTCGCCGAGTACCTCCGAGATGCTCGGGCGGATGCTCGGGTCCCCTCCCTGCATGTTTGGCGCTCTTTAGAATCAAAGTGTGCCACAAAAAACACCCACATCTTTTCCCCCAACCTTTCTGTCCCAATTAGTAGGAGAATGCAGCACACCACTGTTGAACCCAGAGCAGTGTCAAAAGGTTGTTGGGTGGATAGCGGATAATGCTTCCAGTCACTTTGCCACCACCACCACCCTGTCTTCCACACTTTCAAGTCTCAGTAGCCATGAGTCTGGACCGCATATTCCTCACCCTAATCATCCTTCCTCCCACCATGCCGAGTGCCCGGAAACAACTGATCCCACACTTGGACACTCCTAAGAGCTGTTCACTTTTCTATTCATAGATTCGGGCCTCTCGCCTGGTCCACTTGAAGGCAAGAGGAGATCACATGTTTGCACCACCTGCCAGGCCAGCATCAGCAGGGGTAGCAAAACTACCAGTCTGACCACCACCAGCATGATCAGGCACATGGCAGCAATGCACCCGACTTTGTGGGCCGAACCCCAGGGTCCAGGAACAGTGTCTGTGGGTAACACCACTGCTTCTTCCGCTGTTGTGCGTGCAAGCCAATCCCCTGTCCATAGTGCATGTGAAAATGCCTCCTGCCCTGCACTTGTCGTTGCACACTCTCAACTAGCACCATCAGGAAGCACGTCCTTGTCCCAGCACAGCATTCCGTTGTCCATACCCCAGTCCTGCGCAAATACGCCGCCAACGCCCCACAGGCCACACTACTAAATTCCCACATTTCACAACTGCTTACACTCAAAATATTGCTTTCCGCAATCTGATGGCGACGGCGGTCCCATGGTACTCGGTCCCCAGCCGCCACTATTTCTCCCAGTGTGCCGTCCCCGCATTACACAAGCACGTGTCACACAACATTAGCCGTGCCCTCAACAATACAGTTACTGGGAAAGTTCACCTAACCACGGACACGTGGACAGGTGCTTGGGGGCAGGGACGGTATATCTTGCTGACGGCACACTGGGTTAACATAGTGGAAGCCGGAACCCAGTCGGACCTTGGGACTGAACACATCCTCCCGATGCAGAGGATTGTGGGCCCTATGCAATCAGGGTTGCCCCCACAGTCTACAGCTCCAACACCTCATCCTCCTCCTCTTCTTCAGCCTCCATCTCCGAAATGACCACATCAGTCACAAGCTGGAAGCACTGCAGCACTGCCTCAGCCAAGCGGCAACAGGCTGTGCTGAAGCTAATATGCTTAGGTGACAAACCGCACAATGCAGAAGAGTTGTGGACAGCTCTGAAAGAGCAGGCAGATCTGTGGCTGACACCACTGAACCTACAGCCAGGCATGGTCGTGTGTGACAATGGCTGGAACCTGGTGGCGGCTCTGAGGCAAGGCAAGCTCACACATGTACCATGCCTGGAACATGTGCTTAACCTCGTGGTTCAGCAGTTTCTCAAAACATACCCGGAGCTGCCGGATCTGCTTGTCAAAGTATGCTGCCTGTGTGCTCATTTTAGAAAGTCAGCAACAGCTGCTGCCCTTGCCATGTTTCAGCAGCGTTTGCAGCTTCCAGCTCACCGACTGGTGTGTGATGTCCCCACGCAATGGAACTCTACACTGCAGATTTTGGGAAGGATTTGTGAGCAGAAGAGGGCAGTTGTTGACTACCAGCATCAACAAGGCAGTCGGTATTCAGTTCAGACTCCACACATAAGACCTCAGGAGTGGACATAGATGTCAGACATATGTACCATCCTCCTAAACTTTGAGGACTCCACCAAGATGGTAAGCGGCGATAATGCCATAATTAGCGTCTCCATCCCGCTTCTCTGTCTTCTGAAACGCTCTCTGCTCACAATCAAAGAGGATGCATTGCAGGCGGAGCACGATGAGATGGAGCAAGGAACCATACCGAGTGATTACACACAGCCCAGCCTCATCTCATCCTAAAGTGGATTGGGTGACAATGAGGAAGAGGAGGCACGAAGAACAGAAGCTAGTTTCATGCGCTATAGACGGTACTACCTGCACAACTGTCATATTGTCTGTTCAGCGTGGATGGCCTGAGGACAGGAGAAGGAGGAGAGCATTTTCAGTCATCCTCTTGGTGAGGACATGGAAGTCTTGCCTGTTAGCAGTCTGGCACGCATGGCTGAGTTTATGTTACACTGCCTTTCCCGTGTCCCTCGCGTTCTCAAAATTTTGGGTGACAGTCATTACTGGTTCATGACACTTCTAGACCCACGCTACAAGGAGAACTTTCTATCTCTTATTCCTGAGGCGGACAGATCTACAAAAATGGGGCAGTACCAGAAGGCCCTTGTTGCAGAACTAGTAAAAAAATTCCCATCTGAAAACGCTGGCCGCAGAGGTCACAGATCGTTGGACAACCAAGGAGTACAGGCGAGAGAGACACAATTCCAATCCAGCAGAAGCAGGGGAACACTGTCAAAGTTCTGGGAGAGGTTTCTCAGCCCCTCCCATCGCACAGGCCCTCAGGCGCGGGGTTCTCTCACAAGGAGTGCAAAGTTTGGGAAGATGCTGAGGGAGTACCTTGCCGACTGTACCAACGTCCTCTGTGATTCCTCTGTGCCTTATAATTATTGGGTATCCAAGCTGGACACGTGGAATGAACTGGCTCTCTACACCTTGGAGGTCTTGGTCTGCCCTGCCATTAGCATTTTATCAGAGCGGGTTTTTAGTGCCGCTGATGGAATTATAACTGATAAGCGCATCTGCCTGTCAACTGAAAATGCTGATAGGCTGACTCTTATAAAAATGAACAAAGGCTGGATTGGGCAAGTCTTCTCAACACCACCGAATGATAGCAGCGTAACAAAAACTCAAATCCAGTGTCTTTTTTGGGAGGTGTATTCCCATGCACCTTTTCACACCCACACATGGGTATATGCTTCCTGATTTTGGCTATTTGCTCTTGTTCTCCTCCTTCTCCTCATCCTCATCCTCCACCACCATATCACCAGGGTGACCGTGGTCCATGATGCAACACCCATCTTTTTTAAAGGGTGTTTATGATGCCCGTAAAAATTTTTTTTTTATACAGTATGTTCATGTATACCCCCCAGGGGTAAATGTTTGTCAGCCCATACACTTAATCCTAATAATGGGAACATTTTTTTCAGGAGGCCCACCTCTACGTCTCATCCAAGGGGCATTGAAGTAGGTCCAAAATTTTGGCAGCCCTTGCATTCACTGTATAGGCAAACACAATGGGAGACCCACTTCCTAATAATGGGAAACATTTTTTTCAGGAGGCCATCCTCTACGTCTCTTCCAAGGGGCATTGGAGTAGGTCCAAATTTTTGGCAGCCCTTGCATTCACTGCATAGGCGAACAGTATGGGAGACCCACTTCGTAAGAATGGGAACATTGTTTTTAGGTGGCCCTCCTCTAAGTCTCTTCAAAGGGGTATTGGGGTGCGTCCAAATTTTGGGCAGCCCTGCTACTCACTGCATATGCAATAACAGTATAGGAGACCCACTCTTTAGTAATGGGAACAACAAAGCATAGCCAACTGATGGCTCTCTAAGAATAGTGAGGGCCGACTGCTGGCCCTTTAAGAATAGTAAAGGCGCCTGATGGCTGTATAAAAATAGGCTTTGTGACTTTCAGAGTCCCTCCTTCATAAATGAAACAGGATGTGTCTGATCATGTCTCACACACCACATGGCCAGATAAGGTTGTAAAATGTTAAAATTACATTTTCTCGTGAATGCATTTGTTACGGTTGAAAGCAATGCAAAAGTGCAAAAACGTATCAAAAGCGCTACATGTGAACATAGCCTACGGTGTGGAGAAGTATTTTTGCTTTTGGTTATTTATTTTGCCTTATATACAAGTCATTACCCTGGAAAGGATGTTCCTTAACATATTTCCCAGGAAAATCCATTTTGGTTTTGTTTTTGTATGTTTTATTGTGAGTCCGTAAAAGTGGCGTAATACCTCTGACAACGTTGTTCACAGCAGTGACCTGGGAGTCAGAAATGCTTCCAGGGCTCTTCGTTAGAGACTTTAGTGAGGGCAGTTTCAGTAGATTGTAATGAGCGGAAACCATATTTTAAAGGGTGAAGAAGAGAGTTATCTGAGCGATAACAAATTAGACGGGAGTGGACAAAGCGTTCCAAACCTTTAGAGATGAAGGGAAGATTAGACACAGGTCTGTAGTTAGCAGCGCAGTTCTGGTCCAGGGATGTTTTTTTAAGAAATGTATGTATGCTGTCGTGTTTAAATGAGGAGGGAAGCATACCAAATGAGAGAAAAAGAGATTAAATATTTTAGTTTGGTGAGTGGTGACAGCCGGAGAAAGGGACTGGAGGAGATGTGAAGGAATAGGGTCACTGGTGCAGGTAGTAGGGCGAGAAGATACGAGAAGTCTGTTCACTTCTTCTTCCGTGATCGATTTAAAGACCGGACATGAGCTAAATGCAGTGTGGAAGGGAGGACAATGAATGATATTAGTGAATTGAGAGAAAATTTCCTGCTGGATATGATCAATTTTTGGGCAGATTTTCAGTGCTGAGGTTGGTCGTGGGGGTCTGTACTCTTGGATTGAAGAAAGAATTGTTGGATAGGGAGGTGATGAGTGCGGTGAAGCAGGTTTGTTTGGAGAGGTGAAGGGCAGAGTTGTATGTTTTAAGCATAAACTTATAATGGATGAAATTTTCAGCTAGATTGGATTTTCTCCACAAGTCGTGTGCCGCGCCTGGAGCACCGCATGAGAAAACAGGTTTGCAACGTGTGCCAGCGTTGTTGTCTTATACCACCAGCTGATATTGACACCAGATGAGAGCTGGCTGACTCCGGATTTCTGCTATTTTTTACACCCATTTCTATTGTAAATTATAATAAATCTGTCGGTAGTGAGCAGCCAGCACCTCCTACTAAGTCCCACACACTTTTATAGAAAAGTTGCAAGGGACATCAGAAAATTGGCAAAAAAGTTGTAAATGTTCATGCATTATGGCTTGCATAAAAATAAACAACTGCTTAAAGCTAGAAAACTGGCAAAGGCCCTTTATAAATGTCCCCTTTAGGCTATGTTCAGATCATTTACATTCATTGGCCGGTCACATTGACAAAGTTCCAATATGACTGTATCCTTATTATCCTTACTTATCCTTATTCCAATATTGACTGTATCAATGACTAAGGAAGTTGGTGTCTGAAACGAGTTTTGCTTTTACTATCATGGTATTGTAGCTTCGATTGTTTTTAATAATTTTTTTCAATAAAATATCTTTGATTTTATTAGTTGTTCGTGAAAGCTGGATTACTACTTACCTTATTCCTTTGTACCTGTTGTGGCACCAATTGTTCCGTGCCTTCGGACAGTCCAGTGGGTGAGTTGACTTCTACATTGTTTTAAAATATTCCAGCATTTCAGAGAAAACATATTTTAAGGAGCTTTTCAAACTATTTCCGGTGTTTCAGAGAAAAACATACCTGCCTCCAGGCTCTGATTCATGTTGCCCATGGTTTGGGCAGAATGAATTGAATGACAGGTTCCCTAATTTCTACATAATATCTAAATAAAAAGTGAGTGTTGTATTTAGAGTAAATAATTAGTCACTATTGCCAGGGTTATTGCCTGGTAAAGGTTTATTTAAGAGGTGTGAGCACTTCTTTCTGTGTACGTGATGATGGGCAGCACACTTGGATAAAGTAGCAGTGGGGCAGCTTTGCCCTATGTGGTTATGATACTTCTCTTGGCAGTACAAAAAGGCTAAGCTGTTTTATTACTTATGCCATATTTATTTTTTGTTATTCTTTTTTTCTTTAAATGATTGCTTTAGCTCAGATGAAAGATATACAGTTGTAAGCTTCATTTAGGCTAAAACTGAGAATTGATTTAATATTTTTTATGATCTCTTCTAACTTTTGTTGTTTTCAAGATTCACTTTAGCGATTCTTTAACTGGAAATAAATGCAATAGAATACAAAAGAAATGTCACAAAAAATGCATACAACATGTGCGGACCTATCATATGTTTATATTACATGGTGGTTGGAGTATACAAACATTCTTTCCTAACCCCCAGCTATGTAGTATTTGCTTTCTTCAATGATTTCTAGGAATCTGAGCTAATATGTTCATACATCAGAAGAACAGATGAATCATTCTACTGTCCGTAAATGGAATGTATGCAAGACATCGGAGCTGGTGATCACTGTCATTCCAACAAGCTTTGCATAAATCAGTAATACAAGTAAATCTAAGAAACTTAGTAATATATGTTATCAGATAAATATGCTTTTTACTCCACTTATGAGCCATTTCTCCCCACCTCCCTCTCATCAGTCACTCTGAAAAACTGCTAAAATCTGTCGACTGCCAACTAACTACAGATGTCTATGGAAAGGAGAAGGGGAAGAGCAGAGTGAGAGAGAGGCACTGACACACACACAGACCTGCTGCTGCTTTCTAGAAAGTGTTTTAACTCACTGCAGTGCTGAATTTACAGCTGCATTGCTCAATACTGCAGTATAATGTCTTCCGTACTGCTGCTACTTTCTAGAAAGTGTTTTACTTACCCCAGTGCTGGATTCACAGCTGCAATGCTCAATACTGCAGAATAATGTCTTTCTTACTGCTGCTGCTTTCTAGAAAGTATTTTATTTGCCACAGTGCTGGATTCACAGCTGCAATGCTCAATACTGCAGTATAATGTCTTCATTACTGTTCCTGCTTCCTAGAAAATGTTTTTACTTACTCCAGTGCTGGATTCACAGCTGCAATGCTTAATACTGCAGTTTAATGTCTTCCTTACTGCTGCTGCTTTCTAGAAAGTGTTTTCACTTACTCCAGTGCTAGATTCACAGCTTCAATGGTCAATACTGCAGTATAATGTCTTCCTTACTCCTACTGCTTCTGAACATGTGCTATATAGACATAAAAGATCTCGGATCCCTCTCTGTGTCCAATATATAGGAGACATTAAAGCAGATAGTATACACCCACCAGTTCAGAGACAACTAAACATTAGAAATAGAGTTTTCAGAGGGGAAAACTGGTGAAAATGCACAATACCAATCCTCTAAGTACCGGAAATAGGGTTATTCCACATGTACACATAGCAGCTTAATTTAAACTGAAACTACAGGTATGCTTTAATTTCCAGTCCGTAGTGCGTAGCTAATAAAAGTGTAGTAGGCCATTATATATAATGCATTTCCCTGATAGATTTTATTTAAGGATGGAAGATTTGTTACAGAAATTCTCCTGGGGCTGGCTGGAACTGCCCCCCCCCCCCACAAAAGTCATAATTTCAATATCCTAAGGATGCAGATACGTTTTAATACGATGGTGGAACAGGAAGCCCTTGTCTCCTTGTTTCACAATTCAGTCTGTGCAACTGCGTCTCAGTGCAACAAGTGCAATGATGTCACAAGATCGCACATACTGTGGAGGGCCTCAGTCCACACACTGCACAGATGGGATCAGCATATCAGGAGAATAAGGCTAGTTGAGTAGTTTTTATTTTATTTTTTTTATTGGTCAGTACTTGATAGAGACTGTATGGACCATCATACTGTGTAGTGGGGAGCTGTGAGGCATCATATTTTGTGGAGGGTCAATATGAGGACATAATGCTGTATGTGGTGACTGAGGCAGCATCATATTAGTTGGGAGTCAGTAGGGGCTTCATAATTCCGTAGGGGCAAAATTACTGTAAGTGCCGCAATACATGTCGTTCCTGTCTTTAAAAGTTGGGAGATATACCCTTCTGTTACTGTGCCTATGTGCCGTGACTCTGTCTACTCTACTGAATTTTTTTGGGGGGGAGAAGGGAGAGGGTCAAATTAGAACTTTTGCTAGGGGGCCCCATCACTGGTGGAAACAGACCAAAAAGGGCCCCTGTGAAAGAACAATATATGGGACTCTTAAAGTCCAGTAGCTCATTATAATGCACAATACCACCTGCTTTGGAGGTGAAGGTTTTCCCCCTTACCTCTTGGGCCCCTGTGCAGCTGCACAGGTTGCACTAATGATATATCCACCCCTGGGCCCCATGATTTCTATAATAAAGTCCTCCTTAGGTAAATGCTTTCCTCAAAAGTTTAATGTTGACTGGACATTTCCAAATTTTTTACCCAATTTTCTGGTATTATGTTTTTATTCTTGCTTCATCCCAACTTGCATTTTAACATTGTGTTTACTTGTCTATCAAAAATATTTTCGTAAAATCTGTGTGCTATCGTAAAATGATAAGTGATGTACACTGTATTGGTCATATCCTCATATCACATAATAGAGGTAGGAACATTCCTTCTCAAAAAGAGGCAACTGTCCTTATGGTTAATACTCTGCCGTGAAGGGTAACACAATGTCTTACACCCCCTTCACACGTCCGTTTTTCATGTACATATGCACACGTCAGTATTTTAAGGACCGTAAATACGGACACACGCACAACCATTGTATTCAATGAAAGTGCACACATGTCAGGTTTCTCACACGGGCCATATGTCCATGTGAAAACCCGCAGACATGTCTGTTTTTTACCAGCATCACTAACCTAATGTATGAAAAACATGTGCAACTGATGACACACGGATGACATCCATGTGTCATCAGTGTGACACGTGTCGGCGCCTACAAAAACCCATACAGTTTGCTCTGCTCCCTGGCGCCAGGTGCTGAATACTATTCTCATCATTACCGCCTACTCTCCCTGCGATCAGCGAGAGCAGGTGACTCTGATGATAGTTGTGGTCAGCGGCTGGCATGTGTGTATACCGCTAACTACAACTGTCATCATTGTCACCTGTTCTCCCTGCGATCATCAAGGCTAGGCGATGCTGATGATAGTTGTAGTCAGCGGCCGCCATCTGGGTATAGCGGGTGTTAAAGAATTACCCCACTTGCCACAGCACCTGGGCAAGTGGGAAGAGCGAGACTAAGAGCCAGATTTGGAGCATCTTATTGAGGCGCCATTTCTAGGGCCGCTGAGTGTTGATGTTCTTAGCCTTGGAGGGGGGACTAATCTCCATGGCCCCTTCCTTGGCTATTAAAATCAGCCCACAGTTGTCCGTTTAGCCTTTGCAGGTTAGAATTTGGAGGGGGACTCTGCATCTCTTTTCTGGGGTCCCCCCGTAAACTAACCAGTAAAGGCTAAACAAATAGCTATGAGTTGTTTTAAATAGCTTGAGAACATTTAGGGCTAATGGTCCTTTTCCCAGATTATTAATATCAGCCCACAGAGATTGGCTTTCCCTCTGTTGGTCATGAAAATTATACAGGAGCGCATAATTTTTTATTTAAAAAAATGAAAAAATAACCCAAAGCACTGATTATATAGCACAATGACATAGACGATATATATGTATAATAGATATATATACAGTTAGGTCCATATATATTTGGACAGAGACAACATTTTTCTAATTTTGGTTCTAGACATTACCACAATGAATTTTAAACAAAACAATTCAGATGCAGTTGAAGTTCAGACTTTCAGCTTTCATTTGAGGGTATCCACATTAAAATTGGATGAAGGGTTAAGGAGTTTCAGCTCCTTAACATGTGCCACCCTGTTTTTAAAGGGACAAAAAGTAATTGGACAATTGACTCCAAGGCTATTTCATGGACAGGTGTGGGCAATCCCTTCGTTATGTCATTCTCAATTAAGCAGATAAAAGGCCTGGAGTAGATTTGAGGTGTGGTGCTTGCATTTGGAAGGTTTTGCTGTGAAGTAAACATGCGATCAAAGGAGCTCTCCATGCAGGTGAAACAAGCCATCTTTAAGCTGCAAAAACAGAAAAAACCCATCCGAGAAATTGCTACATTATTAGGAGTGGCAAAATCTACAGTTTGGTACATCCTGAGAAAGAAAGAAAGCACTGGTGAACTCATCAATGCAAAAAGACCTGGGCGCCCACGGAAGACAACAGTGGTGGATGATCGCAGAATAATCTCCATGGTGAAGAGAAACCCCTTCACAACAGTCACCCAAGTGAACAACACTCTCCAGGAGGTAGGCGTATCAATATCCAAATCTACCATAAAGAGAAGACTGCATGAAAGTAAATACAGAGGGTTCACTGCACGGTGCAAGCCACTCATAAGCATCAAGAAGAAAAAGGCTAGACTGGACTTTGCTAAAAAACATCTAGAAAAGCCAGCACAGTTCTGGAAGAACATTCTTTGGACAGATGAAACCAAGATCAACCTCTACCAGAATGATGGAAAAAGAAAAGTATGGCGAAGGCGTGGTACAGCTCATGATCCAAAGCATACCACATCATCTGTAAAACACGGCGGAGGCAGTGTGATGGCTTGGGCATGCATGGCTGCCAGTGGCACTGGGTCAATAGTGTTTATTGATGATGTGACACAGGACAGAAGCAGCCAAATTAATTCTGATGTATTCAGAGCCATACTGTGTGCTCAGATCCAGCCAAATGCAGCCAAACTGATTGGTCGTCGTTTCATACTGCAGATGGACAATGACCCAAAACATAAAGCCAAAGCAACCCAGGAGTTTATTAAAGCAAAGAAGTGGAATATTCTTGAATGGCCCAGTCAGTCACCCGATCTCAACCCAATTGAGCATGCATTTCACTTGTTAAAGACTAAACTTCAGACAGAAAGGCCCACAAACAAACAGCAGTGAAGGCCTGGCAGAGCATCAAAAAGGAGGAAACACAGCGTCTGGTGATGTCCATGAGTTCAAGACTTCAGGCAGTCATTGCCAACAAAGGGTTTTCAACCAAGTACTAGAAATGAACATTTTATTTACAATTATTTAATCTGTCCACTACTTTTGGTCCCTTTAAAAACAGGGTGGCACATGTTAAGGAGCTGAAACTCCTAAACCCTTCATCCAATTTTAATGTGGATACCCTCAAATGAAAGCTGAAAGTCTGAACTTCAACTGCATCTGAATTGTTTTGTTTAAAATTCATTGTGGTAATGTCTAGAACCAAAATTAGAAAAATGTTGTCTCTGTCCAAATATATATGGACCTAACTGTATATATATATATATATATATATATATATATATATATATATATATATATATATCAATCATCTGTCATGTTTCTCATCTCTATCTATATCTTTGAACATCTTTAATACCTAACACGCTTTAATTTCTATTCTGCATTTAATTCCAAACAGCACACTGACATACGGATCTCACACTGATGTCACATACTTTCACACGGATGGCACGCGGACAACAAATCTCACTCGTACTGTTTTTTTCCTGTACAGGAATCACCATGATGTGTGTAAGAGGCCTTAACCACATCCTGTTTCATTACTGTGTTTTTAATATATTAATTGATTTGCCACTTTACATTAGGAAGTGAAAAGGCATTGATTATTCACCTGGTGATCCTGATCCCAGTGTTACCGATGTCTAATAGCATTCAATTACCCCTGCTAGCAAAGATGTAGCATAGGGAATTAAATGTAGTCAGTATTTGCAGCGCTCAAGTAACGCTTTACATGCTGAGGTAAATATCAACTACTGCATGTAAAGAGTTTGATAGAGGGAGATTGCTCCCTTTTGTCACACCATTGGGTTCCTGCAACGCGATCGTGGGGTGCCAATGGTTGCTGTGACAACTGGAAGCCTACCAGTGGCTTATAGATCTGCCACAGATCAAAGCCTGGCAGATTGTGCTACAGGCACAGTCTATTCAGCTGTCTGTCAGTATAACACTAATAGGCTTGATAATGATAACAATTTTTTTTATAAAAAAATGACATTTTTTCAGAATATAAAGTAATTTATTAAAAAAACAAAATAAAAAAAACAAACAAATCTTGTGTCTTCGCATCTGCAATGACTAATACAATAAAAATACACTGCTCAAAAAAATAAAGGGAACACTCAAATAACACATCCTAGATCTGAATGAATTAAATATTCTCATTGAATACTTTGTTCTGTACAAAGTTGAATGTGCTGACAACAAAATCACACAAAAATCATCAATGGAAATCAAATTTATTAACCAATGGAGGCCTGGATTTGGAGTCACCCCCAAAATTAAAGTGGAAAAACACACTACAGGCTGATCCAACTTTGATGTAATGTCCTTAAAACAAGTCAAAATGAGGTTCAGAATTGTGTGTGGCCTCCACGTGCCTGTATGACCTCCCTACAATGCCTGGGCATACTCCTGATGAGATTGCGGATGGTCTCCTTTGGGATCTCCTCCCAGACCTGGACTAAAGCATCCGCCAACTCCTGGACAGTCTGTGGTGCAAAGTGACGTTGGTAGATGGAGCGAGACATGATGTCCCAGATGTGCTCAATCGGATTCAGGTCTGGGGAACGGGCGGGCCAGTCCATAGCTTCAATGCCTTCATCTTGCAGGAACTGCTGACACACTCCAGCCACATGAGGTCTGGCATTGTCTTGCATTAGGAGAAACCCATCGCCAACCGCACCAACATATGGTCTCACAAGTGGTCTGAGGATCTCATCTCGGTACCTAATGGCAGTCAGGCTACCTCTGGCGAGCACATGGAGGGCTGTGGGGCCCTCCAAAGAAATGCCACTCCACACCATTACTGACCCACTGCCAAACCGGTCATGCAGAAGGATGTTGCATGCAGCAGATCGCTCTACACGGCGTCTCCAGACTCTGTCACGTCTGTCACATGTGCTCAGTGTGAACCTGCTTTCATCTGTGAAGAGCACAGGGCGCCAGTGGCGACTTAGCCAATCCTGGTGGTCTGTGCCAAATGCCAAGCGTCATGCATGATGATGGGCTATGAGCACAACCCCCCATCTGTGGACGTTGGGCCTCATACCACCCTCATGGAGTCGGTTTCTAATCGTTTGTGCAGACACATGCATATTTGTGGCCTGCTGGAGGTCATTTTGCAGGGCTCTGGCAGTGCTCCTGCTGTTCCTCTTTGCACAAAGGAGGAAGTAGCGGTCCTGCTGCTGGTTTGTTGCCCTCCTACGGCCCCCTCCACGTCTCCTGGTGTACTGGCCTGTCTCCTGGTAGCGCCTCCAGCCTCTGGACACTACACTGACAGACACAGCAAACTTTCTTGCCACAGCTTGCATTGATGTGCCATCCTGGATGAGCTGCACTACCTGAGCAACTTCTGTGGGTTGTAGAGTCCGTCTCAAGCTACCACGAGTGTGAAAGCACAACCAACATTCAAAAGTGACCAAAACATCAGCCAGAAAGCATTGGTACTGAGATATGGTCTGTGGTCCCCACCTGCAGAACCACTCCTTTATTGAGGGTGTCTTGATAATTGCCAATAATTTCCATCTATTGTCTATTCCATTTGCACAACAGCATGTGAAATTGATTGTCAATCAGTGTTGCTTCCTAAGTGGACAGTTTGATTTCACAGAAGTTTGATTTACTTGGAGTTATATTCTTTTGTTTAAGTGTTCCCTTTATTTTTTTGAGGAGTGTATATACAGTTGTGCTCAAAAGTTTACATACCCCGGCAGAATTTTTCCTTTCTTAGCCTTGTTTCAGAGAATATGAATGATAACAAAACAACGTTTTCTCCACTCATGGTTATTGTTTGGGTGAAGCCATTTATTGTCAAACTACTGTGTTTTCTCTTTTTAAATCTTAATGACAACCAAAAACATCAAATGACTCTGATCAAAAGTTCACATACCCTGGTGATTTTGGCCTGATAACATAGACATGATTTGACATAAATGGGTTTGAATGGCTACTAAAGGTATCATCCTCACATGTGACCTGTTTGCTTGTAATCAGTGTGTGTGCAGAAAAGCTGAGCGAGTTTCTGGGATCCAAACAGACTCTTGCATCTTTCATCCAGCCACTGATGTTTCTGGATTGTGAGTCATGGGGAAAGCAAAAGAATTGTCAACCGATCTACGGGAAAAGGTAGTTGAACTGTATAACACAGGAAAGGGATACAAAAAAATATCCAAGGAATTGATAATGTCAATCAGCAGCATTCAAACTGTGATTAACAAATGGAAAATCAGAGGCTCTGTAAAAACCAAACCACGGTCAGGTAGACCAACAAAAATTTCGGCCACAGCTGTCAGGAAAATTGTTTGGTATAAAAAGAAAGCCCCGCAAATAACATCAGCTGAAATTCAGGACTCACTGAAAACTAGCGGTGTGGCTGTTTCAAGATGCACAATAATGAGGCACTTGAAGAAAAATGGGCTGCATGTTGAGTTGCCAGAAGAAAGCCATTACTGCAGAAATGCAGTGAAAATATCTCACCTACAATACGCCAAACAGCACAGAGACAAGCCTCAAAACTTCTGGAACAAGGTAATTTGGAGTGATGAGACCAAAATTGAACTTTTTTGGCCACAACCATAAATGTTACATTTGGAGAGAGGTCAACAAGGCCTATGAAGAAAGGAACACCATTCCTAAAGTAAAGCACGGAGGTGGATCACTGATGTTTTGAGGATGTGTGAGCTACAAAGGCACAGGAAACTTGGTAAAAGTTGCAGTAAAGATGAATGCAGCACTTTATCAGCAAATACTGGAGGCAAATTTGCACGTACTTGAACGTTCCAACATGACAATGATCCAAAACACAAGGCCAAGTCGACCTGTCATTGACTACAGGAGAAAAAAGTGAAGGTTCTGGAGTGGCCATCTTAGTCTCCTGACCGCAATATCATTGAGCCACTCTGGGGAGATCTCAAGTGCGCAGTTCATGCTAGACAGCCCAGGAATTTACAGGAACTGGAGGCTTTTTGCCCAGAAGAAAGGGCAGCTTTACCATATGAGAAAATAAAGAACCTCATCCACAACTACCACAAAAGACTTCAAGCTGTCATTGATGTTAGAGGGGGCAATACACGGTATTAAGAAGTGGGGTATGTGAACTTTTGATCAGGATTATTTAGATATTTTTGGTTGCCATTAAGATTTAAAAAGAGAAAACACAGTAGTTTGAAAATAAATGGCTTCACCCAACCAATAACCATGAGCAGAGAAAAAGGTTTTATATTATTCATATTCTCTGAAACAAGGCCAAGAAAAGAAAAATTCTGCTGGGAAATGTAAACTTTTTAGCACAACTGTAATTATTTATCCTGCTTACTGGGCTTTGCAAAAAAAAATGCAGAAAACTACGACAGAATTGCCATTTTCATTTATTACATATAATTATAATAATAAATGATCCAAAACATATACCGTATTTTTCAGACTATAAGACGCACTTTTTTCCTCCAAAATTTTGGAGGAAAGTGGGGGGTGCGTCTTATAGTCCGAATACTATATTATTCTATGGCCGCATGGTGGTGGGTGTGGGGGAGCGGCAGCGGGGGATCAGCGGGGCACAGGAGGTAGCCCATGGGCGTGGAGAGCAATGAATATTAATTTCTCTTAATAGCCGGCACACTGGAGCCGCAGCGCTGCTTCTGCTGCTGCTCTGCGGTCAGTGTGCCCACTATTAAAGCTCATGAATATTCGCTACACCCCACTCCCATGGGTTGTAGTGAATATCCATGGTCTTTAATAGCAGGCACACTGACCACAGAGCGGTACAGTGTGCTGGCTATTGAACAGACTGAATGGTCACTTCTCCCCACGCACAGAGTGTGGGGAGCAGTGACTATTCCAGCACAGCGTCTCACACTGTGTGAGGGCGCATGGCAGGGATGCCATACGCGCCCTGCCATGCGCCGCTCACACAGTGAGAGTGTCAGCAGCAGAGCGGGACAGCTCTGGAGCAGAGAGGAGGTGAGTATGATTGTTCTTTTTTTTTGTAGGCAGCGTGATGGGGCTCAGAGGGTGCCATACATACCAGGATGGGGGCTCAGAGGGTGCCATGCATACCAGGATGGGGGCTCAGAAGGTGCCATACATACCAGGATGGGGGCTCAGAGGGTGCCATGCATACCAGGATGGGGGCTCAGAGGGGTGTCATGCATACCAGGATGAGGGCTCAGAAGGTGCCATACATACCAGGATGGGGGCTCAGAGGGTACCATACCTACCTGGATGGGGGCTCAGAAGGTGCCATACATACCAGAATTGGGGCTCAGAGGGTGCCATGCATACCAGGATGGGGGCTCAGAGGGTGCCATACATACCAGGATGGGGGCTCAGAGGGTGCCATACATACCAGGATGGGGGCTCAGAGGGTGCCATGCATACCAGGATGGGGGCTCAGAAGGTGCCATACATACCAGGATGGGGGCTCAGAGGGTGCCATGCATACCAGGATGGGGGCTCAAGGGGTGCCATGCATACCAGGATGGGGGCTCAAGGGGTGCCATGCATACCAGGATGGGGGCTCAGAGGGTGCCATGCATGCCAAGATGGAGGCTCAGAGGGGTGCCATGCATACCAGGATGTGCACTCAGAGGGGTGCCATGCATAGCAGGATGGGGGCTCAGAGAGTGCCATGCATACCAGGATGGGGGCTCAGAGGGTGCCATGCATACCAGGATGGGGGCTCAAGGGGTGCCATGCATATCAGGATGGGGTATCAAGGGGTGCCATGCATACCAGGATGGAGGCTCAAGGGGTGCCATGCATACCAGGTTTTGGGCTCAAAGGGTGCCATGCATACCAGGATGGGGGCTAAAGGGGTGCCATGCATACCAGGATGGGGGCTCAGAGGGTGCCATGCATACCAGGATGGGGGCTCAAGGGGTGCCATGCATACCAGGATGGGAGCTCAAGGGGTGCCATGCATACCAGGATGGGGGTTCAGAGGGTGCCATGCATACCAGGATGGGGGCTCAAGGGGTGCCATGCATACCAGGATGGGGGCTCAAGGGGTGCCATGCATAACAGGATGGAGGATAAAGGGGTGCCATGCATACCAAGATGGGGTATAAAGGGATGCCATACCAGGATGGAGGATATTAACAGAATTGGGAGACATTACCCCAATTCCAGTGTCAGCAGCAGACCCCTCCCCCATAACAAGGCATCATGACCAAATTTTTTGCTTAAATTGTTTTTCCTATTTTCCTCCTTTAAAACCTAGGTGCGTCTTATGGTCTGGTGCGTCTTATAGTCCGAAAAGTACGGTATGTGTCCAAAAATGTACCAATAAGAATTGCTCTTTATGCAAAAACAATCATAGAGCTCTGTATTCCAAAAAATGTAAAAGTTATGGCTCTTAGAATACGATAGAATTTTTTTTATATATATATAACTTTTTTTAAAAGACATTTTTTTGTGCAGAAAAAGTAATACATAAAAAAGTTATAAAATGGGTATACACATATCAAGCCAGACTGTAAAATTATATCTTTATTACACACAGAGAACAAAAAAAATGCAAAAACTTTGCCAGAATTGCATATTATTTTTTCATCCCATTACAAAATATAAAAATGTATCAAAAAGTCATGTATCCAAAAATAGTAAAAGTGAAAAACTGCAGCTTGTCTGCAAAAAAAAAAAGCCCTGACTAGAGATGAGCGAATATGTTAGGTGAACAATTGCCATTTTCAAATTTGTCACGAATATGGCACATTCGGATTCGTGTTCGGGTTACCGAGCTTTTGCGCAAAAAATCTGCAAAAGTCGGCCTCGAACACGAACATGGCCCCGAATATCCCTGGTTTATGCGCTGTCATCTGCGTGACAGCGCAGGAAACAGGGGCTGTCAACGTGATCCCCGCAGCTGTGACAGTGACCCGTGGTAATATCATTACCACCCATCATAGCGCTGCGGGGATCATGCTGTCAGCGTGATCCCTCCAGCTGTGACAGTGACCCGTGGTAAAACGCTTACCCCAGGTCACAGGCTCCAGCTGATGAGACTACTAGCTCTATCATTCGGCGCCTCCTGTCACTGTACACAAGCGCCGCTGATGGGAGAAGTAATCTCTCATCAGCACGCTTGCTCAGTAAAAGTGAAAGTAAAAAAAAAGTTTAAATAAATAAATATTTAAATAAAAGTGATAAACACATTATACTCACATATCACTTACCTGTACCTTGACCCCGATGTTCTTGTTCCCTGTAAAAAAATCAAAAATAAAAAAACACCATATACTCACCTTACAGCTTAGCCCCGAAGCCCATAGTCTCCTGCAATAAAGGTAAAATAATATTCCCACAACGATCTCAGTGATAGCACGGCCACATAGATAGAATCATAGAATCATAGAATGGTAGAGTTGGAAGGGACCTCCTGGGTCATCTGGTCCAACCCCCTGCTCAAAGCAGGATTCACTAAATCATCTCAGACAGATGTCTGTCCAGCCTCTGTTTGAAGACGTCCATTGAAGGGGAACTCACCACCTCTCGTGGCAGCCTGTTCCACTCATTAATCACCCTAACTGTCAAAAAGTTTTTTCTAATATCTAATCTGTGTCTCCTCCCATTTAGTTTCATCCCGTTGCTTCTAGTCTTTCCCTGTGCAAATGAGAATAAAGATGATCCTTCTACAATGTGACAGCTCTTGACATATTTGTAGACAGCTATTAAGTCTCCTCTCAGTCTTCTTTTTTGCAAGCTAAACATTCCCAAATCCTGCAACCGTTCCTCATAGGACATGGTTTGCAGACCAGTCACCATTCTGGTCGCTCTTCTCTGAACTTGTTCCAGTTTGTCTATGTCTTTTTTAAAATGTGGTGCCCAAAACTGTACACAGTATTCCAGATGAGGTCTGACCAAAGAGGAGCAAAGACCGATAATGACTTCACGTGATCTAGACTGTATGCTTCTGTTAATACATCCCAGAATTGTATTTGCCTTTTTTGCTGCTGCATCACACTGTTGACTCATGTTCAGTCTATGATCTATTAGTATACCTAAGTCTTTTTCACATGTACTGTTGTTTCAGATGTGACCGTCCTCTCCGGCAGCTGGCGATACACTGACAGAGCTATGGCTCCTGCAGTATATCGTGATTTGCTGCTGGCTGAGGTCACCGGAATTCAAACAGCTGATGATCAGCTGAGAGCTCCAGTGATCTCACTTTCGACATTAGTGCTGTGTGAGAATTTTCTCATGAATTTTCCCACCAGCACTGATGCAGTATATGAGATCACCGGAGCTCCCAGCTGATCATCAGCTGTTTGAACTCAAGTGACCTCACCCCTGCAGCACAGCACTGTACACTGACAGGAGTGATACACTCCTGTCAGTATACAGTGCTGTCTTCTACAGCAGTGACATCACTGATTGATGTGACTGTTGTAGAAGTGACCCGGATCGCCGTGGGATTACATCATGATGGCGGACAGGTGAGGGATATTTGTTAGTAGGGTTTTTCCTAAAGTTTGGCAGCTGTTGGACTCACTGCATACCATATAACTGTATAGCAGACCCTCTCCTTTCTAATAGGAGCATGTCGTTACTGTGGACCAGCTCTATATGTCTTTAAATTGTTACTAGATATTTTCCTAAATTTTGGCAGCCGTTGGACACACTGCATACCCTATAACTGTATAGCTGACCCTTTCCTTTCTAATAGGAACAAGTCATTACTGTTGTCCAGCTCTATGTGTTTTTAAATTGTTAGTAGGGTTTTTCCTAAATTTTGGCAGCAGTTGAACTCACTGCATACGCTATAACTGTATAGCAGACCCTCTCCTTTCTAATGGGGACATGTCGTTACTGTGGCCCAGCTCTATGTGTTTTTAAATTGGTATTGGGTTTTTTCCCAAATTTTGGCATTACCACTATAGGAAACCCACTCCTTTACAATGGGAACATTTTTTGTACTGAGGCCCTCCTCTATGTCTCTTCAAAGGGGTATTGGGTTGCGTTCAAATTTTTGGCAGCCCTTGCAGTCACTGCATACGCAATAACAGTATAGAAGACCCACTTGTTAATAATGGGAACAACAAAGCATAACCGGCTGATGGCCCTCTAACAATACTGAGGTCCAACTGCTGGCCCTTTAAGAATAGTAAGGGCCGCCTGATGGCCCTCTAAAAATAGTGTTTGTGACTGTCAGAGTCCCTCCTTCATAAATGAAACAGGATGTGTCTGATCATGTCTCACACACCACATGGCCAGATAACGTAAAATGTTAAAATGACATTTCCCGGTGAATGTATTTTTCATTGTTGAAAGCAATGCAAAAGTGCAAAAACCCATCAAAAACGTTACGTGTGAACATAGCCCATTGTGTGGAGAATTTATTTATTTTGCCTTATATACAAGTCATTACCCTGGAAAGGATCTTCCTTAACATATTTCCCAGTAAAATCCATTAAAAGTGGTGTAATACTCTAACAACATTGTTGACAGCGGTGACCTGGGAGTCAGAGATGCCTCCAGGGGTCTTCCCCATGCTGTTCCCATGTCATTTGAGTACTGTTCCCATCGATTTGGGCAATTTTTAGGCCCCCTGCAGACCGCCGGGGGGGGAGCCGCTGGGAAAATGCTCGAGTTTCGCATAGACTTACATTGGGCTCGTTTCTCGGTCCGAGCGCTCGAGCATTCCAATGTGCTCGACCCGAGCAACGAGCACCCGAGCATTTTAGTGCTCGTTCATCACTATTATTTATTTATTTATGTTCAAGTGGGCATTACCAGAGAGATTTCGCTGGGGGCATGTACTACTTCCTCTTTCTGAAGTTGACCAATCATAGGCAGGCGGAAAGAAGAACACACCCCACAATAGCTTAGAACAGGCTACTTTTGTGTGTGACATAATGACACAGTCTGCTCTCCTCACGGCAGAGTGATGACATGTGCTGGAGTGTGAGAGTGTGAACTGTGATAGCAGCAGAAGAGCATTAGGACCCTGTGAGTTTTGCCTGGCTGAGCTCAGAGCAGGGGCAGAGCAGGAGACCCTATATGTTCTGAGGGTGTCTGCTGTGTGAGACACTGGACGGGGCGTCTGAGGAGAACTGTGAGGACTGAACTGCAACAAGACTCTCTCTCTACAAGCTTTCCTGTGGGGGTTGTTAACCCCTGGCCCTGGTGAAGCTGTGTCCCTGTTTAAGAACGAGTGCTGAGCTGGGGAAAGCTGTGTGGCTCTTTGGAGTTTTGTGGAAGTCCATGCTGAGTGACTAGAGACTTTGTGCTAAAGGAGCCAAGTGTCGAGTGAGAGGGAAAGAGACTGAGAATATCATCTCTGTGATGGAGCACGTGGTTGGTGGTCTGGAAAACAGTGAGTCACTACGAGAGGAGAGAAGGGGTCCGGGGCCATTCACATTGAGAGGATACTGACAAGCCTTGTGAAGAGTTCTTCCCAGACCTAAACCTGAGGCTACAGGACTAAAGTCCCCGGCGTATGGGCTCGGCATCGGCCAACAAGACAAGGAACCTTTACTGTTTTTGTGACCATTGCTTTTTATTTGGCGCCAATGTTTTCCAGGACTAGCTGCAGCCACCGCGATTCACAGGCCTGTGATAGACCACATCTGAGGTTAACGGTACTGTAACTTTAAGATACCCGGGTATCCCTATACTAGGGGAATAAGTGCAATTGGTATAGTTTCATGCATTGTTATTAATAGTGGTAGGATTGTACTCAGTGTGCCATCTCAGGAGTCCCTATAGAACACCCTCACTAGATTGACACAGTGTTTAGGTAAAATTGTTCCAGATCTTTAGAATAATTCACATAAACTGGAAACCTTGAGATTGGCACATTGATTTCAGCTTTTGCTGATTGTGTGTATTTAGTAGAGACAGTGTCCCAGGTAGAACCTGAGACTGATTCATGCAACACTGAATTTTAGTCTAATCCCTGTTTTAGTAAAGAAAGTATTGTTTATTTCTGTCTCTGTCTCAGTTTGTGACTCACTGGATCTCTCTCGGACCTCCAGTCATTACAGGAGCACAGCAGACTTGAGTGTGATTAACAGCTTTTAGCTTCCATCTCTAGGAGTCAGTGTGGAGGGTGGGCATAAAAACATTTAAAATAAAAAGCTGATTTTAAATAAGTAATTTTTTTTCTTAAAGGAATGTCTGTTTTCTTTACTCCTAAGAAACAGCAGGAAGTGAGAACAACATTAAAAGCCATCAAAGTCTTCTACGTTTGATTAAACATCGATGGTTCCAAAACTTCTGGCATGAGAAAAAGCAAAGTCATTTTGAATATGATGTATGAAAAAGTGGTGTTTGTTTCATTTTTATGATTAATTGAAATTTCCTGCCTTTGTTTGCTGTTCATTTTCCTATAACGCCAAATCCCAAGTGATCATCCAAATCAGTCTTACATATGATACGTCTCTTCACATCGTTGGGCGAGCACTGGACAAGCTGATCATTTGCTGCAGTGAAATATTTAGTTGGTGTCAGACAGGACCAGGAACAAAGGAGACAATTCCTGGCTGCACTACAGAATATGTAGTAATCATTATATTGGTTTTGGAAATAAAAAAAAAACTAAAGAAAAAGTATAAACTATACATGCTTTCTTCTCTCTTTACACTTGAATCTGCTGTGCATAACAAATCTCCCACCTCTCCGATCTCGCAGACTAACTAGTTAGGTGAATGGTTTTGCAGCAGCAAAATGGAAACTATTGAAAAGTTGCTAAATTTTACATTCAGAAAGCAAACAATCAAAAAAATGTATGGCAAAAAGGTGTACATAGTCTTTACCTTTTGTTTTTAACCCCCAGGAAATGGAGAAGGTGTTGGTGGATGCAAATATATTTTACACATTGCTTTCTATAGTATATATCTTTATTGTAATTTATTTTTAACAAGAAAGAAAAAAAAATACATTCATAATAGCATATTTCTTTTGGTCAGGAACCAACCGGCATGATACAATTATGCATATGACACAAATATATTACTTTCCTCAACATTTATTAAAGCAATACTGTTCAGTAATGGGTTAAGGCACATAAGTACATGGTGACAGGTCGGGAAGATAACAGTCTCCTAACTCTTTGGCACAATCTAGGCGGATGTAGGAATTAGATTGATTGGCAATTAAATTGTCAAAACCCTCTCTGCTCCCATTCATTCGAGGTCGTGCGAAGCTCAAACCATTAGATAAAATGCTGACTATTAAGCATATTCATATTGATATAAGTTAATCATTTTGTACTAATCAGTTGTTTTTTTTTTCAATATAACATTATCGAGGTTGGAGAGCTGATTTTTTTTTTACATACAGAGCCTGCGGCCACCACTAGTAGGATCAGATAAGCTTACTGCAATGAACTCAATTATAGCCCCCTCTAGTGGTCAAATAAAACAGTCATAATTAGAGATGAGCGTTGTTCTACTCGAACTGTTCGCCAATCTCAAATTCGAGCTGTTTTGGGCGGTGTTCGAGCCGTTCGGCGAACACGAACAATTTGAGAAAAATTCGGCTGTTCGAGGTTATGTTCGATAACTGTTCGTGCACCAAAATCATAACTGGATTTTTTCTCAGTAATGATGAAAATTAATGTTAATACGCAGTTTGAGTGTACAGCGGGGTGGGGGGAGGGGCAGGGGATGGATCTCTGCAGGAACAATGAAGATCTCCATTTTTTTTTCTCTTTCCCGCATTTACAGTGGGGAGGTGCAATCTGTCAGCCTATCAGCAGCGCACACACGGAGCGAACTGCTTTTTTTCACACAAGCAAGGGCATGTGTCATTGGCAGTGTATGTCACATGTCCTTGCTCTATAAGACCAAGCCATTTTCCCCGTCGCCACCATTTTCTCACTGCTGCAGCTGCGTGTTAGACGGCACCGCTGTTGCTGTGTGCGCTATACCTTGTTAATTTAAAAGCCAATTTTCGCACAAATCTACAGATAGCTTGGGAGTAGGGAATAGTTGTGATTGCAGTCCTTTTAAGGACTAGGTTACAGCATTTCCTACGACTTTTATCAGGCAGGTCTGTGCTCTTAAATAGATAGGTTGTGGGAGTAAAGACTAATTGTAATTGGAGTCCTTTTCAGGACTAGGTTACATGAGTTCCTATCAGTTTTTGCCAGGCAGGTCTGTGCCAGTGCTGTGCAAGTTTTTTTCACAGCATTTGGCTGAATCTAGCAAAGCTAATCCTTTTTGGCCTATTGCAGAGTGTGTTAGTCAGTGGAGAAGTCTATCTGTGTTGCAAGATATACCACCTGTGTATAGAACACCAATTTTTTTACTGCACCTAGTGAAGTAAAATCTTTTGGGCATAGCATCATTCTATTAGTCCATCTATACTGACCTCCATCAGGTTGCAAACTGAATATAATTTTTTTCTGCATCTAGCTCTGAAAAAATATTTGGCCTTCTAGCAGTGTGTCGGACTTTCTCTATTAGTCCATCTATACTGACCTCCATCAGGTTGCAAATTAAAAATAATTTTTATCTGCATCTACAGTACCTCTGAAAAAATATTTGGGCTTCTAGCTGTGTGTGGGACTTGTTGTATTAGTCCATCTATACTGACCTCCATCAGGTTGCAAACTGAATATATTTTTTTCTGCATCTACCTCTGAAAAAATATTGGGCTTCTAGCTGTGTGTGGGACTTGTTGTATTAGTCCATCTATACTGACCTCCATCAGGTTGCAAACTGAATATATTTTTTTCTGCATCTACCTCTGAAAAAATATTTGGGCTTCTAGCTGTGTGTGGGACTTGTTGTATTAGTCCATCTATACTGACCTACATCAGGTTGCAAACTGAATATATTTTTTTCTGCATCTACCTCTGAAAAAATATTGGGCTTCTAGCTGTGTGTGGGACTTGTTGTATTAGTCCATCTATACTGACCTCCATCAGGTTGCAAACTGAATATATTTTTTTCTGCATCTACCTCTGAAAAAATATTGGGCTTCTAGCTGTGTGTGGGACTTGTTGTATTAGTCCATCTATACTGACCTCCATCAGGTTGCAAACTGAATATATTTTTTTCTGCATCTACCTCTGAAAAAATATTGGGCTTCTAGCTGTGTGTGGGTCTTGTTCTATTAATCCATCTATACAGACCTCCATCAGGTTGCAAACTGAATATAATTTTTTTCTGCATCTAGCTCTGAAAAAATATTTGGCCTTCTAGCAGTGTGTGGGACTTTCTCTGTTAGTCCATCTATACTGACCTCCATCAGGTTGCAAATTAAAAATAATTTTTATCTGCATCTACAGTACCTCTGAAAAAATATTTGGGCTTCTAGCTGTGTGTGGGACTTGTTGTATTAGTCCATCTATACTGACCTCCATCAGGTTGCAAACTGAATATATTTTTTTCTGCATCTACCTCTGAAAAAATATTGGGCTTCTAGCTGTGTGTGGGACTTGTTGTATTAGTCCATCTATACTGACCTCCATCAGGTTGCAAACTGAATATATTTTTTTCTGCATCTACCTCTGAAAAAATATTGGGCTTCTAGCTGTGTGTGGGTCTTGTTCTATTAATCCATCTATACAGACCTCCATCAGGTTGCAAACTGAATATAATTTTTTTCTGCATCTAGCTCTGAAAAAATATTTGGCCTTCTAGCAGTGTGTGGGACTTGTTCTATTAGTCCACCTATACTGACCTCCATCAGGTTGCAAATTCAAAATAATTTTTTGTATGCATCTAGCTCTGAAAAAATATTTGGCCTTCTAGCAGTGTGTGGGACTTTCTCTGTTAGTCCATCTATACTGACCTCCATCAGGTTGCAAACTGAATATAATTTTTTTCTGCATCTAGCTCTGAAAAAATATTGGGCTTCTAGCTGTGTGTGGGTCTTGTTCTATTAATCCATCTATACAGACCTCCATCAGGTTGCAAACTGAATATAATTTTTTTCTGCATCTAGCTCTGAAAAAATATTTGGCCTTCTAGCAGTGTGTGGGACTTGTTCTATTAGTCCACCTATACTGACCTCCATCAGGTTGCAAATTCAAAATAATTTTTTGTATGCATCTAGCTCTGAAAAAATATTTGGCCTTCTAGCAGTGTGTGGGACTTTCTCTGTTAGTCCATCTATACTGACCTCCATCAGGTTGCAAAATGAATATAATTTTTTTCTGCATCTAGCTCTGAAAAAATATTGGGCTTCTAGCTGTGTGTGGGTCTTGTTCTATTAATCCATCTATACAGACCTCCATCAGGTTGCAAACTGATTATAATTTTTTTCTGCATCTAGCTCTGAAAAAATATTTGGCCTTCTAGCAGTGTGTGGGACTTTCTCTGTTAGTCCATCTATACTGACCTCCATCAGGTTGCAAATTAAAAATAATTTTTATCTGCATCTACAGTACCTCTGAAAAAATATTTGGGCTTCTAGCTGTGTGTGGGACTTGTTGTATTAGTCCATCTATACTGACCTCCATCAGGTTGCAAACTGAATATATTTTTTTCTGCATCTACCTCTGAAAAAATATTGGGCTTCTAGCTGTGTGTGGGACTTGTTGTATTAGTCCATCTATACTGACCTCCATCAGGTTGCAAACTGAATATATTTTTTTCTGCATCTACCTCTGAAAAAATATTGGGCTTCTAGCTGTGTGTGGGTCTTGTTCTATTAATCCATCTATACAGACCTCCATCAGGTTGCAAACTGAATATAATTTTTTTCTGCATCTAGCTCTGAAAAAATATTTGGCCTTCTAGCAGTGTGTCGGACTTTCTCTATTAGTCCATCTATACTGACCTCCATCAGTTTGCAAATTAAAAATAATTTTTATCTGCATCTACAGTACTTCTGAAAAAATATTTGGGCTTCTAGCTGTGTGTGGGACTTGTTGTATTAGTCCATCTATACTGACCTCCATCAGGTTGCAAACTGAATATATTTTTTTCTGCATCTACCTCTGAAAAAATATTGGGCTTCTAGCTGTGTGTGGGACTTGTTGTATTAGTCCATCTATACTGACCTCCATCAGGTTGCAAATTGAATATAATTTTTTTCTGCATCTAACCCAGCCAATAGTTTTGTCCTAATTCCACAGTTTGGCCACTCAGCTCTGCTCGGTTACCATCCATTGTTTTTTTGTGCAAACAACTCCAGAGTTGTGAATTAGTTAACCACCAAAATGAGTGGAAAAAGGCCTGCTGCTGGTGGAAAGGGGAATAGGCGTGTTGGGAAGGGGAATAAAGGTTGTGTCCGTGGGGTAGGTATTAAAGCACCAGTAACATCTGCAGAAGAAAGACCATCTTCCAGCCAAACTAAAATGTCTACTTCTTTTAGCGGACAATGTGATAAGATCCCTTTCTTACGGCCACGCCAATCGCTACAAATTCCAGATGAGGCACAAAAACAGCAGGTGCTTCAACGGATATCAAGTGCTCCTTTAAGTGGGCTCTCCTCCACATCAACTTCAACATCACAAATACTCCAGTCCTCAAAGGTGTCACCCCAATCGCACTTGCTTCCTCACAGCTCCCAAATCTCCAGCTGCCCGTCTGAGTATGAGGTAGAACAGATGGTTGAGTCTGCAGAGCTGTTTACTCATACTATAGCCTGGGAATCAGAGGTCGACTCCAGCGCTTCTGTGAATCCAGACGAGGAAATGATCTGCACTGATGCCCAGAATCTTTATGAGTCGGATCCAGGACCAGACGCAGAAGGTTCTGACCATAATGTAGACCCTCATTCCCAAACTGTAACTCCTGTTGGTGGAGACAATGAGGAAGACGATGATAAGACTCAAATACCTGATTGGAGCGACAACTTTAGTTTTTTGTCAGGGAAGGAACAGGTTGGCTCTGAGAACGACGGGTGTGATAACGCACAGGGTGATGATGATGAGGTTGGAGATCCCACTTACTGTCAACCCACAGTCAGCCAAGAGATGAGGTCAGCAGAGGAGGTGGAGGAAGATGCTAGTGACGACGAGGTCAGGTTGCGCCTTCCTGGACAGAGACGTAGTACTGGAAGCACGTCAACAACTGCATCCTCAAACACAACTCTGCCTCTCACCACAAGTCGTGGTGGCTCTTCAGGTCGCATGGGTGCTAAGCCTTGCATAGCCTGGGCATTTTTTCAGATCGATAAAGATGACCCAACTCGTGTTATCTGTAACATTTGTCAGCAAAAGCTAAGTAGAGGCCAAAAAATACATAGTTTGAGTACTTCATGCATGAACCGGCACATGGACATGAAGCATAAGTTGCAGTGGGAAGCTCAGTGTGCTACAATGCGGCCTAGCCGGCCGGGCCAACCGCCGTCTGCCATATCTTGTGCATCCGTGGCCTCTTCATCCTCTGTGACTGGGGGGACAGCAGTCACACCTGTTTTGGGGCGCAGACCTGCCACCTCTTTACCCGCAACAGCCAGCGTGATTGGCAGGTCATCATTTTCTTTGGAGGTGGGAACACCAGCTGGTGTTGAGCGCTGTCCGACATCGATAGCACCACCTTTGGATCAAGGCAACCTAACATGTCCGCCTGCATCTTCCTCACAGTTTGCCGGGGACACCCTTATCAACCTCGTCTAAGCACAATAGCCAGCCCTCGGTCCCTCAGATGTGGACAAGTAAAAGACCATTTCCTCCTAGCCATGAGAAAGCTAAGAGGTTGAATTTCACCATCTGCAAGCTCTTGGCTACAGAAATGCTGCCTTTCCGCCTGGTGGACACAGAGGATTTTTGAGACCTTATGTCCGTCGCAGTGCCCCAGTACCAGATGCCCAGTCGGCACTACTTCTCAAAGAAAGGTGTGCCTGCGCTCCACCAGCATGTCGCACACAACATCACCGCTTCTTTGAGAAACTCTGTGTGTGACAGGGTGCATTTCACCACAGACACTTGGACGAGTAGGCATGGACAGGGGCGTTACATGTCGCTGACTGGGCACTGGGTAACTATGGTGACAGCAGGACAAGGGGCTGCTGTCCAAGTCTTGCCGTCCCCACGAGTTGTGCGTCAATCCTCTTTATGTCAAAGTTCCTCCACTGCTTCTGCCTCCTCAACCTCCTCTCGGTCTTCCACCTGCACCCAAAGCCTGTCTGGTCATGCCACAAGCTTTCTAACTGCGCAGAAGGGATCCTGCACACCTCCTTACTATGCTGGCAGTAGGGCTCAACGTCATCAGGCGGTTTTTACATTGAAATGTCTGGGAAATGTGAGTCACACAGCTGAGGAGTTGTGGTCAGCTCTGGAGAACCAAGTTCATGAATGGTTGTCTCCACTGGACCTGAAACCAGGGAAGTCCGTGTGCGACAATGCTGCAAACCTGGGTGCGGCCCTTCGCCGGGGCAATGTCACACACGTGCCTTGTATGGCTCACGTGTTGAACCTGGTTGTCCAGCAATTATTAGCCCACTATCCCAGACTAGATGGCCTTCTGCAGAGGGCACGGTCGCTGTGTGCTCACTTCCGCCGTTCGCATCCCGCAGCTCAGCGACTTACATCTCTACAGAAGTCGTTGGGCCTGCCACTTCACCGGCTAAAATGCGATGTGCCTACCCGGTGGAATTCAACTCTGCACATGTTGCAGCGACTGTGGCAGCACCGACAAGCCCTGGTGCAATACGTTCTGACGTATAGCCTGGGCCAACGAGATTCAGAGGTGGGGCAAATCACGCTGGAGGAGTGGTCTCAGATCAGGGACCTATGCACCCTTCTGCACAGTTTTGGCGACGAAGATGTTTAGTGCTGACGATGCCATTATCAGCATGACTATTACGGTGATTTACATGCTGGAGCACATGTTAAACAGAATTCGGAGTCAGGTGGTGGCACAAGAGGAGGTGGAGGAAGTAGAGGAGGAGGAGTTGTATGCGGAAGGGCTAACATCTGCAAGGTCCAGACGGTCGGCAGCACCAAGGCGGCAGGCATGTGAGGGTGGGGGAGATGGTTTTACCAGGGCGCATGGTAGCAGCCAAACTAGTGAGGAAGGTGCAGGAGCCCAGGAAGAAGTGGAGGACGAACTGATGGAAGACTCATCAGATGAGGGAGACCTTGATCACATTTCTGTTGTGCGAGGTTGGGGGGAGAGGACAGAGGAAGGAAGCATGATTGTTACCTCGCCACCAACACAACAGGGACTTGGTGCTCCTGGATGCGCAACACACATGAGTGCCTTCTTGCTGCACTACCTGCAACATGACCCTCGAATTGTGAGAATTAGAAATAATCCTGACTACTGGGTTGCCACACTGTTAGATCCCCGGTACAAAAGTAAATTTGCAGAAATTATTCCTGCCATAGAAAGGGATGCACGCATGCAGGAGTATCAGCAGAGTCTGTTGCAGAATCTTACATGTGCTTTTCCACAAAATACCAGTGGTGCACGTAGTGAATCTCACAGTTCCAACTTGCCAACCGTGGGACCGTCAAGTGTTCAGCACTCAAACCGTAACAGAACCACAGTATCTGCTGGTAACATCAATTTTGCGGAATCATTTCACCACTTTTTTAGCCCATCCTTTGCAAGGCCACAGGAGACAAGAAGTCTGACACATAGTCAACGCCTAGAGACGATGGTACAGGAGTATCTCCAAGTAAACATTGAAGCCACGACTGTGTCACTGGACCCTTGCTCTTTTTGGGCTTCCAATCTGGATAAATGGCCGGAGCTAGCCACTTACGCCTTGGAGATCTTGTCATGCCCCGCAGCCAACGTTCTGTCTGAACGTGTGTTCAGCGCTGCTGGTGGTGTGCTGACAGATAAGCGTACGCGGCTCTCCACTGATAATGTAGACAGACTCACGTTCATAAAGATGAACAAATCATGGATCCGAAACGACTTTTCTACCCCTGTGTCATCCTGGGGAGAGTAAAAGCTTGATGATTGGTTAAAATCACCCTACCAACCGTTTTAAGCTTTCAAATTACTAATCATGTTTATCTGTATCTTGACTGGAAAATAATTTGGGCTTTGTAGCAGTGTGCAGCACTGATCCTATTAGGCCATCTATACTAAAGCTTCACCAGATTTAAAATTAAAAATAATTTTTAGCTGCATCTAGCCCGGAAAATAATTTTGGGGCTCCGAGATGCGCAAGACACATAAGTGCCTTCTTGCTGCACTACCTGCAGCATGACCCTCATATTGTCAGAATTCGAAGTAATCATGACTACTGGGTTGCCACACTCTTAGATCCCCCAAACTTTTCGATCAACCTTTTCATTTTAATAAAGACCAAAAAAATGGTCATTTTTGAAATTATAAGCATTAGCAGGTTGTTAGAAACTGAAATCAAACAGTTTTCAACTCAAAACTTTATTCAAGGTGATGTTACATTTTCACATAGGACCCCTTGTTCGAAAGGAGCTTCTGAACTCTCTCGTCCATTGAATTTGTCAGGTTTTGGATGGTTTCTGCTTCAATTGTTTTGCATGAGGACAGAATACCCTCCCAGAGCTGTTGCTTAGATGTGAACTGCCTCCCGCCATCATAGACACTCCTTTTAATGATGCTCCAAAGGTTCTGAATGGGGTAGAGGTCAGGGGAGCATGGGGGTCACACCATAAGTTTGTCCCCTTTTATGCCCATATCAGCCAGAGATGCAGATGTTTTATGTGCAGCATGAGATGGTGCATTATCATGCAGAAAAATGATCTTGCTGTGAAATACACGGTTCTTCTTCTTGAACCATGGCAGAAAGTGCTGTTTGAGAAAATCCACATACATTATGGAGTTCATCTTTAGCGCCTTCAGGGATCCTAAAGGGGCCGACAATCTCTCTCCCCATGATTCCAGCCCAAAACATTACTCCACCTCCTCCTTGTTGGCGCTGTAGCCGTGTTTGCGTGGGGTGTCCATCAACCAGCCATCCTCCACTCCATCCATCTGGACCATCGAGCGCTGCACGGCACTCATCCGTGAACAAAACTGTTTTGAAATCAGTCTTCATGTAATGTTTGGCCCACTGGAGCCGTTTCTGCTTGTGTGAAGTGGATAGAGGAGGTCGACAGGATGGCGTATGCACAGCTGCAAACCTCTGAAGGACCCTGCATCTTGTTGTTCGGGGGACGTTGGAGGCACAAGCAGCTTCAAAAACTTGTCTGCTGCTATGACAAGGCTTTTTTGCCGCTGCTCTTTCAACCTGACGTAATTGCCTGTAGGAAAGAGTCCTCAATTTGCCCTTATCAGCACGCACACGTGTGTACTGTGAATCAGCTACATACCGTACTTCTTGATTGCCAAGACACTTCATCCTGATCATCGCACAATGTTGATTGTAGTCATGCCTTGACCTAAACACTCCACAATTTGTTGCTTCTCAGCAGCCGACACATCCTTTTTCTTTCCCATTTTGGCAGAAAATGTAGGCTGCTTAATAATGTGAGAGAGCCTTCTTAAGTAGTCTTGCCTTTCATTGGACACACCTGCCAAACTAATTAGCACAGGTGTCTGCAATTGCTTACAGTGATATAAAGAGCCCTGACACACATCACCATCAATGAGTTTAACTGACAAACAAACAAATTCTTCCCTTATCACTCCTAAACACTTTTTGCATAATAATTTGGAACGCAGTGTACATGTGCTTTTCCACAAAACACCAGCGGTTCACGTAGTGAATCTTACAGTTCTAACTTGCCAACCGTGGTCTGTATGGAGTTGTTCAATAAAGGGCCCAAAATTAAGATAACATAGATGGGAGAGGTCTCTATGAATAGGAATTCCTAAGTATTTGATACCCTGTGAGGGCCAGGCAAAGGGAAAGTTGGACTGGATGGAATCCTATATGGATTTGGGGAGGGAGACATCGAGGGCCTCAGACTTCGCTGCATTGATTTCAAAATTTGACCATGTAACAAAGTGATCTATTTCAGCCATAACAGCATGGATGGATATATGTGATTGAGTGATATATACTAGGACATCATCAGCAAATAGAGAGCACTTGTACTCGGTGCCTCCCACCTCAATCCACCTAATATTGGGGTTATGGCGAATTGATGAGAGCAGGTGCTCCGTCACTAGGATGTATAAGAGAGGGGACAGAGGACATCCCTGCCTTGTCCCATTGGTGATTGTGAAAGGTGATGAAAATGTTCTGACGCACCCCCTGGGCCTTGGGACACCCGGAGCCGGACCCTTTTTGGTGGATGCTGGTGGTTGTAGTCTTCGTGGCGGCGACCCCGTTCCGTGGCTCAGGGCGGTCAAACCAGTGGCGGAACTATTTATGTGGTTTTGATGTTTAAATGTACGACTACGCCACCCGTGGATTGCGGTCAGAGTGAACCGCCGCTACAGGGCAGAGCGCTGAGGCTGGTGTTGTGGGTGCAGCAGAGCGTAGCATAACTCCCCACGGGAGGAGTATAGCCTCAGGACAGTGTATGCGGAGGATGGGGGTGATGGTGCAGGGCAGCAGCAGTAACGACACGGAGTCAGTGATGCAGTTCAGGGCCTTTACTCACAGTTCTTATTATCCAGACCACGTCTGCAGGTAACGGCTGCCCACATCGTACTGTGCTCACCAGGTGAGGGGCTCAGACAACTCCCAGATAACTTTGGAGCACTTCACAGGACCCCCTTTGTGTGTCCTTTGTCTGGCCTTTCTTACCAACACTTCTGTCCGGCTGCCTCGGGCCTCCTCTTGGTAAACTTGGCGCCAGTTTCCCTGACCCTATGTGGTGCCTTCCTAGCGGGTGTAGCGAGGGGCTGCGCCACATAAAATGTCAGAGCCTCCGGTTTCTAGCTGATTGTCGTTTCCTGCCTCCACTAGTTCGGGGACCGGTCTCCCCCTTTGGCCTGACCCCTCCACGAAGGTGGATTCGGGCGTGCGGTGGCGACTCGCCCGTCCGCACCCCTGGGATCCCTTCATTCCTCGTTCCTGGAGCCTTCTCCGCTCCTCTTCCTTCCTTCTCCCTCTTCCAGGCCTGGGCCTCTGTTACTAGGCCCGCCTCCGGAGCAGAGCTCATGCAGAGCCCCTGCTCCCTGCCACTTCTGCTCAGACTTCTCTGCACTGAACTAAGATGGTGCCCACCTTTTATACTCCCTTCTCAATGCACCCAGGAACCGCTTCCTCCCTGCTCCTGCACTACAGGGTTCCCCTTCCTCAGTGTTCCCTCCCCCCACTCCAGCCAGGGACAGGGACTGTCGTGCCCATCTCAGGGGCATATTGGTCGCCCTGCCCCACGGCAATGTGGTGTAATGCATGCAGGTGTCGGGTCCTGATCCACACTCCATCCTTACCTGAGAGTGAGATATCACACCTCTGGGTGAGGTGCAATACGTCTGTAGCAACCGAGCCCTCAGGGTGCTACAGTTCCATTTATCTTCAGCCTAGGTGACGTATTGTGATACAGGGCCGTGATTTTGGCTATAAAAGGGTCCCCTAGACCCCTACCCCAAGCTTTTTAAGAGAATCATATATGGCGTGCCAGGAGACTCTATGGAATGCTTTCTCAGCATCCAACGAGAGTATCTAATTACAAATTTTTAACTGCATCTAGCCCAGGAAATACTTTGTGCCTAGTAGCAGTGTCTGCTAGTCAGCGGATTATCCCGGCTGTTAAGCAAGCTACACCACCTGTAGTTTAGACACTTAATTTTTTCAAAGGAAATGCTTCGGGACCATGGGATACTTAGTGAAGAGCATCAGGAGGCACCCCAAGGCATAGGGGCTGGGACTGGCAGTAGGATGCCTTGCGGTGGACAGCCGAGCTCGATCCTTATAAAAGCTTTTTAACTGCAGCAGCTTTAGTGGACGCTACTGGAGCTGGAATTACGCGGCTGCTGGCATGAGACTTGCCCTCCAATAGATCCTTGTAAATGGATTTAAAGTGTATTCATTCAAATTAGAGAGACAATTTAAATTAAAAAGCTTAGAGCTGCCTCCACCACAGGGGGGCTCGCTCGGCCCACCAGCGGACAGGCACCAGTATTGGGAGAGGGGGGCTGGCCATCAGGGTTCACCGCGGCTCTGGCACAAACCCGGCGACACGGAGGTGGCACGGGCAGGAGCGGACTGGCCGTGTCGGCTTCTCACTTTTTGGATTTTAGAAGGGCATGACATGCCTATATCTGTGTCTCCCCCTCCTTTTACTCCTCCACCTCTTTTATTTTCGCATGACTATATGTACTTGTCACTTTTCCATGTGTTAGTTATGTCTTCTGAGCAGTTTGTCAGCTTTTGGACAACTTTGAAGGTGTTTTCTATGTGTTTCTATGTGTTTTTGTTTGCCTGCCATTGGTTTTAACGGTGTTCGAAGGTGTTCGACGAACAGTTCGACGAACAGTGTTCGGGTGTTCGACGAACCGAACCGAACTCGAACACTACGGGGGTGGCTCAACACTAGTCATAATCCTTCAATTTACCTTAGTATTTATACAGGGGATTTTGAGCTTTGGATAAAAAAACTAAATCTGACCTCTACAAAGATATATAAAGTAATTAATCAGCATAGGACTACATTCAGATAACCGTGTTAATTCGTGTGCTGATTAATATCAATATAAATATACATTAAAGTGGTAAAATTTGATTTGCAAAAATAAGATATTATACAACTCTTCTCTTAAATTATTTAAATAGAACTAAAATAAATAATATAAAAATAGTAAAAAGGAAATGGCAAAAAAACCTGCATATACCAGATACCCCAATTGTTCTCATGCACAGAATATAATAGGGTATTAGTGGGAACCAAGATCTGGCTGCAGTTAAGGGTCCCTAGAGAAGTTTTCTTTGTTTGACCTATAACAAAGCAGCTGGGCAGTGCCAAGATCTTACGGACCAGCCTTTGCCAATGCTAGATCAAATAAAGGCCTATAAATAATTTGCATTGAAATAAAATACAATATTCACGCATTCTGCTATGCAGAAAACATATTTATGCATTAAAGTGGAAAGTACCTGGACTAAACTGTTACCCAGAGCAAATGATCAGCAGTCCTGCTGCCGATATTGTGTGAGATTTTATGCTGAAAGGTGAGCTGATGGACAAAAATACATTTTCCCATTAAGTCTATCAAGAGGGAAGGGAGGAGCATATTGAGAAAATAAGCAGAGTGAGATACAGACCGATCCTGCTGCAGATTTCTGGTAAATGCTCATCTTACCCCAGTGCTGGGTTCTCAGCTAACTGCTATATAATGTCCACCAAAAGTTCATGTCTATGTGCAGTATATGGGAGACTTCATAGCAGCTAGTTTTCACTCACTAGCTCAGAGGCAACTGAAAACCCAGACAGAGGTCGTGGGGCAAATTGGTGAAAAATGCAGGATACCGGTTATATAATGGACAGATATAGTGTACACCCGACAGCTTATTCATGACAGCTATTCCATATACATATATTTATGGGCCCTGCTGTGTATTTTATGTGTATGGACGCCATCTGACTCTCCCTGGCTGATGAAGTCGGGTGAAAAGAGGAGTCAGGCATACTGAATTCAGCACCTGATCAGTTCATATTCAAGGGAAATAAGCCGCAATGACTTACTCCCCTCTCCTCATTAAAAACGTATGCATACTCCGCCAGCGGGGTAATTACAGCTTTACGGTATGTTCATACTGAGTTTTTCACCTAGTTAAATCCACATCTAAAAACGGCCTCTAAAAGATGTGGTTTTTGAAGCATATTTTTAAACAGTACATGGTTTTTGACGTTTTCTTCCAGTGTAGCCATTGATGTGTTTTTTTTTTTTTTATAATATGGGGTGTAACAATATGATGTGCTTTTTGCTGTGTTTCTGTTGCAAAAAAAAACCAACGCATCAAAAACTGTGATAAAAAACCATGGCAAAAACACGCATCTGGGAAAATTGGTTTGATTATGCTGATCAGAGAGTGATCCGATTATCTCGGGTGTGGAGAAAAAAAAAAAGAAAAGTTTCTCAATGTTCAGTCAGTCAGTCCGTGAAAATCAGACTGCACCTTGATATTGTGTGATCCGATGTTTTCCAAAGACCCTTAGATATAAATGGACAAAGGCGAACCGATTACCAGAGGCAACTCGTGCATGCTGTGATTTTTTTTCTCTCTCTTCCCTGGCATTGGATAAAAAAAAGAGGCATGAAAAATTTCTACAAGAATAAAGGAGCAAGAGGTCAGCAAGAAGTTAAGGATAAAAAGCTTCTTAGTACCTGTACCATAAGAACAATGCCAGTCAATAGGTCCTATTTAAGGACTGAGCACTTATGAGTGGAGAAACAAACTAATAGATAACTTTGGAAAAAACAAACAAAAACAAAAAACCTAAAACATATTTTGGCTTCATTCATATTTGACACAAATTCTATTACAGATGATAATAATCGCTCTACATAAAAAACTATTGGTCCGACAGACCTTATTACAAGCCAGGAGGCTCAGTGGGTGGACAGTGGTGGGGTTGACAGCTTCTCTAAAGCTTTTTTAATGATCCCAGACAGCCAACTTTTTTTATGGACACGTTAGGAAACCAGATTAAAGCATTACAATTTTAAGTGACACATGTCTGCAGTAAATAATTACAATATGAAGATATTTTCTGTAAACTGTAAAAGGACGGTAATTACATTCATAATAATCTGCGCGAGCCTCTCCAGCTTAAAAAAACCCAAAAACTTACGCATCAATTGGTATTTATTTTTTTTACCGACAAAGGAAAAAATTGCCTTTTTATGGAATGTTCAGGAATTTCTATGTGATTGGAAATCCAAATCAGTCTGGCAGAACTGCTTTGTGGTTTCTGTTATGAATAGATATTAAACACAGATGTGATCAAAATTGTATTAATCTCGTACAAAGAGTAATTATTTTCACACAGGAAGCATAGTCAATGTAAACCTTCCTATACAAACTAAGAAGTGGTCAAATATTAAAAAAATTACACAATTGTATTAAAAGGGTTTTCCGGTCTAAAATGAAAAGTCTGCAGTCACTCTGTGAGACTGCAGACTTTTGAATCCTCCCAGCGCAGGCACTGTGTGCTGAGAGGATTAGTCGGTTTCTGAGCCAGGTATGGCGGTGATGTATGCGATATGTATACTCCCCGGCAGAAGCTATCTAGTGGGTGCGGCCTCGCTCCATACAAGTGTATAGAGCGAGGCCCCACCCACTGGACGATCGCACCCACTGGACAGCCACACCCACTGGACAGCCGCACCCACTGAACAGCCGCACCCACTGGACAGTCGCGCCCTCGCTCTATGCACCTGTATGGAGCAAGGCCATGCCCACAGTCCGGGAGTCTGCATTTCACGTACATCACCGCCGTTCTCGGCTCAGAAACCGACGAATCCTCGCAGTGCACAATGCGTGCACTGGGGGAATTCAAAAGTCTGCAGTCACACAGAGTGATGAGGTGATGTCACAGCTCACCTCCTCCACCTCCTGTACAATAACACCTCTATATACAGTAGATAACACAAGATCCAGCATTCACAATAGGTGATGTCACAGCTCACCTCCTCCTCTCCCTTCACAATGACCTTTGCCCAGATGAGAGCATGATCGTTAAATACTTTAATACCAGTCAGTAGGGTCTGAGTCAGTCTGTTGTTGCTAATGTCCCTCTAACACAGGGATGTCAAAATTAAACACACAAAGGGCCAAAATGTAAAACTTGAACAAAGTCGTGGGCCAACTAGTATACAGTATAATGGGCTCCACAAAGTCCTCCATACAGAATAATGGGCCTCATAGTCATTTATATAGTATAATGGACCCCCAAAGTCCTCCATGCAGAATAGGATCCCCATAGTCCTCCATAAAGAATAATGGGCCCCCATAGTCCTCCATACAGAATAATGGGCCCCACATAGTCCTCCATACAGAATAATGGGCCTCACATAGTCCTCCATACAGAATAATGGGCCTCACATAGTCCTCCATACAGAATAATGGGCCCCACATAATCCTCCATACAGAATAATGGGCCCCACATAGTCCTCCATACAGAATAACGGGCCCCACATAGTCCTCCATACAGAATAATGGGCCCCACATAGTCCTCCATACAGTATAATGGGCCCCACATAGTCCTCCATACAGAATAATGGGCCCCACATAATCCTCCGCACAGAATAATGGGCCCCACATAGGGGTGGCGGTTCTGGTGTCGGAGGCCAAATATAACCAACCTGTGGGCCAGAGTTTGACATGTATGCTTTAACAGGAAGTAATAGGCTAATATTAGACCTAGAGGCAAGTATGAAACTTGCAAGACTTCAGATTTTTAAAAAAATATCTAAATCGTAATCTGGAAAAAAATAAAATTAAAAAAATGTTAAAAAAAACACATCTAAAATAAAAACCTGTTTTTTTTTTAAGATGACACATTCCCATTAATACCTTAATATCACTACTTTACTTTTATACATGTTTTATTTTTTTTTACTTTTTAGATCTAATTGTTCTTTTATTTATTTTCCTGACTGCTCCAATGTTCCAGGCTAACTTTATATTTTTTTTCAATATTCTAAAATTACCCTTGTGAATATACATATCTATACATTTATAGTTTTCTAATTTTTTAGCCAATGCATGTTTTTTGAAAGTGTTATTTACTTCACACTGTCTTCATTGTTAGAAGTACCTGCTGTTACCTATGGGTAAACCTGGCAACAATCTTTCAATTTGTCTATGGCGCCACCACAGGAGACATGAAGCATAACACAATTCTCTTTTTAATTACTGGGCTGTTTATTTTAATGAGTGGGTAGATTGGATTCTCCAGAGAAAATAACTTTTTAGCTGTGTTCCATTCTGGCTAATAGAGAGTTTCGTGACCACCCCCTTACGTCCCCTCCCCCATCTATTGAGTCTGCCCAGGATTTTTTTTAAATTGTTAACAGTAATTAAGTCTTGCTGACTAAGGCTATGTTCACATTAAGTTGTCACGGTTGGCACTCCTTCACTGTAGACAAGTCAATACGACCCTTGGTACTATCGGAGGAGCTCTGTTAGATCAGCTGGGGTATTACTAGGTTAGCATAAGTTATTCTTTTATTTTACCAAATCCAATTACGTTTAGTAAATTTTATTAAAATTATGGACAATTCCTTCAACTCATAAATCTCCAATATTTTTAATGGGTTCTTAAACCAGACAATCCCATTAAGGTCAGTCTTACCTGACCATTTTGCTTCGTACATATATATCAATGCTGATATCCTTATTATGACTTTTCATACAATATGATTTTAAATTTATCCTCCTTAATCTGTCGAACTTGGCAGTAGTCATTACGGTCTACATATACATGAAACATATTCCATTTACATTTTTCAGTGGTTTCTAATACATAGAACTAATGGAAATCAGCAGTGAAATGTCCTTGAGCATAACTGCCAAGATTTGAGAAGTTTTACCATACTTCTGCTTTCCATGATAAACATAGAAATTAACAGGAACACTGTTTTCACATCTTCTCAAAGTATGTTTGTTTCTTTGAAGTCACTTGAAGAATTAACTATTTCTTGAGAAGCATTCCATAGGAAAAGCATAGCAACTTAAGCCAAATGTCTCCGCCAAACACAAACACACACAACATTGCTGTAAAATCTTACATCGTTTGGTAAAAGTAAAAGTGGTCCAGTTGCCTATCTTTGGCTAAGTGACCTAGTGCAACATCTTTATGCTGTACCCAAGAGAAGGTAAATATATCATTATACAAAGTCTTCAAAATAGGCCAATGAAGATCAAGCTCTTATTTCAGAAAGTATTTAGAGTTAATGATTCACAGACATCGTTTGTTGAGCTTATTCATAGATATCATTCTACCAGGAAATCAACAGTTGAAAGAATTTACAACAACGGACATCTAGAAAACAGAGAGCTTGAAGCATAGAAGGTTCCTTCTTCGCTAAGGCTAAAAACACTTTCGCCATCTCATGGATGAATCTACAGATGGTTCTTTTGGCGAGTTGTGGCAGGTCTCTTAAATTGCTTATGTTTATTCGATAATCCAACTTGACCCCATTTATCTCAATTTTTGGTAATCTGAAATTAGAACCATCATATTGATTTGGTAATGTGAGATTGACACAGGAACTTAACTTTCACTACTGTCCTGCTTCTCCAAGGCAGGAAAGACTTCAGATTTCTCATTTAAGCTTCCCGACTTTTTCCTTTTATTCTCTTGAGCCATACTTGTAACAGAGTGCTTTCTTAAGGTTGAGAGTCTCCTTCGAAAGTTTTCTCCTGAGAAAAAGTAGAGCATTGGATCAAAGCAGCAATTAGAGGCAGCAAGGGCCAATGTTATCACTACCTTCTTCTGCTCCCATAATGCCTCATTGCAGTCCTTATTCTTGTTTACTGTGTGAAGGTGTATTGCCCGTTGGATATGATATGGCATAAAGCTTAGGAAGAACACAGCCATGACTATGATAATCATGCGAATGGCCTTCTTTCTGGAATTCTGTTGTTTTGTCATAGAATTCTTTAGCAATGTCTTTATAATCATGGTGTAACACACCAATATTACAATGAATGGTAATATGAAGCCAATGATGAAAGCAATGTAGCTGAGAATGAGCACCATTTTTTTTGTATCTTCAGTAGGTGGTGGCTCGAAACACTTGGTTGCATTGGTTTTGGAGTCTACATATGACTTAGTCGATAAAAATGGTGAACTTGTTATAGTGACAAAGAGCCATATTCCTACACAAGCCCACTTTGCTCTCCGTATAGACACAAATTTGAGATTTTTAACTGGGAAGACTATTGCCAAAAAACGTGTGACGCTCATTGCCGTCAGAATGAAAATGCTGCAGTACAAGTTGACGTAGAAGACGTAAGAACTGATTCGACAAAAGAATTCACCAAAGTACCAGTTTCCTTTGCTGACGTAATAAACCACTCTCAATGGAAGGGTGCAGATGAACAGCAGATCAGAGATGGCAAGGTTAAGCATGTAGATATGGAATGCTGTTCTCTGCCTGTAGGTTTTTATCAGGACAACTAAAGCAAAGCTATTGCCGACAAGACCACATACTGTAAACATTGAATACGCGGTAGAGTAGACCTTGTTACGGAAATCATCAATGTTGCAGGATGATGCATCATAACTTGGAGTTGTGGTATTCCACATGTCAGGTATCTAGAGAAAAAAAACAAAAGCAATAAGCAGAGGCCCATGAGACTGGAGTTTGTAGGGAGGAGCGAGGATGGTTTTAAGGCGAGGGGTATAACAGGGTGGGGAGCTGGTATAACAATAAGGAAACTTTGGGAACAGGGAAATCCTGGTGTAGGAATAGCAAGTTGGGAGTCCCATCCTACCCACCGTGTGATAACTGCATTTTCCTGTGTTGGCTCTGTATCGGTGGCACCTATGGTTGGTACTATTTGGATCTTGGCAACTTCGGCATTGGGGGTCCTTACAGTTAATTTAGTAGTTAAATTAGTGATCTGGGAATAATCTTGGTTATGATTCCTTTAGTTCATAGAGTCAATTTTGGTCAATTTGAGGAAATTGGTGGCTTTGGAGAGGGCATTGTTCCTGTGAGCTTGTGAAGCAATTAATTCTCCACATGCTTTGGCTTATAATCACCTGAGATGGTGGTTATTGCTAAGAAATAATTGTGTTTGCCAGATCTGTTTTAGCTTCAAGAACCCATCTATTGGCTTTGTTATTTAGACTCATCAATTGAGATGTTATTTAAGAATGACTTATGTAAGTTTTATATTTAGTTTAATAAAATGGCAGCTGTAGCCAATTCAATCCAGCCTGGATTGTCATGTGTTCTTTTTGGAGCGAGTGGTAATATCAATTGTCAATTCCTCAGAAGAACAGGTAAAATATTGCAATTTGGAATATGCAATGTAATATCATTCTGCATTAAAGATGGTCAGAATGACTAATACAATCATATTTTATTTAAAAGGGTGGTCCGAAATCCAAATCAATTTTCATCCTTAATCCCCATCTATTTAATGCCATAATCTAAACTATATTCTATTATACACACATGGTCAAAATTGTTGGTACCCCTCTTTAATGAAAGAAAAACCCATAATGGTCACAGAAATAACTTGAATCTGACAAAAGTAATATTAAATTAAAAATCTATGAAAATGAACAAATGAAAGTCAGACATTGCTTTTCTGCTTCCACTGAATTTAAAAAAAGAATTAAACTCATGAAATAGGCCTGGACAATGATGGTACCCCTGAAAATAATGTGACAAAAGGGATATGTTAAATCAAGTTGTGTCCACTAATTAGCATCACAGGTGTCTACAATCTTGTAATCAGTCAGTGGGCCTGTATATAGGGCTACAGATACCCACTATGCTGTTTGGTGACTTGGTGTGTACCACACTCAGCAGGGACAAGAGGAAGCAAAGGAAAGAGTTGTCTCAGGAGATTAGAAAGAAAGTTATAAACAAGCATGTTAAAGGTAAAGGTTATAAGACCATCTCCAAGTAGCTTGATGTTCCTGTGACTACATTTGCACATATTATTCAGAAATTTAAGATCCATGGGACTGTAGCTATCCTCCCTGGACATGGCCGCAGGAGGAAAATTGATGACAAATCAAAGAGACGGATAATACAAATGGTAACAAAAGAGCCCAGGATAACTACTAAAGAGATTAAAGATGAACTTCAAGCTCAAGGAACATAAGTGTCAGATTGCACCATCCGTCGTTGTTTGATCCAAAGTAGACTTTATAGGAGACGACCAAGGAGAACACCATTGTTGAAAAATAATCATTAAAAAGCCAGACTGGAATTTACCAAACTACATGTTGACAAGCCACAAAGCTTCTGGGAGAATGTCCTATAGACAGATGAGACAAAAATGGAAGTTTTTGGCAAGGCACATCAGCTCTATGTTCACAGATGGAAAATGAAGCATATCAAGAAAATAAGTCTGTCCCTACTGTGAAACATGGAGAAGGCTCTGCTATGTTCTGGGGCTGCTTTGCTGCATCTGGCACAGGGTGTCTTGAATCTATGCAGGGTACAATGAAATCTCAAGACTATCAAGGGATTCTAGAGAGAAATGTGCTGCCCAGTGTCAGAAAGCTTGGTCTCAGTCGCAGGTCATGGGTCTTGCAAAAGGATAATGACCCAAAACACACAGCTAAAAACACCCAAGAATGGCTAAGAGAAAAACATTGGACTATTCTGAAGTGGCCTTCTATGAGCCCTGACCTAAATCCTATTGAGCATCTTTGGAAAGAGCTGAAACATGCCATCTGGAAAAGGCAACCTTCAAACACGAGACAACTGGAGCAGTTTGCTCATGAGGAGTGGGTCAAAATACCTGTTGAGAGGAGCATGTAACGGGTCTGGGAGGCGGAACCTCTGAGCTACTATACAAGGGGGCGGTCCTTGTAAGGGAGCGGGTGGCGACCAGGCAGGCAGTCACAGCAGGTGACCGGGACAGTCTCTAGAAGAACGGGCAGGAGGTCACGGCAAGTGACCGGGGCAGTCTCTGGATGAACGGGCAGATGGTCACGGCAAGTGACCGGGGCAGTCTCTGGGTGAACGGGCAGATGGTCACGGCAAGTGACCGGGGCAGTCTCTGGGTGAACGGGCAGATGGTCACGGCAAGTGACCGGGGCAGTCTCTGGGTAAAGGGTTGGTACGACCTGTGGCGGCTGATGGTAGACGTGAGCTCCCAGGTGAGCAGGCGAGAGTCTCTGGATAAACGGGTGGTCACAGCATGTGACGGCGGAGCCTCCAGGAAGACCAACAGACAGGCGGCAGATGAGCGCTCCCGGGTGAGCGGGCAGAAGTCTCTGGACAGGCGGGTGGTCACAGCACGTGACGGCAGAGCCTCCAGGTAGGCTAGCAGACAGGCAGCAGATGAGCGCTCCCAGGTGAGCGGGCAGGAGTCACTGGACAGGCAGGTGGTCACAGCACGTGACGGCAGAGCCTCCAGGTAGGCTAGCAGGCAGGTAGCAGATGTGCGCTCCCAGGTGAGCGGGCAAGCTGGTCCATAGACAGACTGACAAGAGTTGGAAGGCAGACCGTCGGACCTCAGGCAAGCAGGCAGGTAGTTGATGTGCGCTCCCAGGTGAGCGGGCAAGCTGGTCCTTAGACAGACTGACAGGAGTAGTAAGGCAGACCGTCGGACCTCAGGCTAGCAGGCAGGTAGCAGGATATCAGGCAGGAATTAGACAGCAGACTGGCAGGAATCTGGCAGGTATCTGGCAGGTAACTGGCAACGGGACCTGAGGGCTGAAGCAGAGTAGTGAACAGTGCTACAACATTGCTCGGGCACCTCCATTTTGGAGGAGGTGCCTTTTATATGGGAGGTCCTCCGGCAATTGGCCGGGGACTCCTTAGGACGGCGCGCGCGGTCCCTTTAAGAGAGGGGGAGCGCGCGCGCGCGCGCCCTAAGCACACTGCCGGGGAAGGAGCGCGTGCCGGAAGCAGCGGGGAGAACAGCGCTGGAGGACGCCGCGCCAGGAGCGGGGAGGTGAGAGGGACGGCGTCTCTGCCTAGAACGGGGCAGAGACGCCGATGCTACAGTACCCCCCCCTTTAGGCCCCCTCTTTTTTTGGCCAGAAAGAAATTTCTCAAGGAGAAGCGGGGCGTTGATGTTTTCCCTGGGTTCCCAAGTTCTCTCCTCAGGACCAAACCCCTTCCAATCTACCAGAAAAAAGGTTTTTCCTCTTACCCTCTTGGAGGCCAGAATACTCTCTACCTCAAAGATGTCATCAGCGGAAACCGGAGCAGGAGGGGCACCTGGATTTTTTGAAAAAAAGTTAAAGACAACGGGTTTGAGGAGAGATACGTGGAAGGAGTTGGGGATCCGTAGGGTGGCCGGGAGTTTTAATTTGTAGGCCACAGGGTTAATTTGCCTGAGGACTTCGAAGGGGCCGATGAATCGAGGACCCAACTTGTAGGAGGGTACTTTGAGCCGCACATGTTTGGATGAGAGCCAAACTTTGTCTCCCGGACGGAATTGGGGCGGATCCAGACGTCTCTTATCAGCATATCTCTTCATCCGCTCAGAGGAGAGAAGAAGAGCGGACCTGGTGCTCTCCCAAATAGTAGAAAATTCGCTGACAAGAGACTCCGCAGCAGGGTTGTCCACAGAAACGGAGACAGGAAGTGGAATCCGGGGATGTTGGCCACCGACTATAAAGAACGGGGATTTGGAAGAGGACTCGCTCTCATGGTTGTTATAAGAGAATTCGGCCCATGGTAGGAGATCCACCCAGTCCGAGTGGTGAGCATCAACGAAGTGCCGGAGGTAGCTGGACAAGATCTGATTGATCCGCTCCACTTGACCATTGGACTGAGGGTGGTAAGCGGAGGAGAAATCCAGGGTAATGTCCAGCAGCTTACATGTGGCTCTCCAGAAGCGAGAGGTGAACTGAACCCCACGATCCGACACGATGTGGAGGGGCAGACCATGGAGACGGAAGATGTGGCGGATAAAGTCTTTAGCCAGCTCGGGTGCAGACGGAAGACCAGGCAGGGGAATGAAGTGGGCCATCTTAGAAAAACGGTCAGCGACAACCCAAATGACAGTGCAACCGGCAGAAACTGGAAGGTCGGTGATAAAGTCCATAGCGATGTGTTGCCAAGGAGCAGCAGATACGGGAAGGGGCAGGAGATGGCCGGCAGGTAGATGTCGGGGAACTTTGTTACGGGCACAGGATGAACAGGCCGCGACGAAGTCTACCACGTCCTTACGCAGGGTAGGCCACCAGTAATGCCGGGTAATAAGTTGGAAGGTCTTCTTTTGGCCAGCATGGCCAGCTAGTTTAGAAGAATGTCCCCAGCGAAGAACCCTCTCCCGATCTGGCACAGCTACGAACGTCTTACCGGGTGGAAGACGAGTCAGATCCAAGGGGGCCACATTCATCACCTTGGAGGAGTCGATGATGTGCGTAGGTTCCTCCTCTTGATCAGAGGACAGGAAGGACCGGGACAAGGCATCAGCTTTGACGTTCTTGTCCGCCGGACGGAAATGAAGAATGAAGTCGAAGCGGGCAAAAAACAACGACCACCGGGCCTGGCGAGGATTGAGTCTCTGGGCATTTTGGAGATATGCCAGGTTTTTGTGATCCGTGTAGATAATTACCGGGTAGAGAGCCCCTTCAAGCAGATAGCGCCACTCTCCCAGTGCCAATTTGATGGCTAGCAATTCATGGTCTCCTATGGAGTAGTTGCGCTCCGACGAGGAGAAGATTTTGGAGAAGAAGCCGCACGTTACCATTCTCCCAGTAGAAGACTTCTGGGTGAGCACCGCTCCGGCTCCGGAAGAGGAGGCATCAACCTCCAGGTAGAATTGTTTATTACAGTCCGGACGGTGCAGGACGGGAGCAGAGGCAAAGGCTTTCTTTAGGGAAAGGAAGGCCTCCTCGGCTTCAGGCGACCATGTTCTGGGGTTAGCCCCCTTACGGGTAAGTGCAGATATGGGAGCAGTCCGAGACGAGAAGTGTGGGATGAAAAGACGATAATAATTAGCGAAGCCCAGGAATCGCTGTATCGCCTTCAAACCTTCAGGACGAGGCCATTTTAGAACGGAAGAGAGCTTCTCGGGATCCATTTGCAGACCTGTTTGGGAGATGACATAGCCCAAGAACGGAAGGGAGGTCTGATCGAAGAGGCACTTCTCGTATTTGGCGTAAAGGTGGTTCTGCCGAAGCCTAAGCAGGACCTGACGAACATCCCTCCGGTGTGTGGGGAGATCCGAAGAGAAGACCAAGATATCGTCCAGGTATACCACTACGCAGGAGTACAGGAGGTCACGGAAGATGTCGTTGACTAGTTCCTGAAAGACCGCGGGAGCATTACAGAGACCGAAGGGCATCACAAGGTACTCGTAGTGACCGTCCCGGGTATTGAATGCCGTCTTCCACTCATCTCCTTGACGGATACGGACCAGATTATACGCTCCTCGTAGATCCAGCTTGGAGAAGATCCTGGCGCCCTTGAGACGGTCAAACAATTCGGAGATGAGTGGCAGGGGATATTTGTTTTTTACCGTGATGAGATTGAGTCCTCTGTAGTCAATACAGGGACGTAGCGAGCCGTCTTTCTTTTTGACAAAGAAGAATCCGGCTCCAGCCGGGGAGGTAGATTTTCGGATAAATCCCCTAGCCAGATTCTCTTCAATGTACTCAGACATGGCTCGGGTCTCGGCTGCAGACAACGGGTAGATACGCCCACGGGGAGGAGTGGTGCCAGGTACCAGGTCGATCGGGCAATCGTATGGCCTATGGGGTGGCAACGTCTCAGCTTCCTTCTTACCGAAGACGTCCGCATAGGGCCAGTAGGGAGCCGGGAGACCAGGTAAGTTAGCTGGAGTAGGCTGAGGGCGGAGTGGACGGACCGGGACCAGGCAGGTCCTATGGCAGTCAGGACCCCATCGGAGTACTTCACCGGACCGCCAGTTCAATACGGGTTCATGTGTCTGGAGCCAAGGTAGACCTAGCAACAGGGAGTGAGAAAGTCCGGACAGCACATGGAATGAGATCTCCTCAGAGTGCAGCATTCCCACCTGCAGGGTTATGGGTTCAGTGACGAGCAGGATGGTCTCCGAGAGAAGTCTTCCATCCACGGAGGCGACTGACAATGGTTCAGCCAGGGACTTGGTGGGAATATGGTATCTCTCTACCAGAGACTGGGAGATGAGGTTTCCAGCTGCTCCAGAATCCAGATGGGCGAGTTCAAAGAGACGGTTTTCTCCCCAAGCAATAGAGACCGGTAAGGTCAGAGACGGAGAGGGCTTACTTTTGTCTAGGACGACCTCTCCGAGTGGTCCTAGACACTGGCGTTTCCCGGCTTTTCCGGGCAGGAACGGATGAAGTGCTTCATACTGCCACAATAGAAACAGCTTCCCTCGGCTCGGCGAGATTCTTGGTGAGAACCGACCATCTTGGTCTGGTCGACCTGCATAGGCTCAGGAGAGTGTAGCTGAGGAGAGACGGAGGGAGTGACGGGTTTCTGAAAAGTAGGAGCTAGACGTGGAAACCTCCTCTCACGGGTAACCTCTTTGGCACGCTCCTGGAACCGCAGGTCAATCCGGGTGGCAAGAGTTATTAGGTCATCGAGAGTGGTAGGAATATCCCGACCGGCAAGTTCATCTTTTATATGGCCGGACAGACCCTCCCAGAAGACGGAAACCAGAGCGTCATTATCCCAGGCCAGCTCCGAGGCAAGGGTACGGAACCATATGGCATATTGGCCCACGGTGAGACTTCCCTGACGGAGGCGTAGCAGAGATGATGCGGATGAGGTCTTCCGTCCGGGTTCGTCGAAGACTTTCCGGAAAGCCGTGAGAAAGGCAGGCAAGTCGGAAACCAGGGGGTCTCCTCTCTCCCATAGAGGATTTAGCCAGGCCAGGGCCTCCCCGGTGAGATGGGACATGATGAAGGCAATTTTGGCCCTGTCGGAGTTAAACTGGTGAGACAGGAGTTCAAAGTGCAGGGTGCACTGATTTATGAAGCCCCGAGCCTGGGCGGAGTCGCCTCCGAAACGAGGAGGTGCAGAAAGCCGGGGTCCGGGGTAGGATACCATGTTATTAGTGGGCAGTGGAGCTGCCGGATTGCGAGTCATGGCACTGGCGGTGGTTGCAGGCAGAACAGTCAGAGTGTCCAGGCGAGAATTGACATTCCGCAGGTGACCCAGGATGGACTCCTGTTGGGACCTCTGACGGGACAGTTCATGACACAGGTCCGAGAGCGAGGGAGCTTGGGTGCCACCGGGTTCCATGGCCCGAGCAAACTGTAACGGGTCTGGGAGGCGGAACCTCTGAGCTACTATACAAGGGGGCGGTCCTTGTAAGGGAGCGGGTGGCGACCAGGCAGGCAGTCACAGCAGGTGACCGGGACAGTCTCTAGAAGAACGGGCAGGAGGTCACGGCAAGTGACCGGGGCAGTCTCTGGATGAACAGGCAGATGGTCACGGCAAGTGACCGGGGCAGTCTCTGGGTGAATAGGCAGATGGTCACGGCAAGTGACCGGGGCAGTCTCTGGGTGAACGGGCAGATGGTCATGGCAAGTGACCGGGGCAGTCTCTGGGTAAAGGGTTGGTACGACCTGTGGCGGCTGATGGTAGACGTGAGCTCCCAGGTGAGCAGGCGAGAGTCTCTGGATAAACGGGTGGTCACAGCATGTGACGGCGGAGCCTCCAGGAAGACCAACAGACAGGCGGTAGATGAGCGCTCCCGGGTGAGCGGGCAGAAGTCTCTGGACAGGCGGGTGGTCACAGCACGTGACGGCAGAGCCTCCAGGTAGGCTAGCAGACAGGTAGCAGATGAGCGCTCCCAGGTGAGCGGGCAGGAGTCACTGGACAGGCAGGTGGTCACAGCACGTGACGGCAGAGCCTCCAGGTAGGCTAGCAGGCAGGTAGCAGATGTGCGCTCCCAGGTGAGCGGGCAAGCTGGTCCATAGACAGACTGACAAGAGTTGGAAGGCAGACCGTCGGACCTCAGGCAAGCAGGCAGGTAGTTGATGTGTGCTCCCAGGTGAGCGGGCAAGCTGGTCCTTAGACAGACTGACAGGAGTAGTAAGGCAGACCGTCGGACCTCAGGCTAGCAGGCAGGTAGCAGGATATCAGGCAGGAATTAGACAGCAGACTGGCAGGAATCTGGCAGGTATCTGGCAGGTAACTGGCAACGGGACCTGAGGGCTGAAGCAGAGTAGTGAACAGTGCTACAACATTGCTCGGGCACCTCCATTTTGGAGGAGGTGCCTTTTATATGGGAGGTCCTCCGGCAATTGGCCGGGGACTCCTTAGGACGGCGCACGCAGTCCCTTTAAGAGAGGGGGAGCGCGCGCGCGCGCGCCCTAAGCACACTGCCGGGGAAGGAGCGCGTGCCGGAAGCAGCGGGGAGAACAGCGCTGGAGGACGCCGCGCCAGGAGCGGGGAGGTGAGAGGGACGGCGTCTCTGCCTAGAACGGGGCAGAGACGCCGATGCTACAGTGCAGAAGTCTCATTGACAGTTACCGGAATCGTTTGATTGCAGTGATTGCCTCAAAATGTTGTTCAACAAAATATTAAGTTAAGAAGAATACAATCATTTCTGTCCAGGCCTATTTCATGAGTTTCATTTTTTTCAACATTTCTGTGGAAGCAGGGTTGAAAAGCAATGTCTGACTTTCATTTGTTCATTTTCAAAGATTTTTAATTTATTATTACTTTTGTCAGATTCAAGTTATTTCTGTGACCATTGTGGGTTTTTCTTTCATTAAACGAGGGGTACCAACAATTTTGACAACGTGTGTACCTGAATTAAAAATTCCCTAACTACCTAACTACACTATCTAGGGATTATAGGGATTAAGGATGAAAATTCATTGAGATTTTGGACCACCCATTTAAGGTATTTAAAGGACCACTATCACTAAAAAATGACCTATTGTTTAAATCAGGTTTTGTGTTCCATGTATTTATTAAAAATTGTCAACTTTTTTCACATCACAATATTTATTAAAAAACAAAATGAGTAATCTTGATATGTTCACACTGACCACTAGAGCTATTTTAGACTCATAATTCTTGTTCTTTCAGGAACAGCTTTCAGCATGCTCCTTATCAGTAGAGGTAACATAACAATGACAGGTAACACCTCTATACACAGCTGATAACACAGGATCCACCAATCACAATAAATAATGTCACACCTGACTGCTCCTTTTCCTTTTACAATCACCTTTACACATGCTCATTAGATGCTTTCATAAAAAAGGATATGGTCGGAATCTGTACATTACAGCAAATGTACATGTGTTGTTTCCTAAAATAGGAAGTATGCGTCTAAAAAAAAAAAAACAGTGGCCAACATGAAAATTGCAAGAGTTAATTTTAACATTTTTAATACAGATTGTGATATGGAATAAAAATATTACCAACAATTAAAAAATAAACACATTTAACAAAAACTTGATTTAAACTATAGATCTTTTTTGATGACAGCTCGCCTATAAGAGTTGACATCCATGTTATATATATTTTTACAATTTCGCCATACAATCAGCAAAATAGAAGCTGCAAAGGATCTGTCACATGATGACTAGCAATAGTGCCTGATGGGCTCTATTAACTTTAAAATTAGATCTCACATACCACGGTGTCTGTGGGACAACAAATTAGTGCTTCTATTTTCTTCTGGCAAATGTGATGGAATCTGTGAAGAAGCCTTCAATCTAGATGTCAACAAATTCCAAGACAACATAGCAAAATGTTCTTCTGTCCAAGAAAAAGCCTGATTACACCCCTGCCAGTAACGACTCTGTTAAGATCTCAGTCGCAGAGGTCGCGATCGCGACTGGCCCGAACAGGTGGAGGAGTCCGTTGACACCAATCCTCGGATGCACATTCAGCTGAAGTCTATTGCAGCGCAGGGGACCCGCTGGGTCCGTGCACAGCAATACATGCTGCCGGCCAATCAGAGGCCAGCAGCTGATGTCGGCGTGCAAGTGACTGGGGGCGCATGGCAGTTATGTCATTCCCTCTCATCACTTGCACGCTAAAGTCAGCTGCCAGATTCAGAAGAGGGAGATAGGGGAAAGTGAGCATAATCATTTTTTTTCTATGCATTAAAGAACAGTGGTTGAATGGGGACATATACCAGGATGCGCCCAGGATGGGGGGAGACATATATACCAGGATGGGGCTCAGGATAAGGGATATATATTGTATACCAGGATGAGGGACATATATACTAGGATAGGCCCAGGATGGGGGGAAACATATATATCAGGATAAGGCTCAGGATAAGGGATATACACTGTATACCAGGATGAGGTGACTTACATACTAGGATAGGCCCAGGATGGGGGACATTACTACGTAATGGGGGAGAAAGGACAACTTGTATGCCATTATAGAATGCTATAAGGGCCCATATATCTGATCAACATGTGGGTTCAGGTCCAAATTTTGCACTGGGTCTGTACCAGTAATAGTCACGCCACTGATTACTGGTGCGGACCATCAATGATGGTGACCACTAACGTGTGGCCATTGATGGTTGGCAACAGAACTTGCCTATTCTAAACATTAATGTAAGTTTACTGAATGCTACGTTACAGGAACTGAACTTCTTCATAACAGAAATGCTCCTATGTACCTGACTTGTATGCGGCAACATCTTAAACCTTGCAGAAGATGCTCAGGAACAGTGTGTAATTCTTGTAAAATATCTTCTGTGATTTTTTGACTTTTGAATATTCTTCTAGATTCTAATGACTCTTGACATGGTTGGAAGTCCTAAAATTAAAGGGAAGACAGTTATGATTTGTACTGCTTTCCATTAAAATACATTATGCATAAGTGTAAATCGTATTCAGATTATTTTTCAAGAAATGTGAGAAATGTCCTGTTAAGCTGAATGTATCTTACAGAAATCAAACACAGGATGTACAGGAGGTGTGAAACACTGTAAATCTGAGGAGAACACTATTTAAGGGAGTTATCCACTACTACAATATTGATAACCTATAGTGTTGAGCGAACATGCTCGACACTGCTCGGTACTCGCCCGATCATCACGCTACTCGGGATGTTCGGCGAGCACCGAGCATTTCCGGGTTTCTCGGGCGGGAGCTCGGGTCTCCGCCCTGCATGTTTGGCACTTTTTACAGAGCCAATGAACATGAACTGGATTGCCAGCCAGTCACTGTAATGCTGCAGCCATGTTGTTTGTGGGCATTACAGTGATTGGCTGGCCGCACAGCGTCACCTTGAGTATTTAAAACCGGGCGCCGCCATCTTGGACACAGTCGCTCCGGATCAGACAGTGTAGGGACAGCGCTGCTGATTTAGGGAGAGATATATCCTGCAAAATAGTTAGTGTAGGGTCTGTAAAGGCTGCCAGATCAAACAAACAGTCCTTCTCAGGACTAATATCCATCCCAGATATCAGGCAGGCAGGCTGTATAGGAGACGCAATGGTCATACCAGCGAACGCTGCATTACAGTCCTGTGTGCTCCTGTTGCTGAAATTGATAAACTTAGCTCCAGGTCTCGGGGGCCATGAAAAATCCTTTTTTTTCATCTAAATCCTCTTTTTTTTTTCCTCCTTCACACTGTACAAATACCCATCTTATTAACCTTTTGGTCCCCCCCCCCCCCCAAAAAAAAAAAAAAAAAAAGTGTGTCTCTGATTTTTCAGACACAAATATATCTGTTGAAAATAGTCTGGTGTAGGCCCGAGAAATACAAGTGTGATGTTGCAGTTCCACGGGTCAAATCTCTGTATTATCCTGCTTTTTTGCATTTTTTTCCGTAAAGAAAAACAGTAGTGTCTCCTGATTGTTCAGACACAAAAATATTTGTTGAAAATAGTCTGGTGTAGGCCCGAGAAATACAAGTGTGGTTTTGCAGTTCCACGGGTCAAATCTCTTTATTATCCTTCTTTTGGCATTTTTTGCCGTAAAGAAAAAAAGTAATGTCTCCTGATTTTTCAGACACAAATATATCTGTTGAAAATAGTCTGGTGTAGGCCCGAGAAATACAAGTGTGGTTTTGCAGTTCCACGGGTCAAATCTCTGTATTATCCTGCTTTTTTGCATTTTTTGCCGTAAAGAAAAACAGTAGTGTCTCCTGATTGTTCAGACACAAATATATCTGTTGAAAATAGTCTGATGTAGGCCCGAGAAATACAAGTGTGGTTTTGCAGTTCCACAGGTCAAATCTCTGTATTATCCTGCTTTTTTGCATTTTTTGCCGTAAAGAAAAACAATAGTGTCTGCTGATTATACAGACACAAATATATCTGTTGAAAATAGTCTGGTGTAGGCCCGAGAAATACAAGTGTGGTTTTGCAGTTCCACTGGTCAAACCTCTGTATTATCCACTTTTGGGCCGTTTGTATCTAAAAAAAAACAGTTTGAGTGTGTCGCTCACTGTTCAGCCGCAAATATATATATATTTAAAAAAGTCTGGTATACACACCAGTAAATTATAACTGTGGTTTTGCCGTTCCACGGTAAAAAATCTCTATTATCCAGCTTTTGCTATTTTTTCTGTAAAGAAAAACAGTAATAGTTTCTCCCTGATTGTTCAGATTGTTTAAAAGAGTCGGGTGTAGGCCAGAGAAATAGAACTGTGGTTTTCCTCTTCCACGGTTCTAATCTACTTTTTATTACCCTTTTTCCATTGATAGTGCGAGTGTAAGCTATTTTACTTCCTTTACAATGGGCAAGGTGCGTGGCAAGGGACGTGGAACTGGACGTTCTGGTGATGGTGCGTGCTGAGGACTGGGGCCGTGGCCAAGGTGAAAATGTGCACAACCAACAGCCACATCTTCTCGCTCCCACTTCTTGACAGAATTACTAGGGAAACACAGAACAACACCAGTATTGCGAACTGATCAGTGTGAACAGGTTATTTATTGGATAGCAGATAATACTTCCAGTTACCTGGGCACCACCACCTCCGGTCTGTCTTCCACACGGTCAAGTCTTAGTAGCCGTGAGTCTCGACCGCATACTCCTCCTCACCCTGATGCTCCTTCCTCCCACCATGCCGAGTGAAGTCAGACAGCAACTGATCCCACACTTGGACACTCTGAAGAGCTGTTCACTGGTCCATTTCCAGATTTGTGCCCCTCGCCTGCTACGCTTGAAGTGGTGGAAGAGGAGATCCCAAGATCCCAAGAAGAGGAGAGCTGGCAATTTGTCACAAGAGGTGGACGATGACAAGACACAATTGCCACGAAGTGAGGAGGAGGACCGTGGTGTGGAAGTGGAAGAGGAGGAGGTGGTGGATGATCTAGTAACTTACCCAACGTGGCAGGAGGACATGCAGAGCGAGGCCAGCAGCACACAGGGGGAGGGAGGCAGAGTACCCCAACAGGCAGAAAGAAGCAGTGTGGTGGCTGCAGACAGAAGGCGGGCAACCGTTCCCCGTAACACCAACACGAGGGACGTTGCCAGTACAAACGGTTCGTCTTCCAGAGTCTGGAATTTTTTTAAAGACTCTGCTGATAACCCCAAAAAGGCCATTTGCACCACCTGCCAGGCCAGCATCAGCAGGGGTGACAAAACTACCAGCCTGACCACCACCAGCATGATCAGGCACATGTCAGCAAAGCACCCGACTTTGTGGGGCGAACCCCAGGGTCCACGACCAGTGTCAGCGGGTGTCACCACTGCTTCTACCGCTGTTGTGTGTGTAAGAGAACCCCCTGTTGTGCGTGCAAGGCAATCCCCTGTCCATACTGCATGCAAAGATGGCCCCTCCTCTCAGTCTTCACTTGTTATTGCAGTTTCTCAAGAAACAGCATCAACGTCCACGTCCACGTCCCACCGCAGCGTTCAATTGTCCATATCCCAGACCTTTGAACGAAAGCGGAAATTCGCAGCTAACGCCCCACAGGCCACAGTCCTAAATTCGCACATTTCACATCTGCTTGCGTTGGAAATGCTGCCTTTTAGGCTGGTGGAGACGGAATCCTTCTGCAACCTTATGACGGTGGCTGTCCCTCGGCACTCGGTCCCCAGCCGACACTATTTTGCCCGGTGTGCCATCCCCGCACTACACAAGCACGTGTCCCAAAACATCTGCCGTTCCCTCAACAACGCAGTTACTGGGAGAGTCCACCAGAAAACGAACACGTGGACAAGTGCTTGTGGCCAGGGACAGTACATCTCTCTGACGGCACACTGGGTAAACATAGTGGAAGCCGGGACCCAGTCGGACCTTGGGACGGAACACATCCTCCCCACACCGAGGATTGCGGGCCCTATGTCAGTCAGAGTTGCCCCCACAGTGTACAGCTCCTGCGCATCATCCTCCTCCTCATGTTCAGCCTTCATCTCAGATATCACCACATCAATTACAAGCTGGAAGCACTGCAGTACTGCCTCCGCCAAGCGGCAACAGGCTGTGCTGAAACTCATAAGCTTAGGTGAGAAACCTCACTCTGCTTGTGAGTTGTGGACAGCTGTGAAACAGCATGCAGATCTGTGGCTGAGACCGCTGAACCTACATCCAGGCATGGTCGTGTGTGACAATGGCCGTAACCCGGTGGCGGCTCTGAGGCGAGGTGAGATCTCACACGTACCATGCCTGGCTCATGTGCTTAACCTCGTGGTTCAGCGGTTTCTTAAATCGTACCCCGAGTTGCCAGATCTGCTCGACAAAGTACGCCGCCTGTCAACTCATTTTCGCAAGTCGGCTACAGCTTCCGCCGCCCTTGCTGTGTTGCAGCAGCGTTTGTAGCTTCCGTCACACCGACTGGTGTGTGATGTCCCCACACGTTGGAACTGTACCCTCCACATGTTGCAAAGGATTTGTGAGCAGAAGAGAGCAGTTGTGGAGTACCACCTGAAACAAGGCCGTCGATATTCAGGTCAGACTACACACATAAGACCTCAGGAGTGGACCTGGATGTATGATATCTGTACCATCTTGACAAACTTTGAGGAGTCCATGGTGATGGACGCCATCTTTAGTGTCAGCATCCCACTTATCTGTCTTTTGCAACGCTCTCTGCAGAGAATTAAAGAGGAGGCATTGCAGCCAGAGTATGATAAGATGGATCAAGATGCCATTGCGGTCGATTACACACAGCCCAGCCTCATCTCATCCCAACGTGCATTGGGGGACAATGAGGGAGAGGAGGAGGAGGAAGAACAGGAGCTTGTATCATGCGCTGTAGACGGTAGTACCTGTACAACTGTCATACCGTTGGTTCAGCGTGGGTGGCCTGAGGACAGGGGGGAGGAGGAGGAGGAGGAGTAGAGCATGGTCAGTCGTCATCTTGGTGAGGACACGGAAGTCTTGCCCATTACCAGTCTGGCACGCATGGCTGACTTTATGTTACGCTGCCTTAACCGTGACCCTCGCCTTGTCACAATGTTGGGTGACAGTCATTACTGGTTGGTGACACTTTTAGACCCCCGCTACAAGGAGAACTTTCACTCTCTTATTCCTGTGGTGGAGAGGTCTACAAAAATGGGGCAGTACCAGAAGGCCCTTGCTGCAGAACTGTTAAAAAAATTCCCATCTGAACACGCTAGCGGCAGAGGTCACAGTTCGTTGCCCAACCAAGGCGAGAGAGACGCAACTCCAATCCAGCATGGGCAGGGGAACACTGTCAACGTTCTGGGACAGTTTTCTCAGACCCTCCCTTCGGACAGACCCTGAGGCGCGGGGTACTCTCACAATGAGTGGAAAGTTTCAAAAGATGGTGTGGGAGTACCTTGCCGACCGTATCAGCGTCCTCCGTGATTCCTCTGTGCCTTTTAATTATTGGGTATCCAAGCTGAACACTTGGAATGAACTCACTCTCTACGCCTTGGAGGTCCTGGCCTGGCCTGCCCTGCTGCTAGCGTGTTATCAGAGCATGTTTTTAGTGCCGCTGGGGGATTTATAACTGATAAGCGCACTCGCCTGTCAACTGACAATGCTGACAAGCTGACCATTATCAAAATGAACAAGGGCTGGATTGGGCCAGACTTCTCATCACCACCAAATGACAGCAGAGTAACATAAAGTCAAATCCACTGTGTTATTTCGGGAGGTGTATTCACATGCACCGCTTCACACGCACACATGGGTATACGCTTCCTCATTTCTGCTGTTTTATGTTCTTCTCCTTATCCTCAGCCTCGACCACCACTATACCACCAGGGTGACTGTGGTCCGTGTTGCTATTATTGAAAGTTCCTCCGTCCTTATTTTTGTCAGCTTTTGCTTGGAAGGCATAAGCAAAGACTGTGGGATACCCACTCCCCATTAATGGGAATAATATTTTTAACATGCTGTACTGTATGGCTCTTGTAACGGGCATTAAAACCGTCTTGTTAAGCTACTGGGACCTCCACATCTCTTACGAGGGGCATTAAAACCGTCTTGTTAAGCTACTGGGACCTCCACGTCTCTTCCAAGGGGCATTCAAACCGTCTTGTTAAGCTACTGCGACCTCCACCACTTTTCCAAGGGGCATTAAAACCATCTTGCTAAGCTACTGGGACCTCCACGTCTCTTCTGAGGGGCATTAAAAGCGTCTTGTTAAACCACTCTGAACTCCACAGCTCTTCCAAGGGGCATTGAAATGTTGTTTTTAATTAACTTTAACCTCCACGACTCTTCGAACGGGCATTGCATTTCTTCCTAATTTTTGGCAGCTTTTGCTTGGAAGGCATAAGCAAATACTATGGGAGACCCACTCCCCAATAATGGGAATAATGTTTGTAATATGCTGTACTGCATGGCTCTTGTAAGAGGCATTGCAAGTTCCTCTGTCCTAATTTTTGGCAGCTTTTGCTTGGAAGGCATAAGCAAATACTATGGGAGACCCACTCCCCAATAATGGGAATAATGTTTGTAATATGCTGTACTGTATGGCTCTTGTAAGGGGCATTAAAAGCGTCTTGTTAAGCTACTGCGACCTCCGCCACTTTTCCGAGGGGCATTAAAACCGTCTTGTTAAGCTACTGTGACTACCACGTCTCTTCCAAGGGGCATTCAAACCGTCTTGTTAAGCTACTGGGACCTCCACGTCTCTTCTGAGGTGCATTAAAAGCGTCTAGTTAAGCTACTGTGACCTCCACCACTTTTCCAAGGGGCATTAAAACCGTCTTGTTAAGCTACTGGGAACGCCACGTCTCTTCTGAGGGGCATTAAAAGCGTCTTGTTAAGCTACTGTGACCTCCACCCTTTTCCGAGGGGCATTAAAACCATCTTGTTAAGCTACTGGGACCTCCACGTCTCTTCTGAAGGGCATTAAAAGCATCTTGTTAAACCACTCTGAACTCCACAGCTCTTCCAAGGGGCATTGAAATGTTGTTTTTAATTACCTCTAACCTCCACAACTCTTCCAACGGGCATTACATTTCCTCCTATTTTTAGTCAGCTTCTGCTTTTCAATGCAAAGGCGAAAACTAAGGGAGACCCACTCCCCAATAATGGGTAGAAGGTTTTTAGTATGCTGTAATCCACGTCTGTTTCAAGGGGCATTGCAGTTCCTCATAATTTTTGGAAAGCCTTCCATTCACTGCTTAGGCCAACAGTGTACAGGAGACCCAGTTGCTATAAATAGAAAAAACGGTTTAGTTAAGGCCCTCTGACCTCCATGTCATTTCCAAGGGGCAATGGAGTGCCTCAAAATTTTTGGTAGGCATTGCACTCACTGTATGCCCTATAACTGTGTAGCCGAACCGCTCCTTTTGTTACAGAAACATATCCTACAAGACATATGTGGTTGACTGGTCTGATATTGATGTGAATGGTCCCTGTTCCTCCTACTCTTTCTCCTTTGCCACTACCTCATCCATCATTTATCACCTGAAGCTTTGTTTTAACGGGAGTCTTAGAACTGGGATAGTAGCAGGAAAACATCCAGCAATCCTCGGAGGAGGTAGGATATGTGCCAAAACGCTGACCACCTCAGGCCTTGTCGCTACTACATACATGCGCTGGCATTCCAAGAAAACAAAGCAGATGCTAACTTCTATCATCATCATCATGCTCCTCACCTTGGCACTCTGAACTCCCTTGATGGAGAAGTCAGGGCCCACTGGAGGAGTCTTGTTCTCTGGTGGGCTCGTCCAATGCTGCCCTAAAGCAGGCCGGGCTAAGAAAAGTGTGTGGGGGGAAGTTGACAGGATAAATAGGGGCGGCTGGGGACCGAGTATGGACACCCGGCCGCCCCCTGGCGGCTGGGGACCGAGTGTGGGCACCCGGCCGCCGGGCGGCTGGGGACTGAGTATGGAGACCAGGCCGCCAACGCAGCCATGACGTGGTGGCCAGATTCCGCCTCCACATGCCTAAAAGGCCCAATTTCAAGTGCAAGCAAGCAGTATGGTATTGCAGCCTGGGGATGGGTGGGTGGTTGGCAGCATATTTGCGCTTGCATTGCAAGGAATGGGGGATGTACAATTGAACACTACCCTGGGACAAGAACTTGCACGGGCAGGGCCGGCTCCAGGTTTTTCTGGGCCCCGGGCGAAAGAGTCTCAGTGGGCCCCTTTAACACATACCACGATTCATGATGCAGAGATACCGCAGAGAAATATATATATATATAGTACAATGCAAAGATTTCACTTCTTACATTACATGAGTGATATCTACTGTAAATTCCACAATAGCTCAGAAACCGGTGAATCGCTCCACACAGAATAGTGGCCCCCATATAAGGCTCCATACGGAATACTGGCCCCCATATAACGCTTCATACGGAATACTGGCCCCCATATAAGGCCCCATAAGGAATACTGGCCCCCATATAAGGCCCCATACGGAATACTGGCCCCCATATAAGGCTCCATGCGGAATACTGACCCCCATATAAGGTTCCATGCGGAATACTGACCCCCATATAAGGCTCCATGCGGAATACTGGCCCCATATAAGGCTCCATACGGAATACTGGCCCCCATATAAGGCTCCATATGGAATACTGGCCCCCATATAAGACTCCATGCGGAATACTGACCCCCATATAAGGTTCCATGCGGAATACTGACCCCCATATAAGGCTCCATGTGGAATACTGGCCCCCATATAAGGCTCCATACGGAATACTGGCCCCCATATAAGGCTCCATACGGAATACTGGCCCCCATACGGAATACTGGCCCCAATATAAGGCTCCATACGGAATACTGGCCCCCATATAAGGCTCCATACGGAATACTGGCCCCCATATAAGGCTCCATACGGAATACTGGCCCCCATACGGAATACTGGCCCCCATATAACGCTCCATACAGGATACCGGTCCCCATATAATGCCCCATACAGGCTGTCCCCCCCTTATAATGCTCCATGCAGGCTGTTACCCCCCACATAATGCCCCATACAGGCTGTTACCCCCCACATAATGCCCCATACAGGCTGCCCCCCCCCTTTATAATGCCCCATGCAGGCTGTTCCCCACCTTATAATGCCCCATGCAGGCTGTCACCCCTCCTCTTTATAATGCCCCATGCAGGATGTCACCCCTCCTCCTTATAATGCCCCATGCAGGATGTCCCCCCCCTCTTTATAATGCCCCATGCAGGCTGTTCCCCACCTTATAATGCCCCATGCAGGCTGTCACCCCTCCTCTTTATAATGCCCCATGCAGGATGTCCCCCCCTCTCTTTATAATGCCCCATGCAGGATGTCCCCCCCTCTCTTTATAATGCCCCATGCAGGATGTCACCCCTCCTCCTTATAATGCCCCATGCAGGATGTCCCCCCCCTCTTTATAATGCCCCATGCAGGCTGTTCCCCACCTTATAATGCCCCATGCAGGCTGTCACCCCTCCTCTTTATAATGCCCCATGCAGGATGTCCCCCCCTCTCTTTATAATGCCCCATGCAGGATGTCCCCCCCTCTCTTTATAATGCCCCATGCAGGATGCCCCCCGCCCTTCTCTTTATACTGCCCCATGCCTCCATACATTAAAAAAAAAAATCAAATATTCACCTCCCTTCTCCTCACCTGCTACCTGCTGCCTGCTGCCCGCTGCCTACTGCCTGCTGCCTGCTGCTCGGGTCCGAACTCCAGCGTTGTCGGCGTCTTCCCGCTCAGCGCTCCCTGTGACGGCTCAGGGGAGGGCGCGGTGTAAAGACGTCACCGCGCCCTCTGACCTGAGACGTCACAGGGAGCGCAGAGCAGGAAGACAGCTGATCTGCGGAGGCACGGGGAGAGGTAAGTATCTGCCTGCCGGGGCCCTGAGCAAGCGGCGGAGAAGGGCGGGCGCTGACACCGCTCTCCTCCGCCCATAGCCCAGCAGGGTGCGCGACCGCCAGTGGGCCCCTCTGCCTGCTCAGGGCCCCGGCATTTGCCCGGGTGCGCCGGGTGCTGACGCTGGCCCTGTGCACGGGGATAGTTGCAAGTCTGCATCTTCTGATGCGGCAAGGATGACTTCTGATGGGCACACTTTTAGGCAGTGACCTGGGTGTCAGAGATGCTTCCAGGGGTCTTCCCCATGGTGTTCCCATGTCTTTTCAGCACTGTATGAATGTGTCACACAGCACATGGCCAGATAAGGTTGTAATATGTTAAAATGACATTTCCCGGTGAATGCATTTGTCACAGTTGAAAGCAATACAAAAGTGCAAAAACGCATAAAAAATGCTACTTGTGAACATAGCCCAAGATGTGGAGGAGTATTTTTTTTTTGGTTATTTATTTTACCTTATACACAAGTCTTTACCCTGGAAAGGAACTTCCTTATCATATTTCACAGGAAAGCAGTTTCAGTTTCGTTTTTGAACGTTTTATTGTGAGCCCGTAAAAAAGTGGCTTAATACCTCTGACCACGTTGTTGACAGCAGTGACCTGGGCGTCAGAAATGCTTCCTGGGGCGATCCCCATGCTGTCCCCATGTCATTTGAGCACTGTCACTATCGTTTTGGGCTCTTGCTAGGCTTTCTACAGACTGCCGGGGGTGCTGCCGCAAAAATGCTCGTGTCTCCCATAGACTAACATTGGGCTCATTGCTCGGGTCGAGCACCCGAGTATCACGGCGAGCTTGGCCCGAGCTTCGAGCACCCAAGCATTTTAGTGCTCGCTCAACACTAATAACCTATACTACCGTAAAAGCGGAAAACCACTGTAAAGGATGGCACTGAGCCTCTTGGCCACACCAAGTGTATGCCAAGCATACTAATTAGAATATTTGATTAAACTTCAGATTCGGCAGAACAGAGGCAGCAATTAGAACACAAAAAGTGACATTTTTATAGTAGCTATATTCCCTACAAGGCTATGTGCTTAATTTATACTACCAGTTTGGGTTGACAGACTCCATTTAAATCTATTAATTGCAAAGTTAATTTTATATTTTTCTTTCAAATTCACTAAAGCAATAAAAAAAATACATACTGCTATTTTTGACTGCCAGACTCAATTTAAAAAATAGCCTACAAATTTTTTTCTACAGCCCATAAGCAGACCTACTGTATGTATTTCAATGGTTAGCGCTACTTTAAAGAGGTAATCCAACCCCGCTCACTTCCACATAAGGAGATGAGTGAGGCCAGCGATGTCACGTCTACAGATACCTGCAGCTCGCACACGTAAGCCGGCAGATATTGAGCATCTGCCCTATTCTTTATTAGGACAACTGCTTGATACTGTACCTGCAGCTTGTGCACATGAGCTAGAAGATACCTGTAGACATGAGGTCACCAGCCTCACTCACCTCATAACACGGAAGTGAGAAATCCTTGTGTAGTTTCATCCAATAGTCATTTGCTTTATTGCTAACTGATAGACAGTAGATGTAGAGGGTAGATATAAGAAAAAAAATGTACAACTGCAGAACCAAATTATACAAATTTTGCTTGCACACTACAATCATGGAGACACATAGGTTCGTATAAGGGCTATATAAAAAATACGGTAGGATATGATGAGTCAAGTCAGTTTTCTTTTAGATTCATAGGAGCAATAAGAAAAAATGTTTGGAAAAGTGCTATTATATTAAATTCAGAAATTATTTACATGATCAGGGCAGTTGAACACTTCAGAGGGACTCTCCGGCGTTGGGTCCCATGGTGAAGCTTTTTTGTGGGCCAAACCCATGCACGTGTAGGCACAAATGTGTGCACAATTTTGCAGTGAAATTGAAGTGTTACCTGCAAAGTTGTGTACTTCTGGTTAAAGGGGTTGTCCACTCCCCGAACAACCCATTCTGAATTCCTTGTATTTTCCCCCAGTAAAATAATGACACTTCTACTCACTTCCGAGGCTGGCGCCATTTCAATGATGTCGGCACTGGCTCTTCTGGGGATCGCGTAACATTGTTATGTCACGTGATTACTATAGCAAATCAGTACTGGCTTCACTCTCCTCTCCTAAGGAAGTAATTGACATCTGGAGGAAGGGAGTGCTGTGGCTACTCTCCATCTTCCTCCGGATGTCTTGATTTGTCAGAAGGAGGGGAGAGTGAAGCCATCGCTGATTGACTGCAAGGATTATTATGTCACGAGATCCCTGAGAGAGCTAGTGCCGACACCGCTGGAATGCTGCCAGCACCGGAAGGTGAGTATAAGTGTTATTATTTTACTGGGAATGGGGTGAAACATCGAGATTTAGAAGGGATTGTCCGAATAGTGGACAACCCCTTTAAAATAGTCTTCCACGACACACTGCAGCAAAATGACGGGGCCCTTTCATCCATATGAGATAATGACCTGAATAATTGAAATTGAAAAATAGGTTTTCAATGCTAAAATATTTATTAAAGAAAAACTTTAGAAAAAAATAACTTTTCAGTCTCATCCCAATGTTATATGCTCACTTTAAATTTAAAATCTGTATGGATGTTTTGTGTTTTCAATTGGAAAAAGGGAGGAAAATTGGATAAATAACATGATTGGAAATTTATTGTCTACCACTAATGTGTTCTAAAAGGAAATCATTCAATTTAGTATCGATTTTTTGATGCCATTACTAGCCAGAGCCACAATTGTGTAATTGTGGTGGACATGGTCAAACCTGGTAGGAGTGGATTTATATTGTGTGAATGTTTTGGTGTAAGTTGGGTTTTCGGAGCAATTAGTAAGATCTGTCTTCAATCATTCACACAAGTCTATCCTCTTTACATTCATCGTGATGCAAAAATTGTCAGTTATGACCACGACACGGCTCTCACGAATGAAAGATGGGAGTCCTAAAATAACTCCTCGGCTTAGCTGTTTCTGTAACCCCCACAGATATTACGGGACTGTTTTTGTTGTTATTGCAACTAATAATTATTTTTGTGCTTTTCTATGCTTGATTGGTCTGGTGTTTTATTTAATTTTCATTACTGGTGGCCTCCTGTTGGCTAGGCGGTATGGTGTCTGGAAAAGTTGGTCCTGGCACGCTGTTGTTGGGAATCTGCTGTTGCTGAGCTCTCTTTTAGGGAAGAGGCATTGGCATATGTCTGTCAAATATCATGCAAAATTGAGGAACCAAGATTAAGCTGTGAAAGATGTTCCAGCGTGTGATCGGGAGCCTGAGGAAAGAGGCTGCCAAAAATTGGTTGGGGGCTTGGGACAGGAAGTTGTGGAGAGGGATCTCTCAGCGAAACTTAGAATCTTCAGGAGTCAACAATAGAGTTTTACGTTTAGATACCTGCTGAGGAGAGGGCGATTACTGTTATGATCTGCTACAAGCACTAAGGAAAGACAGGAGATCTGTCCCTGCAATAGAACTAAGCTGGATCCCTACGATGTAACGGGGAACCTGATCCTGCGATCAGACCCGCTAAAGTCCTCGGCTAGTCTGAACGAAGACCTATAGATGTGAGGAAGGGATCCCTACAAGAACTAGGGACTGGGAGAAATATGGACACCTCCTAGCAGAAACTGTAGCAGAAATAAGACAAACAAACAACATAGAACATAGAGGTCCGAAGACCTAGCAAAACTGACTGAGAAAGGAACAGAGCACCAAGCTAGCTCAAGAGTAGAAATTACAATGAAGTCCAGCAAGGCCAGGAGGGCGGAGCCGGATTAAATAGGCAAAAAAGGTCATGTGACCAGCAAACTAGAAAAAACCGAACAGGAGAGTTCTAACAGTACCCCCTCTTCTAAGAGGATCCTCCGGATCCCCTAGGCCCGGACTTATCAGGAAACCTCCTGTGAAACGCTCTGACAAGTCTGGAAGCAGAAACATCATCTGCCCTCACCCACGAGTTATCCTCGGGTCCAAAACCCTTCCAAGCGACGAGATACTGCAAACTCCCTCTATACCGTCTAGAATTTAGGATGCGGGAAATTTCATATTCCCCGTCCTCCACCACCGGAGGAACAGTGGCAGAGGCGTCACCATCCGACACATCAGCTCTTTTCAACAGAGAAACATGAAACACCGGATTAATCTTCCAGGAGGTAGGAACCTCCAACCTAACAGCAGATTGGTTAACTATCTGAAGCACCTTAAAGGGCCCTACAAACTTGGGACCCAATTTTTTAGAAGGAATCCTCAATCGCAGATTCTTAGAGGACAACCAAACCATGTCACCAATAGCAAACGAAACCTCTTGCCGTTTCCTATCAAAGTACCTCTTAGATTTTTTATTAGCCTCCTGAAGATTACCACGCACATCCGTCCAAACTCTCTCCAAATCACCGGAAAAACTCTCCTCCTCAGGAACAGCCGATACCAATTGGGAGAATGACCCAAAAGACGGATGTCTCCCAGAACAACAAAAAAAAGGCGAACACCCAGCAGAAGAGGATGTATGGTTGTTAACACTAGGACTACTAGACTCGTGACCCCGCCTAGAACTACTGAAAGGAGTAATTTTGACTCCTTGCTTGTTTTCGTTTATTTTTAGAGTTTCATTTGTGGTTATTTATTAATAATTATATTTTTTGTAATGTATTATTATTGTGAGATCCAACAGTAAAGCTTTTGATTGTTTTTTTTCTGCTTTTCTTATTTTTCTACAGAAAATAACAATAATTATAATAGACGTTTTTCAAACATTTTTTTTTATTCAAGTGCACACATATAAACAACAACTGAAGAACAAAAAGCAGAGAAAATGTAGGTGGAGGAGCATAAAAATGAAAATATGGCGCAGAATTCACCTTCTAAACATTTGGTGTTTCGCATTTTAGGCATTGCCTTTGATTTATGGCAGTACATTGCCCACACAAAGACTTACCACAAGTCTTACAATTTCCGACAGATCTATTTTTCTTGCACTTTTCTTTGATCTGGCAAAATTTTGTTTGAACCATCACTTCTGAGCATGTAGAAACTTGGGACGTGGAACCCTTTTCCCTATCTGTGACATAAGGACCACTCAACTCTCTCACAAGCGTTTGCAAAAATGCCTTGCGTGACATTTTTTGGTGGGTAATCTCCTTGAATATTATCCATGCATTTATACCCGCAAAGTCTAAGGCATTTTCAAATGCATGAACAGGCCATCTCCTTGTGCATGTTCGTGTGGTATATTTTCGTGCCATCTGATCCACTACATCTACTCCATATTTTGTTTCATTGGAAAACTTTACCGTTTCTGGAGTTTTTTTAGCGGAATCAGACGCAACAACAACATCTGGATGGACGGAACTCAAAATGACAACATTTTTGTTGGGCTTTCCTTGATATACTGTAAGTGTAAAATTGTCTTCATTTCTAAACACTTTAGTGTTGTACAATTCCTCTTTCATGGATTTTATTTCTTTAGGCACTTCTCGCCTTATCTTGTTCAGTGTTCCCACGATGGTTGTTCCTTTGCTTTTTAGCTGTTTAGCTAATTTTACTGAAGTAAAATAATTATTGGTTGTAACATTGCGACCTTTTTTCAAAAACGGGTCCAATAACTTCATTACCACATGGTCAGCTAAACGGTCCTCAGCACGGCGTGTGTCATCTTTGCCTAGATAAGGGAAGCCATTTGCCAGATATTTGCTCCTCTTATCAACAGCTAGCCAATATTTGTGGCCATATTTATCTGGTTTGGAAGGCATGTACTGCGTGAATGGACACCTAGTTTTGCTTGGGAAAAGTTGCTCAACCACCGTTATGTATGGGCCAGGTTTGTAACACGCAATACAATTTTCAATAAACCTGTCCCACACAGTAGAAAATAGAGCAAACTTGTCCGTTTGCAGTCTCTCCGATCGAGTAGATTTCTCATCAAATCTGAGAAACCTCATAATTTCAACAAAGCGGTCCCTAGACATTGTCGCTTTGCAAAACGGTATTCCCCAGTCATTACACCAAATACTGCTAATCGAGTGACGGTTCGTGCCAGATATTCCACGAGCATAGAATATCGCAATGAATGCATCTAGCTCCTCATCAGATAGAGTAAACTGTAAATTATTGTTCCTGCATGCTTCTGCAAGCGTACAGTTCTTTATATGTGTCAATATATATGAATCAAAAAATAAACGCCATGCGCTCAAAGGACTATCGATAATGATATTTCTTCTGGCGTATCCTGTAGGGCCAGGTGCTTCTCGAAGAATATTTTGGCTGTCACGCCTACCAGGCAAGTGTTCTCCAATTTCAACAGGTTTCCATTGAATACCATCCGCTGAAACTAGTATTCCTTCAGATTCGCCTTCTCTGGTGTTTGTTGTTGCATTACCTTCGCCGCCATCGTTATCTGTTGTTCTTTCATTTCTGGGACGTTTTGCTGATTTTTTCTGTCCACGACCAGGAGGATGGTCACGAGGCAACATAACTGCATGAGCCCGATCCCCAGTTGATGTGCTTGGAATATCTGTAAAAAAGTTGATGAATATTTAGAATTTTTGTTTTGTAAGGGTCCGTGCACACTGGCTGGATTAGCGGCGGAATATCCGACCGGATATTCTCACCACAATCCGGCCCGTACCTGCCCGCTCAGGTACAGAGCGGAGTTTCATACCTGAAGCTCCGCTCCGAACCCCGGGCTGGAGCCGCTGTCTGGGACGGAGCCGTGCTCGCGCGTAAGCAAGCGCTGCTCTGTCCCTGACAGCGGCTACAGCCCGGGGTTCGGAGCGGAGCTTCAGGCATGAGCGGGCAGGTACGGCCTGTATTGCGGCAAGAATATCCAGATGGCTATTCAGCCAGAATTCTGCTGGTGTGCACAGGCCCTAACTCAGTGTGTGGAAGAACAAATAAATACACATAACTACTTACCTTCTGGATTTGTTCCTTCTGAGTCTTCAGATTCACTTGATATGTTCTGAGGAATGAAATCTTCATCACTGTCAGAATCAAATACATGTTCCTGCAATTCGGATTCCGATTCATCCTCCGGTATGGATTGCAAAGTAGCCAGAATATCCTGAGGCTTTATCAAACGTCTTCTCTCCATATTCCTCACAAATTCCATAATTCTATATAGTTCCCTGCTGAAAAATAGAAATGAAATGAAAACTAAAAGAAATAATAACTGTTCTGCCACCTTCAAAAGTAGGTGGGCTGAATCAGTTGACAGACAGCTAAACTATTTCATAACAATTCATACCTGTATGAGTCTTCAGAGCTCGTATGTCTGCGTCTGTTCTCTTTGTCTCTTCAGCTGAACTGAAAGTAAAGTTACTATCCAGAATACTGTCTCCTGCTAGGACCTTAGAAAAACACCACCCTTCATTAGCATAAGATAAGAGCCTAGAGTAAACAAGCTATTTTGTTCAGCATTACACAGTAATACAAGCAGGTAAAACACAAGGAAAATGTGAAAAGTTGACATGTAAATTGAACTAAATCTATATGAACATCGGAGTAAATAAGACAGAGTGAAAAAATTATGCACAAAACTTTATAGCAACATTTAGTGACAAAAGGACCTCAAAATATAGTAGGGAGTCAAAATGACTCCCTTCAGTAGTTCTTGGTAAATTTTGAAAAAAACGCGCAAATTTTTCACCAAAATTATTTATTCTCACAAAATCTTTTTTCACATCATATTTGAGGAAAAGTCACCGAGTTTCAAGCCGGAATTCTGAAAAATGTAGTCACAGAAGAGAAATAAAAAACGAAAGGAGTCACCATCCGACACATCAGCTCTTTTCAACAGAGAAACATGAAACACCGGATTAATCTTCCAGGAGGTAGGAACCTCCAACCTAACAGCAGATTGGTTAACTATCTGAAGCACCTTAAAGGGCCCTACAAACTTGGGACCCAATTTTTTAGAAGGAATCCTCAATCGCAGATTCTTAGAGGACAACCAAACCATGTCACCAATAGCAAACGAAACCTCTTGCCGTTTCCTATCAAAGTACCTCTTAGATTTTTTATTAGCCTCCTGAAGATTACCACGCACATCCGTCCAAACTCTCTCCAAATCACCGGAAAAACTCTCCTCCTCAGGAACAGCCGATACCAATTTGGAGAATGACCCAAAAGACGGATGTCTCCCAGAACAACAAAAAAAAGGCGAACACCCAGCAGAAGAGGATGTATGGTTGTTAAGAGCAAATTCAGCAAGTGGCAGAAACTCAGACCACCCCTCTTGATTGTCTGCCACAAAGCAACGCAAGAACTGTGCAACATCCTGGTTCTTTCTTTCTGTCTGGCCATTAGACTCAGGATGATATCCGGATGAAAACGACAAATGAACTCCCAACCTGTCACAAAAGGCACGCCAAAAACGAGCCATGAACTGAGGTCCCCTATCAGAAACAATGTCAGTAGGAACGCCATGTAGTCTGACAATTTCCTTGACAAAGGCCTTAGCGAGTGTCTTAGCGCAAGGCAGTTTGATGAAGGGAACCAAGTGACACATCTTGCTAAAACGGTCCACGACCACCCAGATGACTGTGAAACCCTCAGAGGGGGGAAGGTCAGTAATAAAGTCCATAGCCAGATGTGTCCAAGGTGCACTAGGAACCTCCAGAGGGCAAAGCAACCCCGCTGCAGGAGTATGTGAAGACTTAGATCTAGCACACACAGTACATTGACGCACCCACTTAATGACTTCCTTCTGCCATCCAGGCCACCAAAAACTGCGACCCACAAGTCTCTTAGTCTCAGAAATTCCTGGATGACCTGCCAACCGAGACTCATGACACTCTACAAACAAATCTCTCCTAAAGGTCCTAGGCACAAACAACCTCCCATGGGGAGTGTTAGATGGGGCATTCTCCTGAGCTTTAAGAATCTCATCCTCCAAAACGGAGTCCAAAGCAGCAATCACAACACCTTCTTGTAAAATGCTCTCCTCCTCCTCCTCAGCACCGACCATGGGAGAAAAGCTGCGAGACAAAGCATCAGCTTTAACATTCTTGGTACCCGGGATGTAAGTAACGGAAAAATTAAACCGCGAGAAAAAAAGTGCCCACCTAGCCTGACGGGCATTCAAGCGCTTGGCAGCATCAAGATAGATCAGATTTTTATGATCAGTGAAAACCTGAATGGGAAATTCAGCACCTTCCAAGAGATGACGCCAGTGTTCAAATGCGAGTTTAATAGCCAGCAATTCCCGATTACCAATATCGTAATTAAGTTCAGTCTCAGAAAATTTTTTTGAAAAAAAAGGCACAGGGATGTACTCCATCCTTGCTTTCCTGAGACAACACCGCACCGACCCCCACAGAAGAAGCATCAACCTCAACCAAAAACGGCTTAGTCACATCAGGCTGCATAAGGATGGGAGCAGAGGTGAACCTCTCCTTTAGAAACACAAAAGCTTCAATGGCCTCAGTAGTCTACTGAACCGCATTAGCACCTTTCCTGGTGAGATCGGTCAGTGGTTTGACAATAATAGAATTTTTTTTTATGAATTTTCTGTAATAATTGGCGAAACCCAAAAACCTCTGTATCGATTTCAAACCAATAGGCCTAGGCCATTCCTGAACCGCCTGAACCTTCACCGGGTCCATCTCAAAGCCCTCGCTGGAGATAATGTAGCCCAAAAAACTAATTCTCTGTACAGCGAACTCACATTTCTCTAGCTTAGCAAAAAGCGAATTGTCCATTAATAACTGTAAAACCTCACGTACGCTCCGCCAATGAGACTCCAGATCCGGCGAATAAATCACAATGTCATCCAAATACACAACCACATTTTTGCCGATCAAAGGTCTAAGGATGTCATTAATAAGATTCTGAAAAAATGCTGGAGCATTGGTAAGACCAAAAGGCATAACCAGATTCTCAAAATGACCCACAAGAGTGTTAAAAGCAGTCTTCCATTCATCACCCTCCTTCATGCGCAACAAATTGTATGCCCCCCGGAGATCAATTTTAGAGAACCACTTGGTCCCCACTAACTGGTTAAACAAATCAGGAATCAATGGCAGTGGGTAAGGATTGCGTACAATAATTTTATTAATCTCACGAAAGTCCAGACAAGGACGTAAACCGCCGTCCTTTTTTTTAACAAAAAAAAATCCAACAGCCACAGGAGACTTGGAAGGCCTAATGCGACCGGCGGCCAAGCTTGTCTGTATGTATTCCTCCAAAGCCTTTCTCTCAGGAATAGTAAGATTAAATAAACGACTTTTAGGAAGAGTCGCTCCAGGGACAAATTCAATGGTACAATCATAGTCTCTATGGGGAGGCAAAATTTGCGATTCTTTCTCAGAAAAAAATTTCCAAAAATCCTGAATAGGTACAGGTAATTCCCCTTTATCCACAGCAGCAATGCGCCTGTTACAACACTGGTCATAACACTTAGGGCTCCAGGACTTAATTTCATTGGTAGACCAATCTAGTACAGGATTGTGCAATTTTAACCAGGGTAACCCCAACACTACTGGAGAAGGCAAATTATTTAATACTACCAAATCCAAATTCTCTTGATGAATACCATTAATAGTGAAGGGAAATTCACAGACCTTGTGAGTAACACATTTCAAGGGAGTGCCATCGACAGAAACCACAGCAATAGGGGATGACAAAGGTTTGGGTTTTAATTTAAGTTTTTCCAGGAACCCCCCATCAATCACATTTAGAGTAGAACCACAATCCACAAATACCCGAAATTCAATTAATTCTTCCTGAGCAGTGGTAGTAGCAGAAAGAAGTACACCCTTAGTATTTAAACAGGCTATACGGGCATAACTGACCTTTTTTTTTTCTTTGTTCACACGAAGCACACAGTTCCTAATGAAATGATCAGATCCACCGCAATAAAAGCACAAACCTTCAGAAAATCTGCGGCCTTTTTCCTGAGAGCGGGGTGACATCGCCCCAATCTCCATCGGCTCTCCAATGTCAGTACAGACCCTCTCAGGACTCGGAGCTGACATGGCAGAGGATTTACTCTCATTAACCCTTGCACGCAGTCTCCTGTCCACCCATATAGCTAATTGCATTGCCTCCTGCAAGTTTCCAGGTGAAGGATAAGCAATCAGCAGATCCTTAACCCTTTCACCTAGCCCCGCAAGAAACAAACTTTTCAAAGCTGAATCGTTCCTCCCTACCTGAGCAGACCACCGACGGAAGTGAGTGCAATAATTTTCCACATTACCTGATCCCTGTCTCAAACGTCTTAATTCAGACTCAGCAGATGAGACACGATCAGGATCATCATACAACAACCCCAAAGCAGAAAAAAAACTATCCACTGATCTAAAGCACGGATCACTAGGTTGGAGAGAAAAGGCCCATCCCTGAGGTTCATTGCGCAAAAGTGACATTATGAACCCTATGCGCTGTGATTCATCACCAGAGGATCCGGGTCTTAAACGAAAATACAATAAACAAGCATTTTTAAAGGAAAAAAATCTTGTTGTTCACCAAAAAATAGATCAGGCAGACGTACCGTTGGCTCCACAAAATGTGCTCAAGAACAGCTACTCACGTGTTGTTGGAGCTCGGCCACCTCCAGAGAGAGTCCCTGCAGGCGTTGAGCCAAATCCTGAACCGAGACCATGATGGAAACTGGAGGTCTTTCCTTAGAGAAATTTATTTAGTTTTTTTTTGGCTGGACTTACTGTTATGATCTGCTACAAGCACTAAGGAAAGACAGGAGATCTGTCCCTGCAATAGAACTAAGCTGGATCCCTACGATGTAACGGGGAACCTGATCCTGCGATCAGACCCGCTAAAGTCCTCGGCTAGTCTGAACGAAGACCTATAGATGTGAGGAAGGGATCCCTACAAGAACTAGGGACTGGGAGAAAGATGGACACCTCCTAGCAGAAACTGTAGCAGAAATAAGACAAACAAACAACATAGAACATAGAGGTCCGAAGACCTAGCAAAACTGACTGAGAAAGGAACAGAGCACCAAGCTAGCTCAAGAGTAGAAATTACAATGAAGTCCAGCAAGGCCAGGAGGGCGGAGCCGGATTAAATAGGCAAAAAAGGTCATGTGACCAGCAAACTAGAAAAAACCTAACAGGAGAGTTCTAACAATTACGACTCAACTGGATTGAATCAGTTTATCTGGAATATCCTAGTGTGATAGCAGTGTCAGTTTAGCTGGAAATTAAAGTCACCACCACAAGCCCACTAGTTCAGACTGCTTAGGTCTTACTACTGTGGACTGACTGTATTATGCCCTTTGGCATCAATTTTTGCTTCTATAACTCATGAGAGCAAGAAAATAAAAAAAAGTTTATCCGCAGCAAACTGAACTGTGTCCGCAACATTCTTAGGAAATAAACCTAGCCCTTACACCTTACACACTGACCACTTCCAATTATTAAATGGGACAGAGGTGAGATTCCACCATCAGACGTTTATAACCTCTTATACAGAAAAATTATGTTATTCTTGCAGGTTTTTTTTTAAAGTTTCATATGACCAGGGTCAAGACATTAGATTATGCCCTAATTCAGTGCTCTTCTACCATGGTTTTAGGAGTCACACGTGGATTTTAAACTCCTGGCATGTGACTACCCAGCTTTAACTGATGCAGATATGAAACTAATGGCATCAGAAAGGATATATCATTGCTAATACCTTTATGGTTTTGCTGTGGCACAAAGTAACAGATAAAGGTAGGTCATCATTATCAAATTGGTGGTGGTTCTCCCCCTCTCAAGTTCATTGTAATAGGAGCTTGGCAATGGCCACTAGACAGTAGACGGAGCAGTGTTGTTTCGACTTCAGTCACTGTATACATCTGTCCACTCCCAGAATTGACAACAACCAATCAATGGGGATCCAACACCTGGCAGTGACCACCCAACATTCTAGGGATAGGTATCAATATCATAAGGCCGGAAAGCCCCTTTAACACTTGGATAGAAGCCATGTCACTAGGTCACGACTTGTTACTTGTTCTTATTCTTCAGTAAATACATATCCACCCTCACAAACATCCCAACCTTCAGGAGTCCAAAAAAAAGAAAAAAGCTTAGGATTTTTGTGTCGATGAAAAAAAGATGCCTAAAAGGAAAAAAGAAAAAACATATGTATCCTGTTCTGGAAATGGATAGGATGTCCCTAATGTTTGGATTGTGAATAGCGGAATTTAGGAGAGAACACAGTGTGACAGCTCTATGCCCGGAGAAAATTCTTCCTCATCTTTTTTTTTTTTTTTAACAATATACATTATTTTGCCTTTACAATCACGGCTTTTTTAGTTTTGCTTACTGGAATGCAGAACAAGCTGAATAAACTGTTATTATGGTTAATAGACCTAGAATATATTATATAACCATACAAGTCCAAATTTATGCGTGAAAATAATTTACTGTAATTTTAATTAGTCTAAATTTCTGGGCTGATTAAATTCTGATAAAGAGCATCTGTACAGAGCGAGCTGTCAAAGTGTCGGGGGGTGGATATAGCTGCCATTCACAAGACTGTGAGTGGTGACTGGAGCTGCGTCGGCACGCTTCTATAACTGAAAGTCAGCGCTTCCTGGGAGGAATAAAGTTAGTTTTCTCCCAGTAGCTGCTCTTTCAGTAAAGTGGCCAGACAGCATTGGAAAGGTATTAAACTGCAGATTAACCCCATATCTGCAGGTTAGAAGCATTTGAAGAAATGACAGGTTCCCTTTATGTGAAAAAAATCTGTCTATTTGGAGCCACTAAAGGGAGCATAGGAGCTTTCTGCATGCTGCTTATTATTGCATTAAAGAGGTTGTCTCACTAGAGACTGGAGGTTAGCAGCTAATTGAACAACGTTCACTTCTTTGACCTACAAAAACAATTGATTTTGCCAGAAAATGCAATTGCCGACCAAATATTTTCCCTGAAAAATATTATAAATATTGATAAATGGCCATCCAGGTAAAACAAGGTTGGCCAAGAACCATAAGTACGGTAGTTCTTTAGAGGAAGGTCCCAAACAGGGAGACATGTAGTTGCCTTTGGGGTACCAAGAGCTGAGCTGTAGCACCAAAGTTCCGTCATTACACAGTGTATGGAGCTGTGATGTTCCTGCTCGATGCACAGTATATTTTTGGTAGACATGAGACAAATTAACAACTGATCTGTAGGCGTGCAGGTTATCATTAATATTAAAGTCAAGAAATAAATCACCGACTTTCACACTTTAGTTCGAGTGTTGTAAAGAGTAAATCAAATCTTTATAGAACTATGCAAATTACAGGAAGGGTTAAGCAGAATTAAACTAAATTGCTGTGTAGATCATCCACTGACAATAAATAAAACATTTGCTAAACCTCCTAAATATACAATTCCATGCAAATGGCAACCATCTGGTTTAAAATTTCTTCTGCAGCAGGACAACGACCCCAAACACAAAGCCAATGTCATTAAGAAATATCTTAAGAGTAAAGAAGAACAAGGAGTCCTGGAAGTGATGATGTGGCCAAACAGATCTCTGATTGCAGCATCAAGTCTATGTGGGATTACAAGAATGATTTGCACAAGTGACATCCTCAGTAGATCTGTGGTTAGTTCTCTGAGATGTTTGGAACAACTTCACTGCCGAGATCCTTCAAAAACTGTGTGTAAGTACCTAGCACTGTACATTTTTGGAGTGAATGAAAATAAGCAATCCCGCCAATGTTTTTTTTTCGTGTGTGTGTTTTTTTAATGCAATTTCAGCTAAATTGACATTTTTTTATACAAGTCCTTATGATATATATGCATATGTTGGACTTAATAGCACAATTTTTTGTTGGAGCGGGTTAAAGAGCAGCAAAAAGAGATTCTGTGTGTCCTAGACATAGCAGTGTGTAGGCTTTTCTTGGCGTGTCTCTCGAACTTGCATGTTTTATTGGTGGTAGATGAGTTTTTCCCATACAGATACGCCTGTAGTCACATTTTATTTACTATAAAATACAAGAAAGAAATTGTGATGCAAAAACTAATCATAGTGGAGTCTTGGCTCGCAGCCAAAAATAAGGAAGGAGATGAACATATTTTTCTTTGTAGTGTCCCTATAGAAAATTATTTCCTTAAAGTGACATTTTTATTCTCTAGAGAGACAGGACAAAGACTGCAGAATTTTTATGGTATGGTATGTTAGAAAATGCCACACTACCATTACAATGTTGGCCTTCTCTGGCCCATGTAAGTACCATGTAAGTACAGGTGCAAACAAGCAACCTCCCAAAAATTTCCAGAAACAGCCCACAAAATGCCTACTTATGGGTTGGGTTGGCCGAAATCCCACCACTTAAGTAGTCCCGACCACTTAATTGCCTTTGCAAAATCAGGACTGTTGGTAAATATATATCTGCATCAACACCTAACAAGATAGGTGATCACAGTCCAATCCTGAGGTAGGAATTTTTGTCATCTGCTATTGCTAGTAATAATCTGTCAAACATCATAACATGATCACGAGGTGCACGGCTCCATTACTGTTCCAATTGGTGGGGTCCTGGAGATTGGATCCCATTAATAAAACATTGAGGACCCTTTTAACTGTTAGCTCCAATGACTTCATTACATGCAGTCTTAGACTTTACCCATCGAAAGTCAACTTTTGAGCACAAAACACACTGCTATATGGCAAATCATTAAAAAAATGTTTGAGCAAGAAGATTTCAAGAGACTCGGGCAAGGTCTCGATGGCGGTCTATGTATGAATCATGGAACATTTGCAGTAAGTATTATATTGATTTATAAGTTACTGTACAGTGTTCTGATTCCAATATAACCTTCATTGATTAAAGAAGCACTCCTCCTCCTATCATAGTTTTTATTTTCTTAATATATTGCAATCATATTATATAGCACTGTGTACTTACACTTGCTCACTTTGCCTTTTTACCCAGATAATTCTTCTCTTTTCCATTAGGTCTATGACATCACATGATTAAAAACTGACTTGCTGAATTGTAGGTCTAATGATGACTCATGCAGGTAAAAGAGACTTCTTGTTTCTACATATGGCTTAGAAGGAGTCAGCTAGTCTGTTTTCAATCACGTGATGTCATAGACCTAATGGAAAAGAGAATAATTAACTGGGTAGAAAGGCAAAGTGAGCAATTGTAAGTACCCAGTGCTAAATAATATGACTGCAATCTATTAAGAGGTTAACGACTTTGGTAGAAGGAGTGCTTCTTTAATGTCTTTGATGTCTACAGTTGTCTTTAGTCCTTCACATTTGGGTTTATATTAGTTTTATTTATGTAACTCAGCATTTACTCTGATGTCTGGGAATGGAACAGCTGTAAGACATCGCTGCTGTTTGTCATGCCTGACAAGCAGTTTTCTTGGTTTCCATGTTTATTTGGGTATATTTTAGTAGAAATCCTGACTACTGAAGAAACCAGTATGTCAGACTATTTTCACCAACATTTTCTAACTCAAAAGTGGATGTAAAGGTCTCATTTTTTGTTACTATTTATAATCACTGTTTATGTACAGGACACCTAAGACTCTAAAGCTCGGCTCTCGGCATTCTTTTTCCTCTTTTGTTACTGGACAGAGATGTCAAATTGTCATCAGTTTTCACCTTTTGTCTGTCACCCATTGATCCCTAAAATCATAACAGAACTGGTAAAGCTTTATATAAGATAACACACCATACACATAACTAGTATTGCCATTGTACACCTATATAACACCATCATGCACCTAAATAAGATCACTATAATAGACACATCAATAGTACTTCTAGACTCATTTTAGTACTGTGCTTGGTTGCTGTGGGTCCAACCAGTGGAACACCCCAACAATCTCAAGAATGGGGTTCTGGCGATACAGTGTAAAATCTTAATGAGCCAAACGATTCGATTTGTTAATCCAAGAGAAATACCTTATTGTGTTTTATTAGAGATTGCTAGCTGTGTTTTATTAATGTTCTGCTTGCTCGTCAGTTTATGTACACTAATTTAACTTGTAAAGTGTCCAGCATTCCACTAATCTCATTACTATCTCAGGAGCCTCTAACCATTGTTCAAAAATCATCTAGGCCCATTGTGTAAGTGTTGAAAGAAGATCCGGCAGAGCCTTCACCACAGGGAGTCTCACATGTAGACCCAGGTGATGTGGTCGACCTGAGAAAGATATCTCCACTAATGCACACTTAGCTTTGGGGGAGGGGGAGGATGAGGGCACTTCTGCTATTCAGGGGGCTGAGCCCAGAGAAGCAGAAGTGACATGTATTTTTGTAGCAGTCAGACTTGGAAAGGTGAATCAAAGAGCATCAGATAGACTTTACAAGGAGAATGAGAGACATCCTTCAGGACAGTAGATGGATTGCACGGCATTACCCAAAGAGACACAGATTTGGATTCTATATGATTCTAGTCTAAGGGTATCGTCCCTGACTGGAAAGATACGGAACTGCTCCATTTGACAATCAGAGATATAGATACATTTTGGAGAGACCAGGGTGCGACAAGGTCTCACTTTGCCCTATGGATATGTTGTTTGGGGTTGCCTGGAGGGACCCACCAGTCATCTGGCCCCATGGAAACTCTCGGAGAGGCCAGGTTGGGACTCTCGGGTCTCCTGGCCTTGTACCTTGATGGACTGCTAGCTTCCTAAATGTTAGAACCCTCCTGTTTGTTTTTTCCATCTTGTGTTTTGCAGTCACGTGACCATCTGCCTATATATTCCAGCTCCGCCCTTTTGGCTGTGCTTGACTTCAGTGTTTGATTGTTTCTCTATCCAGGAGCTTCGGTGCCTTTCTCTGTCAGTTCTCTTGGTCCTACTTGGACCTCTAGTACCTTTTTGTCAGTTTATCTTTTGTGTTCTGCAACAACTTCTCTGTTTAGGAGGTGTCCCATTTTTGTCCCAGTCCTTAGTTCTTTTAGGGACCCCTCCCCTTATGCTATAGGTCTTCGTTCAGACTAGCCGAGGACTAAGGCGGGTCTGTTCGCTAGGAACAGGCAGCCCGCTACATCGTAGGGATTCAGCTTAGTCTTACCGTAGGGACAGCTTTCCCCTATCTTTCCTTAGTACTTGTTGCAGATCATAACAGTAAGTCCAGCCCAAAAACCTAAAAGGAAAGAAATTCAGGGATCAGCATGGTTTCCATCCATGATTTGGCTCAATGCTTGCAGGGATTGTCTCTGGAGGTGGCCGAGCTACAGCAACACGTGGGTAGCTGTTCTGGAGCGCATTTTGTGGAACCCAAGGTAGGACTGCCTGATGTTTTTTATGGTAAACAGCAAGATTTTTTCTCCTTTAAATATGCTTGTTTGTTATATTTTCGTTTGAGACCAAGGTCCTCTGGGAATGAATCACAGTGCATTGGTTTTATTATGTCACTTTTGAGCAATGAACCACAGGGGTGGGCCTTTTCTCTCCAACCTAATGATCCATGTTTGAGGTCGGTAGAAGAATTTTTTTCTGCTATGGGGCTATTATATGACGATCCTGATCGAATCTCATCTGCTGAGGCAGAACTCAGGCGTTTGAATCAGGGTCAGATGATGTTGAAAATTATTGCACACACTTCAGAAGATGGGCTTCAGAAGTCAAATGGAATGATCCTGCTCTGAAATGTTTATTTCTTGCTGGTCAGAGTGAAATGGTTAAGGATCTGCTAATTGCATTCCCTGTGCCTGAGACTCTGCAGGATGCCATGCAATTAGCTGTTCGAGTGGACAGGAGGCTGAGGTTCAGGCTCAGTGAGGTAAAGACTCCTGTAATGTCAGGTCCTAGTACCCAGAAAATCGGCTCAGACAGCGGAGAACCCATGGAGGTTGGGGCGATGTCACTCCGCTCTCAGGAAAGAGACCGGAGGTTCGCCGAGGGATTGTGTCATTAATGTGGTAAAGCTGACCATTTGATTAAGTATTGTGAACTTCGTTTAAGTAAAGAAAAATAAAAGGTTAGGTACACCCGTATTGCTTGTTTACGCTCTGCAGGAGCATTTATTTCAGGGAGTACTACTTTGCAGGAAGATTTGATTGAATTTCAGGTATTTGTGGATTGTGGTTCAACACTTAATGTAATTGATAAAGGTTTTTGGAAAAACTGAACTTGAAATCCAAACCTTTGTCATCATCTATTTCTGTGATTGCAATTGATAACACTCCCTTGAAATGTATTACTCACAAGGTTGCTGCTTTTCCCCTCACTATCAATGGAGTTCACCAAGAAATTTTGGACTTGGTTGTATTGGATAATTTACCCTCTCCAGTCGTTCTAGGTTTGCCTTGGTTAAAACTGCACAATCCTTTACTGGACTGGTCCACTAATGTGATTAAGTCTTGGAGTCCGAAGTACTATGATAAATGTAGTAATGGGCGCATTGCGGCTGTGGAAAAAGGGGAATTACCGGTACCTATTCAAGATTTTTGAAGGGTTTTTCCAGACTAGGAGCCGCAAGTTTTACCTCCTCATAGGGATTATGATTGTGCCATTTAGTTTGTTCCGGGAGCTGCTCTTCCCAAGAGTCGATTGTTTAATCTGACTATCCCTGAAAGAAAGGCCTTGGAGGAATACATACAGACTAGCCTGGCTGCTGGTCACATTAGACCTTCTAAGTCGCCTGTGGCAGTTGGATTTTTCTTTGATAAAAAAAAGGACGGGGGTTTACGTCCATGTTTGGACTTTCGTGAAATTAATAAGATTACCGTACACAATTCCTACCCATTGCCGTTAATTCCTGACTTGTTTAACCAGTTAGTGGGGGCCAAGTGGTTCTCTAAAATTGATCTCCCGGGGGGGCATACAATTTGTTACGAGTGAAAGAGGGTAATGAATGGAAAACTGCTTTTAACAGTCCGGTAGGTCATTTTGAGAATCTGGTGATGCCTTTTGGTCTTACCAATGCACCTGCATTTGTTCAGAACCTTATTAATGACATCCTGAGACCTTTGATTGGTAAGAATGTGGTTGTGTATTTGGATGACATTTTGATTTATTCACCAGATCTAGAGTCCCATTGGCAGAGTGTATGTGCAGTTTTGCAGTTATTGAGTGATAATTCACTCTTTGCTAAACTGGAGAAATGTGAGTTCGCTGTGCAGAAAATTAGTTTTTTGGGCTACATTGTCTCCAGCAAGGGCTTTGAGATGGACCCTGTGAAGGTTCAGGCTGTGCAGGAATGGCCTAGGCCTATTGGTTTGAAATCTATACAGAGATTTTTGGGTTTTGCCAATTATTACAGGAAATTCATTAAGAATTTTTCTGTAATTGTTAAGCCTCTAACCGATCTCACCAGGAAAGGTGCGAATATGGTCCAGTGGACTACTGAGGCCATTGAAGCATTTAAGTATCTCAAAGAGAGGTTCAGTTCTGCCCCTATCCTTATGCAGCCTAATGAGACCAAGCCTTTTTGGTCGCGGTCGATGCTTCATCGGTGGGTGTCGGAGCAGTCTTGTCTCAGGAGAATAGGGATGGAGTACATCCTTGTGCCTTCTTTTCGAAAAAAATTTCGGAAACCGAACTGAATTATGATGTTGGAAATCAGGAGTTGCTGGCTATTAAACTTGCGTTTGAACATTGGCGTCATTTTTTGGAAGGTGCTAGATTTCCTATTCAGGTTTTCACAGATCATAAGAATTTGATCTATCTGGATGCTGCCAAGCGCTTGAATGCCCGTCAAGCTAGGTGGGCACTTTTTTTTTCTCGGTTTCATTTTTCTGTTACCTATATCCCTGGTACTGAGAATGTTAAAGCCGATGCTTTATCTCGCAGCTTCTCTCCTATGGTCGGTGCTGAGGAGGAGGAGAGCATTTTTCAGAAAGGAGTTGTGGTGGCGGCATTGGACTCCGTTTTGGAGGATGGGATTCTGAAAGCTCAAGATGATGCCCCATCTAACACTCCCCATGGGAGGTTGTTCATGCCTAGAACCTTTAGGAGAGATTTATTTGTGGAGTGTCATCCATGAATTTCTGAGACTAAGAGACTTATCAGTCGCAGTTTTTGGTGGACTGGATGGCAGAAAGAAGTCATCAAGTGGGTGCGTCAGTGTACTGTGTGTGCTAGGTCAAAGGCTTCACATACTCCTGCTGCGGGGTTGCTTTGCCCTCTGGTGGTTCCTAGTGCGCCTTGGACGCATCTCACAATGGATTTTATTACTGATCTTCCTGTGTCCGAGGGTTTTACTGTCATCTGGGTGGTCGTGGACTGTTTTAGTAAGATGTGTCATTTGGTTCCATTCATTAAGTTGCCCTGCGCCAAGACACTCGTTAAGGCGTTTGTTAAGGAGATTGTCAAGCTTCATGGCGTTCCCACAGATATTGTTTCTGATAGAGGATCTCAGTTTGTGGCTCGCTTTTGGCATGCTTTTTGTGACAGGTTGGGAGTCCATTTGTCATTTTCGTCTGGGTATCATCCTGAGTCTAATTGACAGACTGAAAGAAAGAACCAGGATGTAGAACAGTTTTTGCGTTGTTTTGTGGCGGTCTGGTGGACAATCAAGAGGTGTGGTCTGAGTTTCTGCCTCTCGCGGAATTTGCTCTTAACAATCATACATCCTCCTCTGCTGGGTGTTCTCCTTTTTTTTGCTGTACTGGGAGACATCCGTCTTTTAGTTCTTTCTCCAAACTGGGGTCGGCGGTGCCGGAGGAGGAGAATTTTTCCGGTGATTTGGAGAGATTTGGACTAATGTACGTTGCAACCTTCAAGAGGCTAACAAGAAGTCCAAGAAGTATTTTGACAGGAAACATGAGGTTTTGTTTGCTGTGGGTGACATGGTTTGGTTGTCCTCAAGGAACCTGCAGTTGAGGATTCCCTCTAAAAAACTGGGTCCTAAGTTTGTGGATCCATTTAAAGTGCCTCAGGTTGTTAACCCGTCTGCTGTTAGGTTGGATGTCCCTACTTCCTGGAAGATTAATCCTGCGTTTCATGTTTCCTTGTTGAAAAAGGCTGATGTATCAGATAGGGATGCCACTGTCACAGTTCCTCCTGTGGTGGAAGACGGTGAATATGAAATTTCTCGTATCTTGAATTCTAGATGGCATAAAGGGAGATTACAGTGTCTTGTCTCTTGGAAGGGTTTCGGTCCCGAAGACAACTCCTGGGTAAAGACGGATGATGTCTCTGCTCCTAGGCTTGTTAAAGCTTTCCACAAGAGGTTTCTGGATAGGCCTGGGCCTGGAGGATACGGAGGATCCTCATAAAAGAGGGGGTACTGTTAGAACCCTCCTGTTTGTTTTTTCCATCTTGTGTTTTGCGGCCACGTGACCATCTGCCTTTATATTCCAGCTCCACCATTTTGGCTGTGCTGGACTTCAGTGTTTGACTGTTTCTCTAGCCAGGTGCTTCGGTGCCTTTCTCTGTCAGTTCGCTTGGTCCTTCTTGGACCTCTAGTACCTTTTTGTCAGTTTATCTTTTGTGTTCTGCAACAACTTCTCTGTTTAGGAGGTGTCCCATTTTTGTCCCAGTCCTTAGTTCTTTTAGGGACCCCTCCCCTTATGCTATAGGTCTTCGTTCAGACTAGCCGAGGACTAAGGCGGGTCTGTTCACTAGGAACAGGCAGCCCGCTACATCGTAGGGATTCAGCTTAGTCTTACCGTAGGGACAGCTTTCCCCTATCTTTCCTTAGTACTTGTTAAAGATCATAACACTAAGCTTGCCGCTACCTTCTCTTTGTGGGGGCTTGCCAGAAGCGGAGGGCCACTGGTTGAGGTAGTTGGCCCTGGAAGTCTCCAAAGTTGCAGCTGTTCTATCCCAGGCGGGCGGAGAAGGAAGGGTGAGACTGTGTAATGTTGTACCATCTTGGGTATTTGCTCGGACTTCTCTGTGTGTTTATTGTCTGCTTTGTGGTTCAATAAAGTATTTTTCTATGCTGTTTTACTCTCACCCTTTGTTGTCTGAGTAGTGTTACGCTCACAGAAAACCCCGGGTCCTCACAGACTCTGTAGAAACCCAAGAACGAGGCTTTGCCCTGTCTTGAATAGAGTGGAAGTGGACATGCTCAGACTTGCTCCATTCTTTGTCATTTGGACTGCTGGAAGCAGCTGAGTACAATGCTCAGATTTGTCCAGCAATCCCATAGACAGTAAATGGAGTGGAGGTGGGGCATGCGTATTTCCATTCCATTTGAGACTAGGACGCAGATCCCCGTTATTTGAGGTCCCAATGGTTGGACACCAAGCATCAGCAAGTTATTCCCCATCCGTTGTGTGAAAAAAAATATGATTGTACTGTCTTAACCAATTATTAAGTTTTTATTATTAAACATGCATCAAAATATGCTCACTCCTCAACACTGAAGTTACAACACCAAGAAGGGAAAATCGTGGAGTTCTGGAAATCACAGGCTGGATTGACATGTTAATGATCTGCAAATAATGAAAAAATGGAAACAAAATTTTCAAAATATCTCGATTTATTCAGCCACACACAAAAATCCCTGCACTTACACGCCTTGGCTGCTATCAATGAGGTTATTAATGGTTGTCTGAAGAATGTTCTACACTTTGGCAATATCCGCTTGCTGTCAGCTGCCTGTGCAGTTGCCAACCAAGGGCGCCCCAGATGTACTTGATGGTAGACAAGTCCGGAGATGCTGCAGGGCATGGTTGCATGTTTCGGCCACGCCGGCTTCTCACGGTAGCACAAGCAATTTGCAGCCTGGCGATATCATATTGAAAAACAGCTCCTGAGACACTTTGGAGAAATGGTTGTGCCACTGGTTCAAGCACCAAATCGATGTAATGCGAGCTGTTAGTGTACCTGGAATCAAGACTAGAGGAATCGGGCTTCCCTACATTATGCCGCCCCACACCATAATCCTGGAAGTAGGACCAGTGTCATATTCCCTTGTGCCCACATGGTCTTGTCAGGTTCGGAGAATGGAACGTAGTGATTCAATCTGAACTGCATGTAAAATTAGATGTAACTAAGTTACATCAGTGTCTACAGATTCATCAGAATGCATCTGCACGACATTGGGCTACGAGCCAGACATCCAGCTACAGGTGTGCCATTGACCTCATGCCTTCACTCTGAAAGGCTATCATGGTGCAGAGCAAAATGGCAATGGCAGATGGAGGTCTACCCACTTCAGAGATGAGTCCCGCTTTTGTCTTGGATGCAATGATAGCCAGAGATTGGTCTGGTGACCACGTGGACAACGTTATGACGAGACGTTACCAAGTTATTGATGGATTAAAAGTTGGCTTGTAAAAGTAATTTCATATAAATATATACACATATACGGTATATCTCCATCTAAGGCAGGGCAATAAGCAGGTTGTAATTTAGAGAAGGGTGTTGTAAACATGAGGATGACTGATTATATGCTCCTAGTTTTGTATCCTATCTAAGCAGACGTATCTCATAGTCCATCTCATATTTCCAAAAGGAGAAAAATTTGCGCAAGTGTTCTGAAATTTTGGGTTGTACAAAGTTTTCCATAATTTGTGAAATAAATGTTTGATTTGTGCTAAAATCAATTCAGGATGAAAGATCTTGTAAAACCTGACCAACCATTTCAAAGACTACAAATAGACCATATTCAGATGTATACGTGTGCTGTCTAAGTCCCAGTAGGTCTTGTGGACATGCTTTCCTTGGGTAGAGACAGGGTCGGACTGGGGTGTCTGGGGCCCACAGGGAGAACTGACTCTAGGGGCCCACCTACTGCCATATGCAAAAATCTGTTATCCGCTATCTCTGTTATAGTGGAGCATTGACTGGCGGCTCCTGCACATCTACTGTGCGACTCTAACTGCGATGTACAGTTACGGTAGTTTGCATTAAATGGGTTCTTTGGTTAAAACAAGTTATCACTAGTGTTGAGCATTCCGATACTGAAATATCGGGTATCGACCGATATTCGCGGTATCAGACTTCCGATACTGAGTTCCGATACTTTTACAATATCGAATACCGGAATCGGAAGTTCCCATAATGCCTGCGCTCTGCAGTGTCTCTGCGATCCAGCCTGTCATCAGAATGCCATCCCAGCGTGGGAGAATTCTCCTGCTCAAGCGCTGAGATTACATTATCTCCCTTACATTACAATTAAATGGAATAGCAGGAATTAATATTTTTTTAACACGTTAATGCCACAGCCAAGGTGGTTGTGGCATTACAGTGGTTGCCCAAATCGATGGGAACAGTGCTCACAGTGAAACATGAAAAGCCGGCAATTCATCAGCGGCATATACCGGTACCCGACAATTTAGAACAGAAAGAATAGAGCTTCACACATAGATTAGATAGATAGAAACATGTCAGTCACATATATAAGAAGTACAGTGACAGTATTGGTTACTGTACTTGTCATTTAGTGTTAAAGGATTTATTTAAAAAAATAATAGTGTTTTCATGCACCGTCTCTTTAAAAAAGCCGGCCGGCAATTCAGCATCGGTACCCGACAATTTAGAACAGAAATATAGAGCATCACACGTAGATTAGATAGATAGAAACATGTCAGTCACATATATATGAAGTACAGTGACAGTGTTGGTTACTGTACTTGTCATTTAGTGTTAAAATAAAGAATTTATAAAAAAAAAAAATTGGAGTGGGGTTCCCCGTAATTTTAGTCTCTAGCGGAGATTAAGCAGACGGCTGGGGCAGATGTTTGAAGCCTGGGAAGGGGGAAATACCCACGAAGCTTCCCAGACTACTAATATCAGCCCCCGGCTGAATACCTAGCCTTTACTAGCTATTAAAATGGGGGACCCCAAAAAAAATGACGTGGGGTCCCCCCTATTTTAATAGCTAGCAAAGGCTAGGCAGACAGCTGGGGGCTGATATTAATAGCCCAGGAAGGGTGCCATGAATATTGGCCCTCTCCCAGGCTAGAAACACCAGCCGTTAGCCGCCCCAGAAAAGGCGCATCCATAGGATGCGCCAATTCTGGCACTTAGCCTCGCTCTTCCCACTGCCCTGTAGCGGTGGCAGTGGGGTAATAGGGCTGGGGTTGATGTCAGCTTATAATGCCAGCTGACATCAAGCCCAGGTTAGTAATGGAGAGGCGTCTATAAAACACCCCCATTACTAACACCATAGTCAAAGTTAAAAAAAAACACAAACACCCAGAATAAAGTCCTTTAATTGAAATAAACACACAATTCTTTATTGTTCTAAATTAAACCATACTTACCGTCACGCCCGTTCCAGCTGAAGCCAACGATCTCCTGCAATAAAAGTAAAATAATAAAGCAACATCATCCTTACCTTTCCATGGTTCCCAGGACGGCTTCAGTTCTGCTACATTCACATGACAGGCTGGATTGCAGCAGAAAGCTGTCATCCAGCCTATAATGCCGCAGACACTGAGAAGCGCAGGCATGCTTGCGCTCCTCAGTGTCTGGCTGTGACGGCATCCAGATGAGCCGACAATGAACTCAGCTCACCTCATGCACGTCACTGACAGCGTGGGAGAATTCTCCTGCGCATGCGGTGAGCGTGAGAGACTCGGCTCATCTGGATGCCGTCACAGCCTGACACTGAGGAGCGCAAGCATGCCTGCGCTTCTCAGTGTCTGCAGGATGACAGGCTGGATGGCAGCTTTCTGCTGCGATCCAGTCTGTCATCTCGATGTAGCAGAGCTGGGGCTGTCCTGGGAACCATCGAAAGGTAAGGATGATGTTGGTTTATTATTTTTCTTTTATTGCAGGAGATCGTTGGCTTCAGCTGGAATGGGCGTGATGGTAGGTATGGTTTAATTTAGAACAATAAAGAATTGTGTGTTTATTTCAATTAAAGGACTTTATTCTGGGTGTTGTGTTCTTTTAAATACTTTACTAGATATTAATGGCGGTCATGTCTAATATTGTCGTGACCCCATGAATTTCGGGCTTAGGGCCAGCTGATAATGCCAAGCTGGCCCTAACCCCTTTATTACCCAGTGAGCCACCGCACCAGGGACCTGGATGATTTGAGTACAGCGCCAGAAGATGGCGCTTCTATGAACGTGCCATTTTCTGGGGTGGCTGCGGACTGCAATTTGCAGCGGGGGGGGGGCAGAAAGCTTGGGCCTCCCTGCGATGCGAATTCCAGCCCCCAGCTGCCTAGTTGTACCTGGCTGGACACAAAAATAGGGCGAAGCCCCACGTATTTTTTTTTTTAATTATTTCATGAAATTCATGAAATAATTAAGAAAAAAAGGGCTTCCCTATATTGTTGTGTCCGGCCAGGTACAAATAGGCAGCTGGTGGTTGGGGGCAGCCCGTTCCTGCCTGCTGTACCTGGCTGGACACAAATATAGTGCGAAGCCCCACATCAATTTTTTTAAATTATTTCAGGAAATTCAGGAAATAATTTTAAAAAAATTGACGTGGGGCTTCGCACTATATTTGTGTCCAGCCAGGTACAGCAGGCAGGAACGGGCTGCCCCCAACCACCTGCTGCCTATTTGTACCTGGCCGGACACAACAATATAGGGAAGCCCTTTTTTTCTTAATTATTTCATTTAGTTCATGAAATAATTAAAAAAAAAAAAAAAAAAACGTGGGGCTTCGCCCTATTTTTGTGTCCAGCCAGGTACATCTAGGCAGCTGGAGGCTGGAATCTGCAGCGCAGGGAGACCCAAGCTTTCTGCCCCCCCCCCGCTGCAAATTGCAGTCCGCAGCCACCCCAGAAAATGGCGCGTTCATAGAAGCGCCATCTTCTGGCGCTGTACCCAACTCATCCGGGGCCCTGGTGCGGTGGCTCACTGGGTAATAAAGGGGTTAGGGCCAGCTTGGTATTATCAGCTGGCCCTAAGCCCGAAATTCATGGGGTCACGACAATATTAGACATGACCGCCATGAATTTCTAGTAAAGTATTTAAAAAAAACACAACACCCAGAAAAAAGTCCTTTAATTGAAATAAACACTCAATTCTTTATTGTTCTAAATTAAACCATACCTACCATCACGCCCATTCCAGCTGAAGCCAACAATCTCTTGCAATAAAAGCAAATTAATAAACCAACATCATCCTTACCTTTCGATGGTTCCCAGGACAGCTCCAGCTCTGCTACATCGAGATGACAGACTGGATCGCAGCAGAAAGCTGCCATCCAGCCTGTCATGCCGCAGGCAGACACTGAGAAGCGCAGGCATGCTTGCGCTCCTCAGTGTCAGGCTGTGACGGCATCCAGATGAGCCGAGTCTCTCACGCTCACCGCATGTGCAGGAGAATTCTCTCGCGCTCTCAGTGACGTGCATGAGGTGAGCTAAGTTCATTGTCGGCTCATCTGGATGCCGTCATAGCCAGACACTGAGGAGCGCAAGCATGCCTGCGCTTCTCAGTGTCTGCCTGCGGCATGACAGGCTGGATGGCAGCTTTCTGCTGTGATCCAGCCTGTCATGTGAATGTAGCAGAGCTGGAGCCGTCCTGGGAACCATGGGAAGGTAAGGATGATGTTGCTTTATTATTTTACTTTTATTGCAGGAGATCGTTGGCTTCAGCTGGAATGGGCGTGATGGTAAGTATGGTGTAATTTAGAACAATAAAGAATTGTGTCTTTATTTCAATTAAACGACTTTATTCTAGGTGTTTGTGTTTTTTTTTAACTTTGACTATGGGGTTAGTAATGGGGGTGTGTTATAGACGCCTCTCCATTACTAACCTGGGCTTGATGTCAGCTGGCATTATAATCTGACATCAACCTCAGCCCCATTACCCCACTGCCACCGCTACAGGGCATTGGGAAGAGCGAGGCTAAGTGCCAGAATTGGCGCATCCTATGGATGCGCCATTTCTGGGGCGGCTGACAGCTGGTGTTTCTAGCCTGGGAGGGGGCCAATATTCATGGCACCCTTCCTGGGATATTAATATCAGCCCCCAGCTGTCTGCCTAGCCTTTGCTAGCTATTAAAATAGGGGGGACCCCATGTCATTTTTTTGGGGGTGGGTCCCCCATTTTAATAGCTAGTAAAGGCTAGGTATTCAGCTGGGGGCTGATATAAGTAGTCTGGGAAGCTCCGTTGGTATTACCCCCTTCCCAGGCTTCAAACATCTGCCCCAGCCGTTTGCTTAACCTCCGCTAGAGACTAAAATTACCGGGAACCCCATGCCAATTTTTTTTTAAGAAATCCTTTATTTTAATACTAAATGACAAGTACAGTAAGCAACACTGTCTCTGTATTTCATATATATGTGACTGACATGTTTCTATCTATCTAATCTATGTGTGAAGCTCTATTCTTTCTGTTCTAAATTGTCGGGTACCGGTGTATGCCGCTGCTGAATTGCCGGCTTTTCATGTTTCACTGTGAGCACTGTTCCCATCGATTTGGGCAACCACCTCCCCCAATACATTCTACATTATTCTTAGTTGTTTTCCTTCATGTAGAATTAACCTACAAGGAAAGAAAGGGTTTATTTTCATTCCGATATTTGTGTCCCATTGACTTGCATTGGTTTCCGGTATCGGAATCGGCGATATCCGATACTTTTTGAGTTTCGGCCCGATCCAATCCGATCCGATATTTCCTGATATTGGAAGGTATCCCTCAACACTAGTTATCACCGATCCATGGGATCCACAGGATCGGTGATCACTTATTGATCGTTTGGGTCCGAACATTGGAAACTGCACTGATCGGAAAAATGTGGAACGCTTATCCCTGACAGGACACTTATCCCCATTTTAAAATGCAGCGACAGGTGGGACATCTGACTGCAACCTCATTCATTCTCTTGGGGGCTTCCAAAAAAGAGCAGCGCTCACAGTCACTGAGGGAATGAATGGATCAGTGGTCGCATCTCACATGCCACTCCAGTCTAATGAGGAGAAAAGCTTCACATTCTGCCGATTGTGTCCCAGCAGTCAGACCCCCACCAATCAATATTATCACTGATCCTGTAGAGAGGTGATTACTTCTTTTCACCAGAGAACCCCTGTAAGTGCATCTCTGCCGCTCTGGTCCAAGTATTTAATCTCTAAGGTCACGGCCCCACTATCAGTATTTGGTCAGTATTTGTTCTCAGGAGTGGAAGCCAAAACCAGGTGAGGAACAATCAGAGAAAAGGTAGAATAGAAACAAGTCACCAATTCTGCATTTATCTCCTACTCCTTGTTTTGGCAGCGACTCCTGAGAAAAAATACTAAACAAATACTAATGGTGGGGCTGTGGCCTAATGGAAAAAAATCTTTTCCTAGTTAATATCAGCAAGAACAAAATGACCGCTATACACAACACAGTTCACTATATCAACACCAATAATACCACATACAAAAGGGACAAATATCGCCACACCATGACTAGATCACATGTTACCACCACATAGTGACCGAATAATACCACATACATGGAACAAATACGGCCACACCATGACCAGACCACATATTACCACCCCAAAGTGACCAAATACTACAATACTGATCATGAATACAAACCACAATACTAACAACACTGTTATTACCACCAGCGACATTATACACAGGAGCTCTGTATATAGTGTCAGTGTACAGGTAATACAGTGATCACCAGTGACATTATACACTGGAGCTCTGTATATAGTGTACAGGTAATACAGTGGTCACCAATGACATTATACACAGAAGCTCTGTATATAGTGTATACGTAATACAGTGATCACCAGTGACATACACAGGAGCTCTGTATATACTATATACACACGTGGTCAGAATTGTTGGTACCCCTCGTTTAATGAAAGAAAAACCCACAATGGTCACAGAAATAACTTGAATCTGACAAAAGTAATAATAAATTAAAAATCTATGAAAATGAACAAATGAAAGTCAGACATTGCTTTTCTGCTTCCACTGAATTTTTAAAAAAATAAACTCATGAAGTCGGCCTGGACAGAAATGATGGTACCCCTGAAAATAATGTGACAAAAGGGACATGTTAAATCAAGTTGTGTCCACTAATTAGCATCCCAGGTGTCTACAATCTTGTAATCAGTCAGTAGGCCTGTATATAGGGCTACAGATACTCACTGTGTTGTTTGGTGACATGGTGTGTACCACACTCAACATGGACCAGAGGAAGCAAAGGGAAGAGTTGTTTCAGGAGATTAGAAAGAAAATTATAGAAAAGCATGTTAAAGGTAAAGGTTATAAGACCATCTCCAAGCAGCTTGATGCTCCTGTGACTACAGTTAGACATATTATTCAGAAATTTAAGATCCATGGGACTGTAGCCAACCTCCCTGGACATGGCCGCAGGAGGAAAATTGATGACAAATCAAAGAGACGGATAATATGAATGGTAACGAAAGAGTCCAGGAAAACTTCTAAAGAGATTAAAGGTGAACTTCAAGCTCAAGGAACACCAGTGTCAGATCGCACCATCCGTCGTTGTTTGATCGAAAGTGGACTTTATGGGAGACGACCAAGGAGAACACCATTGTTGAAAAAAAAAAATAATAAAAAAGCAAGACTGGAATTTGCCAAACTACATGTTGGCAAGCCACAAAGCTTCTGGGAGAATGTACTATGGACAGATGAGACAAAAATGGAAGTTTTTGGCAACGCACATCAGCTTTATGTTCACAGACGGAAAAATGAAGCATATCAAGAAAAGAACACTGTCCCTACTGTGAAACATGGAGGAGGCTCTGTTATGTTCTGGGGCTGCTTTGCTGCATCTGGCACAAGGTGTCTTGAATCTGTGCAGGGTACAATGAAATCTCAAGACTATCAAGGGATTCTAGAGAGAAATGTGCTGCCCAGTGTCAGAAAGCTTGGTCTCAGTCGCAGGTCATGGTCTTGGACCAGGATAATGACCCAAAACACACAGCTAAAAACATCCAAGAATGGCGAAGAGGAAAACCTTGGACTATTCTGAAGTGGCTTCTATGAGCCCTGACCTAAGTTCTATTGAACATCTTTGGAAAGAGCTGAAACATATCGTCTGGAAAAGGCAACCTTCACACACGAGACAACTGGAGCAGTTTGCTCATGAGGAGTGGCCAAAATGGCTGTCGAGAGGTGCAGAAGTCTCATTGACAGTTACAGGAATCGTCTGATTGCAGTGATTGCCTCAAAAGGTTCAACAAAATATTAAGTTAAGAAGAAAACCATCATTTCTGTCCAGGCCGATTTCATGAGTTTAATTTTTTTTTTAATTCTGTGGAAGCAGAAAAGCAATGTCTGACTTTCATTTGTTCCTTTTCAAAAATTTGTAATTTATCAGATTCAAGTTATTTCTGTGACCATTGTCGGTTTTTCTTTCATTAAACGAGGGGTACCAACAATTTTGACCACGTGTGTAGTGTAAGTGTACATGTAATACACTGACTCACCAGTGACGTCTCTAGGTGAAGTCCTTCATCTTTGCTTTTCTTCTTCATCTGGCACAGACAGCCATCACTTCTTCCAGCCAGGAATCGTCTCTGCAGAAAATAACACACAGTTACCAATAACTGATCTCTTCTAGAGAATATTCCCACTTTCTCCCCCCGACTTCAACACTATACCAGTTGAAGAAAAAAAGCAACATAGTGCCGTCCGGCACAGTAACAGGACCCCTCTTTTGTCCCATCCCATGGAAAACAATTTCCTAAAAAGTAAATTATATTACAGAAGTAATAATGTAATAATAATAATTGGAATCTAAAGTAATAATGTTCCCCACTGGCCACCATAAACTAATAAAGTATGTTCCTCAATCTGGCCCCCAAACAATAATTAAGTCCCTTGTCTAGCCAGGCACCCCCATATGTCCCTTCTGGCCCCCATTTGTCCAGTGTGACCCCTCCACATATTTATCCTAGCACACATGTATCGAGCCTGCCCCCTCCCATATACCCATCCTAGCCTCCCCCATGTGGCCAGCCTGCCCCCCCCCACATATCCACCCTTGCCTCCATGTTTCCAGCCTGCCTCCCCATATATCCCCCCATATATCCTCCATGTGTCCTGCTTGCCCCCTACATATCCACCCTGGCCCCCATGTGTTCAGCCTCCCCCCATATATCCATCCTGCTCTTCCCTCCTGCATATATCCATCCTGACACCCCCCCATATATCCATCCTGGACTCCATGTGTCCAGCATGCCCCTATACATATCCATCCTGGCCTCCATGTGTCCAGCCTGCCCCACCCATATATCCATCCTGGCCTCCATGTGTCCAGCCTGCTCCCCCTACATATCCATCCTGGCCTCCATGTGTCCAGCCTCCGCCCTCATATATCCATACTGCCCTTACCCCCTGCATATATCCATCCTGACACCCCCATATATCCAGCGTGCCCCTCCATATATTTATGCTAGCCCACGTGTATCGAGCCCGCCCCACCACATATCCATCCTAGCCCCCCATGTGTCCAGCCTGTCGTCCCCCCCATATAAACATCCTGGCCTCCATGTGTTCAGCCTGCCCCCCCATATATCCATTCTGGCCTCCATGTGTTCAGCCTCCCCCCTCCCATATCCTGGCCTCCATGTGTCCAGCCTGCCCCCTCCCATATATCCATCCTGGCCTCCATGAGTCCAGCCTGCCCCCCCATATATCAATCCTGGTCTCCATGAGTCCAGCCTGCCCCCCCATATATCCATCCTGGCCTCCATGTGTCCAGCCTACCCCCCTATATATCCATCCTGGCCTCCATGTGTCCAGCCTGCCCCCCCATATATCCATCCTGTCCTCCATATGTCCACCCTGCTCCCCATATATCCATCCTGGCCTCCAAGTGTCCAGCCTGCCCCCCATATATCCATCCTGTCCCCTATATATCCATCCTGGCCTCCATGTGTCCAGCCTGCCCCACCCATATATCCATCCTGGCCTCCATGTGTCCAGCCTCCGCCCTCATATATCCATACTGCCCTTACCCCCTGCATATATCCATCCTGACACCCCCCATATATCCAGCGTGCCCTTCCATATATTTATGCTAGCCCACATGTATCGAGCCCGCCCCCCACATATCCATCCTAGCCCCCCATGTGTCCAGCCTGTCGTCCCCCCATATAAACATCCTGGCCTCCATGTGTTCAGCCTGCCCCCCATATATCCATCCTGGCCTCCATGTGTTCAGCCTCCCCCCTCCCATAGATCCATCCTGGCCTCCATGTGTCCAGCCTGCCCCCTCCCATATATCCATCCTGGCCTCCATGAGTCCAGCCTGCCCCCCATATATCCATCCTGGTCTCCATGAGTCCAGCCTGCCCCCCCATATATCCATCCTGGCCTCCATGTGTCCAGCCTACCACCTTATATATCCATCCTGGTCTCCATGTGTCCAGCCTGCCCCCCCATATATCCATCCTGTCCTCCATATGTCCACCCTGCCCCCCATATATCCATCCTGGCCTCCAAGTGTCCAGCCTGCTCCCCATATATCCATCCTGTCCCCCATATATCCATCCTGGCCTCCATGTGTCCAGCCTGCCCCACCCATATATCCATCCTGGCCTCCATGTGTCCAGCCTGCTCCCCCTACAAATCCATCCTGGCCTCCATGTGTCCAGCCTCCGCCCTCATATATCCATACTGCCCTTACCCCCTGCATATATCCATCCTGACACCCCCCATATATCCAGCGTGCCCTTCCATATATTTATGCTAGCCCACGTGTATCGAGCCCGCCCCCCCACATATCCATCCTAGCCCCCCATGTGTCCAGCCTGTCGTCTCCCCCATATAAACATCCTGGCCTCCATGTGTTCAGCCTGCCCCCCCATATATCCATCCTGGCCTCCATGTGTTCAGCCTCCCCCGCCATAGATCCATCCTGGCCTCCATGTGTCCAGCCTGCCCCCTCCCATATATCCATCCTGGCCTCCATGAGTCCAGCCTGCCCCCCTTATAGATCCATCCTGGTCTCCATGAGTCCAGCCTGCCCCCCCATATATCCATCCTGGCCTCCATGTGTCCAGCCTGCCCCCCTATATATCCATCCTGGTCTCCATGTGTCCAGCCTGCCCCCCATATATCCATCCTGGCCTCCAAGTGTCCATCCTGCCCCCATATATCCATCCTGTCCCCCATATATCCATCCTGGCCTCCATGTGTCCAGCCTGCCCCCCCATATATCCATCCTGGCCTCCATGTGTCCAGCCTGCCCCCCCATATACTCATCCCCCTTTGCCTGAGTCCAGCCAGGGCCCCCCCTTGTGTGTCCAGCCAGGTTTCCCCCTTGTGTGTCCAGCCAGGGTTCCCCCCTTGTGTGTCCAGCCAGGGTTTCCCCTTGTGTGTCCAGCCAGGGTTCCCCCCTTGTGTGACCAGCCAGGGTTCCCCCCTTGTGTGTCCAGCCAGGGTTCCCCCCTTGTGTGTCCAGCCAGGGTTCCCCCCTTGTGTGTCCAGCCAGGGTTCCCCCATTGTGTGTCCAGCCAGGGTTCCCCCATTGTGTGTCCAGCTGGGCCCCCCTTGTGTATCCAGCCAGGGTTCCACCTTGTGTGTCCAGCCAGCCTACCCCCTTGTGTGTCCAGCCGGGCCCCCCTTGTGTGTCCAGCCAGGGTTCCCCCCTTGTGTGTCCAGCCAGGGTTCCCCCCCTGTGTGTCCAGCCAGGATCCCCCCTTGTGTGTCCAGCCAGGCTACCCCCTTGTGTGTCTGTCCAGCTGGGCCCCCCCTTATGTGTCTGTCCAGCTGGGCCCCCCCTTGTGTGTCTGTCCAACTGGGACCCCCCTTGTGTGTTCAGCTGGGCCCCCCCTTGTGTGTTCAGCTGGGCCCCCCCTTGTGTGTCAAGCTGGGCCCCCCCTTGCGTGTCAAGCTGGGCCCCCCTTGCATGTCCAGCAGGGCCCCCCCTTGTGTGTCCAGCTGTTCCCCCCCCCTTGTGTGTCCAGCTGGGCCCCCCCTTGTGTGTCCAGCTGGGCCCCCACTTGTGTGTTCAGCTGGGCCCCCCTTGTGTGTCCAGCTGGGCCCCCCCTTGTGTGTCCAGCCAGTGCGTCCAGACCATTACACACACACAACTCTTACCTTCCTGCGCTCCCGTGCGGTGTCCTCCTACTCTTGAGTTGTGCGCCTCCTTCACAGCAGGCGCATGACGATGACGTCATACGCCGGCCGGCGAAGGGAGACACGCAGCTTCAGCTGCTTCACTGGGACGTGCGCCGCGGTGGTTCAGGTAATGAAAGCTGCGTGCGCGCGTCCCTGCATACACTGTGCCTGCGCTTTTAAAGGGCCCGTGCCCCTTAAAACCGCAGGATATTTTTTTGTTCTCTTCTCCCCCTCTCCTCTGCAGCAGGGGGCGGGGCCCACCGGGAAAATTCCCGGTATCCCGCCAGCCCAGACCGACCCTGGGTAGAGACCTCGCCTGCTGCAAAGGTAACATCAGCTTCTTAACAGATTTCTCTGCTATATGAAATAGTGCAGAGGGAAAACCTACCTGAGACAGTGGAGTATGACAGAGGAACACACTTCTCAAGACTGGTAATTGTAGAGATGCTGAAAGGGCTTCCAATGAACCCATAGCTACTGTACTGTATAATCCACAGCCAGAAGAAAACACAGAGCAAGTGGTGTTTTAACAGCAATACAGCTAAAATCTGTGAGCAAACACTTATTTGGTGCTTGAACTATCTTTAGCCTGTTTTCCACAGGGCAATTTTCCATTTTTTTGCATTTTCATTTTATTCCTATCTTTCTTCCGAGAGACATAACTGTTATATTTTTTCTATCAGCATAGCTGCATGAGGGCTTCTTTTTTTTGTGGGACGAGTTGTACTTTTGAATACTTTCATTCATTTTATCATGTAATGTACTGGAAATCAGAAAAAAATTCTAAGTGTGGCGAAATTACAAAAAAAGCGCAATGTTTTTGGGGGTTTGTTTTTATTATAAGGTAAACATTACCAAGAAATATGATTATCCTGGTCGTTATGATTACGGTGATACCAAACATGCATAGCAGGTGTTTGCTATGTAATCTGAGAGCAGCATGATGTACGGGAGAGACCCTGATTCCAGCGATGTATCACCTGCTGGGCTGTGTGTTGCTGTTTCTATAAAATCAGTGTTTCATTAGCAGGAGATTATCACTACAGGACTAGCTGTCTCGTGCCTCCTTGTCTTACCCCACCCACTTAACTAATTGGCAGCTTTCTGTCAATATACAGAGCGGGGTCATAAACGTTATTGCTGTGTGTGAAGAATATTCAAGATATAATCCAATATCAATCATTGTGCCCTGTTTGGCCAGGGATTATAGAGGTCTACAAATGTACGACTGTAACCAGACACTCTGCAAGTGAGGAGGCCCGAGAGGCAGGGAGTGATAAATACCTTACAGCAGCTGTGAACTGCCACAGGAAGGCCCCCTGTGACTTCCAAGCCATGTTCTTTGTATCAGACAATTATAATTCAACACCGAGTTATGGGAATACGATACATCCCAGTGATACACCGAATAGATTTTTGGAAACACATGAATCGGATGAATGTCACCCTGGCTTTCAGCACAGTCCAGCGCATAGAGAAAGGGAGATACACGACACAGCCTTGGTGCAGCCCCTGGGGCCAGTGTGCATGGTATCCACATGTAGCAGGGGCCCGGCTGGATCCAATGACACCAGAATCGGCTCCCTAGGACATTAAGGAAGTATAGCCCATTCTAGTTTTTGGAGTTTTTAGCCGAGGGGGTGGAGGCCAGGGGTGGAGATTTAGGTTCATCCAGGAGGCAGGAGGGGGAATGATCCAGATGGGTTAAGAGCTCCAGAGCCCTAGCTCCATTGTCTTTTTCTCTGGGAGGTTGAAAGGATACATCGTGTGGGAGAAGTCCTGCAACAAAGAGAGAGGGCCCCACAAGCCTCCCATGTGGCAGCCCCTCCCTCGCAAGCCAGGCCTTTTATCTGACTGGTAATTGACTCTTAATAACTGCTTTATATCTTTTGTACCACTACTATTGCGTTTGCATCTCAGACCATTATGTATGTACAACCCTTATGTATATAGTGTAATGTTTAGTGTGCCCTTAAGGTGCTTAAATATATAATTTAACCTTGGGCTGCTCTTTTATCTCGATCCATGAACACACACGTCCGTTGTTCGGCTTAATCCTCTTGCTACCGGGCAAGGTTTCTGACCCGATATAATCCCTGTTAATGGACCTGGGACTTATATCTAATAGAAACTGTTGGAAACCCCTCTGATGAAACATATGCAAAACGCGCGTCAGGGGCTCTCTGTGTGGCCACTATTCTAGGACTGTATGCACTCTTAATTAATTATATATATCTTTATATTGTGAACAAATCCTTCTACTGACTAGTATATGTAATGGAGATCTCTTCTAATGTTATAGGACTTATTTTTCAACAACTTTATATAGTGGGTATGATTATCTTTATGAATTTTTGACTAATGGATGCCCATGAGGGAATTACTTTTGACTATTTATCTATATAATTTGGATCCACTGAATATCTAATGTTATCCCCATTGATATCTATTCTATGTTGAAATAGCCTCATATTCTACTGGATACAGTAGGACATTTGTCCTATGTCTTTCAGCATATTGTCTGTTCACAAGAGTGCTTTACATTTGTAATTTATTTTGACCTGTTTATGTGGCCCTATCTGACTTTTCCCCTTATTTTGCTTTCTTTTATTGTATTCTTTGTTTCAATAAAGTATTTATTTTATAATAATACGGCTTTAGCTCCTGTGTTCCTTGTAGGTTTTATTTTTTCTAATAGAAACTGGTGGCAGCTCGACCAGGCCGACAAGGTTCTGCTTCACTGGGGCTAATGAAGGGACCCCTCAGTCTGTCGGGGTGTGAGCGAGTGTGGTGCCACGTCAATGACTGAGTGGGCCACCTCTTCTCACTCTCGGTGCCTTCCTGAACCCGTGTGGACAGGGGGTTTCTGTGTAGAACTGTTCCAATCTGACCTTATGCGTCCCCAAGGGGGTGTTGGTGCAAAGGGCAGATTCGTATCACATGATCCATCTGACATAATTGTGATGTCAGGCGGGAGGCGGAGTGTGGATTCTTCACAAGTGGTGGCAGCGGTAGAATTCTACAGGATCTCTCTGCTGCCATCCATCACACTGTGCATAGAAAAAATTGCGATCTCCTATGAACACCAGCACCTTTATGACAGGCATGAGTGTCTTCAGAAGACCCGTGGCCATCATGGTAACCTATCGGCACCCCATGATCACATCTCGGAGTGCCGATGGCAGTTAGAACAGCATGACTAACCCCCGGCACAGACTGGCAGCGACACTTGACAGGTTAACATCCGCAGATGAAGCTACAGTGCACTCGCAGCTGTTAAAGGGAGATGATGGCTGAATAGCGCAGCCATCATCTTCTGACAAAGATGAGGGCCCAGTTGTTCCCTAGACAGGAAAAACAGGGACAAAGGCAAAGACTTAAGATATACCAGTACATCATATGTCGGTAAGGGTTCCAAGGAGTTGTATGGTGAAAATAAGTTATCACATATTCACAGGATAGCTAACAACTTGTTGATCGATGTGGCTCTGACCACTAAGACCCACACCGATCGACAGAAGGGGGAACTAGTATCCTTAAACCAATTAGAATATCACTTATGTCAGCACTTGTCTTTCCTAGTAGCGACAGTCATATGTAGCTTGTAAATTGGCACACATAACATTTGCCTTGCCGCACTGAGGTTAGGACGCCTACTGCAAATATGAAGATAGCAATCGTTATCTCTATGAATTTCTTATAGGATCAGCAGCTTTAATATGTAATCTGAAAAAACAATCTGTATATTAATAATGTTTAAAAGGCCTAACTGAACCACAATAGAACGGTCTCAGACATAGGGCTTAGCATTTACGTATGTGCACCATCAGTGTTTTTCACTGACACATACAGTGATGAGAAAAAGGGTAACAATGTTTTGAACTTTTGACTTTCAGGCTCCATATCTCACCATCCACTACTGCTTTTAACATGAGACTACCATCATTTTATAGACAATCATCTTGGCTAGCTCTTACATAAATTTGACTTGAAACTGTTTAGCATATGATTAATTATGCAGATTCTTGTCATCTCACTGCATTGTTAATGTTTTGCTCCTAAAAATCTAAATTTTAATTTGTATTATTTTGTTATTGGCTATCACTATCACATAGTATTTTAACTCCCAGCTCCCCCCATGCAATACACATGCCCCCTGAAGAAACAGGGTGAAACGTGCGTTGGGGCTCTGGATAAGTTGATCTACTCCTCTCTAGATGCATGTGGATCCCTTGTCATTTTGCACTGATAATATGATTGTTTATAGCACATAGGAACCGCTTGTCATGATAAGTGATCACTGTGGATCTGGTGACTGATCTATTGATGAGCTTATTATAATTTTGATCTTTCTTGTTTATGCTAATCATACCCCAATGGGATACACATTACCTATCAGCATCTGTCATTGCATTTGAGTTAATGCTGCAGCCAATATAAGGCTGTGTTCACACTTTTAAGCACAGCAGCCCTTTGCCACATTTGGCTCTTTGTGCAGGGAAATGGTAAAATCACTTAATCTCGCAGGAAAAGCAACTTGTGTCACCTGCAAGACTGCATGACTGCTCATAATGACTGATTTTGCAAGTGAAACAGCTGTTTCCCTGCAAGATTAAAGAGGTTGGCCACTACTTCCGCTCCTTGGGATAGGCCATCAATATCTGATTGGTGATGGCTCAATATCTGGCACCCCCACTGATCAGCTGTTACCGGGACAGAGCAGCTCCATTAAAACTATAGTGGTTGTGACCAGGTACTGCAGATCCATTGGGCACTGGATATATACATTTGAATAGGGGGTCGACATGGAGTACCTGGCCATGGCCAATATAGAAATGACAGAGCTGCTGTGCTCAGGCAACATCTGAGAACTTCCAGGCAGTGCCCATAACAGCTGGTTGGCGGGGGTGCCAGGTTTTACATGCATGAGGTGTGTAATATGTCTGGAGCAGATGGGACACTGAGCTGAATAATATCAACATCAGCTGCTGAAGAACCTCTTTTTTAAATGAGATGGGACACTCCATGTTAGACAAGCATTGACTGAGGAGAAGGATCTACGACAGCTCACTAAGACCACTAGATAGCGTCTATGGAGCTCAGTAAAACCACTAGATAGCGTCTATGTAGAGCCACTCATCGATCATCTCTAGGTGCTGACATCAGAATGTGATGATAAAAGAGTAATCCGGGAACAAGATGATGACCTGCTCATGTAAGGGAGTGTGATCGGAGCTGCATTACCAGAAAATGCTCACTATACAGTGTAAGAATCTGTGGGGATCTTAAGCTATGAACTTCCAGTGGCCATGGAATCTGGTAACAGCTGATGGGTGGGGGCGGATAAGTCATCAGTATCTAAGTCCTGGATAAATTCTGCAAAGCAAATTTCCATATGTGTATGATGTACAGTACAAGCCATAAGTGGAGCAATTTTCTAGTAAGTTCTTAAAACAAAGTTGGAGATTCTCATTAAATGTATTGTCTGAGATTAGAAAAAAAAAGTATTTCCGATTTCCCATTGCTTTTAAAGCACCAATATGTTCCATATATTGTCTTCACTTACAGCAGTCCCTTTCCTCAATATGCAAAAACACCCACTGACTGCATAGAAATCCAATCCCTGGAATCTTTTCCTATAATAATAGACAACTCCTAGAATTGAGCATCAAACAACAATGACTTTTTGTTGTCCCACAACCACATCCTACATTTTTTTGGAACACTATAAAGAACACAGATGTAAGTACAGAAGTATCTATCGTATGTAGTAATCAGATAATTTCACTTAAAAACTGCTAAGGTCAATCTACTCTGCCCTCCCACAGGAGAAAGACCCCACGGTACTTTGTGTACAGTATGGAAACTCCTATACATACAAGTACATAGTTAAAGAGTAACTAAACCTCCTGGCTGATTCTTTATATTTATCAGGCACTTGAATTACCTGCAGATCAGTTGCGGTTCCGAGTCTAAAGACCCCCCACGATCATGCAAAAGACCCCTGAGAAGTGCATAGATCAGCAGACCATAGCGCACAGCTTCTGCCTGAGCGCGCACACTGAGTGGCATAAGGATTCAAAGGAAAGCAAAGGCTTCATACTCTAGGCTTTCCATTGAATCCATGCTCCGAGTTGTCTGTGCACACGGCAGAAACTGTGCGCCCATGTCTATAGATCTGTGCACTTTTCAGGGGTCTGGTGCGCGACTGGTGGTTGGTCTCGATTCAGAACAGCAACCGATGTGCAGGCAATTCAGGTGCCTGATAAATATGTAAAATAGAACCTCTTTTTCTGACACAGAGCCCAATGTTAGCTGCATATGCAGAGGTAGATTACAAAAACCTTACTGCATGCGGTCACCACTAGAGGGAGCTGAAGCTCTTACTTGCAACTGTGACTACATATAACTAACTCATTAATAAACAATACGCATTCGTAAGCTCCCTCTAGTGGAGGCTGCTGGGATTTTTTTTTTTTCATTTTAATTTAACTGTGATTTAGAGCAGATGGAAGTCTTGGCTGCTCTTTTTCAGATTATACTGTACTCTAGGTTTCATCCGGCAGATTCTAGTTTAGAAATTCCTCCAATGGTTTCATATATTTTTGTCAAGTAAGATGTTACGGGTTTGGTTTAAGTAGACTAGCGTAAAAAAAAAAAAAAAAGATCAGCTACAAATTCCTTTGCAGATGTGCCTGCCCTATACAGGTGTTGAAAGGGAGTAGGAATAGAAATTTGTGAAACTCTGAAGAGTGTCTGATTTGGGAATATTGAAATTTGAGGATTTTATCATTTTCTGGTAAGAACTTAAATTAATATGCTACTATATATGCATATCAATATGCACTGAAGAAGCAGAAATAAAGTATAAAGCATAGGGGACAGTGCTGCATTCCGAACTTCTGATGACACTGGGGTGGATTAAGCTCCCAATAAACAATATAACTAAGGTATAGTAACTGATCATTGTGCCTTCATCAAGCAGAACTAAAATGTAGACAACTCAGAAGAAAGGACAAATCAGGAATTACACACAGCGAGAATAACACTTAATGTTTTCTCACATCTGTGCAGAAAATGATCTCATCAGCGGAGTGCAAGAATCCTTCCATAAGCTGTTTTGCCAAGGTGTTATCTGTCCTCGGCCAACCATGCATGTATTATTAATGTAGGAAAAAGCAGCCATATAGCGCCCGTACGGGAAACAACCAAGAGAATCAAGCAAAGGCAAGCTAGATTTAACAAGAAAACATCCGCCTGACAGTGACTGGCAATGTTGGGTTCTGCCAACGCCAAGAGGCATCTAACGTGAACAAGAAATATCAATGAACACTGATGACATTGTGGTTTGTGAAAAAAATTCTAAAAAAATACGATAACAAAAACCTCTTTGGACATTAGTCTTCATAAAAAAAAACAGTGAGACATGCCTAATGTATTAAGATGCCCACTGCCTCTGGCCATCTGTACGGCAGAAAATCATACGTGCTATCATTTATGCTATTTTCTGGTGTAAATGATAGTAAATTTGTTGGACGCCAGAGGTCACACACCTTCATTAAGTGTCATCCACTTTTCAAAAAGTACCATGTGGAGGATAAAAAGAAGAAAGTTCTAAATCATTTGCAAATTTGGCACTATCATCGGCAACTTTTTCCTTCACATGGCAATTTTTTTTTTTTAATAAAAAAAAAGCAGCCTGTAATGTCATCAACAAACTACAGAGTGGATTTTGTTACAAAAATGCTGTGAACTTGCTGTATCTTTTCCTCTTTTGTTGCAAGGGATAAAACAGCACATTCACAAGACTCATAAAAAAAAAACGTTAATTCTTGATGATTTTCCATAAGGAATAGAAAAAAAAAAAAAAGATTAAAATCCACATGGCATGGTCTGAAAATTCACTGACGCGTTTCTGGCGTCTCAGCACCCTAATTTGTAGTGTGACACTTATGAATAAGGAGCTCTGTTATGTCAGAAACGTATCAGTGATACTACCAATAAGGGCACCGAAATGCCAGAAACGCGTCAGTGACACTACCAATAAGACACCAAAATGCTAGAAATGCGTCAGCGATACTACCAATAAGGCCATCGAAATGCCAGAAATGCGTCAGTGACAGTACCAATTAGGGTGTCGAGATGCCAGAAACGAGTCATTGACCCTACAAAAACGGGTGCTGAGATGCCAGAAACACATCAGTGACAGTACCAATAAGGGTGCTGAGATGTCATAAATGAGTCAGTGAATTTTCAGACCGTGCAAGGAGGATTTCAGCTTTTTTCTATTCCTTATGGAAAATTAATAAAGAAATAACTTTTTTTAATGAGATGTGCATGTGCCGTTTTCCCTTCAATCCTCAAAAAAATTTACCAAGTTGGAAGTCCACTACAGGAGTGGCACCCACAGATGTGGAAAAGACGTGAAAATGCAGACATAGTAAGCTCATATCTGATTTTCTTACGCATATCTAAAGGATAAAATGCTCAATGAAAATTCACAATGGGTCAAATTATTTCAAATCAGTACAGAGCTCAATTTCCATCTAAATGAGATTTTGTAAAATCTCATCCACAAAGCTTGCACCATAATACAGAGCAGGTTTTCTGAATGCAAATCACAATGCAAAACTTAAATAGGTTGTTCACTAGTTTAACAATGATGACCTATACTTAGGATAGATCTTCAGTGTGTGATCAGTGGGGGTGCGACACCTGGTACCCCCACCGATCAGCTAGTCTCAGTGCCGGCTGGAAGAACTCAGCTATGGGGCTGCTCCGTCTAATGATAGTGATACTGCACACCCGCCTCCTATTCAAATCAATATGGGACAGATTGCAGTATCTGGCTGCGGCCACCATTAGTAGACAGCAGTGATGAGTGAGCGTGCTCGTTTAACCCTTTCGTACGACACCACCAACAGCTGTTCTCGGTGCCGGCGGCGGCCAGAACTGCTCAGTTATGGAGCTGCTCTGTCTGCTAGTGATGAGCGAGCGTTCTCATTTAACCCTTTTGCCGAGCACGCTTGGGTGCTCGGTAAAAGGGTTAAATGAGCACACTCGCTCATCACTGGTAGACAGGGCAGCTCCATAACTGAGCAGTTCTGGCCGCCGCCGGCACCGAGAACAGCTGATGGTGGTGTCGCACCACCACCAATCAGACATTGAAGACCTATTCTAAGAATAGGTCATCAATGTTAAAGTAGTAGACAACCTCTTTAAGGTTGCCTTACATGGAATAAAACTGGCAGTTTCACAGGGCAGTTTTCTCATCATTATTTTGTAGTATTCATTAATCAGAATCCGGAGTACATGCAACTCTTAACATTGTGACAGCAGAGAGATCAGTCAGATTATTCTCCTACATTCTGGATAAAGGCGAGAGTTGGGTTTGGTATTCTGCCAAACATTGATGCCTCTTCCCTCAGCTCAATGGCTAGACACCTCTGCTATAAAGACTCGAGTCATCCCAGAGAGATTGGATGTTAGGTTTTCTATGATTTTCTCTGAGTATCTATTCAAAACTAATCTGTCTGTCCAAAATTAGATTGCATTAGTAATCAGATTTCAGTCTAATTTTATTTACACATATTCAAAATAAATTAACCAGTGGGTCACCATTGTCCATGTACTGCCCTTTGACAGTAGACCTAAAAGTCTAGAGTTATACTGCACATTATTTTTCATAAATGATCATGCTTTTAACACATCAAAAGATGAGAAGATCAGTCCTGAACTTCACCTCTCTGGTTTACTACCTGCCAATCTGCCAGACCGTGCACCGTGTAGCACAATAGCAGACTGAGTATACCAAGTATTATGTTTCAGGAATTAAAGGTAAGAAAACCACAGTACTGCTTAAAAAACTAAACTATTAGGCTGTGTGCCCATGATGAGTTTTTGGCACTGCGTAATCTTACTGCTTCAGCAAAGTGGATGGGATTTATAGAAATCTCTTACCCACTGGGCTTTTTTTATGTAGCATAAACAGATTTGTGGTGTGTGTGAAATCCGCAACTTGTCACTTTTTCTTCCGGGTATGCTGAGTTTTAGGTGCCGATTTTCTCCATAGCATTGCATTAGATGCAAAAAATCCACAAATAAAAAAAAAAATCATGTAATTTGCACATGATTGTATCAATAAAGTTTTGCCAAAGCCAAATACCAGGAAGTATTAAAAAAACAAAAACAAAAAAATAGCTTTATTTAAAGAAAGACATACCAAAATGACAAAAATGCATGTAAAAAAACCACACTCATAAACTCAATGAAAAAAAGGCAAGTAACCTTAAATGCAGAAAATGCAGTTTCTGCTTGAAAGATTTGCCGTTTTGACCTCCTGAAAAAAAAAAAATCATGTGAACATACCCCTATAATCTCCACTTGATTGAAGTGTCAGATTCTCTTTTGGACAGCAGCACAATCACTTATGAGTTCCTGTATTTTCTGTAGCTTTCACAGTGTCAACACATTCCGTTTTGTAGAGATTGTCATTGCACGTATCAGGGCTCACAATCTGATTTACCTATCTCATTCTCACACATGGACACACATGCTCACTTGCTTAGAAAGCCACTTAACTTTGTATATTTTCCAACTCTTGGTGGTAACACACAAGCTCCATGTTAGGGTTACCCTTGGTCAGATCCAGGACCCCAATAATAAAGAATAGTGCGGACCACTGAAGCACAATGCTACTTGTACTTTACTGTTTTGGTAGTGTAATGAAAGATCCAAAATTTGGATTCATATCTGATGACTAGGTATGTGCAGACCCGTGGACGTTTGGATTCTGGTCCCCAACCTGAACTTTTCCCCAAAGTTTGGTTCGGGTAACAGAACATTACCCAAACTTCTACCGGAACCTGAACCCATTGAAAACAATGTGTACCCGGACTCTGGAGCTGAAAATAATCTTCCTCTCCTGAAACGGACTTACCCCGGAACTCCGAACATTGCAACAGACTTCTGGGGAAAGTCCATGTTCTGAGTTTAGCACCGAACAGTTACTTTCCGGTACGAATGCCAGACTTTCAAGTTCGGTTTTGCCCGTCTCTACTGATGACCCGATGACTTCGTACAAATCAGTAAAGTATTGCATGGTCTTCTCTGCACCTCTGCACGTGCAGAAGGATTACATAACATCGTGAACATTTTACAAAACATAACATGTTCCTCCTTTTAAGATATAATTAGATTATGTCACAGGACGATAACGATGTAGTAAGATATAATCCCACTTCTGCATTACAGACGATATATAGTTCACATGCACCTTGCGCTCACATGTCCGCATACTCTGAAAATGAGATCTCCAATTACTGGGGTTCGTAGTATGGGGAGGGATTATTTTCATTATACCTTTAAACTTTTCAGAAAGGAAAAAGTGACTGCTCTTAAATTCTTTTTTTGACTTTTTTTAAAAATAGACTTTTTTTCAGTGTTCTGGATCCATTCTTGTTCCATGTGTCCATTTTTACAATTCTTTTATCATCAGTTTTTCTCGTACATAAAGAAATAATTTGAGAGGTTTTCGCTATTATTTTGCTCAACGAAAAATGAATAACACTCAGATGACACATACAATGTGTTATCAGATTTTTTTTCAAGGACCCATTTACTTGAATGGAAGAGTTTGATCTGCTAATCAAATCAAAAGCAGACTTTTTTGTTTTAAGGACAATCGGTCTGCAAAAAACCCCTCAGAAATGTTAACCAGAAAGATCATGCACTTAAAGCACAAATTTGGGTATGATATGTATGTGATGCCTCTGCTCAGAAAGCCCGTGTTTTACCCTGGGTGTTGGGGGACTCGGTGTCGGGCCCTGCGTTGAAGAGATGGGATGCAGCCGTGGCCCGGGCCCGACCCGTGCTCAGGGCCGTCACATTAGAAAGAGATGGTGTGGGCTATTCCGGGTTGAGTGGCTGAATAAACGACTACGCCACCTGTGGTGTCTGGTGAAAGGGGCCACCAGCGCCGCTACAGTCCGCTGAGGCCCGATGTCATGGCGGCCAAAGTTCTCGCTGCTCCCCACAGGCGGAGCAGGGCCTCAGGGCAGGCAAGGCAGGATGAGGGGGGTAGCAGTAGCGCGGGAGAGAGAATGGGCACCGCGTCGTGTGGTATGGTGCGTAATGAACAGTCCGGAGGCCATAGGGGTGAACTTCCAAAGCTTTACTCACTCAGAGATGTTAGCGGGAAGGCGACTCCCTGCTCCTCGCGGAGTCCTGCGGCCACCAGGGACGGGGGTCCGACTACCTCCGAGGAAGTCCAGTGTTTGGTAGCGACCCTGCACCAGAGTGTTCCTGCACTACAGACTTCACCCATTCCCATCTGTGCGTGTGTAGATAGGCCGGGTCTCCCTCTGAGCTCCTCTCAGGACTAGGGCACCGGTGGCAATTCCTCTCCATCCGATGCCCGGCCGGATCCTCAGGGCCTAACCGGGCTTTCCCGTCCAGGACATAGAGTGCAAGGTCGAGTGTCGGGGGCCGGTACCCCTCTTGCAGCCGGAATCCCTCTGAATAGATCAGGTAGGCGAGGACAGGTGGCGTGCTCCGCTCCGTCTGCATCCTCCCCGGGACCCATTTGCTAGGGAGCCACACTCTAAAGCTCCCGGGCCTTCTTGATCCTGGTCCTCGGCCGGGTTGAGACATTCCTTGTCTGCAACCTACCTCTCGTCCCAAAGATCGGGGTACGAGAGCTGTGTCCCATGCCGGTGCAGGCCCACACAGGATCTGCGCTCCCGGAGGGAAGTCACATTACACACAGTATTTTCACAGCACAGTGACAGCCGACAGACTAGAAAGGGCTAGACTGATGGACCAGAGAAGACAGGACAGAAGGACCAAAAGACCAAGATCAAAGATGGCATTCTATTAAATATGAAATCTAAAATGTAACTTACTAGTGTTCCTCCACCCACACCCACTAACTGGTTCCTACCACTTTGTGTTCCCCAGTCTCCCTGTAACCAGGGGAGCAGCACCTAGTGCATACTAGCTCCCTCTGGTGGAAATGTGGTGTTGGATGCAAAAGGCTAGGTCACTGCCATCACACCGGCCTTACCTCAGAGGAGGAACACCACACTCCATTGAAGAAGTGCAGCATTCCTGTGGCGGTCGAACCCTCAGGGGCGCCACATGTATATGTACTGTATATATATATATCTAGCAAAAAAGTGGAACAGCACCATATATTCTAAATCCGGGTGCAAGGCCCCCACACAAATATCCGTTTGTTAGCCAATATAAGCAAAAAAAGGCAGGCAGCACTCCTAAAAGGCTTTGGTGAGAAAAATGTGGACTTTATTCACCCATATGGCTTTATTTGCCCATATGTATTTGCACCATATGGGCGAATAAAGTCCACATTTTTCTCACCAAAGCCTTTTAGGAGTGCTGCCTGCCTTTTTTTGCTTATATATATATATATATATATATATATATATATATGTAGATATCACTTTAATATTGGTATTGTTCCCCATAGATTTTCCTATGTGTCCTAAAAAAAAGCGCCATTGGGAAAAAAAAAGCATTTCAACTATATATATATATTCTAATTTATTATTCCTTAGGCTAGATACCCATGATGAGTTTTTGACATTATGTATTTTTGCGGTGTCAAAAATGCAGCATCTTAGACCACGTTCACAAGTTCAGTATTTGGTCAGTATTTTACATCAGTATTTGTAATCCAAAACCAGGAGTGGGTGATAAATGCAGAAGTGGTGACTTGTTTCTATTATACTTTTCCTCTGATTGTTCCACTCCTGGTTTTGGGTTACAAATACTGATGTAAAATACTGAACGTATGAATGTGGCCTCCAGCAAAGTGGATGGGATTTATAAAAATCTCATGCCCTTTGCGTTCTTTTTACTCAGCGCAAGCTGACCTGCGGTGCGTGTTTCAAATCAGCAACATGTCAATTTCTCTTGCGGGTACAAGGAGTTTTATGTGCAGATTTTTCCCATAGACTTGTATCAGATGCGGAAAATCCGCAGGTAAGAAACGCACATGTGTATTTAGTGCGTTTCTGCAAGGCTCAAAAAATAAAGCAGCTTTATTTAAAACATGACATACCAACAAGAGACTCAAAACAGTGTAAAAAGATGTGATAAATACACATGTAAAAAAGAAGACGCACTCAAAAATGCAATGAAAAACGCAAGTAAAATGATTTACTTAATAGGTGCAGAAATTCTGCAACATCAAAAACTTGGGGCTTCACTATGTGCACTAAAAAATGACAGAGGGAAAAAAACCACAATGCAACTATATACAGGTGAATCTCACTAAATTAGCATATCATCAAAAAGTTAATTTATTTTAGTTCTTCAATACAAAAAGTGAAGCTCATATATTATATAGTGACATTACAAACAGAGTGATCTATTTCAAGTGTTTATTTCTGATAATGTTGATGATTATGGCTTACAGCCAATGAAAACACAGAAGTCATTATCTCAGTAAATTAGAATACTTTTGAAAAATGTTTTTAAAATCCGAAATGTTGGCCTACTGAAATGTATGTTTAGTAAATGCACTCAATACTTGGTCGGGGCTCCTTATGCATCCATTACTGCATCAATGTGGCGTGGCATGGAGGCGATCAGCCTGTGGCACTGCTGAGGTGTTATGGAAGCCCAGGTTGCTTTGATAGCACCCTTCAGCTTGTCTGCATTGTTGGGTCTGGTGTCTCTCATCTTCTTCTTGACAATACCCCATAGATTCTCTATGGGGTTAAGGTCAGGCGAGTTTGCTGGCCAATCAAGCACAGTGATACTGTTGTTTGTAAATCAGGTATTGGTACTTTTGGCAGTGTGGACAGGTGCCAAGTCCTGCTGGAGAATGACATTTCCATCTCCAAAAAGCTTGTCGGCAGAGGGAACCATCAAGTGCTCTAAAATTTACTGGTACACGGCTGCGCTGACTTTGGTCTTGATTAAACACAGTGGACCTACACCAGCAGATGACATGGCTCCCCAAACCATCACTGATTGTGGAAATTTCACACTAGACCTCAAGCAGCTTGGATTGTGGCCTCTTCACTCTTCCTCCAGACTCTGGGACCTTCATTTCCAAATGGGAATTGGAACTCTGGGACCTTGTGGAGTGTGTCAATGACTGCCTTCTGGACATGTGTCAAGTCAGCAGTCTTCCCCATGATTGTGGAGCCTACTGAAACAGACTAAGGGACCTTTTTAAATGCTTAGGAAGCCTTTGCAGGTGTTTCTTGTAATTTTTTTTAATTTACTGAGATAATGACTTTTGTGTTTTCATTGGCTGTAAGCCGTAATCATCAACATTAATCGAAATAAACACTTGAAATAGATCACTCTATTTGTAATGACTCTAGATAATATATGAGTTTCATTATTTGCATTGAAGAACTGAAATAAATTAACTTTTTGATGATATTCTAATTTTGTGAGATGCACCTGTATATACATTTATAAGTAAGAAACCCGAATACGTATTTTGACTGCAGCGAATACTCCTGGTATTTAAGCTTTCTACCTATAAATCATTGTCAAATCCTTCACTGTTCAGGCAGAGTCGGAATCTGTCGGCCATATAGTGATCACACAAGTGCCCAGCTCAGTACAAGTTATCAGAGCTGTGTCCTGTACAGGGCGATACACCTGTGTGACTATTACGTGAGCAGGACAGATATTCCGCCTCTGGAAATAAACACTGAAGAATCATATTAAATGACAGGAGGCATGTTACAAGAGTGCGAGGAATTGATACAGAAGGTATATTTAAAAATGGCAGAATTTTCATTATACTCAAAAAAAAAGAAGTTTGCTGAAATCTGAATGCCCCTTTAAAGGACTGGATTTCCTTTTCCATAAGGCTAAGTTCCCTTGATGAGCTTTAATGTTGTAGATTTTCTGAACTCATTAAGTAAAATAGGTTATTTATTTTTCAAAAATACGCAGCTCAAAAAACTCAATCAAGGGAAGGAACAATTTTCCAAAGAGAAACAGAAACATTAGGCTACGTTCACACTAAAGCTTTTGATGTTGCAGATTTTCTACACTTACTAAGTAAAATAGGTTACTTGCTTTTTTTTTTTGAAAACTCACCAAAAGCTCATTGTGGGAACATAGCCTTAGGGTCGAAAAAGGGACGGTCTCACAAAAAGAGGGATTTGGTGATATATCCATGCGCACATATTTTCTATAGGCGGAATATGTCCATAAACCTCCATACGTCCATTTATCCAAGGATCCTTGGAGGAAGGTTGAACTTGATGGACCTGGGTCTTTATCAACTTGATGCTCCTAGGTTTTTATCAACTTGATGACCTAGGTCATTATCAACTTGATGGATCTATGTCTTTATCAATTTGATGGACCTAAGTCTTTATCAACTTAATGGACCTAGGTCTTTATCAACTTGATGGACCTAGGTCTTTATCAACTTAATGGACCTAGGTCTTTATCAACTTAATGGACCTATGTCTTTATCAACTTAATGGACCTAGGTCTTTATCAACTTAATGGACCTAAGTCTTTATTCAACCTACTACTATGTCACCATGAGTTTACAGTAATGCTCCCATAAGTGCTCAGACCACAATGTCTTCGACTCCTTAGACATAAGAAACTAGTAGGATTTTTGGATTGTGACACAGTAATACTCCTTGCGGGGCAACATTGCTAATGGTAATGGACAATTGTGCTCCCCACATGAATGACAGGCGTGTAAATCAATAACCCCCTGTAGTCATCATAGTCCTTAGGTTGAGCTCTAAGGATCAAAACTCTACACAGGTCATAGCAGCAAACCACAATAAAAAGAAAAGTGCAGATGTTATAAGGAAAGATTAGTACCTACCTATTCTAGATTGTTCGTTTTACCTCCTCTGCTTTTGGATAACCACATTTTACAAAGTGCATAAAATTAAATTATAGAGTCTGAATATCTCATTGACTTACCCAGTAAATGGAGCAGAGCAGAAGTCTTGAGTTGGTCAGAGCTTAGCTCAGGCTGCAGGAGAGGAGCGCTGCTGAACAAGCAGTGGAAGTTACAGGAGCAGAAAATCCCTCGTCTGTGCTTGGCAAGAGAGAACTGATATAGACTGCAAGGACTACAGACTAAATAATGTGCCTGTCTGGACCTCCCCATGTAACACGCCCCGAATATCACACAAAGCACGTAATCCGGAGACCAAGCACCCTTCTCTTAAAGAAAAATTACACCTGGCATTGAATGAATATATATATATATATATATATATATATATATATATGTATACATATATACATTTACAGGATATATGTATATATTCTGTAAATACAACATAAGTAATATTAATAGATCTTTTAGTTTGTACGATTTCTGGGAGGTTCACACATTCACAAGTTGACATGAAAACTGCAATGTTATCGTGCTACAAAAAATAGATAATAAAAAATTATGTAACAGATGCGGTTAACCCCTTCATCCCCCAAGCCTGTTTTCACCTTCATGATCAGGCAAAATTTTACAATTCTGACCACTGTCACTTTATGAGATAATTACTCTGGAACGCTTCAACGGATCCCCCTGATTCTGAGAATGTTTTTTTGTGTGACATATTGCACTTCATGATAGTGGTAAAATATCTTCGATATGACTTGCGTTTATTTATAAAAAAAAAACGGAAATTTGGAAAATGTTGTAATTTTCAAAACTTTTAATTTTTATGCCTTTAAATCAGAGAGATATGTCACACAAAATAGGTAATAAATAACATTTCCCACATGTCTGTCTATTTTACATCAGCACAATTTTTGAAACATATTTTTTTTTTGTTAGGAAGTTGTAAGGGTTTAAAGTTGATCATCGATTTCCCATTTTTCCAACAAAATTTACAAAAACTTTTTTTTAGGGGCCACATCACATTTGAAGTGACTTTTAGGGGCCTATATGACAGAAAAATAACATCTCTCGAATTTCATTTCAAAATGCCTTTAAGGGACAAAATCTAAAGAAAATGACATTAAATAAAGTTTAAAGTGACCCATTAGGAAAAAGCGGAAATGCATGACTACCTATACCGGAAATAACTCTCTGTTTATGCCGGTCATTATAACCACTGCACAGGCAGCCCAAGTGTAGATGCTGCCTGTGTGCATCCACCAAGAGGTCTTTAGAATGGCAGGAATTAGGTAAGTAAATGGTAGAGTTTAAGTGGAAGTTCACACTCAAGTTGAAAAGCAGCAATCTCTGGCAAATACCAAAGGTTCTCCTACAGGTATTGTATCATCTCATCATAAAATTACATATTGTGAAAATCAGGTTTTTATGTCACATTTTTTTTTTAATATTTGGATTTTTTTTTTATTATATCACAATATTTATTAAAAATATAAATAGAAATTTTCACACCAGTCATTTGGGGCTTTTTTAGACTGTAACTTCCCATTGTTTCAGGAAATTTGCATGTACCTTAGTAGCAATAAACCCAACTCTGACCCTATCTTTTGTATTGAAGCATCTAATGAGTGTGTGAAAAAGTCATTGTGAAGGGAGGAGGAGCAAGGTGAGCTGTGACATCACCTGCTGTGATTGGTGGATCCTGTGTTATCTGCTGTGTATAGAAGTGTTACCTGTCATTATAATCCTGCCTCTGATGATAAGGAGCTTGCTGTAAACTCTTCCTGAAAAGACAGGGATCTAAGGGGTAAATTTTCTCCTTATGGAGGGCGACATGTCAATATGAGGAGGCTTAAACACCTTGCATGCTCCTCTGGGAGGAGCCGCAGCATGTCAATTTATGTTGCTGAGACGCTAGTTTTCGCAACAGAAATTTCCACATTAGAATGGATAGGGTGAGTTAAATCCGCATGGTTAAGTGAACACATGCGGATTTAACCTGCGTGATTACAATGCAGCGCTTTGGACGCAGCGAATATACGCTGCAAACGAAAGGGCTGCTACTTCCTGATTTTGGGAACGTAGCCTTGGATGTAGCAATCCTACAAGTCAATATCGACCCTTTAAGGAGCCTTGTAATATGACTTAGGATAAAAGCCGAATCAGAATCTCTATTTACAGACACGGTGTTTCAGGGTATTGCCCCTCGTCAGTGCAAAGTATGAGATCTGATTTGGCTGGAAGGGGGAGGCTAAGACTAGGATCTAAGGGGTAAGTCATCTCCTTATGGAGAGTGACATGAAACATGAGTCTAAAATAGCCCCAATGGCAAGGGTAAAAATTACAAAATTACTAAAATTGCTTTTTTAATAAAGATTTTAATATGAAAAAAAAAAAAGAAAAATACAAGTAAAACAAAAACCTGAGGTAAACACTAAATAATTTCTAACAATGATAATAATAGTAAATAGTAATTATTACAAATTAGTAGAAAAAAAGAATAAATACTTTGTATTTTAAATATGGCTTTGTTCAGAAACTTTTTTTTTTCTTTGATTGGAGATGCGATGTATACCTCCGATAGAAGGCTGCAATATGTCACCTATTGACTCTAATAGTGCATGTTAGGGAAATCAAAATTATACGTAACACAGTCCACATGATTTATTGCTTGCTATTTTATATGATATTGCACCAAGTCACAGCACAATACTTCATGCAATATTCCCGGAAAGGATATTTTCAATGTTGGATTTTTTGCAAACACAGTTTCGTGGATGCATGAGATCAGGCAATATGAAGCAATCCCATAGGATTACATTACATTATATATGATATCACAATGGGTTTTCCCAGATATGAGCAATTGTTGCCGCACAAGTATGTCCTAAGGAAATAATTGCAGACTTTTTCATTGTCCAGTTTTTTTATGCAGCAGCTGAACCTGGCAGCTTCACTATATGATAAATTACAGGATCTAGTGTCCTGGGGACTGATTCTTGAATTCTTTTCCTGTGTAGTGAAATAGTTCTGTGATATCGGGCACCTGACTCACCTTAGAAGTACAGTAGCTTTTCGTCAGAAGGATTGAGAGGTTATCTAAGGACGGGATTATGTAACAGGGAAAAGTTTGCATAAAAACAAAGTAAAATGGGAAGTTCATGGAATTCAAAACAATAAAACAAAACATAGACTCGGTTTTATTTATTTTCTTTTGCTCCTAACAATAGAGCAAAGAAATCACAATGATCCCAAATTTTGCCTCCTATGTCAAATTCTGCAGCCCTCATTTATGACAATTGTCTTCGTTGTCCATAGCAAACAATCAGAGCTCAACTTAAATTTTTTTAAAACATCTCTGGTGAAATGAAAGCTGTGCTATGATTGCTGCAGGAACCAAAGACAGCTTTTCTTTTCGATAGTTTTGAATCTGCTCCTATGTTTTCTTGGATGATTTTCGGTCAAAGTTAAGGCTTCATACAGACATCAGTTTTTTCTCATACAAGTGGTATTTGTGTATAGTTCACAGGGCTTATAAAGGAGCATGTGCTAAAGTCCTGGATTGGAGAAATGTGTCACTGTGGTGGCTAGCCTTGGTGATATAAGTCCTGGAAATTAAGTTTCCAGCTGGGAAGTTTATTTTAATGGAACCAGACCTTGGGTCCTGGTTTTAGGAGCGGCTAGAAGAGCTTGGGTGGGAATGGTTGCTCCCGTAGTTCCAGTCTGGGCTTTGCAGCTCCTATAAAAGGCAGCTGATTTGTCTCAGAAATGGTCTGTGTGTTGGAGGAGCGAAGGACTCTAAGGTTGTTTAGTCTTTGCAAGACCTGCGGGAGGTGGATCTGTATTTGAGCGGGTGTGCCCATACTGCTGTACAAACTGTTTACTTTCTGTTGTACCTTTATGGCAGAAAAGACTGTTTTTGTTTTGTCTGGAGTCCTCTAGAGTTTATGAACTTAATAAACCTCATCTTGTTGGACCAGACACTTTGCCTTTGTGTATGCTAGCGGCTACCAAACAGCGGGGATCTCTACAGGCTATTCACATGTTCGATTCTTTTCCTTGGATAGATTGGTCCATGCAAAATCGCAAAGACATGTCTGATATTGATCTGAGTGCAATTCACTATGGCTCTGTGAAAAAAATCGGACATTATTCTGATGTCATTTGTGTTGTGTCTGTTTTTCATTGACAGATAGGAGAAACTTTTTTTTCTCATCAGAAAAAAACTGATGAAACTCAGATATCATTCTGTGAAAATGACTGATGAAACTGGGTCCGTTATTCTCGTATGTGAAAAAACTGAGGTCTGAATGAGGCATTATAGAATAAGGGGATGTGAACTGCAGTTGATACCCACAATTTTGTTTCTCAAGTCCTCAGACAGTTCTCTTCTGCTCTTTCTATTCTCCATTGTTAGTGTGGCACACAAAGACACACAATGCAAAGATTGAGTCAACTTCTCCCCTGTCACCTTTGCCACAGGTGAGTTTGAACGAGCATCACATGCTTGAAACAAAGTTGTTTACCCACAATTTTGGAAAGGTGCCAACAATTTTGTCAGGACCATTTTTGGGGTTTGTGTGAAATTATGTCCAATTTGCCTTTTTTTATTTTTATTTTTTATTTGTGTTGTTCCAATACACACAAAGAAAGTAAGCATGTGTATAATAAAATATGTGTAATTGCAATAGTTTTCTGGGAGAAATACTTAATTTTCTGGAGCAATTTAGAGGGTGCCAACTTTTTTGGCCATGACTGTATATTACAAATATGTAGAATTCATAAATAGATACTTGGCCTTTGGGTGAGAAGTAGTGTCCACTTCCCATATACTGTACCTTTTTTTAGTGAGTTATTGTAATTTCAATATATGTTGTAAGGCAGCTACCGGATATATGGTTGATGGGAGGTATGTATCACAGAGATAGTTGTCATCTGTGATGTAATCCTGGAGTATTGCTCTAGTGCTAAGAGGATTGTTTGGTGCGTCTGGGCCAGGTTTTACGGGCAGTCTGAGAGATGGTGGGTTTGGCTGCCCACATACCTCATCTCTGGGTGTGGTTAAGAGGTTAAAATGGAGTCCATTGTTTGACACATGGTCCGTGTGTGTGGAGGGAGAAGGCCTCCTGTGTGATATCCAGACTGCACTAATATACTGGATGCTATCCAGCCTGTGTGACCAGGACTGGCCAACAAGGGAATTTGTACAAAGAACTGTTTTTTTTTTTTTTGTTTTGCCTGCACTGAATGCTGTTAATTTTTCCTTTGATTATGGATTTTTTATGAAACAGCAATAAACCACCATGGACCTTTAAATGGAAACGCTTCCTGTTTTGCCTACCAACACACCCAAGTGAGTAGCATTCCCTACAATGTATATCAAGAATGCGTATTACGTTTCATAAAACACCCTCTCAAATCTCACAACACTGTCATTCAGTACCCAAAACATGCCTATATAATCCATAAATAATACTTCTATACAATATCTAAAGCATACTGCCATGTAGCATCTACAAAACACATAATTACCATAATAAATTCAATCTGTCTAAATAAACACTGCATCAATAATTGCTAGATTAATTATAACTCTAACACAATTTGTTATAAATTATACAACAAGTCGTTTTTATTCTATGTGTAATCTGCTATTAATATGTAATGCTGGTGAGTGAATGTAATGCTGGTTGATGTTAACCCACTGTGCCACGGGCATGGCTTGCCTTGGAGGGGCGTGACTAGGTGCTTACCGGGTCTTCACTAGAGTTTCTGGTTTTGAGGATATGCTGGACTGCCAGTAGACAGCAGGTACAACTCCAGCGCAGTCCAAGGGACTGCAGCAGCTGACCAGAGGGTCAGAGGCATGGGTATATGGAACAAAAGGGCAAAGACAAAAACGTGGTTAGACAGTCCGATGTCAGGACAGGGAGCACAGATTCAGGATACATAGCCAAGGTCAGGACAGGGAGCACATATTCAGGATACATAGCCAAGGTCAGGACAGGGAGCATAGATTCAGGATACATAGCCAAGGTCAGGACAGGGAGCACAGATTCAAGATATGCAGCTGAGGTCAGGAGCGGAGAGGTCAAACAAGACAGGTAGGCAAGCCGGGTCAGTAATGAGAGAAACAGAAACACAGAAGCACAAGCAGGGCAATAGCAGAGCAAACTCACTAGGAACCTTCTGCATGTGTGAGCATGCTATTAATTGACTGCCAATTGTTAAATATATACCAATTATTGGTTGTTAAATGCCTCTGGTCAGTTCCTCCGAATGTACCCTAACTCTTGGGGCAGAATATCCCATTATTGACTATTCTTATGTAGCGCCCCGAGGGTTTGGCCGCTACAGGGGTATTGCACCTCAGTCCAGAGGTGTGATATTCCACTCCCGGGTAAGGATGGAGTATGGACCAGGGCTCAGTTAGCTGCATACAGCACACACACCCCATTTCCGAGGGACAGCTCAACGGTGCTCCCACTAGACATAAGTGCAGGCACGACCGACCATGTCCCTGCTGGAGTGGGGAGGGAGGGGTGGAACACCCAGTGCTGTAGGGGCAGATAGGGGGCGGTTCCTGAGTGTAGGAAGGAGCCCATTGGTTGCTGGTCACCTGGGCTCATGGCTAGAGGGAGGTATAAAAGGTGGGCACCATCTTAGATCTAGGTTCGTTCAGCCAGAGGAGAAGACAGGGAGTAGAGGCTCTGTAGGAGCTCTACTCCAGAAGGGCCTAGTGAGAGGCTGAGGAGGAGGTGAAGGGGAGCTGAGATTCTAGCTCATCTCAGCTCCAAGAGAAAGGAACAGAAAGGAACAGAACAGGAAAGAAAGAGAAGAAGAGACAGAGAAACAGAAGGGCTCAGGAACAAGAAGGTGGAAGGGACCCTAAGAACCCACGAGAATCCAGGGTGCAGGGTCAGGCAGATTAAGGGTACCGGATCCCAAGTTGGTGGAGGAGAAACAACCCTCAGCCAAAGACCGGTCGTCGTGATCATCTATTGGTGCGACACCTCATCAAACCTGCTAGGAAGGCACCATATAGGACAGCGGAGGACGGGGCCCACGTTTAACCGCACAAGTCCGCGGCAGCTGGACAAAAGTGGGTCACTGGTGAGGCAGGCCAGAGAAAGGATAAAAGGGGGTCCTGTGCCATGCTCCTGAACTGCCTGGGAGTTGACCGAGCCCCTCACCTGGTGGACGCAGCACGGCTCGGGCGGTCACTGCCGACGGAAGTGACCCGGAACAAACGAACTGTGAGTAAAGACCCTGGACTGTAACTTGTTGTCCGTGTGCTCCTTCGCTCCTCCAGCACTATCAGCACCGGGACTCGCACTACCATCACTCCCACCATCCACTACACTGCCCTGGGGCTGCACTCTTCCCGTGGGGAGTCACATCACCTCAGCTGCACCCATCATCAGCCCCAGCGGACTGCCTTGCAGCGGCGGTTCCTAATAACCGCAATCCACGGGTGGCGTAGTCGGACATTATCTAACGCACGTAGCAGACTACCATTGGCCTGACCACCCTGAGCCGCGGGACCGGGCCGCCACTACTACTACCCCCATCGTTCCCCTATCGCCCGGTTCTGCGTGCCCCACGGCCCAGGGGGCGAGTCACTTAGGGTATGCTCACATGACATTTTTTTATCCGCTGAGTTTTCTAGGTGAAGCTGTTTTAGGAAAACTCCAATGGTCTTTTCCTGAAGAGGCTTCACTGGTGGCTTGGATGTAATCTTTTGTAGCATCTCTGCTACCAGTGTGGCACCCCAGGAGTCCGGTTGCCACAGTGGTATTGCCCCCCTCACAAGGGGGTGATGCCATGTCTGGAAGCAAGGAGGGGTCCGCTGATCAGGTTTTGTTAGCATGCAACACTTTCCTGGCTCCAGACCAGCAAGGGGAGCTCCTCCCCTTAGCAACTGGCATCTGGAGGCGGGGTTAGTTTGTGTGAAGAGAACAGTCAGGAGTTGAAGTCAGGATGTCGACGAGGAAAGACCTAGGGAGTGGAGCTGCACGGCAGTTCACTCCAGAGGGAAACGCAGAAGAACCGGACACCAGAGTCCGAGGTTGAGGGGCACCGAAGGCCCAGCAGCAGAAACTGGAGGGCAGGAGACTGCAGGTTTCCTGGCCCCATCAGACGCCCGGAAGCTCAGCAGCATGATAGGGCTCAGCACCGCCACGTGGGAGCGACACTCCAGGAAGGCCCGAGCTGCCTGCCATGTGGTACTCAGGGACGAGGGCCGCAGCATAGCTATACGCAGCAAGGCCAAAGAGGTAGCGCAAAGGGAAGGCCTCCAACTTCACCTGGCTAGGTGGATCCCCCAACTTGCTTCCAGGTGGCCCGGACCTCTACTACCAGCTAGTACCAGTGCCCCGGTCTGCCTAACCACCGCAAATAAAGATAAGAGGAAACCGCCATTAAGTTGTGGACTGATTATTAACTGCGCCATCCTCTGCACTACACCATAACAGAAATGTCTACACTGCCCTGGAGCTAAGCTCTACCTGTGGAGAGCTAAACCAACTCTGCTGCATTAACAACAGCTCCAGAGGACCTGCTCCGCAGCAGCGGCTCCCTTTAGCCGCATACCACAGGTGGTGTCACGAACTGTATACAAAAACTATAAATCCCCTGTAAATATCCCCTTTTTACTGACCGCTCTGGGTCACGGACCGGGTCACCGCCACTGTGACATCACCCCTAGCAACGACCGGCCTGGCACGGAGTACCCCACGGCCCAGGGGGCGCGTCCCCGGCATCTTTCCTCTGCACTATAGTGGTGAGTGGCTTCCTCCAAAGTCTAAACATGCTACTTATTTTAACCGCCTCGCGGTTTCCGAACCCTCAGGTGGCAAAAGATGGATCATGTGCACATCAACTGTTCATTTTTTGGATTTCAGTTTCATGGCGCTTTTGCAGATGAAACAAATGTTGCGTGCTCATCCCCTAACTTTAAATAACCATATTAATCACCGTTCTTCCACACATAATGAATATCCCTTTTCTAAAACCCTTGAAAAGAATTAATCATTGACCTCATACTGCATACAAGGGGAATATGGCATTGGGATCAAGGCTTTTTGTATCTAGTTTATATTATATTAGCAGCTGCTGCGTATCATTGAATGCACTTTTTACTTGTAACCACAGACTTTCTTTTCCTCTAACAATGTGTGAGGCAGTGACTGGAATCGTATACGAGGGACGTTATATATCCCCCAGAATGTGTACAGAGACCTATTAAACCCGTTGGTGTGCATTGCAGTCACAGACACAGCTGCAGCTGCAATGCAGGAATGAAGGTGAGCATTGACCTGGTCAGGCTATCTGGCTAAGGCAGATCAAGGAAAACCCGGCAGGGCCTTCATTTCTTGGAGGAGGCTACAAGAAGGCAGTGGTGCGGCCTCCTCCCTTCAACTCGGGTTTTCCAGTGGCCTTTAAAAACCCTGCATTAAGGATTAGTGTTGTTCAGTGTTGGGACCTGCTAGGAGCATTACAGAAAAGCTCGGCGGACCTGTGAGTAGCTGAACCCACGCCTGGGAAGGCTCTGCATCCTTCAGGCTCTGAGCGGCCTGGCGTGGCCGTTGCCCACGGCAAACGTTGTTCATGGACTTATGTAAAACCGGCTGCGAACCGGATGACTTTCTGTTTTACCCGTGAGTTGCTGAATAAAAGCTGCTTATGTTGGACTTTCTTGGGTCACTGTCTCAGTTACTGAATGGTGTGAACACCGCCTCCTTACAGCTTGGTGGAGACTGCGGGCATTGTGACTGAGGCATATCCCACAAGCAGCGGCATGCCCACAATCCATCCTGCCACCTTCCAGCCCAAACCTGTGGACTAAATGGAGGAGCTGTTAAGGCAATTGATCCTCACGCAGCGGCAGCAGCAGGAGCAGTTCAAGCAGCAGCATACCAATGAGCTGATCATGCAGCAGCTCACAGCACTGCCGGAGACGCCAATGGCACCAGCCCTGGAATGTCGAGAGGCCCGGCACAAGGTTCGCTCAGCGTTGAGGAAGATGGGACTGGAGGACGACGTGGAAGCCTTCCTTACCATCTATGAATGCACAGTAGAGCGGGAAAACCTACCAGCCGGCCAGTGGGCGGAAATGGTGGCTCCATTTTTGGTTGGCGATGCCCAGAAGGCCTACTTTGACCTCAGTCGGGAGGACGCCCAGGACTACCAGAGGCTCAAAGGTGACATCCTTGCCCGACTGGGGGTCAATACATACGTGAGGGTTCAGCGCATATTTTCATGGGCCTTTGTGAAGACCCGACCCACCCGGTCTCAGGCTTATGACCTTCTGCAGCTGGTAAAGAGGTGGCTCCAGCCTGAGACTTTGACTCCAGCCCAGATGGTGGAGAGGGAGGTGGTTGACCGGCTGGTGAGGACTCTGCCGAACTCTGACCCCAGCTCCCCGACCAGGTGGTCAGCCTGATCGAGCGCTACTTGGCCACTCAGGACTTTATACGGGACTCTTCCCCCTCGCGGCTGTCATGCCGGACCCTGCCAAGCCAGGAACCGGGAAAGGGGTCGCGTCCCTCTGCTGAGGACAGTTAGCCCCATACCCGTGCTGAAGGGGTACCCCAGAGGGAGAGTGGCTGTAGACCGGTTCCCTCCCAAATGGTCGCAAGAACTAACAGTACCTCCACCATTAGGTGCTGGCGGTGTCAGGGGTCGGGACATGTGGTTGCTAACTGCCCCTTGACTACAGAGCCCATGGACTGCGGGTATAACCGCCGGGTCTCACTATACACCCAGACCGTCTGCACTGTGAGTGCCGATCCCCCGGACAGTGAACTCCAACTGTGCCAGGTACTGGTTAATGGGTACCCAACGGAGGCCCTCTTAGACTCAGGGAGCCTAGTGACTTTGGTACATGAGTCGCTGGTGGCAGGAGACAACCCCAGAGGACGGACAGTCGGGGTTGTGTGTATCCATGGGGACCTCCAAGAATACCCAACTGCGGAGGTAGTGTTGTCCACGTCACGAAACATGTGGTGGGGGTGGTAAAAACTCTTCCCTATGGGACTGTGTTGGGAAGAGACTTGCCCCTGTTCTGGACCCTGTGGAAAAACAAAAACCACTCTCCCCCGGTAAAATTTATTACGGGCGCTGTACCCAAAAACCTGAGTCAGGGGTACCTGCCGCAGGGGTGTCCAACCTAGGGACAGAGTGTGACCCCGATAGGTTTTCCCTAGAGTTGCTGGCAGGAGAGGTCGAGGAGACCCCATCGATCCCCGAGCTGGAAGTGTCCTGGGGCACATTTAGGACAGCTCAGCTACAGGATCCCACCCTGACTCAGGCACGGGAAAGGGTTTTACAGGTAAATGGTGTAGCTCAACAGCCCGGTGCAGATACTGTGTTTCCACACATGGTGGTCAATGGTGAGTTGCTCTATAGGGTGGAAAAAATCAGGGACAAGGTCGTGGAACAGTTAGTGGTACCTCAGTCGTACTGTCGGGCGGTTATGGAGATGGCACACACCTGCTGAGCGTATCTTGCAGCGGTTCTTTTGGCCGGGGATTTACGCGGAGGTCCAAAAGTACTGCGAATCCTGCCCCGAATGTCAGTTGACCACACCCACTGCAAGTTTCCGTAGCCCATTGGTACCTCTGCCAGTGATAGAGGTACCTTTTGAACAGATTGCAATGGACTTGGTAGGGTCCATTGCAAAATCCACTCTTGGCCACCAACATATACTGGTGGTCGTCGACTATGCCATCTGGTACACAGAGGCTATACCGCTATGCCACACCTCGGTGAAACTGATTGCACGGGAGCTGTTTGCCATATTCTGTCGCCTTGGGCTACCTAAGGAGATCCTAACAGATCAAGGGACCCCTTTTATACCCAAGGTGACAAGGGAACTGTGCAAACTGCTAAAAATAAAACAATTGCGCACCTCGGTGTACCACCCTCAAATCGACGGGTGTTACGCTCACGCCCGGACTGTTTGGCGTGAGCGTGGTTAGTGGTCCCACTGGGCCACGAATTGAGGAGTGCCTGGAGGGGCGTGACTAGGGACCTCACCAGATCCGACTATGGATGCATGGCGGCTTAATCGACTCTGTGGTCTGAGGAGGGACGTGGGAGGTGGCCCATGTGCTACTCCAGGTCAGACCCTGGCCACAGCTGTTGACCCACACCGGGGAATGCAGGAATGGGCAGGTTTGGCTGATATGCAGACGGGCGGGTACTGCCAGGCATGGCTGGTATGCAGACAGGCGGGTACTTGCAGGCACGGCTTGTATGCAGACAGGTGGGTACTGACAGGCACCGCTGGTATGCAGACAGGCGGGTACTGGCAGGTAGGTAAACAGGCTGGATAGGGACCAGTAGAGACTGGGATACAGGAACCAAGCTGCAGGTGCGGAGGGCAAGTGGAGCAGAGTAGAGCAGGGCCGCAGGTGTGGAGGGCAAGCGGAGCAGAGTAGAGCAGAGCCGCAGGTGTGGAGGGAAAGCGGAGCAGAGTAGAGCAGAGCCGCAGGTGCGGAGGGCAAGCGGAGCAGAGCAGAGCCGCAGGTGCGGAGGGCAAGCGGAGCAGAGCAGAGCCGCAGGTGCGGAGGGCAAGCGGAACAGAGCAGAGCCGCAGGTGTGGAGGGCAAGTGGAGCAGAGCAGAGCCGCAGGTGCAGAGGGCAAGCGGAGCAGAGAAGAGCAGAGCCACAGGTGCGGAGGGCAAGTGGAGAAGAGCAGAGCCGCATGGGCGGAGGGCAAGCAGAGCAGCAGGTGCGGAGGACAAGCGGAGCAGAGCGGAGCAGTGTCGCAGGAGCAGACAGACAGGATAGGGCTCTGTTTACATGGAACAGACAGGGACAAGGAAACACGGGAAGATAACTAGGACACAGGAGGTAGATACAGAGGCAGGGAAACAGGACAAGCAGAACCAGATACACACAAGGTACTTGCTATAAAGTAGACAACTAGTAGGAGTTAGGTACTGGTTCAGACACTGCAGGAAAAGGGAAGGATCGGACATAGAGACAAACAGGTAATGGGCTAGGACACAGTTCAGACAGGAACTGACACAGTAACAAGATACAGGAACGAGCCTGGGCATTCAGCCCCCAGGGTGGCGGTGATAGACTAGAAATCACAGATACAGGTAACGGGCCTGGGTACTCAGCCCCCAGGGTGGCGGAAACAGACAATATTCAGGACAGGACCTGGCAACTCACAGTTGCACAGAACACACCATAAGAAAGTGTTGCTCAGGCATCTCCCACTGGGTGGAAGAGGTTTAAGTATCCAGTGACTCACAGCAATAGGCTGGGGACGCATTACGACTGCGCACACTGTAACTTTAAGAATCAGGAAGTACCAGCACCGCCGCCCTAATCAAGCAGACAAGAAACATGCACACAGCAATTAGAGAAGTATAGTGCACAGCCTGGACTGGTAGGTAAGTTGGTGGTCTTGCATGGTGTGAGATGGTAAGCCATGCCAGCACGCAACAAGGGATGTTAAAACGGGCTAGTAGAACGGTTCAATAAAACCCTCAAGTCCATGTTAAAAAAGGTGGTTTCTAAGGACGGAAGGGATTGGGACATGTTGCTACAATATTTGATGTTCGCCGTTCGTGAGGTACCCCAGGCTTCCACAGGATTCTCTCCCTTTGAGTTACTGTACGTCAGACACCCTAGGGGTCTGTTGAATGTAGCCAAAGAGACGTGGGAACAAGAGCCGACTCCACATAGGAGTATAATTGAACACGTGGCTAGTATGCAGGACCGGATCAGGGCGGTCATGCACATAGTGAAAGAACATCTGTTAGATGTCCAGGTAGCACAGAGGCGTACATATAATAAAAGAACCACGGTCAGGTCTTTTAACAAGGGCGATCGGGTGTTAGTACTGGTACCCACAGCCGAGAGTAAGCTCATGGCTAAGTGACAAGGGCCATATGAAGTTCAAGAAAAGGTGGGGGAGGTAAATTACCAGGTGTATCAGCCTGGAAGGAGGAAACCTGAGCAGCTTTATCATGTAAACCTGCTAAAACCTTGGAAAGATCGAGAGTGTATAGTTTCCGACGTCACTCCAGACATGCCGCCAGAGAGTTCTCTACCTTCAGCCAGGGATGCGCCCGGGGGAGAGGTCAGGATAAGTGATGCTTTCACTAAACAGCAGCGATGGGAGGCTCTTTCTCTGGTGCAGCAGAATACTGACGTGTTCTCAGAGCTACCGTGTAGGACTACGGTTCTCCAACATGACAATGTCACTGAACCTGGGGTAAAGGTAGGAATGAGACCGTACCAGGTGCCTGAAGCCCGGAGGCAAGCCATCATGGCTGAGGTAAGACAAATACTCCAGTTAGGCGTCATTGAGGAATCACGGAGTGAGTGGGCTAGCCCCATCGTACTAATCCCGAAACCAGACGGATCGTTACACTTCTGTAATGATTTCCGGAAATTAAATGAAGTGTCGAAGTTGGACCTTTATAAAATGCCCAGGGTGGATGAGCTGATTAAGAGACTGGGGCAGGCCCTGTACTTTACCACGCTCGATCTCACCAAGGGTTACTGGCAGGTACGTCTCACAAAATCGGCAAAGGAAAAGACCGCCTTTATAACTCCGGAGGGTCTATATCACTATGTGGTCTTACCTTTTCGGTTACATAGGGCCCCAGTGACATTCCAGAGGCTGATGGACATAGTGCTCAAGCCCCATCAGGAGAACGCATCCACGTATCTAGATGATATCATCATCTTTAGCACCGACTGGCATATGCACCTATCCTGCGCACAAGTGGTGCTGGATTCTCTCAGAGCCACGGGGTTAACGGCAAACCCCCAAAAATGTGCGATAGTGCTAGAGGTAGCCCGATATTTGGGGTATGTGATTGGCAGAGGAGTTATCAAGCCACAAATCAATAAAGTTGAGGCCATTAAAAACTGGCCTACACTGTCAAGCACAAAGCAGATGAGGGCATTCCTTGGCATCCTTGGGTATTACCGCCGGTTTATACCTAATTTTGCTGGGAGAACAGCGGCCCTGACCGATCTCTTGAAAGGGAAAAAAACGGTAATGGTTCGGTGGAACCCTCAGGCAGAAGAAGCGTTTCAGTCCATGAAGCTGGCCCTGTGTGAACAGCCGTTCCTCATCAACCCCAACTTCAAGGAAACCTTCATTGTACAGACAGATGCCTCGGAGCGGTATTGTCACAAAAAGTGAATGGTAAAGAGCACCCGGTCACCTACTTGAGTAGAAAGCTTACCCCTGCGGAGAAAAACTATAGCGTGGTAGAGAAGGAGTGTTTGGCTATTAAGTGGGAATCGCTACGTTATTTTTTGCTCGGGCGTCAGTTCCGCTTGGTGACGGACCACTCACCCTTGGTATGGATGAGAAACGCCAAGGAGAGGAATGCGCGAGTCATCAGGTCGTTTCTGTCACTGCAAAATGTCAGTTTCTCTGTAGAACATTGCGCTGGGAAGTCGCAGGCAAACGCGGATGCCCTGTATGGTGACAAATGTTCAACCACAAAAGTTTCAACAGAGGGGGGGAATATGTGAGGAAGTGACTGGGATAGTATATGAGGGTTGTTATATATCCCCCAGAATGTGTACAGAGACTTATTAAACCCGTTAGTGTGCATTGCAGTTGTAGCACCCTGAGGACTCGGCTGCTACAGGGGTATTACGCCTCAAGCCAGAGGTGTGGTATTCCACTCCCGGGTAAGGATGGAGTGTGGAACTGAGCTCAGTTAGCTGCATGCACTACACACATCCCATTTCCGGGGAACAGACCGATGGTACTCCTGACGCGCCCCTGGGCCTGTGTCGCGCTGCGTTGCGCACGCGGGAGCCTACCCGGAGCCGGATCAGTGGAGGGTTGTAGTCTCGTGGCGGTGACCCGGTCCGTGCCCAGGGAGTCAAACTAGACGGCAGTCTATTAGTAGTAAATAGTTGATGACTACGCCACCCGTTGAGTGCAGCCAAGAAGCTGCTGCTGCAGGGCAGACCGCTGAGGCCGGTGGTAGGATTGTGCAGCGTGATAGTATAACCCCCAACGGGAGGGGTATGGCCTCAGGGCAGCCGACGTGGATGATGGGGGTAGCAGGAACCACTCAGAGACGGTACGGTGTAGTTCAGGGTCTTTACTGGTAACAACGACAGACCCTCCCGGAGTACTTGCTAGCAAACGGGGCCTGGTCAGTCTTTGAGCAGATGGGATCTCCCCTGGCCAGGCGTAGTTGTAGGCCTCCCAAACTGACTGTACTCTTCTGGCTACCTTGCTAGAAGCTGATGTAAGTAGCCCACGTCCCTGAGTGTACCGTGTGGTGCTCACCCGTATGGCCGGTGACTCGGGGCCTTCTAATGGCTTCCGCTCCACGATGGCGGTGCTGGTCCCACGCGTGTGACCGTGCCTTCGGGCTTCTGGGCCAGAGGACCTGAAATCCCCTGCCTGACGGATTCTGCTGCTGGGTAGAAGTTAGTCCCCACAGCCTCGGACTCCGGGTCCGGTAAAGAATCTTCTTAGTCAGGGCGAGCTCTGTAGCTGCCAGCCCCTGACTCCTTGTAACTCTGCTGTTTCCTATGCTGCTTCTTGTCTCCACTCTCCTTGTCTGACTCACCCTGCCTCAGCCCCGGGTTTATACAGGGGAAGTTCTTCCCCTCCCAAGACTGGGCAGGAGGTGTGGCATGCACAGGATCCCTGACCAAAGGACCTCCCACCTGCTCTCAGACATAATATCTCTATCACTGTGGCAACCAGACCCCTGGGGTGTCACATTCCCCCCTAGTGAAATTTAGTACTCCGGGACTAAACACATTTAGAAAAACATAACAAAGTATAACAATAACAATACTATAAGAAAAACACATAAGATGGTTACGGCGTGTCCGCAACCGGATGCAGTCTTTGAAGAAAAGCAAAGGTGTCCATTTCACCAACACAGGGAGACGTAACCAGGTAGGGGTCTGTCCTACCCCGAGTCCTTAACAGTCTCTAGTCCATCCTGGGTTACGCTCCAACTATATACAAGGATTCCCGGTAAATCCACCAAGGTTTCCTAAAAACAACGCCGGAGAGTTCCACTTGTTGCCGTTGCATCAGTGCCCGGATCTCTTTCTGGAGCACCCGCTGCTCGCCGGAGCTGGCGTTCTTGGCAACCTGCTGTAAAAGGAAAATCACCTCTTTCCATATGTCCGGGTTGATTGCAGCGGCGGCAGATGGGTCGTCCGTCCTCGCTGTATCGGTCACTGGGTCTTCCTCTGGCCGGTGGGGTCCTCCTTGGTCGACGCCACGGGATGTCCTCCGGTCCGGATGCCAGCTGGATCTTCCCTGGGGTGGAAACCTGTAAAGACTGCACAGTTCGGGTTAGCGCAGCAACGCTCTTAGCTAGCTCTTGGACCTGATGGTGTAGGTCTGGAGCCGGGTCATTGTCCAAAGCCTGCGCATCAGCTCCCACAGGCCCTGCCGACAAGGGCGCCGCCTCCTGGTGGTAAGTGATAGCTGGGCGCCTGTGGGTAACAACGCCACCCGGTGCTGGTTCTCGGAGCACCCGGATAGCTCTATCCTTGAACTGTGCAAAGTCCAGATGGGGATCCTGTAAGGCCATTGCCCGCAACTGGGTTCGGTGGGCATTGCAATATAAACCCTCTATAAATTGTTCAGTCAATAGCCTGTCCTCGTTTCCCACCCCATCAGGGTCGGTCTGCTTTATGGCCCTCAGGGCCTCTTGTAGGTTTAGTGCATAGTCCCTTATACTCTCATGCGCTCGCTGCTTGCACCCGTAGAATCTAAGCTTAATCTCGGCTGAGGTGCGGGTATCAAAGGTGTCCTTCAGCCGGGTTAGTATCCCTGCGACAGTCTTCCTCCCAGGTGGCCAGGATTTTACTTCCCTTCTGGCTGCCCCGGTTAGTTGGGCCACCAGGATGCTCACTTTTTGCTCTTCTGTGAGGGGGTACACCTGGAAGAGGCTATCCAGCTTTTCTCTAAAGTCATGCAGGGTATGTGACTCCCCTGAGTACTGGGGTAGCCAAGCTGCTCCCGGGATATAGGGCATGGTGAAGGGCATAACTGCAGCAGCGGTAGCGCTGGCGGGGGTTGAGGCAGTGAAGCTCTCCTCCGTATCCGACATCTTCCTCCCCCCTAGTGGACCGTGGCCTACCTTGCGATGATCCTCTTCCGTAGGCCGCGGCTCCGTAGTGGATCGTCAGGGTTGAGGACCTTCCGTCGCGCTCCTGTGACGTCGGCGTCTGCTGGGCTCCTTCCAGGACCTTACGCAACGTCCGGACGTGAGGCGGGGCTTCAGTTCTCGCGCGCTTTCGGAGTCCACGCCCCTCTTCTTCCCGCGCGGCGTCCTCAAGATGGCGTCCAATGGCGGGAAAACTCCACGGATGGCGGGAAGAAGGTCGAAGATGGCGCCGGATGGCGGGAAAACTTCACCACTGGTAAGTTTGAACAGTCTTTGCTTTTCAGGCACGCAGTACCCGGTGGTTGCGGGCACGAGATCCTGCCGACTACGCCAAAGTTGACGCGCCCCTGGGCCTGTGTCGCGCTGCGTTGCGCACGCGGGAGCCTACCCGGAGCCGGATCAGTGGAGGGTTGTAGTCTCGTGGCGGTGACCCGGTCCGTGCCCAGGGAGTCAAACTAGACGGCAGTCTATTAGTAGTAAATAGTTGATGACTACGCCACCCGTTGAGTGCAGCCAAGAAGCTGCTGCTGCAGGGCAGACCGCTGAGGCCGGTGGTAGGATTGTGCAGCGTGATAGTATAACCCCCAACGGGAGGGGTATGGCCTCAGGGCAGCCGACGTGGATGATGGGGGTAGCAGGAACCACTCAGAGACGGTACGGTGTAGTTCAGGGTCTTTACTGGTAACAACGACAGACCCTCCCGGAGTACTTGCTAGCAAACGGGGCCTGGTCAGTCTTTGAGCAGATGGGATCTCCCCTGGCCAGGCGTAGTTGTAGGCCTCCCAAACTGACTGTACTCTTCTGGCTACCTTGCTAGAAGCTGATGTAAGTAGCCCACGTCCCTGAGTGTACCGTGTGGTGCTCACCCGTATGGCCGGTGACTCGGGGCCTTCTAATGGCTTCCGCTCCACGATGGCGGTGCTGGTCCCACGCGTGTGACCGTGCCTTCGGGCTTCTGGGCCAGAGGACCTGAAATCCCCTGCCTGACGGATTCTGCTGCTGGGTAGAAGTTAGTCCCCACAGCCTCGGACTCCGGGTCCGGTAAAGAATCTTCTTAGTCAGGGCGAGCTCTGTAGCTGCCAGCCCCTGACTCCTTGTAACTCTGCTGTTTCCTATGCTGCTTCTTGTCTCCACTCTCCTTGTCTGACTCACCCTGCCTCAGCCCCGGGTTTATACAGGGGAAGTTCTTCCCCTCCCAAGACTGGGCAGGAGGTGTGGCATGCACAGGATCCCTGACCAAAGGACCTCCCACCTGCTCTCAGACATAATATCTCTATCACTGTGGCAACCAGACCCCTGGGGTGTCACACTCCCACTAGAGAAATGTGCAGGTACGACAGTGTCTGTTCCTGGCTGGAGTGGGAGGGGGGTGGAACATCCCAGTACTGTAGGGGCAGATAGGGGGAGCAGCCTGGGTAAAGCTAGGAGCTCATTGGGTGCTGGTCACCTGAGCTCACACATAGAGGGAGTATATAAGGTGGGCACCATCTTAGATCAGGGTCAGTCAGTTGTCAGTCAGCCAGTCAGACAGTCTGTCTGAGAGCCTGAGAAGCAGAGCAGAGGAGAAGGAAGAGAGACCCAGAGGCGCAGAGGGGACCCCAAGATCCCAGAATAAGGACAAAAGGGTGAAGGGTCGGCAAAAGGGTACCGGATCCCAAGCTGGCAGAGGCTACAGCACACCTTAGCCAGGAACCGGAGTTCGTGGGCAGGATCTGCCACGACCCTCACCAAATCCACTAGAAAGGCATACCAAGCATAGGGTCAGGGAGCCCAGAGGAGGCTTGACCACCAAGAGACCCGAGGGAGCCGGCCAAAAGTGGATCCCTGGTGGGAACGGCCAGAAGAAGGGAGAGTCAGAAAGGAGCTCAGGACCATACTCAAGAATTGCCCGGGAGTTGACCGAGTCCAGGACCTGGTGGACGCAGCACGGCTTGGGTGGTCACTGCTGTACACAGTGACCCGAGCAACACCAGTAAGTAAAACCCTGGAACTGCATTTTATGCCTCTGAGTCTCCTTGCTGCACCTTCACAACCACCATCCTCCACAGCTGACCCCCTGAGGCTATACCCCTCCCGTTGGGGGTTATACTACCAAAGCTGCACACATACCAACAGCCTCAGCGGACCCTGCTGCAGCGGCGGCCTTTTGACCGCAAATCAACGGGTGGCGTAGTCGACACAAAGAACTCTAATAACATCTGTAGGACTGCCACACACTGAGTTTGACACCCTGGGCACGGACCGGGTCACAGCCACTCGGAGACTACAACCCCCATCTGATCCGGCTCCGGGTATCCCTAACAGCACTGGCCCAGGGGGCGCGTCAACTTTGGCGTAGTCGGCAGGATAACGTGCCCGCAACAACCGGGTACTGCGTGCCTGAAGAAAAGTTCACCGTTACCTCAAAAAGAAGTCTCCCGCCGGTTCCGGAGGGTCCCCGCCAACGGACCCCATCACAGGTCGTTTCCCGCCGGTTGTCCGCCATTTGCAGCTTTTTCCCGCCATCCATGGAGTTTCCCGCCACTGGGAGACGATTCCCGCCATTTCCAAAGATTTCCCGCCTTGGAAGAGCGGACGCCATTATGGGCGTGCCAGAGGGTGGCAAGAGGCCACCTCCCATCGTGGGCCAGGTCGAAGAATGGCGCCAAAAGCGGAAACCGCGCCCACCAACAGAGACTGTGATGCTGGAAGTGTCCATCAGCGTAAGAGAACTGCCCCTGGAACTGACAATCACAAAGTTGCCCCGGGACCACCCTCAATGTGGGCGGAGACAGAACAAGAGAGCAAAGATGGGTGTCGCCTGGAGCAGTCTGGAGAGAGCGCACCCGGAGACAAGACGTCTGGAGGAGAGTCCAGAGAGAGCGTACCCGGAGATGGAGGGAGAGACAGGCAGCACCGACCCAGTGGTCAGGAGCCTGCTGCAAGCAACGACCCCACTAGGCTTAGTGGAGGTCCTAGCACAGCTCCCCCGAGACCGGGAGTGTGCACAGACCGCGCTGGAGGGCCTCGCACGGAGGATGGCCCGGGTGCAACGGGAGACGTTGGCGGAGTGGAGCCGAGAGATGGCCCAGCAGACCGAAACCCGTCAGCGGAGCACGCCACCCGAGACGAGGAGACAGATCGCCTCTGAGGATGGTGCAGGAGAACTGAAGGCCGGAGACGGCGCCGAGAAGGGAGCTGAACGGACGGAGGCAGGTAAAGGGGACGTCTCTATCCCGAGCCGAGAAACCGCATACCTGCCCCAGCTCCCCGTCGCAGAGCCCGAAATTACCCCTGCCGTGCCCGTCGCTGCATCGTCACCGCCGCAGACTAGGCCTCAAGCGGAAACCGCGGCCGCGACCCCTGTGACGTCACTCGCTTCGACCCTGAGCGCGGCAAAGCAGGAAATACCATCGGCCTGGTCGCAAGGCCTAGTACCCCCGGGCGCCGCTATTCCAACAGCGCCCCCTACCTCCGCGGAGCCACCGGCCTGGTCGCAGGGCCTAATAACCCAGGGCGCCGCCGTTCTTACGGTGCCCTTTGCCTTTAAGGTGCCCCAGGCCTGGTCGCAAGGCCTGGTTAACCCGGGCGCCGCTACCATCAACGCGCCCTCAACATCTAGAGTGCCGCACCTGGGTGAAAATCTATTTGCCCAGCATACGTGCCCGGATGGGCAGCCCTTCATATGGCCCCAGGAGTACATTCAGCTGGAACTCCAGAGAGCAAGGCCCATGTGCGAGCCCCTGATTCCGGCTCCGAAGCCCGTAAAGAGGACCTCGCCCCCGCTGGAGGAGGCACAGTTCGAGTGGGACCCCACTGGAGAAGACCTCATGGGGTTCACTCAGGAGACTCGGGCGGCCGCAGCGGAGCGTGCAGAGTGCTGCCGCCAGCAGCTCGAAGTCTTCGAGAGGGAGCGGAGAGAGAGGCGGGTCCGGGAACAGCAGATGCAGATAAGAAGCGCGGAGCAGAAGAGCCGGACCAGGAGGAAACCCCGTTCAGCTCATGGTCCCCGTGCCACCGGGACTGTGATAAAATTCAATATGCAGCACGGATGGGGCTTTATCAGAGACCATCAGACCCCCGGCGACGTCTTTGTAACTCGCAGAGACGTAGAAAGCCATCTGCCGGAGGGACACAGAGGTCGTGACCTGTATGTAGGGGACGAGGTCACCTTCACCCGGCACAAGTGTGCCAAAGGACCCTACGCCCTCCATGTGCATCGCCTGACGGAGGAGGAGCTGCGGTGTGAGGAGGAGCAAGAGGACCCGGACGGGTCTGAAACTGAAACCAACCAACAAGAAAGAGCAGGAGGACGCCGTCGTTGAAGTACGGTAGAGAGAGACTGTATAAAGTTGCCCGTCGGGGTACCAAGAACTGTTGCTGATTTAAATATGTCCCCGTTGGGACAAGAGTGAACTGTTAAACCGTGTGTCCCTTTTCCCCACTGGTCGAGGACTGAGAGCGGCCACCTTCCCTTGTATATAGTTGCGCTTTTTAAGGCGCCCCCTACCGGTTTTATAGGAAACTGTTTTCTTCCAAGAGAGACTGTCGCACTTTGCCCGGTCACAAGTTGCACCGTGACCGGAGGAACCAGAAACAAGAATGTTATATATGAAAAGTTTATTGCTGATGATATCTATATGATGTTTTCTATGTTTATGTTTATGAAAAAAATTGTATGTTTTGGATGTTTTTTTTATATCTTACAGCCCGAGGACGTGCTGTGATTTACCAGGGGGGAATGTAGCACCCTGAGGACTCAGCTGCTACAGGGGTATTACGCCTCAAGCCAGAGGTGTGGTATTCCACTCCCGGGTAAGGATGGAGTGTGGAACTGAGCTCAGTTAGCTGCATGCACTACACACATCCCATTTCCGGGGAACAGACCGATGGTACTCCCACTAGAGAAATGTTCAGGTACGACAGTGTCTGTTCCTGGCTGGAGTGGGAGGGGGGTGGAACATCCCAGTAGTGTAGGGGCAGATAGGGGGAGCAGCCTGGGTAAAGCTAGGAGCTCATTGGGTGCTGGTCACCTGAGCTCACACATAGAGGGAGTATATAAGGTGGGCACCATCTTAGATCAGGGTCAGTCAGTTGTCAGTCAGCCAGTCAGACAGTCTGTCTGAGAGCCTGAGAAGCAGAGCAGAGGAGAAGGAAGAGAGACCCAGAGGCGCAGAGGGGACCCCAAGATCCCAGAATAAGGACAAAAGGGAGAAGGGTCGGCAAAAGGGTACCGGATCCCAAGCTGGCAGAGGCTACAGCACACCTTAGCCAGGAACCGGAGGTCGTGGGCAGGATCTGCCATGACCCTCACCAAATCCACTAGAAAGGCATACCAAGCATAGGGTCAGGGAGCCCAGAGGAGGCTTGACCACCAAGAGACCCGAGGGAGCCGGCCAAAAGTGGATCCCTGGTGGGAACGGCCAGAAGAAGGGAGAGTCAGAAAGGAGCTCAGGACCATACTCAAGAATTGCCCGGGAGTTGACCGAGTCCAGGACCTGGTGGACGCAGCACGGCTTGGGTGGTCACTGCTGTACACAGTGACCCGAGCAACACCAGTAAGTAAAACCCTGGAACTGCATTTTATGCCTCTGAGTCTCCTTGCTGCACCTTCACAACCACCATCCTCCACGGCTGACCCCCTGAGGCTATACCCCTCCCGTTGGGGGTTATACTACCAAAGCTGCACACATACCAACAGCCTCAGCGGACCCTGCTGCAGCGGCGGCCTTTTGACCGCAAATCAACGGGTGGCGTAGTCGACACAAAGAACTCTAATAACATCTGTAGGACTGCCACACACTGAGTTTGACACCCTGGGCACGGACCGGGTCACAGCCACTCGGAGACTACAACCCCCATCTGATCCGGCTCCGGGTATCCCTAACAGCACTGGCCCAGGGGGCGCGTCACAGTCACAGAAACAGCTGCGGCTGCAATGCAGGAACGAAGGTGAGCATTGACCTGGTCAGGCTATCTGGCTAAGGCAGATTAAGGAAAACCCGGCAGGGCCTTCATTTCTTGGAGGAGGCTACAAGAAGGCAGTGGGGCGACCTCGTCCCTCCAACCCGGGTTTTCCAGTGGCTCTTGCCACAGGTCCTTTAAAAACCCTGCATTAAGGATTAGTGTTGTTCAGCGTTGGGACCTGCTAGGAGGATAGCAGGAAAGCTCGGCAGGCCTGTGAGTAGCTGAACCCACGCCTGGGAAGGCTCTGCACCCGTCAGGCTCTGAGCAGCCCGGCGCGGCCGTTGTCCACGGCAACCGTTGTTCATGGACTTATGTAAACCCGGCTGCGAACCGGAGGACTTTTCTGTTTACCCGTGAGTTGCTGAATAAAAGCTGCTTATGTTGGACTTGCTTGGGTCACTGCCTCAGTTACTGCACGGTGTGAACACCGCCGCCTTACAAATGGTAAATATTAGCTGAAGGTATGTAATTGTCTCTAAATAGTATCCTCAGGAAGTCGATCTTGATTAGATGTGTGTAACTACATGTGGTTTGAGGAGTTACAGCACTGGTGCTGGTCTCTGCCAGCACATTATAATATCATTCATATACGTCAGATTAAACATTTAGGCTGTGTGCCCACGATGCGGATTTAATGTGCTTCTGCGGCGGCATTTCCGTCGCGGAAACTCATTAAAATCGCTTGGTAAGAGGTCTGGGATGTATCCCAATGATAATCTGCATGTGCTGTACACATGCTGCAGAAATTTCCGCTGCGGATTATCATTGCGGAAAAAGCCGCAGCACAACCAATTTGGGCGCGATTTTGAGGCGAAATCGCGCCCATTGACTTGCATTGAACCGCATAACATGAGCATGTATGCATGAGGATGTTATGCGGTTCAATGAGCGAATGGTACCCAGGTCTGGAGAAGAGGAGACTCTCCTCCAACCCGAGAACCATGGCAGCTGCAACTTACGAAAGAATTCTAAAGTAAAAAAAAAAATATTCATAGTCACCTCTCCGGCAGCCTCCGGTCTCCTCCCGGCCGCGTCCTCTCTCCTCGGCGTCCCACGGTGTACTGGCAGATCCTGGGGTGGCGTCATTTAATCCGCAGATGGTCAAGCGACCACTGACGTCAGTGGTCAGCTGAAGGTCGCGTGACCATCAGCTGACTAAATAACATCACTGCAGGTCCTGCCAGTACACCGTGGGATGCCGAGGAGAGAGGACGCAGCCGGGAAGAGACCCGTCACAGAAATTTTAGTTACAGTACCTATCTTCCTAATATAAATGTACCCTAACAAGAATAAATTGCAGATTATTCATCAAGTCTTTTTTGAGGACGTTTCTTTTTTCTTTTTTTTTTTTAATTGTCTTTTAAGGTGAGGTTTTTGGCAGGAAACTGACTCATCAACAGAGGAAAATTGTATTATATGTCTCCGCTTCGTACTTTTAGCTTTCAATACCACAGTTTTCATTCTTTTGCGCTGATTAATGTTATTTTTTATGTCTATGGCAGTGCATTTAACCAATCTTCTGTCATTTATGGTTTCTACCCTTCTAGCATTTCATATATGCGTATAAATTGTTCTGGACATAATCTATCATCTTCTTATCTTGTCTATAAATCTATTCATGATCTTATAAACTCTTCTATAATTGTCCATTTCCTTAGCATAAAGCAATAACAAGTATAAGCACATTAATTATTCCTCATTTCTTCCTAAATTGAAGATAATTTCTATGGGATAATGCTCTTTGTGTCTTTAGAAGTGACTAATTGCTAAATATGGTGAGTTCTTCCTGCTTAAAGAACACGAGAGCAAATTAAAGAGAATCTGTCAGCAGATTTTTGCTATACTGAGAGCAGCATGAAGTAGGGGCAGAGACCCTGATTCCAGCGATGTGTCACTTACTAGTCTATGTGTTGCTGTTTCAATAAAATCAATGTTTTATAACCAGGAGATTATCTCTGCAGGACTAGGTGTCTCGTGCCATCTAGTCCTTCTGCTCTGTGTAACCCCGCCCCCACCACTGATTCTGTCAATATACAGTGTACACAGCCAATCAGTGGTGTGGGAGCGGTTATCCAGGGTCAGCATTCATAGCTCCGCTAGATCTGCAGCAAAGAAAACTGAGATTGTATCACAACTGCTGCACCCAGTAAACTAAGTGATACATCACTAGAATCATGGTCTCGACATCATGCTTCTGTCATATTACATAGCAAAAACCTGCTGACAGATTACCTTTAATTATATTCCAAAATATCTGGGTGAGACTAAATTGTAATGAGTGAAACAAATGTTTACTTTGCATGCTAAAACATTTTTGGGCAGAGGGGCCTATTTTTTATTGCTTAGTTTTTTGGCTGTTTTTCTTGTTTTGCGTCAAAATCATCTTTTAAGTTGTGTCTAGTTTGAAGTCTATTTTCTACTTTTTTTTTCTTTTTAAGTCTTAGCATATTGGTAATAAGGATTTAGCATATTGGTCCGGAAAACGTTTGTGAGGGCTTTTAAATATGCCTGCATTACAACATTTGCACACGCGTTGTATGTTGGTGGCAATATATTTCGCCTGTCCTTAAACAAATACTTGCTTAGCTGGTTGGTTTTCCAGACATACGTGAGCTTTAGGTGGGAGATTACAGCATAATAATGAATCTATTCTGGGGTGGAGTAAAGTCAGAGATGTCTCCGGCTGGGGACCTCTAGGATGCAAACCTAAAGGAAACACTCTTGATAGATATATGGAGGGTCAAAAATGCGGAAGTCAGGGGATTTTCTCATCATTCCAGTAGGTTTCATTCTGTATCCTAGCTAGATCTTGCAGTTGGCAGTGACTTATAAATGAATGAAAGTGGAATACCTTCCTAGATGTATATCAGATCATTCTCCATTACTGGTAGACCTTCAAATACAGAGTGTCACGCAAGGTGAGGGAAGGAACAAGTGTACAATGACAGGAAGAGGGGGAAGGGAGCCTAACAGCTAGGAAAAGAGGGAGTGGAGACCCCTAGGCAGATCTTATATCACCCTGACTACCCTATCGTCCCTATATAGGTTCCACACCTATCGCCGAGCAGGAAACCTAATCCCTGAATGTCCCTAGAGCTAGGCCCTAGGTAGGGAGGGGACAGGGTGAACACTAGTCAGGCCCCACTGAACTAAAGACAACAATGTAAACAAACAAAATGGAAACACTTGAGAAGACACCAGAGAGATAACGCAAACTGTCCTCCAAGGGAAGTTAGAGAAGAAACTAGCCGACTACTAGTATTCCAGGCATGGACAGAGGAACATAGAACTATCACCGGCGACTCTCTGGAGACACTGAGAGTTTTTAACTACCAAGCAAGGGTGTGTCAATTAGCAGCAGAAGGTGGAGGTCGCTGCTGGGTCCTAAAGGAAGAAGGATATCACTACACTACAGAGATGAGAGGATCAAGAAGGCGTCTGCAATGCCAAGTGCAGTGACCCCTACAGCCGGATCCAGATTGACTGTCTGTCACACTTGATACATCTGTGACACAGAGGATACGTACAGAGTTAATAGATTTTGGAGAATTATGCCATTTGGTTAAACATTACAGATGCCTTTCATGTTGAACAGTTACTCACTGAATACTTTAACTTAAATGCTTGGTCAATAAAGTCACTCCTTGGGAGGCCACAATGGCATATCTTAGAGGTATACTGATTCAGTGTATTACTGGCTGTGAGGAGCTGCCCATTTATTAAAGACTATGAGACTTTTCCATCACAGAGCTATGTTTCCGTCAATATTATTACTGTTATGTTCTGCTACCAGAGCTAAGGAAAGAGTGGAGATCTGTCCCTACGATAGAACTCAGCTTTATCCCTACGATGTAACAGGGAACCTGATCCTGCGATCAGACCTGCTAAAGTCCTAAGCTAGTCTGTACGGAGACCTATAGATGTGGGGAAGGAATCCCTACAAGTACTAAGGACTGGGAGGAAAATGGGACACCTCCTAACAGAAATAGTAGCAGACAGACAAAACAAACAAAATATATAGAACACTGAGGTCCATAGACCAAGCAAACTAACAGAGTTAGATACAGAGCACAGGCTAGCTAGAAAGTAGTTATACAATGAAGTCCAGCAAAGCCAGAAGGGCGGAGCAGGATTAAATAGGCCAACAAGGTCATGTGACCAGCAAAGGAAAAAACCTAAGAGCAAGGTTCTAACAGTACCCCCCCTTCTAAGAGGATCCTCCGGATCCCCTAGGACCAGGCTTATCAGGAAATCTCCTGTGAAACGCTCTGATAAGTCTGGACGCGGAAACATCATCTGACCTCACCCAAGAGTTATCCTCGGGTCCGAAACCTTTCCAGGCCACAAGATACTGCAAACTACCTCTATACCGTCTAGAGTTAAGGATGCGAGAAATTTCATATTCCCCGTCCTCCACCACCGGAGGAACAGAGGCAGAGGCGTCACCATCCGACACAACAGCTTTTTTTAACAGAGAGACATGAAATACCGGATTAATTCTCCAGGAGGTAGGAACCTCCAACCTAACAGCAGATTGGTTGACAACCTGAAGCACCTTAAAGGGCCCTACAAACTTGGGACCCAATTTCTTAGAAGGAATCCTCAACCGCAGATTCCTAGAGGACAACCAAACCATGTCACCAACAGCGAACAAAACCTCCTGTCGTTTCCTATCAAAGTAGTCTTTAGATTTTCTGTTGGCCTCCTGAAGATTACCACGCACATCCGTCCAAACTCTCTCCAAATCACCGGAAAAATTCTCCTCCTCAGGCACGGCAGATCCCAACTTGGAGAACGACCCAAACGACGGATGTCTCCCAGAACAACAAAAAAAAGGCGAACAACCAGCAGAAGAAGATGTATGATTGTTCAGAGCAAATTCAGCAAGTGGCAGAAACTCAGACCACCCCTCTTGATTGTCTGCCACAAAACAACGCAAGAGCTGCTCAACATCCTGGTTTTTCCTTTCTGTCTGGCCATTAGATTCAGGATGATATCCGGACGAGAACGACAAATGAACTCCCAACCTGTCACAAAAGGCACGCCAAAAACGAGCCACGAACTGAGGACCCCTATCAGAAACAATGTCAGTAGGAACGCCATGAAGTCTGACAATTTCCTTGACAAAGGCCTTAGCGAGAGTTTTAGCGCAGGGCAGTTTGACGAAGGGAACCAAGTGACACATCTTGCTAAAACGGTCCACGACCACCCAGATGACAGTAAAACCCTCAGAGGGGGGAAGGTCAGTTATAAAGTCCATAGCCAAATGTGTCCAAGGAGCACTGGGAACCTCCAAAGGACAAAGCAACCCCGCAGCAGGAGTATGTGAGGACTTAGATCTAGCACATATAGTACATTGACGCACCCACTTAATGACTTCCTTCTGCCATCCAGGCCACCAAAAACTGCGACCCACCAGTCTCTTGGTCTCAGAGATTCCGGGATGACCTGCCAACCGAGATTCGTGACACTCAACAAACAAATCTCTCCTAAAGGTCCCAGGCACAAACAACCTCCCATGAGGAGTGTTAGATGGGGCATTCTCCTGTGCTTTAAGAATCTCATCTTCCAAAACGGAGTCCAAAGCAGCGATCACAACACCTTCTTGTAAAATGTTCTCCTCTTTCTCAGCACCGACTATGGGAGAAAAACTGCGAGACAAGGCATCCGCCTTAACATTCTTAGTACCAGGGATGTAAGTAACGGAGAAATTAAACCGCGAGAAAAACAGTGCCCACCTAGCCTGACGGGCATTCAGACGCTTGGCAGCATCAAGATATATCAGATTTTTATGATCCGTAAGAACCTGAACGGGAAATTCCGCACCTTCCAAGAAGTGGCGCCAGTGTTCAAATGCGAGTTTAATAGCCAATAATTCCCGATTACCAATATCGTAATTCAGTTCAGTCTCCGAAAATTTTTTTGAAAAAAAGGCACAGGGATGTAATCCATCCCCGTTATCCTGAGACAATACTGCGCCAACCCCCACAGAGGAAGCATCAACCTCAACCAAAAACGGCTTAGTCACATCAGGCTGCATAAGGATGGGAGCAGAGGTGAACCTCTCCATGAGATACACAAAAGCTTCAATAGCCTCAGAAGACCACTGAACCGCATCAGCACCTTTCCTGGTGAGATCGGTCAGAGGTTTGACAATACTAGAAAATTTTTTTATGAATTTTCTGTAATAATTGGCGAAACCTAAAAACCTCTGTATCGATTTCAAACCAATAGGCCTAGGCCATTCCTGTACAGCTTGAACTTTAACCGGGTCCATCTCAAAACCTTCGCTGGAGATAATGTAACCCAAAAAACTAATTCTCTGTACAGCGAACTCACATTTCTCCAGCTTAGCAAAAAGCGAATTGTCCATTAACAACTGTAATACCTCACGTACGCTCCGCCAATGAGACTCCAGATCCGGCGAATAAATCAAAATGTCATCCAAATACACAACCACATTTTTGCCGATCAAAGGTCTAAGGATGTCATTAATAAGATTCTGAAAAAATGCAGGAGCATTAGTAAGACCAAAAGGCATAACCAGATTCTCAAAATGACCTACAGGAGTGTTAAAAGCAGTCTTCCATTCGTCACCCTCCTTCATGCGCAACAGATTGTATGCCCCCTTAAGGTCAATTTTAGAGAACCACTTGGCCCCCATTAACTGGTTAAACAGATCAGGAATCAATGGCAGTGGGTAAGGATTGCGTACAGTAATTTTGTTAATCTCACGAAAATCCAGACAAGGACGTAAACCGCCGTCCTTTTTTTTTTACAAAAAAAAATCCAACCGCCACAGGAGACTTAGAGGGCCTAATGTGACCGGTGGCCAAACTTGTCTGTATGTATTCCTCCAAAGCCTTCCTCTCAGGAATAGTAAGGTTAAATAAACGACTTTTAGGAAGAGTCGCTCCAGGGACAAATTCAATAGAACAATCATAGTCTCTATGGGAAGGCAAAACCTGCGATTCCTTCTCAGAAAAAACTCTCCAAAAATCCTGAATAGGAACAGGCAATTCTCCCCTATCCAAAGCTGCAATACGCCCGTTACAACACTTGTCATAACATTTATGGCTCCAGGATTTAATTTCACTGGTAGACCAATCCAGTACAGGATTGTGAAATTTTAACCAGTGCAATCCCAATATTACTGGAGAAGGCAAGTTATTCAAAACTACCAAATCCAATTTCTCATGGTGAACACCATTAATAGTGAGAGGAAATTCACAGACCTTGAGAGTAATATTCTTCAAAGGGGAACCATCCACAGAAACCACAGCAATGGGGGATGATAAACGTTCGGGTTTTAAATTGAGTCTTTCCAAGAATCCCCCATCAATTACATTCAGAGTAGACCCACAATCAACAAACACCCGAAATTCCATTAATTTTTCCTGAGCAATCGTGGAAGCAGCTAAAAATACACCCTTGGAATTTAAACAGGCAATACGGGCATGACTGACCATTTTTTTTTCTTTCTTCATACGAAGCTCACAGCCTTTAATCAAATGACCAGATTTTCCGCAATAGAAACACAAGCCTTCAAAAAATCTACGGTCTTTTTCTTGAGAGCGAGGTGCCACCGATCCAATCTCCATCGGTTCACCACTGTTAGTACACACATTCTCATAACCAGAAACTGACATAGCAGAGGATTTGCTCTCATTAACCCTTGCACGCAGTCTCCTATCCACCCGTATAGCTAATTGCATAGCCTGTTGCAAATCTTCAGGTGTAGGATAAGCAATTAGCAAGTCTTTAACCCTTTCATTGAGCCCAGCAAGAAATAGACTTTTCAGAGCAGAATCGTTCCACCCTGTTTGAGTAGACCAACGACGGAAATGAGTACAATATTTTTCCACATTACCTGATCCCTGTTTCAAACGTCTCAACTCAGTCTCAGCTGATGCGACACGGTCAGGATCATCATATAATAGTCCCAAAGCAGAAAAAAAACTATCCACTGATCTGAAGCATGTATCACTAGGTTGCAAAGAAAAGGCCCACTCCTGAGGCTCTTTGCGCAAAAGTGACATTATGAACCCTATGCGCTGGGATTCATCCCCAGAGGACTTGGGTCTCAAACGAAAATACAATAAGCAAGCATTTTTAAATGAAAAAAATTCTCGGTGTTCACCAAAAAATAAATCCGGCAAACATACCTTAGGCTCCAAGAAATGTGCTCCAGGACAGTTACTCACGTGCTGACGGAGCTCGGCCACCTCCAGAGAGAGTCCCTGCAGGCGTTGAGCCAAATCCTGAACCGACACCATGATGGAACAGAAAAATCTTTCCTTAGAGAATTTGCAGGCTGGACTTACTGTTATGTTCTGCTACCAGAACTAAGGAAAGAGTGGAGATCTGTCCCTACGATAGAACTCAGCTTTATCCCTACGATGTAACAGGGAACCTGATCCTGCGATCAGACCTGCTAAAGTCCTAAGCTAGTCTGTACGGAGACCTATAGATGTGGGGAAGGAATCCCTACAAGTACTAAGGACTGGGAGGAAAATGGGAAACCTCCTAACAGAAATAGTAGCAGACAGACAAAACAAACAAAATATATAGAACACTGAGGTCCATAGACCAAGCAAACTAACAGAGTTAGATACAGAGCACAGGCTAGCTAGAAAGTAGTTATACAATGAAGTCCAGCAAAGCCAGAAGGGCGGAGCAGGATTAAATAGGCCAACAAGGTCATGTGACCAGCAAAGGAAAAAACCTAAGAGCAAGGTTCTAACAATTACTATGTTTTTTTGTAGATTTGCTTGCTGTGTTTTATTAATGTTCTGCTTGCTCGTCAGTTTATGTACACTAATTTTACTTGAAAAGTGTTCCTCTTCAAGAATCAATGTTTCCATTCAGTGACAGTAAGCAGAGGAAGACATGCTGGCTGTAACTTTTGTATACATAAGGCCTGACAAGAGATTGTCAAAGGTAAATGTAAATTTGGTTAGTCTCTTTAATATCTCAGGGGCCTTAAACCATTGTTCAAACAGTGACTAGGCCCATTATGTGAGTGTTGAATGTAGATCTGGCGGAGCCGTCACCACAGGGAATTTCACATGCAGATAAAGGTGATGGGTTAGACCTGAGAAAAATACCTCCACTAATACACACTTAGCTTTGGGGGTGGGAGGGTGAGAGCAGTTCTGCCCATTCAGGGGGTTGATCCCAGTGAAGGAGACAAGAAGTGGGGAGTTGTGGGGAAGGATCGAAGGCATAGGATCAAGACTGAGGTCCTGGACCATGGATGGATCGATGGCATATGGAAATCAGTACCGACTGGGCTGAATAAAACGTGCTACAGTTGGGAGATACAGTATGTCGTTGGGATTTAAACTTTCTTAAAGGACTGGATGTCTGTGATTCCATCAATTTATCTGTCATATGGAGGATTATGGACTGAGACAATTGTATTTTGGACATTTACCTGGAATTGCTGTATTACATTGGAAGTAAAGAATAAAATATTGTTGCATCGTTAACCTGCCTGGGTGATTATTAAAAAACCCAAAACTCAGATCCTCACACTGGCATTAAAAATAAACGTAGGCAGATAGACAAGGCATTACAGGAACAAAGGACTGATGCAGAAGCTAGATGTACTAAGGAATGTTCACTTATTTCTGGGAATTTGAAAAAAGAGGTACAGGAGGCTCAAACAAACTTTCTTTGAAGGAGAGAAGAACGCGGGGGATCTTTGGCTACTGTCGACAAAGCTCAAGCCAATTCCTTTCATATAATCCCGTAGTGACCACCAATACTTCTTTTTACTGATCTGTGATATGAGAGAATAGCATCCACCGATGAGTGAAAATGCAGCACTTGTCAGCTGTACATTGATAGCTTACACCCTGCTGCATCAGCCACTATCTGTGTCGGCACCGACCATGGCAGTCACCCCTTAGATGCTGTTGTCAATAGTGACTATGGCATACACATGGTTAACAGAGTGTGGGGATTCCCTTTTTAGCCCAATCGGCACTCTGAAATTATAATTTTGTGATCCTGGTGGTTGCAATGGCAATTTATGGCCAAATAGCGACCTCAGAGTCTTACGCCTCTAGTGACCTGTTCAGGAGTAAGCAACAATTAAGTGGTAAAAATAAAATTTTTCTTTACTGTCATGCCACTTTACATTAATTCCTGAAAGGCACTTGAAGGTATAATAAACTACTTGACAGTAATTTTGAATATGTTGAGGGGTGCTGTTTTTAAAATGGTCTCAGTTTTGTTTTTTTTCCTATATATATATATATATATATACTGTATATAGGTTCCCTAAAGTCACTTCAAAACCGATTAGGTCTTAAGACTATGTGCCCACGTTGCGGAACTGGCGCATATTTTTTACGCTTCTCCCTGGCGGGAAAATCGCATGCGGATTTTACATGCGGTTTTCCCGCCAGGTAGAAGCGTTTGTGAGGCGTCTTTGCAGCGTCTTTGCATGCATTTCTGCATGCGGGTTATCAAGCACTTCTCCAAGTGATTTAAGCATCACTTGGAAAAGTGCTTGACAACTTGTTCACACTATATAAATCCATGCAACCGGCATGAATTTATATAGTGTGACCAAGTAATAGTTAAAAAAAAAGAATCAGAATGGTAAAAAATAAAAAAATAAAGTTTATAGTCACCTTCCGATGCATTCTCTGCCCTGTCCGGAGTCTTGAGCGGCTCACGCTGTTGTGTGCAGGACCTTCGGTGACGTCATTGAGTCATGTGATGGGTCACATGACTCAATGACGTGGCAGGTCCTTCACACAACAACGCGACGGAGGGAAAACAGAAGATAAGTATAAACTTTATTTTATTCTTTTTTTTACAGGTTCTTTGGTACCCAGGTCTGGATGAGAGTCTCCTCTCCTCCAGACTTGGGTACCATCCGCACATTGATTCCGCATGCGGAAACACAAAATTAATGAACATGCTGCGGATTTTTGACCGCAGCATATACGCTGCGGAAAAATCCGCAGCATGGGCATTGACATTGCGGAATGCCATTGGGGACCATGGGGTGCGGATATACATGCGTTTTACAAGCGTTTACGCTGCGGAAATTCCGCAGCATATACGCTTGTAATACGCAACGTGGGCACGCAGCCTTAAGAAATAAGTTTTGTAAATTTCCTTGAAAAAATGAAAAATTACTGTTACAAATGTAAGGCTTCTAACATCCTAGAAAAAAAGGCCATTTTACAGATGATGCTCATGTAAAAGAAACAGAAGGTAAATGTTATTTATTAATTATTTTGTGTGGTATACCTATCTGATTAAAAGGGTAATCATTAGTGTTGAGCGAACAAGCTTGACACTGCTCGGTACTCGCCCGAGCATCACGCTACTCGGGATGTTCGGCGAGCACCGAGCATTTCCGGGTTACTCGGGCGGGAGCTCGGGTCTCCGCCCTGCATGTTTGGCGCTCTTTACAGAGCCAATGAACATGCAGGGATTGCCAGCCAGTCACTGTAATGCCGCAGCCATGTTGTTTGTGGGCATTACAGTGATTGGCTGGCCGCACAGCGTCACCTCGAGTATTTAAAACCGGGCGTCGCCATCTTGGACACAGTCGCTCCGGATCAGACAGTGTAGGGACAGCGCTGCTGATTTAGGGAGAGATATATCCTGCAAAATAGTTAGTGTAGGGTCTGTAAAGGCTGCCAGATCAAACAAACAGTCCTTCTCAGGACTAATATCCATCCCAGGTATATCAGGCAGGCAGGCAGGCAGGCTGTATAGGAGACGCAGTGGTTATACCAGCAAACGCTGCATTACAGTCCTGTGTGCTGCTCCTGTTGCTGAAATTGCTGGACTTAGCTCCAGGTCCCAGGGGCCAGGAAAAATCCTTTTTTTTAATCGAAATCCTCTTTTTTTTTTCCTCCTTCACAATGTACAAATACCCATCTTATTAACCTTTTGGAGTCCCCCCCCCCCCAAAAAAAAAAGTGTGCCTCTGATTTTTCAGACACAAATATATCTGTTGAAAATAGTCTGGTGTAGGCCAGAGAAATAGAAGTGTGGTTTTGCAGTTCTATGGGCCATTTGTATCTAAAAAAAACAGTTTGACTGTGTCGCTCACTGTTCAGCCGCAAATATATATATATTTTAAAAAGCCTGGTATACACCAGTAAATTATTACTGTGGTTTTGATGTTCCACGGTAAAACATCTCTATTATCCTGTTTTTGGCATTTTTTGCTGTATAAAAATAATAATAGTGTCTCCCTGATTTTTCAGACACAAATATATCTGTTGAAAATAGTCTGGTGTAGGCCCGAGAAATACAAGTGTGGTTTTGCTGTTCCACGGTAAAAAATCTCTATTATTCAGGTTTTGGTAGTTTTTTCCGTAAAGTAAAACAGTAGTGTCTCCTGACTGTTGTGACACAAAAATATATCTGTTGAAAATAGTCTTGTGTAGGCCCGACATCCCAGTGTGGTTTCGCAGTTCCACGGGTCAAATCGCTGTACTATCCAGTTTTGGGCCTTTGGTATCTAAAAAAAAAGCAGTTTGAGTGTGTCGCTCACTGTTCAGCCGCAAATATCTCTATTTAAAAAAGTGTGGTATACCCCAGTAAACAATAACTGTGGTTTTCCTCTTCCACGGTTCTAATCTACTCTTTATTACCCTTTTTCCATTGATAGTGCAAGTGTAAGCTATTTTACTTCATTTACAATGGGCAAGGCGCGTGGCAAGGGACGTGGAAGTGGACGTTCTGGTGATGGTTCGTGCAGAGGACGGGGCCGTGGCCAAGGTGAAAATGTGCCACAACCAACAGCCACATCTTCTCGCTCCCACTTCTTGACCGAATTACTAGGGAAGCACAGAACAACACCAGTATTGAGAACTGATCAGTGTGAACAGGTTATTAATTGGATAGCAAACAATACTTCCAGTTACCTGGGTGTTATGCACACACCCGGACTGACTGGCGTGTGCGGGTGTTGTGGTTCAACTGGACCATGGACCGGAGAGTGCCTGGAGGGGCGTGACTAAGTATCTGGCCGATCCGACCAAGGTGGCACGACGGCATACGACGCCAGTGCACCAGGGAGAAACCGGGCAGAGGGACCAGGTGCTACTCCAGGTCAAACTCCGGACACGGGGGTTGACCCACACTGGGATTACTGGAACAGGCAGGTTAGGCTGGCACAGACTGGTGGATGTAAGCAAACACGGCAGGTATGCAGATGGGTGGATACAGGCGAGTATGCAGGCAGGGAGGTACTGGCCGAAAGGACGGGCTGGAGCACAGAAAGGTTAAGACCCAGTACAGACTGGGTCACAGAACCGCAGATGCGGTAGACAACCACAGCAGAGAGGGAACGCCCAAAGCGGTGGGCAAGAACAGAGCAGGACGGGGCTGCAGGAGCAGCGAGCACAAGCAGGGCAGGACAGGACTGCCGGAGCAGCGGGCAGAAGCAGGGCAGGACAGGACTGCCGGAGCAGCGGGCAGAAGCAGGGCAGGACAGGACTGCCGGAGCAGCGGGCAGAAGCAGGGCAGGACAGGACTGCCGGAGCAGCGGGCAGAAGCAGGGCAGGACAGGACTGCCGGAGCAGCGGGCAGAAGCAGGGCAGGACAGGACTGCCGGAGCAGCGGGCAGAAGCAGGGCAGGACAGGACTGCCGGAGCAGCGGGCAGAAGCAGGGCAGGACAGGACTGCCGGAGCAGCGGGCAGAAGCAGGGCAGGACAGGACTGCCGGAGCAGTGGGCAGAAGCAGGGCAGGACAGGACTGCCGGAGCAGTGAACAAAAGGGTCAGAGCGGAGCAAGGCTGCCGGAGCAGTGAGCAAAAGGGTCAGAGCGGAGCAAGGCTGCCGGAGCAGTGAGCAAGGAGTCAGAGCAGGACGGACAGGGCTCTGTTCACACGGAACAGACAGGAAGGGAAAGGCAGATCCAGATACCCACAGGGTATTTGCAGTGAAGTAGCAAGTGGACCACAAACTCACAAACGGGAGTACAGAGACAACAAGCAGGAGTTAGGTACGAGTTCAGACTCTGCAGAAAAAGGAAAGGAACGGACATAGAGGCAAAACAGGTAAAGGATAGGAGAGAGTTCAGACTGGAACTGAGTGTACGAAAGAGACCGACACTGCAGCGGGATACAGGAGCGGGTCTGGGAATACGGCCCCCAGAGAGGCGGGACGAACAGGCAAGGAGCGTGTTCAGACAGGACAGACAAGATACAGGAACGGATCTAGGTAATCGGCCCCTAGAAGGCGGGAGGAACAGGCTAGGAGCGTGTTCAGACAGGCCTGGAAATACAGCCTCCAGGAAAGGCAGCAGGCAAGAGTACACAGACAGGACTCAGTTCAGACACGGGAACTGACACCGCAAGGCAGGAGACATAGACAGGACTCAGTTCAGACAGGAACAGATACCGCAAGGCAGGGACACAAACAGGACTCTGTTCAGACGGGAACAGATACCGCAAGGCAGAGACACAAACAGGACTCTGTTCAGACGGGAACAGATACCGCAAGGCACAGACAGGCAGATCTAGGAATACGGCCCTTAGAAGGCGAAAGAACAGGCAAGAAGCGTGTTCACAAGAACAGACCACAGTTCAGACACAGAACTGGAAAACAGGCAGGAAAACAGGATAGGACCTGGCATGTCAGAGTCAAAAAGCCGACTGACAGGACACAATGCTCAGGCGCCATCTTGAGGAAGAAGGTGGTATAAATACCCAAAGATGGACAGCAATAGGCTGAAGGTGCAACAGGGGCGTGTCCGCAGCAGGTACAAGAAACAGGAAGTTCAGCGGGCGTCACCCTATGCAGCCAAAACAGACAAACAGACAGCAAGGAGGGAAGCCAGAGAGACATTCTGCACTGGAGATCAAGTGCGCGCTCTTGCACAGTGGGAGATGGACCACCATGCAAGGACGCCGCCAGGTATGTTACACTGGGCACCACCACCTCCGGTCTATCTTCCACACGGTCAACTCTTAGTAGCCGTGAGTCTCGACCGCATACTCCTCCTCACCCTGATGCTCCTTCCTCCCACCATGCCGAGTGTCGTCAGACAGCAAGTGATCCCACACTTGGACACTCTGAAGAGCTGTTCACTGGTCCATTTCCATATTTGGGTCCCTCGCCTGATACACTTGAAGTGGTGGAAGAGGAGATCCCATGTTGCGATGCCCAAATATTTGAACAGCCACGGCCACAGGAAGTCGACGTTGGCAATCTGTCACAAGAGGTGGATGATGACGAGACACAATTGCCAGGAAGTGAGGAGGAGGTTCGTGGTGCGCAAGTGGAAGAGGAGGAGGTGGTGGATGATCTAGTAACTGACCCAACGTGGAAGGAGGACATGCAGAGTGAGGCCAGCAGCACACAGGGGGAGGGAGGCAGAGTACCCCAACAGGCAGGAAGAAGCAGTGTGGTGGCCGCAGACAGAAGGCAGGCAACCGTTCCCCGTAACACCAACATGAGGGACATTGCCAGTACAAGCGGTAGGTCTTCCAGAGTCTGGAATTTTTTTAAAGACTCTGCTGATAACCCCAAAAAGGCCATATGTTCCACCTGCCATGCCAGCATCAGCAGGGGTGACAAAACTACCAGCCTGACCACCACCAGCATGATCAGGCACATGGCAGCAAAGCACCCGACTTTGTGGGGCGAAACCCAGGGTCCAAGACCAGTGTCAGCGGGTGTCACCACTGCTTCTTCCACTGTTGTGCGTGCAATAGAGCCCCCTGTTGTGTGTGCAAGGCAATCCCCTGTCCATACTGCATGTAAAGATGCCCCCTCCTCTCAGTCTTCACTTGTTATGGCAGTTTCTCAAGAAACAGCATCAACGTCCACGTCCACGTCCCACCGCAGCGTTCAATTGTCCATATCCCAGACCTTTGAATGAAAGCGGAAATTCGCAGCTAACGCCCCACAGGCCACAGTCCTAAATTCGCACATTTCACGACTGCTTGCATTGGAAATGCTGCCTTTTAGGCTGGTGGAGACGGAATCCTTCCGCAATCTTATGGCGGTGGCCGTCCCTCGGTACTCGGTCCCCAGCCGACACTATTTTGCCCGGTGTGCCATCCCCGCACTACACAAGCACTTGTCCCAAAGCATCTGCCGTGCCCTCAACAACTCAGTCACTGGGAGAGTCCACCTGACAACGGACACGTGGACAAGTGCTTGTGGCCAGGGATGGTACATCTCTCTGACGGCACACTGGGTAAACATAGTGGAAGCCGGGACCCAGTCGGACCTTGGGACGGAACACATCCTCCCCACACCGAGGATTGCGGGCCCTATGTCAGTCAGAGTTGCCCCCACAGTGTACAGCTCCTGCTCATCCTCCTCCTCCTCATGTTCAGCCTCCATCTCAGATATCACCACATCAGTTACAAGCTGGAAGCATTGCAGTACTGCCTCCGCCAAGCGGCAACAGGCTGTGCTGAAACTCATAAGCTTAGGTGATAAACCTCACACTGCTTGTGAGTTGTGGACAGCTGTGAAAGAGCAGGCAGATCTGTGGCTGAGACCGCTGAACCTACATCCCGGCATGGTCGTGTGTGACAATGGCCGTAACCTGGTGGCGGCTCTGAAGCGAGGTGAGATCACACACGTACCATGCCTGGCTCATGTGCTTAACCTCGTGGTTCAGCAGTTTCTTAAATCGTACCCCGAGTTGCCAGATCTGCTCGTGAAAGTACGCCGCCTGTCAGCTCATTTTCGCAAGTCGGCTACAGCTTCCGCCGCCCTTGCTGTGTTGCAGCAGCGTTTGCAGCTTCCGGCACACCGACTGGTGTGTGAGGTCCCCACACGTTGGAACTCTACCCTCCACATGTTGCAAAGGATTTGTGAGCAGAAGAGAGCAGTTGTGGAGTACCAGCTGCAACAAGGCCGTCGATATTCAGGACAGACTCCACACATAAGACCTCAGGAGTGGACCTGGATGTCTGACATATGTACCATCCTGACAAACTTTGAGGAGGCCACCAAGATGGTGAGTGGCGATGACGCCATCATTAGTGTCAGCATCCCACTTGTCTGTCTTTTGCAATGCTCTCTGCAGAGAATTAAAGAGGAGGCATTGCAGCCAGAGTATGATGAGATGGATCAAGAAGCCGTAGCGGGCGATTACACACAGCCCAGCCTCATCTCATCCCAACGTGCATTGGGGGACAATGAGGGAGAGGAGGAGGAGGAGGAGGAGGAAGAACAGGAGCTGCTTTCATGCGTTGTAGACGGTACTACCTGTACAAGTGTCATACCGTCGGTTCAGCGTGGGTGGCCTGAGGACAGTGGGGAGGAGGAAGAGGAGGAGGAGGAGGAGGAGGAGAGCATGGTCAGTCGTCATCTTGGTGAGGACACGGAAATCTTGCCCGTTACCAGTCTGGCACGCATGGCTGACTTTATGTTACGCTGCCTTAACCGTGACCCTCGCGTTGTCAAAATGTTGGGTGACAGTCATTACTGGTTGGTGACACTTGTAAACCCCCGCTACAAGGAGAACTTTCACTCTCTTATTCCTGAGGTGGAGAGGTCTACAAAAATGGGGCAATACCAGAAGGCCCTTGCTGCAGAACTCTTAAAAAAATTCCCATCTGAACACGCTAGCGACAGAGGTCACAGTTCGTTGCCCAACCAAGGTGTACAGGCGAGAGAGATGCAACTCCAATCCAGCAGAGGCAGGGGAACACTGTCCACATTCTGGGACAGTTTTCTGACACCCTCCCAGCTTACAGGCCCTGAGGCGCGGGGTACTCTCACAAGGAGTGGAAAGTTTCAAAAGATGGTGAGGGAGTACCTTGCCGATCGTATCAGCATCCTCCGTGATTCCTCTGTGCCTTTTAATTATTGGGTATCCAAGCTGGACACTTGGAATAAACTCGCTCTGAACGCCTTGGAGGTCCTGGCCTGCCCTGCCGCTAGCGTGTTATCGGAGCGTGTTTTTAGTGCCGCTGGGGGAATTATAACTGATAAGCGCACTCGCCTGTCAACTGACAATGCTGACAAGCTGACCCTTATCAAAATGAACAAGGGCTGGATTGGGCCAGACTTCTCATCACCACCAAATGACAGCAGAGTAACATAAAGTCAAATCCACTGTGTTATTTCGGGAGGTGTATTCACATGCACCGCTTCACACCCACACATGGGTATACGCTTCCTCGTTTCGGCTGTTTAATCTTCTTCTCCTTATCCTCAGCCTCCACGACCACTATACCACCAAGGTGCCAGCATTGCAAGTTCCTCCGTCCTAATTTTTGGCAGCTTTTGCTGGGAAAGCATAAGCAAATACCATGGGACACCCACTCCCCAATAATGGGACTTATGTTTGTAGTATGCTGTACTGCATGGCTCTTGTAAGGGGCATTGCAAGTTGCTCCGTCCTAATTTTTGGCAGCTTTTGCTGGGAAAGCATAAGCAAATACTATGGGAGACCCACTCCCCAATAATGGGACTTATGTTTGTAATATGCTGTACTGCATGTGACGCGGCCCCTGGGCCGTGTGTACACGTGTGTGGGATACCTGGTGCCGGGTCTCTGGGGTCTGTAGTCTCCGTGGCAGTGACCCGGTCCCGTGTCTCAGGCTGGTCAAACCAGTGGCAGTCTTTCTTAGGTTTTGAGGTTAATTGTCCGACTGCGCCACCCGTGGATTGCGGTCAGGGAGTACCACCGCTGCGAGGCAGACCGCTGAGGCTGGTGTTGTGTGCGCAGCATAGAATGGGATAACTCCCCTCGGAAGGAGTATAGCCTCAGGGCAGTGAGTGTGGATGATGGGGGTGATGGTGCACGAGCGCAGCAGGATCGACTCAGAGTCTTTGCAGTGCAGTTCAGGGTCTTTACTGATGATTATAAGGTAGACCCTCCCGGGAGTACTGGCTAGCATAAGAGGCCTGGTCAGTCTGTGAGCAAGCAGGAGTTCCCCTGGCCAGGTGGAGTTGTAGGCCTCCCCGTCTGTCTGCACTCTTCCTGGCTACCTTGCTGTAAGCGGGTAGAAGTAGCCCACGTCCCTGAGTGTACCGTGTAGTGCTCACCCGTATGGCTGGTGACTTGGGGCCTTCTGTTAGCCTTCTTTCCACAACGGCGGTGCTGGTCCCTTGCTTGTGACTAAGCCTCCGGGCTTCTATGGCCAGAGGACCTGAAATCCCCTGCCGGCTGGTTTCTGCTGCTGGATATATATGTCCTCACAGCTTCGGACTCCTGTGTCCGGTTCCTATTGTCTTCTGCCAGGGCGAGCTTTGCTCAGCTTTCAGCCCCTGGTCTTTAGCTCCTAGCTCCTACAGAGCTCCTTGCTGTTACTTTCCCTTGCTCTCACTCTGACTCTGACTGTTCTCTGTTCTCTGACTCACTCAACCCCACCCCAGATCCAGTTTATAAGGGCAGAATTCTCCCCTCCCAGGACTGGGGCAGGAGGATGTTGCATGTTTAAGGGATCCTGACCAGGAAACCTCCCACTTGCTCTCCGACATAATTTCTCTATTACTGTGGTGACCACACCCCTGGGGTGCCACACATGGCTCTTGTAAGGGGCATTGCAGTTCCTCATAATTTTTGGAAAGCCTTCCAATCACTGTTTAGGCCAACAGTGCACGGGAGACCCAGTTGCTATAAATCGAAAAAAAGGTTTAGTTAACGCCCTCTGACCTCCATGTCATTTCCAAGGGGCATTGGAGTGGCTCGAAATTTTTGGTAGGCATTGCACTCACTGTATGCCCTATAACTGTGTAGCCGAACCGCTCCTTTTGTTACAGAAACATATCCTACAAGACATATGTGGTTGACTGGCCTGATATTGATGTGAATGGTCCCTGTTCCTCCTGCTCTTTCTCCTTTGCCACCATCTCATCCATCATTTATCACCTGAAGCTTTATTTTAACGGGAGTCATAGAACTGGGATAGTAGCAGGAAAACATCCAGCAATCCTCGGAGGAGGTAGGATATGCACCAAAATGCGGACCACCTCAGGCCTAGCCGCTACTGCATACATGCGCTTGCATTCCAAGAAAACAAAGCAGATGCTAACTTCTATCATCATCATCATGCTCCTCACCTAGGCACTCTCAACTCCCCTGATGGAGAAGCCAGGGCCCACCGGAGGAGTCTGGTTCTCTGGTGGGCTCGTCCAATGCTGCCCTAAAGCAGGCCAGGCTAAGAAAAGTGTGGGGGAAGGTGACAGGAGAAATCAGGGCGGCTGAGGACCGAGTATGGACACCTGGCCGCCACCTGGCGGCTGGGGACCGAGTGTGGACATCCGGCCGTCGGGCGGCTGGGGACAGAGTATGGATACCTCGCTGCCAAAGCGGCCATGAGGTAGTGGCCAGCTTCGGCCTCCTCCAAACTAAAAGGCCCCATTTCAAGTGAAAGCTAGCAGTATGGTATTGCAGCCTGTGGGTGGGTGGGTGGTTGGCTGCATATTTTCGCTTGCATTGCAAGGAATGGGGGAGGTACAATTGAACACTGCCCTGGGACAAGGACTTGCACGGGGATATTTGCAAGTCTGCATCTTCTGATGCGGCAAGGATCACTTCTGATGGGCACACTTTTAGACAGTGACCTGGGGGTCAGAGATGCTTCCAGGGGTCTTCCCCATGCTGATCCCTTGTCTTTTCAGCACTGTATGCATGTGTCACACAGCACATGGCCAGATAAGGTTGTAAAATGTTAAAATGACATTTCCCGGTGAACGCATTTGTCACGGTTGAAAGCAATACAAAAGTGCAAAAACGCATGAAAAATGCTACTTGTGAACATAGCCCAAGGTGTGGAGGAGTATTTTTGTTTTTGGTTATTTATTTTACCTTATACACAAGTTTTAACCCTGGAAAGGAAATTCCTTAACATATTTCACAGGAAAACCGTTTCAGTTTCGTTTTTGAACGTTTTATTGTGAGCCCGCAAAAGTGGCTTAATACCTCTGACCACGTTGTTGACAGCAGTGAGCTGGGGGTCAGAAATGCTTCCAGGGGCGATCCTCATGCTGCCCCCATGTCTTTTGAGCAGTCACTATCGTTTTGGGCACTTTTTAGGCTTTCTACAGACTGCCGGGGGTGCGGCCGCAAAAATGCTCGGGTCTCTCATAGACTAACATTGGGCTCGTTGCTCGGGTCGAGCACCCGAGTATCACGGTAAGCTCGGCCCAAGCTTCGAGCACCCGATCATTTTAGTGATCGCTCAACACTATCAGTCGTCATCTTGGTGAGGACACGGAAGTCTTGCCCGTTACCAGTCTGGCACCCATGGCTGACTTTATGTTACGCTGCCTTAACCGTGACCCTCGCATTGTCAAAATGTTGGGTGACAGTCATTACTGGTTGATGACACTTTTAGACCCCCTCTACAAGGAGAACTTTCACTCTCTTATTCCTGAGTTGGAGAGGTCTACAAAAATGGGGCAGTACCAGAAGGCCCTTGCTGCAGAACTGTTAAAAAAATTCCCATCTGAACACGGTAGCGGCAGAGGTCACAGTTCGCTGCCCAACTAAGGCATACAGGCGAGAGAGACGCAACTCCAATCCAGCAGAGGCAGGGGAACACTGTCAATGTTCTAGGACAGTTTTCTGAGACCTGCCCAGCTTACAGGCCCTGAGGCGCAGGGTACTCTCACAGGGAGTGGAAAGTTTCAAAAGATGGTGAGGAAGTACCAGCGTCCTCCGTGATTCTTCTGTGCCTTTTAATTATTGGGTATCCAAGCTGGACACTTGGAATGAACTCACTCTATATGCCTTGGAGGTCCTGGCCTGCCCTGCCGCTAGCGTGTTATCGGAGCGTGTTTTTAGTGCCGCTGGGGGAATTATAACTGATAAGCGCACTCGCCTGTCAACTGACAATGCTGACAAGCTGACCCTTATCAAAATGAACAAGGGCTGGATTGGGCCAGACTTCTCATCACCACCAAATGACAACAGAGTAACATAAAGTCAAATCCACTGTGTTATTTCGGGAGGTGTATTCCCATGCATCGCTTCACACCCACACATGGGTATAAGCTTCCTCATTTCGGCTGTTTTTTGCTCTTCTCCTTATCCTCAGCCTCCACGACCACTATACCACCAGGGTGACCATGGTCCATGTTGCCAGCATTGCAAGTTCCTCTGTCCTAATTTTTGGCAGCTTTTGCTTGGAAGGCATAGGCAAAGTCTATGGGAGACCCACTCCCCAATAATGGGAATAATGTTTTTAATATGCTGTACTGCATGGCTCTTGTAAGGGACATTGCAAGTTCCCCCTTCCTAATTTTTGGCAGCTTTGTCTTGGAAGGCATAGGCAAAGACTATGGGAGACCCACTCCCCAATAATGGGAATAATATTTTTAATATGCTGTACTGCATGGCTCTTGTAAAGGGCATTAAAATCGTCTTGTTAAACTACTGTGACCTCCACGTCTCTTACAAGGGTCGTTAATGTTGTCTTTTTATTCCACTGCGACCTCCACCACTCTTCCAAGGGGCATTAAAAGCGTCTTGTTAAGCTACTGTGACCTCCACGTCTCTTCCACAGGGCGTTGATATTGTCTTTTTATTCCACTGTAACCACCACCACTCTTCCAAGGGGCATTGATATTGTCTTTTTATTCCACTGCGACCTCCACCACTCTTCCAAGGGGCATTAAAACCGTCTTGTTAAGCTACTGTAACCTCCACGTCTCTTCAACGGGGCATTGATATTGTCTTTTTATTCCACTGTAACCTCCACCACTCTTCCAAGGGGCATTAAAACTGTCTTGTTAAACCACTCTGAGCTCCACAGCTCTTCCAAGGGGCATTGACATGTTGTTTTTAATTACCTCTAACCTCCACGACTCTTGCAAAGGGCATTGCATTTCCTCCTTATTTTTGTCAGCTTTTGCTTTTCAATGCATAGGCGAACACTAAGGGAGTCCCACTCCCCAATAATGGGTAGAAGGTTTTTAATACGCTGTAATCCACGTCTGTTTCAAGGGGCATTGCAGTGCCTAATACTTTTTGGAAAGCCTTCCATTCCCTGCTTAGGCCAACAGTGTACTGGAGACCCAGTTGCTATAAATGGAAAAAACTGTTTAGTTAAGGCCCTCTGACCTCCATGTCACTTCCAAGGGGCATTGGAGTGCCTCGAAATTTTTGGTAGGCATTGCATTCACTGTATGCCTTATAACTGTGTAGCTGAACCACTCCTTTTGGTACAGAAACATATCCTACAAGACATGTGTGGTTGGCTGGCCTGATATTGATGTGAATGGTCCCTGTTCCTCCTGCTCTTTCTCCTTTGCCACCACCTCATCCATCATTCATCACCTGAAGCTTTGTTTTAACAGGAGTCATAGAACTGGGATAGTAGCAGGAAAACATCCAGCAATCCTCGAAGGAGGTAGAATATGCGCCAAAACGCTGACCACCTCAGGCCTAGCTGCTACTACATACATGTGCTTGCATTCCAAGGAACAGAAAGCTAAGGAGGTGGATGGCCTCATGATCATGAATAATTTACTCGTTGTGTAGGAGGCCGACCACTGCTGCTGTCTACCTTCTGAACTTTGTGTTGAAGCCTGATTGACCCAGGACCCGCAATCCTCTATGTCTGGAGGACGTGTTGCATCCCAGTGTCCAACTGTGTCCCGGCTTCCACAATATTAACCCAGTGTGAAGGCGTCAGTGAGATGGACCATTCCTGGCCACATTCACTTGTCCACGTGTTTGTGGTTAGGCTGTCCTTCCCACTAAATGCACTGGGGAGGGCACAGGTATTGTTTTGGTATGCGCGCTTGTGTATAAGGCGCACCGGGACAAATAGGGGCGGCTGGGGACCGTTTATGGACACCCGGCCACCCCCACGCGGCTGGGGACTGTGTGTGGGCACCCGGCCACGGGGCGGCTGGGGACTGAGTATGGACACCCGGCCGCCCCCTGGCGGCTGGGGACGAAGCGTGGACACCCGGCCACCGGGCGGCTGGGGACTGAGTATGAATACCAGGCTACCGACGCAGCCATGACGTGGTGGCCAGATTCCACCTCCACATGCCTAAAAGGTCCAATTTCAAGTGCAAGCAAGCTAGCAGTATGGTATTGCAGCCTGGGGGTGGGTGGGTGGCAGGCTGCATACTTGCGCTTGTATTGCAAGTTATGGGGGAGGTACAATTGAACACTGCCCTGGGACAAGGACTTGCATGGGGATAGTTGCAAGTCTGCATCTTCTGATGCGGCAAGGATCACTTCTGATGGGCACACTTTTAGGCAGTGACCTGGGTGTCAGAGATGCTTCCAGGGGTCTTCCCCATGCTGTTCCCATGTCTTTTTAGCACTGTATGCATGTGTCACACAGCACATGGCCAGATAAGGTTGTAAAATGTTAAAATGACATTTCCCGGTGAATGCATTTGTCACGGTTGAAAGCAATACAAACGTGCAAAAACGCATGAAAAATGCTACTTGTGAACATAGCCCAAGGTGTGGAGAAGTATTTTTGTTTTTGGTTATTTATTTTACCTTATACACAAGTCTTTACCCTGGAAAGGATGTTCCTTAACCCCTTTCCGACCTGGTCAGTAATAGTACGCACCAGGTCGGGAAGGCCGGTTCAGCGGGGGCTCCAGCGGTGAGGTCGCACTGAAGCGAGCACATGTCAGCTGATTATTGGAATCGCAATCCACCCGCAGCTGTTAACATGTTAAATCTCTGACAGTGGCATTTAACTCGCGCTTCCGGGAGTCCTAAGCCCCGCCCATCAGTGACCCCATCACGTGATCGCGGGTCACCAATGGGTGGGCATGACAACTCAGGGTCTGCAGCAGACGCCTGTGGTTGTCATGTCTCAATTGCTATGAGCGCCACCTAGTGGTCAGCGCTCATAGCAAGTGAGCATTTCTCCTGCATACAAGCGATCTGCTCATCGCTTGTATGCAGTAGAAGCAATCAGACAACTGCTGCTTCTAGTCTCCTCTGGAGACTATAGAAGCAAGCAGAAAGTGTAAAAAAAAAGTTTTTAAAAAAATAAAAAAATAAAAAATATATAAAGGTTTGTCACCCCCCTTTTGCCCCATTCAAAATAAAATATATATATATAAAAAAAAACCCACATACACATATTTGGTATCGCCGCGTTCCGAATCGCCCGATCTATCAATATAAAAGAAGAATTAATACAATCAGTAAACGGCGTAACGAGAAAAAAATTTTAAACGCCAGAATTAAGTTTTTTTGGTCGCTACAACTTTGCAATAAAATGCAATAACGGGCGATCAAAACATCGGATCTACCCCAAAATGGTATCAATAAAAACGTCAGCCTGGCACGCAAAAAATAAGCCCTCACCTGGCCCCAGATCCCGAAAAATGAAGAAGCTAAGGGTCTCGGAAAATGGCGTCATTTTTTTTTGTTTTTTTAGCAAGCTTTGGATTTTTTTTTCACCACTTAAATAAAAAAGAACCTATACATGTTTGGTGTCTATGAACTCGTAACGACCTGGAAAATAATGATGGCAGGTCAGTTTTAGCAATCTGTGAAATTGGTAAAAAAAGGACCCCAAAAACAACTGTGGAATTGCATTTTTTTTGCAGTTTCACTGCACTTGGATTTTTTTTCCCATTTTCCAGCACACGATATGGTAAAACCAGTGATGCTGTTTAAAAGTACAACTCGTCCCGCAAAAAATAAGCCCTCACATGGCCATATTGAACGAAAATTAAAAAAGTTCTGGCTCTGGGAAGAAGGGGAGCAAAAAAGGAAAACACAAAAACAGAAAGACCCATGGTCGTTAAGGGGTTAACATATTTCACGGGAAAGCACTTTCACTTTCATTTTTGACCGTTTTATTGTGAGCCTGTAAAAGTGGCTTAATACCTCTGACCACGTTGTTGACAGCAGTGACCTGGGGGTCAGAAATGCTTCCAGGGGCGATCCCCATGCTGTCCCCATGTCATTTGAGCACTGTCACTATCGTTTTGGGCACTTTTTAGGCTTTCTACAGACTGCCGGAGGTGCCGCCGCAAAAATGTTTGGGTCTCCCATAGACTAACATTGGGCTCGTTGCTCGGGTCGAGCACCCGAGTATCACAGTGAGCTCGGCCCGAGCTTCGAGCACCCGAGCATTTTAGTGCTCGCTCAACACTAGTAATCATTCAAAATGTGAAAATTGCTAAGTCTTTGAAAATTTTGTAAAATTTCAGATTTGTTTATAAATAAAAGCAAAACATATTTACCTAATTTTACCATTAACATAAATTACAATGTGTCACGAAAAAACATTCTCAAAATCACCAGGATATACTGAAACTATCCAGAGTTATTACACATGGCAGCATGATTTCAGACTTGTATGTTTGACTCTCAAGCTCTTTCAAAATAAAACATACAATAAAAGTCGCCGGAAACCGAGGTATCCCAGGTGACTAGATGAAAAGGAAGATCATTGGTGGCTTCCCCCCCCCTGCTGCTAATGACTAACAGGCTTCTTACTATACATGCACACAAGGAGAGACTCATCGTTCAAGGTGAACAGGTGGGGAGAAGCTACTGGGGACTGGCCTTTACTTCTAGTCTCCCATGCATTTAGGTCCCCGGCGGCTTATAAAGTATGTTTTTTTCTGAAAAGCCGCAGCTTGTAAACATACTTTGCTGAAATCATGCAGCCAGTATCTGAAACATGCTGCCTGTGGATCGGCTGTATGAGCCTTCAGGTTCCTTTAAAAGTGGCTTAACTTTCCTTTCATGGTGCTGTCTCAGAAAAAAGGCAACATTTTATTTTAACCCCTTATCAACCAATGACATGTATAGCACGTCATGAGCAGTTGTCAGTTCCCGCATCATGACGTGCTATACATGTCATGTCTTTAAGCTGTCACTGTGTGAAAAAACAGCTACAGTACATATCGACAGTGGTCACTGACAGATGACAGCGTGGCTAGAGATGCTGGGACCCATTTCAGCGGTCCTCGATCTCTGATTGCTGTGATTGGTGAGTCAATCTGAAAGAGGTTTCTGCACTTCTGGCACTTAGGGGCTCTGTATATGAAGTCCGCAAACTATTCTATGAAAATTTGTTCTCCAAGAGTCAAATAGCGCTTCTTCCCTCCTGAATCTCACTGTGTGGCCAAACAGTACTGTACAGCCATATATGGGGTATTGCCACGTTCACAAGAAATTGTGTAACAGAGTATGTAGTAATTTTTACCTATTTCCCCTTGTAAAAATGTAAAAGTTTCCAAAGTGGGTCACTTTTGGGGGTTTATACTGTTCTGGAACCATGGCGGCATTCCATAAGCGACATGGCGTCCACAATCTATTCCAAAAAATTTTGCAGTCCAAAAATCAAATAGCGCTCCTTCCTTTCCAAGCCCTGCCGTTTAACCAAACAAGAATTTCTGAGCACATGTGGGGTATCCCTGTACTCAGGAGAAATTGCACAACACATTGTGTGGTCCATTTTTTCCTGTTACCTTTTTGAAAATTGAAAATTTGGGTCTATAGCAACATTTTTTGAGGAAAAAGCATCATTTTCAAGTTTACATGGTCCAATGTTTTCAAATTCCACCTGTGGGTTCAAGATGCTCATCACAGCTCTAGGGTCACTTGTGTGGGGTTTCACTGTTTAGGCACATTAGGGGCTCTGCAAACACGACATAGCGTCTGCTATCTATTCCAGACAATTTCTCACTCCAAAAGTCAAATGGTGCTCCTTCCCTTCTGAGCACTGGGATGCGCCCAAAAGTAGTTTTCCCACCACATATGGGGTATCGTATGGTATTACCCTTGAGGGAAAGAAAAATTTGAGTGTAAAGCAACATTTTAATGGGAACAATGTATTTTCCATCTTCAAGGTGCAACATTATAAAATTCTGTGACGCACCTTTGGGTTGAAGGTACTCACCACACCTCTAGATAAATTTCTTGAGGGGGGCAGTTTTTAAAATAGGATCACTTGTGAGGGGTTTCCACTGTTTAGACACATCAGGGGCTCTAAACGTGACATGGAGTTCGCTCTCGATTCCAGCCAATCTTACACTACAAAAGTCAAATGGTGCTCCTTCTAGACAACAAATTGTATGGTCCATTTTCTCCTGCCACCCTTGTGAAAATAGAAAATAGGGGCTAAAGCAACATTTGTGTGGGAAAAAGTAAAATTTTTATTTTTTCCTTCCACATTTTTTTAATTCCAGTCATGCACCTAAAGGCTTAATGTACTTGAATGTGGTTTTGAGCACCTTGAGGGATGCAGTTTTTAGAATGGTGTCACTTTTGGGTATTTTCTGCCATATAGCCCCTCAAAGACACTTCAGATGTGCTGTGGTCCTTAAAAAATAGGTTTTGTAAATTTTGTTGGAAAAATTGAAAATTTTTCCTAACAAAAATATTGTTTAAAAAATTATGCTAATGTAAAGTAGACATATGGGAAATGTTATTTATTAATTATTTTGTGTGGTTTAACAATTTGATTTAAGGGCATAAAAATTTAAAGTTTGAAAATTTGCGAAATGTTCAATTTTTTTTTGCCAAATTTTCAATATTTTCATAAATAAACACAAATCATATTGACCAAAATTTACCACTAACAGAAGTTCAACATGTCACAAAAAAAGTTCTCAAAATCATTGAGATACGTTGAAGCGTTCCAGAGTTCTTACCTCATAAAGTGATGCATGTCAGATTTTAAAAATGAGGCTCGGTCATTAAAGTACAAAGAGGCTTGGTCTTTGAATTTTTTTTTGATTTTGAGAAATAAGACATTTCTTTCTTCTCTCTGACAGCAATTTTATTACTATACTAATAAATGCAAAAGAGGATTGCAAGAGAACAGGGTGATATATATACATATATTGTTGAATTAAAACATTGAGATAAATTATTGTTTAAATGTAAATAATCAAAATATGTATACCAATGATGAGGTCAATAAAATGAATGAGTAATGATATAAAAGTATATAAATGTTATATTAGTCAGGTATAAAAGGGGAGGACAAGGGCGGTGGATAGCATACAAACACGAGGAAGAAGCCGCACATCACAGTATTAAAAATAAATTGGCATGTGCAAAATGGTAAAAAGGAAACATACTGTAAAATCCGGCTAATCAGCGGATGTTACATGGCAATTTCATTAAATCAGATATATGTGGAGGTATGTTTAAAGTGACTAAAGTGCAAGTGCTAGTGCAGTGACCATATATATCAAATTAGATGGTATTAACATACATCTAATAAATGACAACACACGAGAATAGCTCATACATACTTATGAAGCAGCAGAAGTTCCCTTGTAATGGGCACCACCCCAAAGAGCATTTCGGCGTCCTCCTCTTGTCCTTACCTTTTTTACTTGACTAATAAAACATTTATATACTTTTATATCATTACTCATTTATTTTAATAAACGCAAGTAAATTTACTAATTGAAATACACTAAAGGTCTAGCTCAATTTGCACCAACAAAACTTGAGTAAATGGTTTATGCCAGATTATGTTTTTAGACACACTTTGCCCCTTATTTGACTATTTTAAAAAGTATCTATAAATGGGGGCAATGCTTAATAACCTGAATGGCACCAAAACTTTTGCACTGAAATATTGATTTAAAGCAAGCCAACAAAGAGGATGCTTAACGAGAACCCTTCGCTGTTGTTTTATTATTTAAACTGAGCATCTCCACTAATTGCTGCTGCTCCACTGATTCTAGAACAGTTTTTCTTTTCTTCTGTGCCCCTCCGTTCCAAAGTTATGCCTCCTGGTAAAATAGATGCATATTGTCTCTTCAACCAAATGGGTGTATACCACAAAACTATAGAACTTCCTTGTGGGTGTGACCAAGTTTTAATTGGCCAACATCAGAGGAGAAATTGCAAATGCCTACAGAGAATTTCTGTGATATTCGCCCAGTAGGTGTGAAGGAAAATTTGCATCTCTATATCTGGAGGGACATAAGGATGAAAAACATTCCAGAATCAGTGAGACAGGGGCAATTGGGGAAAGTACACAGTTTAAATCAAAAAATATAGTGAGAAGCCTTCTTTAAGAAAAAGGCACTAACATGTCTTGCAATATCGGTCAAAATAATCATACAGAGTGTGACACTGTGATATATTTGGAGCATTTTGTAGAAATAGAAATTCCAGGGTAGAAAACTTCATAAAAAATGTATTTAATTATTATTCCTTTAAAATATCATGTATTAACATATAGAGACAAAAAATATATGTAAAATACACTAGTCAGGGGGCGCTAGTAGCGGCAAACGCTTATTCATTGCATACCTCAACATCGTGCATACTGGCGTTATATGTCATATCCTGACTAAGCATGTGGCCAAGCACAACCAATCCTAACTGATCATTAAAAACACATCTGTAACAATTCTAGATGTTAGACAGAAGACAAACAATGAAAAAAACATAAGGGAAATATGCATTATTCATAATGATATACAGTATCAGATGATACTAGATCCCAATTTGCTATGAATATTAAGCATGAAGTTCATATATCCACCAGGATTCGTGATTTAATAATTTCCTCCTAATTTTTCCTCTAAGAGGTTTTTTAACTAGTTCTATAGCAATAACCATACAAGCAGAAATATCTCCATTATGTTCTCTGGTGAAATCTCTCATAGCTGCTGAGCCTTTAGACACTAACTTATTGGGGGCATCAGACAAATGCCTTCTAATTCTAACTTTCAGAGGGTTAGACTTACATCCTACGTATTGAATATCACAGATTTAACAAGTGATTAAATAAATGACAAATGAAGTATTGCGATTAATGACATTTTTTATGGGACATTATTTTTTTGTGACAGATGAAGTAAACTTTGTTGTATTTTCTATGTGTTTGCAACAGGTGCAAAAACTATGGCCACATTTATGTAATCCTATTGTATTCAACCAAGCATTTTTATTGCAAAGATTATTTAAATAAAGACTTGGGGACAATAAATTCCCCAGTGTAGTTGCTTTCATAGCTGAAAATCTGACAGGGTCAGAAAGAACTTTTTTCATTTTTTTGTCTTGATCTAAAATGGGAAGATGATTATTCACTATTTGTTTAATTGCAGTAAACTGTGGACTATAGGTAGACACAAAATTAACATGTGGTTTAGCTTCTGACTTAATATCTTTTTCCTTTAATAGGTCAGTTCTTGTTATTTCATTAACTATAGTATCTGCTCGTTTCAACATCCAGAAAGGATATTTAGGTTCTTTTAGTCGTTATTTGACCTCAGAAGCTTTCTGTGTAAAGGTGGACTCTGCCGTAGCATTTATTTTATTTCTAGTTAGTTCACCTGTAGGAATGTTTTTGATAACTTTTTTAGAATGGCAAGTAGTATCCAAAAAACTAGTGTTCCTTGCCATATTTTTTCTATAAGGAGAGACAGAAATATTAATCGACGAGTTGTTACTAAGGGTAACATTCAAAAAATGAATTTTGTACATCATGGGTAAATTTCAGACTCATATCATTCTGATTGATATACTGAATGAAAGCTGTAACAGAATTTAGGTCTCCCTCCCATATCAGGAGGAGGTCGTCTACATAATGACCATACCACCTGATATATGGGAGGAAAACAAACTAACATGGTAGAAAATAAATTTGTCTTCCCATAAAGACATATACAGATTGAAATAAATGGAGAAAAGCCTGACCCCATTGGGACTCCCTGTCTCTGTAAGAAGAAGGAACCATTAAGCGAAAATAAGTTATTTTGTAATAAGAATTTAACTGTCATAACTATAAATTCTTGCGTTTCAACCGTATAATTACTATAACTTCTTAGATGGTACTCTAGAATAGATAAAGCCTTGTCGTGCAGAACGCTAGGATATAAGCTCACCATATCACAACTGAGCCAAACAGAAGATTCTGGCCATACTTTCCGATCTAGAGAAAAATCACGTGTTTAGTATCTCACAGATAACTATTGAGATCTCGCACCAAAGGTTGCAAATGGAGATCCACCCAAGAGTTAAGTCTCTCCCCAAACTGCCAATTCCAGCCACAATGGGTCTTATAGGAGGAGGAAAAATTTATTTGTGAATCTTTGGCAAAGAATGCATGATGGGTGTAACTGGACCTTGTACCATTAAATCCTCCATAAGTTTTTTATTCAATACCCCCATAGTTAAACCCTCTTTAATTAGATCACATAATTTAATTTTGACAGTTGGGTCAGAGCCAAGCTCCTGATATACATAAGGATCTCGTAACATATTATAATTGCGTTTCTTATGCAATCCTCTATTAAGTAGTACCACTGCCCCCCTCCCCCTTATCTACTAGTCAAATTAATAAGTCTTTATTATCCCTCAATTCTTTTATGGCTTCTTTTTCCAAGACTGTAACATTACAATGTAGACGTTGAGTTTTTAAAGTTCTCTTTAATTTATGTAGTTCATCTTCGACTGCTTCCTGAAATATATCCAGTACAAGGGGACGAGATTGGATCGGATAAAAGAAAGGGTTTTTAACCAAAAAATGAGAATTTAAATTAACTGTTTCGAATCCACTTTCAATTTCCAATATCTGGAGGTTAAATATAGAACTGGATTCCTCAAAAGTTCCTATATCTGTAATAGCCGGTAAATATGAAGATAATAATGCACCATCTTGATTGTTGTCCTGTACTGATTTTATATCATCATCAAAATGGCATCGGAGAGTAAGAGATCTAGCAAATTTATTGACATCCAATATGGTCCTGTAAATGTCAAATTACACGGTAGGCGAGAACGATAATTGAGATTCATTCAATATATAACTTAGTAAATTTATCACAGTTTGCGGTAAAATGTCATGTGATGAGGAGTATATCGACTTGGGGTTCTTTTGCTTTCTACCTCCCCTCCTCCTCCTTTTCCATTTTTTGGATTATTTTTTGAATTGTTCTTAGAATGATCCATGTCCGCAAAATTCATATTAACTGAACTCTTATTATAAACCGTATTCCTTCTTGTAGTGCTGACAAATTGATTATCTGTAACCGAAATATCCTCTGAAGTGACTCCTTCTGTGGTCTCCAGGGATGAATCAGTATCTGAGAAGCTGACTATAAAAAATCTCTGTGCATGCATCTTTTTTCCCTGTTGTCCTTCAGAATGGGTCTGAATTTTTGCCAATTAGCATTTTTATTTCTTTTCCACAAGTAAACTTCATTATTGGTGTAATCTGTAAGATCACGTTCAAACTTTTTTTTTTATATTCATTATGTGATCTTCCAAACGGGAAATAAAATTTTTTATAGTAGATTCCCAATTATCAAGTTCTTTAGGATTAATGTTAAATTGAAAAGCGGTTTTCGTCCGCTGAATCTCAGTCTGGATCGTAGTAAGTTGTTCCTTCTCATAGGAAACAATTAACTGCATCGGCTGATTTGAGCATTGATCCAAGATGTTATACCACTTTTTTGTAAATTCATTCAAAAACTGCGTTGTTGGGAATTTGTTTTTTCATAATCCTCTAGGGATCATGTGTTTTTCTAGATATGAACATAATGTGATTTTATCCCAACACAATTTTAACTCTTTGGTACGAAGATTTTCCAAAGATTTAGGCTATGTTCACCCATCATGGGTTTTTTTGCATCACAAATCTGCAGCAAAACCTGATCTCTGGCAGGAAAGAAACAGCGTCAAAAATGCAGGTTTTGCTGCATTTTTTGGTGTGTTTTTTTTGCAGAATTGTGTCTCTTGTTCATGCGTTGTCTCTTTTATGCATGTACATAAAGTTCAGTGAAAAAATAAATCTTATTCTGGTTTTGGCATAACAGTGGGGGAGATAAATTGTTCAGGAATAGTTTAACTAACAAACTCAATGCACTGCCAGTATGTATGACACTATTTACTTTCACACTATGGTCTTCGATTCAGTTGCATCAGCATTGTTCAATTTCACACCTCACTGGGCCACAGGTATTGTTCAATCTCACATGTAGCTCAACCAATGTTTACACTCTACACATCACTAATTTAAATAAACACTCCTTATACAAACTACCATCTCAGTGACCAAGACAAGATGGTAAAGTCACAAAATAAATGCGTTTCACATACTGTTGTACTTGCTTATTTTCACTAAAACGCAGCAAAACCAGATTTTATGTTGACACATCATGCTATTTCAGCGTTTTTCACTACCCAGTACTTCCTATGGGTGAAAAAACGCTGAAATAAAGCTGAAAGAAGTGACTTGCTCTATGTTCCAAAAAAGGCTGCAAGGCACAAAATGCGCAACAAAAATAAACCATGATGTGTGAACAGAAAATTCTGGTTTCTCATAGACTTTGCTGGTACTACAAAAGGCAGCTGAAAATGTGCATAAAAATCTGCAGCAAAAAATGCTGAAAAAAACATGATCTGTGAACATAGCCTTAAACTGTATATCCAATTCATTGGAACTCTGTTCCTGTTTTGAGTCTTTCAATGAAAAAATAGAAGCTGCTGTTTTGCATCTTTGTAGGTATTGCCCGTCCTCAGACTGTATAGGAGTCGACATAGCACCCACATTTGTCTTCACCAATAAAAACATATTTATTTAACCAGTATATTTATAACTTGTCTCTGAAGTAGGGAGCAAGACTTCACTAATGCAACAGAGAAAAAAATAGAAGAAGTCAGCTCACCCACAGATGAAGGTCCATGCACGGAAGCCGGCAGTGCCGCTGGATAAATATTTTGCAGAAGGAGAAATTCCAGCGTAGAAAACTTCATAAAAAATGTTTTTAATTTGTATTCCTTAAAAATAGCATGTATTAACATATAGAGACAAAAAATATATGTAAAATACACTAGTCAGAGGGCGCTAGTATCGGCAAACGCGTTTCGGAAAATATTCCTTTATTCATTGCATACCTCAACCTCGTGCATACTGGTGTTATATGTCATATTCTGACTAAGCACATGGCCAAGCACAACCAATCCCAACTGATCATTAAAAACACATCTGTAACAATTACAGTGCCAAGATGTCTGCCTGGTACAATTTTAGTCCATCTATAATAATTAATCTGCCTCATATAGACTGTGGATAAATGCCCATTACATATCTAGATAACAAATACAAATACTTTGCTGAAGTTAAATGGCATATGCAGAGATTGTGAAAACTTGACGGTGTAAAAACACTATAACACAGGATGCAATTTTACACATCAATGTCACATACTGAAGAAATGTGATGAATATAAATAATGAAAATTGCTTATATAGTCAGATACAAAAAGTGATACTTAGCTACTGCTGGTAAATGCTAAATAGTGGAAACTAAAAGAAGTAGTGAAAGTATTGCATCAATGTAGTTACATGTTTTGCAAAACACATAAAATTGTGCAACATACTGCAAACCTCAAAGTCGCACAAGGAAGCTTTACAGAAAGTGGTTATGAAGTGGTACTATGTGGACTTTAATTCTTTTGTCAAAGGTTTCTTTAAATTCCTTCTAAGGATTTGTTCATGCTGTCAGTGTGCTGTCCTGGAACCTGTCACTAACATTAGGGTCTGTTTTACAACATACTGGAATGCTGTAAAAAAGTCCCCAATCCCCTCTGCAGATCTCAAAAAATACCTTTTATTATGCTTTTATTATATTTACAGAAGGGCATCTCTGGTCTTGATCCAGCACCTCCTTTCTTCTTGTGATCGCTGTCATCCTGCATGGCTTTGTGTGAATGACGCGTCCTACGTTATCCACACAATGTCTCCCATCACCCTCTTACACAGGCGCACTTCAATCTGCCCTGCCAAGAACAAAGCAAAGTACTGTAGTGCGCATGCGCCGGCTTTACCAATGAGTCATTGATGTTCTTTGGCCTTTCCCAGCAGAGGTGTACTACAATACTTTGCTCTGCAGCATGTGAAATATCATTCACTTTGCTGCAAATGTAAAATGCTGGTTCAGGAAAAATTAACAGGAAAAAGGAGGCAAATACATGCGGGAAAAAACTTGGCAAAAATGCAGCATGTGAACAAGTCCTAAAAAAAGATTACAACGGTAAAAAAAAATGCAGTAATTAATTTTACAATAAATGTAACAATTACAAACCATGATATGATTTATTAAAAATAGAGAAGTTAGTTCACAAAGCCTTTGATGTGCAATGTCACCCTGGGGAAGATATAACATGAAGAAACTTAGAGATATGAAATAAGTTACTCATCAAGGCAAGACGAGATATTTCCTGAAAAGACGGTTCAATTTTTCAAATCAAGCTGCTATGCCAACATATACCTGCTCGAAAACAGATAAAAGGCAAATAAATAGAAATTTCTGGTTTTATAGTTTACAATCTTTTTATAGTATGACTGCCTTTAATTAGTGATAATAATTAAAGATGTTGTTCCCTTCCAATTAAATTTTTTTCTCATGGCTGCAGATTGGTATAAAAAAAAAAAACACACAGCACTCACCTTCCCTGCGTCTACTGGAAAGTCTCTGCCGCTGTTTCCAGTTGTGGCGCTGTTCCCAGGGTGCCTCATGTAGACGGCGCAGCAGCCAATCAGTGAACTCAGCGGCTCTGAACAGGGTGTTCTACATGGGAACGACCTGCCAGAGCCGCTGAGATCATTAATTGACTGCCATGCTGCCAAGGGGACATCAGCACCACAGCCAATGCCAGACACAGGGAACAGCAGCAGAGATTCGCTGGTGGACCCAGGGCTGTGGAGTCGGTAAGCCATCCTCCGTCTCCGACTCCTCAATTTCCATGACACCGACTCCAACTCCGACTCTGACTCCACGACTCCGACTCCCTCATGCATGGCTCATGTTTAAGTGATAAATTTACTGTAGCACAGATTCATCTCAGCTAAAAGTCTAGACCCTTACATCAGGAATAGGACAGACATTTATAGGACATTTCATAACTTTCCCAAATTCTTATGAAAAAAATATTCCCCACTGTAGCGTCGGCGTCCCTGCCTCCTGCTAGGAGGCAACAGAGAAACATATTGCTAGGGAAAGTAGATCAAATCCCAAACTGTTCTTTACATATATAAATAGTAAAAGGATTAAATCGGATAAAATTGGACCGATAAAAAGTGAGGAAGGCAAAATCATAGAGAAAGATGAGGATAAAGCTAATCTATTAAATAATTTTTTTTCAACAACTTTCACAAAGGAAATAGAACTAACAGGAGAAATGAGAAGTGACAAGCTTAATCCTCCACTAAGTATGACTAATCTAACCCAAGTTGAGGTACAGAAATGCCTCAGTAACATTAAAATAAACAAATCACCTGGACCTGATGGCATACACCCACAGGTACTAAGGGAACTAAGTAATGTGATAGACAGACCGTTATATCTTATATTTAAGGACTCTGTTGAGACTGGGTCTGTGCCACTTGATTGGTGACAGGCAAATGTAGTGCCAATATTCAAAAAGGGAGCAAAAACTGACGCCGGAAACTATCGGCCGGTGAGTCTGACGTCCGTTGTGGGCCAAATTTTTGAAAGCTTCATTAAAGAGGCAATTACAGAGCATCTTGATGCTAATAATCTTTTAATCCCGAACCAACATGGATTCATGAGGAATCGCTCCTGCCAAACAAACCTGATTGACTTCTACGAGGAGGTTAGCTCTCGATTAGATCAGGGGGAACCAGTGGATGTCGTGTATCTCGACTTCTCAAAAGCGTTCGATAGCGTGCCACATAATAGGTTGGTATACAAAATGAGAATGATGGGGCTGGGAGAAAATGTCTGCAAGTGGGTAGCTAACTGACTAAAGGATAGAAGGCAGAGGGTGGTTATACTGTAAATGGAATATTCTCAGATTGGGTAAGCGTCACTAGTGGGGTACCACAGGGGTCTGTACTAGGCCCAATGTTATTTAATATCTTTATTAACGACATAGTCAACGGGATAAATAGTAAAATATCAATATTTGCAGATGACACAAAGTTATGTAAAACAATTAATACAAAAGAGGACAGTGCAGACCTACAGAGGGATTTGGATAAGCTGGGTAGGTGGAGCATTAAATGGCAAATGAGGTTTAACGAGGAGAAATGTAAGGTCATACATATGGGAAGGAAAAATGGAAGTCACCAGTACTCACTGAATGGGAAATCATTGGGGAATTCAGAGATGGAGAAGGACTTGGGCATCTTGATTGATAGCAAACTAAATTGGAGTGCCCAAAGTCAGGCCACTGCTGTAAGGGCAAACAGGGTAATGGGATGTATCAGAAGAGGTATAGCTGCAAAGGATGAGAACATTGTTCTTCCACTGTACAAAGCACTGGTCAGACCACACTTGGAATACTGTGCTCAGTTATGGGCCCCAATATATAGAAAGGATATAAATGAGCTTGAAAAGGTACAAAGGAGGGCAACAAAATTAATAAAGGGAATGGAGGGACTGCAATACCAAGAGAGGTTGGCAAAACAAGGACTATTCAGCCTGGAAAAGAGAAGGTTGAGGGGGGACATAATAAATGTGTACAAATATGTTAGGGGACAGTATAGAGATCTTGCTCGGGATTTGTTCAAAAGGAGGGATATTACGGTAACAAGAGGGCATTCACTAAGACTGGAAGAGAAAAGGTTTCAGCACCAGCATAGGAAGGGGTTCTTTACGGTAAGAACAGTGAGAATATGGAATTCACTGAGTGAGGAGACGGTAATGTCAGATTCACTACACCAGTTCAAGCGGGGACTGGATGCATTTCTAGATACCAGGTAGATTTCAGCATATACTTAAAAATAAAATAAAATAGTAGGTTGATACAGGGATTTATTCTGACTGCTGTTTTCAGAGTCGGGAGGGAATTTTTCCTCAGGTGAAGATTGGCTAAATCATTTGGGGTTTTTGCCCTCCTCTGGATCAACTTTAGCAATTACAGAACTAACAGGTCGAACTTGATGGACGCAAGTCTTTATTCGGCTTTACAAACTATGTTACTATGTTACTAGGCAGGGACGCCGTTCCCCTCACCTCTCCGCTCCGTGCCCGGCGTCTTCCTCCCGCTCTGCTGGCAGCGCGCGCTGCTTCCCGGCCACTGTGCTTAGGGCACGCGCGCGCGCTCCCCCTCTCTTAAAGGGGCCGCGCGCGCCGTCCTAAGGAGTCCCCGGCCAATGGCCGGAGGATCTCACCATATATAAGGCACCTCCTCCAAAATGGAGGTGCCCGAGCAATGTTGTTGCAAAGCCTTTCAACTCTGCTTCAGCCCTCAGGTCCCATTACCAGTTACCTGCCAGTCACCTGCCAGATTCCTGCTTGATACCTGCCTGATATCTGCCTACCTGCTTGCAATCCTGTGGTCCGACAGTCTGCCTACCAGCACCTGCCAGTCTGTCTATGGATCAGTCCGCCTGCGGACCAGGAAGTACCTGCCAGATACCTGCCTGATACCTGCCTGTTCAGAGACTCTCACCCACTCACCTGGGAGCGCTCTCCTGCTACCTGCCTGCTAGCCTACCTGGAGGCTTAGCCGTCACTTGCTGTGACCACCTGCCTGTCCAGAGACTCTTACTCGCTCACCTGGGAGTGCTCACCTGCTACCTGCCTGCTAGCCTACCTGGAGGCTCAGCCATCACTTGCTGTGACCACCTGCCTGTCCAGAGACTCTTACTCGCTCACCTGGGAGCGCTCACCTGCTACCTGCCTGCTAGCCTACCTGGAGGCTTAGCCGTCACTTGCTGTGACCACTTGCCTGTCCAGAGACTCTTACTCGTTCACCTGGGAGCGCTCACCTGCTACCTGCCTGCTAGCCTACCTGGAGGCTCTGCCGTCACTTGCCATGACCACCTGCCTGCCTAGAGACACTTACCCTGTTGTCACTTGCCGTGACCACCCGCCTGTCAAGAGACTGTCCCCGTCACTTGCCGTGACCAACCGCCTGTCTAGAGACTGTCCCCGTCACTTGCTGTGACCGTCCTGCCCTTCTACCCTGAGACTGTCCTTGTCACTTGCCGTGTCTACCTACCCGCCTTCCCTGGGAGCCAACCGCTTCCTTACAAGGACTGCCCCTTGTATAGTAGCTCAGAGGTTCCACCTCCCAGACCCGTTACAGTTTGCTCGGGCCATGGAACCCGGTGGCACCCAAGCTCCCTCACTCTCGGACCTATGTCATGAACGTTCCCGTCAGAGGTCCCAACAGGAGTCCATCCTGAGTCACCTGCGTAGTGTTAACTACCGCCTGGACACATTTACTGCCTCATCGGGAGCTGCCTCCACTCGCACACTTACTACCCCGGCACCGCCGCTGCCCATCAATACCATAGCATCTCTTTCCGGTCCCCGCCTCTCTGCCCCGCCTCGTTTTGGCGGAGATCCCGTCCAGGCATGGGGCTTCATTAATCAGTGCACTCTGCATTTCGAACTGTTGGCACACCAGTCTTCCACCGATCGAGCCAAAGTAGCCTTCATCATGTCCCATCTCACGGGGGAGGCGCTGGCTTGGCTAAATCCTCTATGGGAGAGAGGAGACCCCCTGGTGTCCAACCTGCCAGCCTTTCTCACGGCTTTCCGGAAAGTCTTCGACGAACCAGGACGGAAGACTTCATCCGCCTCATCTCTGCTACACCTCCGTCAAGGGAGTCTCACCGTGGGCCAATATGCCATACGGTTCCGTACCCTTGCTTCAGAGCTTGCCTGGGATAACGATGCCCTGGTGTCCGTCTTCTGGGAGGGTCTGTCAGGCCGTATTAAAGATGAACTCGCCGGTCGGGACATTCCTGCCACTCTCGATGACTTAATAACGCTTGCCACGCGGATTGACATCCGGTTCCAGGAGCGCACCAAAGAGGTCACCCGTGAGAGGAGGTTTCCACGCCTTGCCCGTACCTTCCAGAGACCCGTCACTTCCTCCGTTACTCCCCAGGCGCACACACCCGAGCCTATGCAGGCCGACCAGACCAAGATGGTCAAAACCCGTCAAGAATTACGCCGTGCCGAGGGGAGCTGCTTCTACTGTGGCAGTAAGGAGCACCGGATCCGTTCCTGCCCAGAGAGGTCAGGAAACACCTGTGTCTAGGATCGCTCAGAGAGGTCGCCCTAGACAAGAGTAAACCCTCTCCATCTCTGATGCTGTTGTTATTTTGAACTGGCTCAACTTGACTCTGGAGCTGCTGGAAATCTCATTTCTCAGTCCCTGGTAGAAAAATACCGCATTCCCACCAAACCCCTGGCTGTATCCTTATCTGTCGCCCCTGTGGATGGGGGTCTCTTACCACATCCCATCCAACTCATCACTGAATCCATAACTCTGCAGGTGGCAATGCTGCACTCTGAGAGCATCTTCTTCCATGTTCTGCCTGGACTCTCTCACGCCCTCTTGCTAGGCCTACCTTGGCTTCAGAAACATGCACCCATGCTTGATTGGCAGACCGGAGAGGTCCTTCGCTGGGGACAGGACTGCCATAAGACTTGTTTACTTCCCGTTCATCCTGCCCGTCCTTCTCCTACCCCAGCCAATCTACCCGGCCTACCGGTTCCCTATTGGTCTTATGCGGACGTCTTTAATAAAAATGAAGCAGAGACATTACCCCCTCATAGACCATAAGACTGCCCAATCGACCTGATACCCGGCGATACTCCTCCCCGTGGGCGTATCTACCCTTTGTCCGCTGCCGAGACCCGGTCCATGTCTGAATATATTGAGGAGAATCTGGCCCGGGGATTTATCCAGAAATCTACCTCCCCGGCGGGAGCGGGCTTCTTCTTCGTCAAAAAGAAGGACGGCTCACTCCGTCCCTGTATAGACTATAGAGGCCTTAACCAGATCACGGTGAAAAATAAATAACGGGGAAATAAGCTGGAGGGTCTTTTTCTGACCAGCGTGGCCACTCGGTTCATCGGCCCAATGGAAGTTATCAAACAAATCAACCCGGTGGCCTATAAATTGAAACTCCCGGCCAACTTGCGGATTCCTAACTCCTTCCATGTATCTCTACTCAAACCCGTGGTACTTAACTATTTTTCCAAGTCTACAGGTACGCCTCCTGCTCCGGTTTCCGCTGAAAACGAGTTTGAGGTAGAGAACATTCTGGCCACCAAAAGGGTAAGAGGAAAGACCTTTTTTCTAGTAGATTGGAAGGGGTTTGGTCCTGAGGAGAGAACGTGGGAGCCCCGGGAGAACATCCATGCCCCTCTCATCCTTGATAAATTTCTCTCTGGCCTAAAAAAAGGGGGGGCTTAAAGGGGGGGTACTGTAGCGTCGGCGTCCCTGCCTCCTGCTAGGCAGGGACTCCGTTCCCCTCACCTCTCCGCTCCGTGCCCGGCGTCTTCCTCCCGCTCTGCTGGCAGCGCGCGCTGCTTCCCGGCCACTGTGCCAATGGCCGGAGGATCTCACCATATATAAGGCACCTCCTCCAAAATGGAGGTGCCCGAGCAATGTTGTTGCAAAGCCTTTCAACTCTGCTTCAGCACTCAGGTCCCGTTACCAGTTACCTGCCAGTCACCTACCAGATTCCTGCTTGATACCTGCCTGATATCTGCCTACCTGCTTGCAATCCTTGTCGTGACCACCTGCCTGTCAAGAGACTGTCCCTGTCACTTGCCGTGACCAATCGCCTGTCTAGAGACTGTCCCCGTCACTTGCTGTGACCGTCCTGCCCTTCTACCCTGAGACTGTCCTTGTCACTTGCCGTGTCTACCTACCCGCCTTCCCTGGAAGCCACCCGCTTCCTTACAAGGACTGCCCCTTGTATAGTAGCTCAGAGGTTCCACCTCCCAGACCCGTTACACCCACAAACTGCATTGAACTACTGTACCCAATTTATTATATATTTTAGGAGTTCAGTCATTCCACTTTATACCGACTCCGACTCCACCAAAATGGACACAGACTCCAACTCCGACTCCACAGCCCTTGATGGACCCAGAGAAGGTGAATACAGTAAAATTTGTTTCTTTAGAGAAAACTGCAGCCAGGGGTGAAATGTAATTGAAAATGAACAACCCCTTTAATTGACATTGACAATAAGTAATAAAGAACACGTTATTCTCTCGATGCTCATTATCTGGTGCCTTGGTTTTTTTTTTCACAGCATTATATACAGACATGTGTATATATAATGGCGGCTTCAATGGCTAAGAAAAGGTCTTGTTTGTTTATACCTATTCAAGCACTGGAGGAATGAGCCAAATTTATCTTCAGTGACCTAGAATTATTGTAGATACTGTTATACTGCCACATGGACCATATTGCGTGTCTAAATTGAGTTTTTATTTATTTTTAAATTCATTTCTTAACTTTTTTTACTTGCCTTAACGTCTAGATTCTAAACTGAATGTGAAGCACCGCAATCACAAACATTGTACAATTTTGGGTGCAAGAGGAAAGCAATTTTTTTGTGTGTTTAAGGAACTTGAGAAATAGATGATGAGAAATAGTGATGCCCGTTGTTCTCATCCTTTTTGTATTTTTCTTTTTATAACTTTTAAAGGATGTTATTATCACCTTAATGTGATCATTTCAGAGCATTTATCGACACAAATGATGCAAATTTCTTAAAATATATTAAACCTGTGTCAACTGATACATTTGCTAGTCACATTTATTTATCTGTCGCCATAGACAACTCATAGATATATTTTTTTCACAATTTCTAACCAAAAGGTCAATGAAACAGCTTTTGGAACCATAGACACAATTCTGTGCTTTTACAATTTTTATTTATTGTTTTTTTTGTACTACAATGGAAAATATTAACTAAGAAGACAAAGTTCTGAATATTTATATACAAAATAAAGTGCAGAGATGAGTGTATTGTTATCAATCACAATGGGGATATCTTTACTCCCAGCAACCTGTCGTTCCCTTTACCCTGCCTGCAAGCTATCTGTACAGGGTCTGAAGCTTTAGGCTATGTGTGCACAATCAGGATTTGAAGCAGAAATTTCTTGAGCATTTTTGCATCTCGTTGGCAGGAAAAACAATGGGCTTTTTTGATGCGTTTTTTGCATGCGATTTTTGAAGCGTTTTTGTACATCAATGAATGCTTTTTGGAGCTGAATAAAGTTATTTGGTGGGACATTTCTTAAACCCTTGGATTACCGTCAGAACTGGGGTGAATATATTGGTTAATTTAAATGATTAAATAAATATACCCTCCCAAAAATAAGTGCATATCTATCAGAAAAAAATCTAACAGAGAGGCTACATGAATCAATCAAAAAGTATGATACTAACCATGTGGGTTCACACTGGAATACAGGGGATGTCGCCGATGCAATCATACTTTTTGATTGATTCATGTAGCCTCTCTATTAGATTTTTTTCTGATAGATATGCACTTATTTTTGGAGGGTATATTCTTCCCTGAGGTTAGAATTCATTATCATAGTGACATTTCTATTCATTATTTAGAGGGCTCATCATAGTAATCTGTTCGCATTGAATCTTATATTATACTATACCTACGTCATACAGATCATCAAGAGGGCTTATTATAGCAGTTTGTTTGTACTACCAGGATCATTGGATCTCACATTATATTTGTGCCATATATTCTCTGATGTATATATCTGTATGCACACTATATTGGATTCACATGTTAGAACTTTCTAGAGGGTTATTTTTGTCCATGCGTTTTTTCTTGTCTTGTATGTTTTTTAATTGTACTTTTTAACTAAGTGGTGCTGTATGTCTTTTCTATAATAAAATTTCTACAATGTTTTCAATACACTGCCTCTATATTTGATCATTTACTATGCTTGGTGCCTGCTCTACCCTTTGCTTTTTCTCTCTCATTTATTTCTCAGGGACTTTGGCACAGGTGTATGTGGCACCCCAGGGGTCTGGTTTCCACAGTAATAGCAATATTATGTCTGAGAGCAGGTGGGAGGTCTCTTGGTCAGGAATCCTATGCATGCCACGCCTCCTGCCCAGTCCTGGGAGGGGAAGAACTTCCCCTATATAAAACTGGGGCTGAGGCAGGGTTAGGGAGTTGAGAAGAGGAGAAGCAGCTATAGGAAAGAGAGATCAGGAGCTCTGGGGAAGTCGTGCTAAAAGGAATCAGGGGCTGGCAGTTGTAGAGCTCGCCCTGATTGAAGAGTTACCACCGGACCCGGAGTCCGAGGCTGTGGGGACTAATCCTTACCCAGCAGCAGAAACCGACCGGCAGGGGATTTCAGGTCCTCTGGCCAAGAAACCCGAAGGCACGGTCACACGCGTGGGACCAGCACCGCCGTCGTGGAGCGGAAGCCACTAGAAGGCCCCGAGTCACCGGCCATACGGGTGAGCACCACACGGTACACTCAGGGACGTGGGCTACTTTTACCCGCCTCTAGCAAGGTAGCCAGAAGAGTACAATTAGTTGGGGAGGCCTACAACTCCGCCTGGCCAGGGGAAATCCCATCTGCTCAAAGACTGACCAGGCCCCGATCGCTAGCCAGTACTCCGGGAGGGTCTATCTTTATCACCAGTAAAGACCCTGAACTACACCGCATCGTCTCTGAGTGGTTCCTGCTACCCCCATCATCCACGTCGGCTGCCCTGAGGCCATACCCCTCCCGTTGGGGGTTATACCATCTACGCTGCACAATCGTACCACCGGCCTCAGCGGTCTGCCCTGCAGCGGCAGCTCCATAGCTGCATTCAACGGGTGGCGTAGTCGTCCAACATCTACTGCTAATACTTAGCCACACAGTTTGACTCCCTGGGCACAGACCGGGTCACCGCCACGAGACTACTACCCCCAACAGGCCCGGCTCCGGGTAGTCCCCGCGTGCGCAACGCTACACCAAGTAGGCCCAGGGGCGCGTCAGCTTTTGGCGTAGTCAGCAGGATTTCGTGCCCGCAACCACCGGGTACTGCGTGCCTGAAAAAGACTGTTCAAACTTACCAGTGGTGAAGATTCCCGCCATCCGGCGCCATCTTCTACCTTCTTCCCGCCATCCGCGAAGTTTTCCCGCCATCCGGCGCCATCTTCTGCCTTCTTCCCGCCATCCGTGGAGTTTTCCCGCCATTGGACGCCATCTTGAAGACGCCGCGCGGGAAGAAGAGGGGCGTGGACTCCGAAAGCGCGCGAGAACTGAAGCCCCGCCTCACGTCCGGACGTTGCGTAAGGTCCTGGAAGGAGCCCAGCAGACGCCGACGTCACAGGAGCGCGACGGAAGGTCCTCAACCCTGACGATCCACTGCGGAGCCGCGGCCTACGGAAGAGGATCATCGCAAGGTAGGCCACGGTCCACTAGGGGGGGAGAAAGATGTCGGATACGGAGGAGAGCTTCACTGCCTCAACCCCCGCCAGCGCCACCGCTGCTGCAGTCATGCCTTTCACCATGCCCTATATCCCGGGAGCAGCCTGGCTACCCCAATACTCAGGGGAGTCACATACCCTGAATGACTTTAAAGAAAAGCTGGATAGCCTCTTCCAGGTGTACCCCCTCACAGAAGAGCAAAAAGTGAGCATCCTGGTGGCCCAACTAACCGGGGCAGCCCAAAGGGAGGTAAAGTCCTGGCCACCTGGGAGGAGGACTGTCGCAGGGATACTAACCCGGCTGAGGGACACCTTTGATACCCGCACCTCAGCCGAGATTAAGCTTAGATTCTATGGGTGCAAGCAGCGAGCACATGAGAGTATAAGGGACTATGCACTAAACCTACAAGAGGTCCTGAGAGCCATTAAGCAGACCGACCCTGACAGCGTGGGAAACGAGGACAGGCTGTTGACCGAGCAATTTATAGAGGGACTATATTGCAATGTCCACCGAACCCAGTTGCGGGCCATAGCCTTACAGGATCCTCATCTGGACTTTGCACAGTTCAAGGACAGAGCCATCCGGGTGCTCCGAGAACCGACACCGGGTGGCGTTGTGACCCACAGGCGCCCAGCTATCACTTACCACCAGGAGGCGGCGCCCTTATCGGCAGGGCCTGTGGGGGCTGATGCGCAGGCTTTGAACAATGACCCGGCTCCGGACCTGCACCATCAGGTCCAAGAGCTAGCTACAAGCGTTGCTGCGCTAACCCGAACTGTGCAGTCTTTACAGGTTTCCACTGCAGGGAAGATCCAGCTGGCATCTGGACCGGAGGACATCCCGTGGCGTCGACCAAGGAGGACCCCACCGGCCACAGGAAGACCCAGCGACCGGTACAACGAGGACGGACAACCTATCTGCCGCCGCTGCAATCAACCCGGACATATGGCAAGGTACTGTCCTTTAAACTGGCACAACCTGGGGTAGAGGGCCAACCCCCAGGAAAAAGATCACCAGGCCCATCGAACTGGCGCGACAAATATGTGGGAGGACGTCCAGTCTTGCCTGTGGTACTGGATGGCATCCCTATGAGTGCCCTACTGGACACCGGGTCACAGGTCACCACCATCCCGTACGTGCTCTTCAAGCAGTACTGGAATGACTCGGATATAACCCGCTATCCAGACGACGACTTGAGTATCATCGCCAGTAATGGTCAGCCCGTGCCACAGATCGGATTTAAAGAAATGACCATTAAAATCGGTAGAGTCGAACTGGCAGCACAGGGACTGATCATTGTAGACATTGACAAGCGCGAGAGTCACCCAAAGATAACTCTAGGAACTAATGTGATTGAAAATTGTCTTGCAGAGGTGATTTTCATTTTACAGCAGGTTGCCAAGAACGCCAGCTCCGGCCAGCAGCGAGTGCTCCAGAAAGAGATCCGGGCACTGATGCGACGGCAACAGGTGGAACTCTCCGGTGGTGAGATTGGTAGCGTAAGAATGTGTGACCCTTTCCCTATTGCCATGCCCCCGAAAAGTGAAATGATGATTTGGTGCCGGGCAGCTATTGGTCTGAGAGGTAGAGATTACCAGGCCATGGTAGAACCAGTCTACTCAGACAGTAGGCCCACCATTTTGACAGCACAGGGGGTAGTTGATGTACGCCATGGGAGGGTGCCCGTTCGTATAATAAATATCGGGAAAAGGGAAGTATACCTGCCCCGGTATGCTACGCTAGCCAAATTATATACTATCAACCAAAATTCTATACAGTCTGTGGAACCCTTGCCTCCATCTCACCCGGAGGAAGGTAACGGCTCTACGAATATAATGGAGGATTGGTGTCAGCAACTACATTTGGGTACTGACTCCACTCCCTCCCACCAGAAACAGGGAGTCTACCGGGTGGTTCGAGAGTACGAGAGAGTGTTTAGTAAACACCCGTTAGACTTCGGGCGAGTCAAGGGGGTAGAACACCACATCCCCACGGGAGACCATCCTCCCATAAAAGAGAGGTATCGACCCGTACCCCCTGCACACTACCAACACGCCAAGGGGATGCTTAGAGACATGAAGGAGGCTGGGGTAATCAGGGACAGCTGTAGCCCCTGGGCAGCTCCACTAGTCTTGGTCAAAAAGAAAGACAACACCATGAGAATGTGTGTAGATTACCGGAAAATTAACTGTATCACACACAAAGATGCGTACCCCTTACCAAGAATAGAGGAGTCTTTGGCTGCTTTAAAATCTGCTAACTTCTTCTCCACCTTGGATCTCACTAGCAGGTACTGGCAGGTTTCTGTAGCAGAGGCGGACCGGGAGAAGACCGCATTCACCACCCCGATGGGACTTAGCGAGTTTACCTGCATGCCGTTCGGACTCTGCAACGCACCAGGAACCTTCCAGCGATTGATGGAATGCTGTCTGGGACACCGAAACTTTGAGACGGTCCTGTTATACCTGGACGATGACATCGTCTATTCCAAGACCTACGAGGACCACCTGAAACACCTGGCGGAAGTGTTTGAAGCTCTGGCAAGTTACGGCCTAAAGGTGAAACCCTCCAAGTGTCACCTCCTGAAGCCAAAGGTGCAGTACCTGGGACACGTGGTGAGTGCTGACGGAGTGGCTCCCGACCCTGATAAGATCACCGCAATTAAGGAATGGCCAAGCCCCTCCAGCGTAAAGGAAGTGAGGCAGTTCCTCGGGTTGGTAGGCTACTACCGAAGGTTCATTCCCGGTTTCACCAAAAAGGCAGCTCCTATGCAGGACCTCCTGATAGGCCAGTCCAGGAAGGCCAAGAACCAGAAGCCACCCTTCAGATGGGAGAAGCTGGAAGAAGAGTCCTTCCGCCAGCTGAAGATGGCCCTCACGGGGGATGAAATCCTGGCGTACCCTGATTATAGCCAGCCCTTTATCCTCTACACCGACGCCAGTAACATCGGGCTAGGAGCCGTACTGTCCCAGATCCAGCAAGGGAAGGAACGGGTAATTGCTTACGCCAGCCGAAAACTGCGACCCACCGAAAGAAACCCTGAGAATTACAGCTCATTTAAGCTAGAGTTCCTGGCAGTGGTGTGGGCAGTCACCGAACGCTTTAAGCACTACCTCGCTGCTTCCCGGTTCACCGTGTACACGGATAACAACCCATTGACACACCTGGACACTGCAAGACTCGGTGCCCTAGAGCAGAGATGGATGGCCCACTTGTCCAACTATGAGTTTACAATCAAATACCGGGCAGGACGCTCCAATACCAACGCGGACGCCCTGTCCAGGATGCCGAACCTACCGGACGTAGGGGAAGATTCAGAGGAACTGGAAGAAGTTGAACTCCCCGCGTTCCACCATCATGGGACTATCCAGTATTCCCACCGTATAAGGAGTAAGCAATCCGCTACGTTCAACCCATTACCTCATTACAACTGGGCGGAGACGCAAGACAGTGACCCTGCCGTCCGACTGGTAAAGGAGATGCTGACTCGGCCAGATGCACGCCTTGACCCAGACGCTCCGGAGGAAGCCAAGCAACTGTGGGCTGAGAAGAGTCGACTGTTCCTTTACAAGGGGAAGTTGTGCCGCAGAATGGTTAACTCCCGGATGCATGAACTAATCTGGCAAGTAGTGGTGCCAAGAAGAGATGCAGCTATGGTGATGGAGGCATACCACGATGGAGCTGGGCACTTCGGATGGAAGAAGCTGGAGTTCCTGCTGCGCGGGCGGTTCCATTGGGTAGGCATGAGAGGAACCATCGAGAGGTGGTGCAGAGACTGTGGCCCATGCAACCTAAGAAGGAGGGACCGTGCCAGCCAGAAGACTCCCCTGCAGTCCATCATCACCAGACAGCCGTTGGAACTGGTAGCCTTGGATCATGTAAAACTGACCCCAAGCAGAAGTGGGTACGTCTACGCGTTAACCATCGTGGATCACTACTCCCGGTTCTTGGTTGTCGTCCCCGTCAAGGACTTAACGGCTCAAACAGCAGCTAGAGCCTTCCAGCAGCACTTCTGCCGTCCGCACGGATACCCGGAGCAGGTGCTGACGGACCAGGGGCCTGCCTTTGAAGCGGAAGTCTTCCAGGAGTTCTGCACCCTGTATGGCTGCCGGAAGATAAGAACAACACCCTATCACCCGCAAACTAATGGACTTTGTGAGAAAATGAACCAGGTGGTGATAGATCTTCTGAAAACATTGCCCCTGGAAGAACGTAGTCTGTGGCCTGAAAAGCTGCCCGACCTGGTGGACCTATACAACCACATCCCTGTAGGTTCCACCAACTGTACCCCGGCTTACCTAATGAGGGCAAGACCTGGTAAGCTTCCTGTTGATCTGGAGATGGGAGTCCTGACACCCGAGGACACTTCACCAGAAGCAGACTGGGACACAGAGAGGCAGCAGCAGAACCGGAAAGTACAGGAGAGCGTGGAGCGAAGTCTCTGTCAAGCTAGGGAAAGACAAGAGAAAACTTACAACCAGTATGCTCCCGCTGTTCCCCTGGTGCCCGGAGAGCAGGTCTTGAAGAGGAAAAGACGGCTCCACAAGTTGGACGACCAGTGGGAGAAGGACCCGTACACCGTACTGCCCTCAAGCCACGACAACCCAAAGATCTGTACAATCAGTAAAGACGGAGGGGAAACCACAGCCATTGTATCCCGGGATCACCTGAAGAAGTGTCCCGAACAGCTACGGAACCCTGAAGAGGAACAAGAAGACCCTCGACCCGTAGAGGAAAGGGAAGATATGGTTAGTACTGTGCTCGGAGACTTCCCTCGGTCTTGGACTCAAGTCAATGGTGCTGTTGTGGTACCCGTCCTCACGTTCCTCCAACCAGCATCCCAAGTGCCTACGGAGACACAGGTAGAGCTGGAAGAACAGCCGGTCCAGGAGGCAGAAGACCCCACACAAGCAGACCAGGAGAATCAACCCTCTGCTTATAGTGAGCCTACCATACCCCTAGTGAGCCAAAGAGTCCGTAGACGGCTGCCCAGTTTACCCTTGACAGCTCCTATACCCTGTAGCTCAGGACCAGTCAGCCAGCTCCGTAGGTCCACTAGGGTCACTAGAGGCCAGTTGCCCATACGGTGGAGGATCTAAATGTTCAAGCTATTTTATTAATGTTTACCTGTTTATTGTTGCTTGTGTATAATTATGTGTTTCTAGTTATTTGTAGGAGTCTTTGGTGGATTTACCGGGAATCCTTTGTGCATATAGTTGGAGCGTAACCCAGGACGGACTAAAAGACTGATAAGGACTCGGGGTAGGACAGACCCCTACCTGGTTACGTCTCCCTGTTTTGGTGAAATGGACACCCTTGTTTTTCTCAAAAAAACTGCACCCGGTTGCGGACACGCCGTGACCATCCTAATGTTTTTCTTTATTGCGTTGTTTCTGTTTGTAATTTGTTATGTTACAAAAATATGTTTAGTCCCGGAGTACTAAATTTCACTAGGGGGGAATGTGGCACCCCAGGGGTCTGGTTTCCACAGTAATAGCAATATTATGTCTGAGAGCAGGTGGGAGGTCTCTTGGTCAGGAATCCTATGCATGCCACACCTCCTGCCCAGTCCTGGGAGGGGAAGAACTTCCCCTATATAAAACTGGGGCTGAGGCAGGGTTAGGGAGTTGAGAAGAGGAGAAGCAGCTATAGGAAAGAGAGATCAGGAGCTCTGGGGAAGTCGTGCTAAAAGGAATCAGGGGCTGGCAGCTGTAGAGCTCGCCCTGATTGAAGAGTTACCACCGGACCCGGAGTCCGAGGCTGTGGGGACAAATCCTTACCCAGCAGCAGAAACCGACCGGCAGGGGATTTCAGGTCCTCTGGCCAAGAAACCCGAAGGCACGGTCACACGCGTGGGACCAGCACCGCCGTCGTGGAGCGGAAGCCACTAGAAGGCCCCGAGTCACCGGCCATACGGGTGAGCACCACACGGTACACTCAGGGACGTGGGCTACTTTTACCCGCCTCTAGCAAGGTAGCCAGAAGAGTACAATTAGTTGGGGAGGCCTACAACTCCGCCTGGCCAGGGGAAATCCCATCTGCTCAAAGACTGACCAGGCCCCGATCGCTAGCCAGTACTCCGGGAGGGTCTATCTTTATCACCAGTAAAGACCCTGAACTACACCGCATCGTCTCTGAGTGGTTCCTGCTACCCCCATCATCCACGTCGGCTGCCCTGAGGCCATACCCCTCCCGTTGGGGGTTATACCATCTATGCTGCACAATTGTACCACCGGCCTCAGCGGTCTGCCCTGCAGCGGCAGCTCCATAGCTGCATTCAACGGGTGGCGTAGTCGTCCAACATCTACTGCTAATACTTAGCCACACAGTTTGACTCCCTGGGCACGGACCGGGTCACCGCCACGAGACTACTACCCCCAACAGGCCCGGCTCCGGGTAGTCCCCGCGTGCGCAACGCTACACCAAGTAGGCCCAGGGGCGCGTCATGTATGTCTTATCATAAGGTGGTGCTGAGTCTTATATATTTTTCACGAATGGGATAAATCCGCATGGTTCAGTGAACACATGTGGATTTATCTGCATTCAATAGAACGCAACATTTTGTACGCAGCAAAAAATATGCGTCCAAAGTGCTGCTACGTCCGGATCGTGGGCACAGAGCCTAAAATTAAAAACAAAATGACGTGGGCTCCCGCATCATTTTTATAACCAGCAGAGGGAAAGCCGACTGCTGGGGGCTGATATTAGTAGCCGGGGAAGGGGCCATTATCCAACAATGTTCCCTGGCTCTTAATATTTGCCCACAGCTGTTTGCCTAGCCTTTACTGGCTAGATTACAGGGGGACCCCAGAAAAAAATTTATGTGGGGTCCCTCTATAAAATCTAAAACCAGCAAAGGTTAAACTAGACAACTGCGGGCTGATATTAACAGTCAGGGAAGAGGCCATGGGTACTAGCCTCCTCTGTGGCTAATAATATAAGCCCTCAGCAGTCCCAGAAATGGAACATCCATAAGATGCGCCAAATCTGGGCGTTAGCCTCCACTCTTCCCACTGCCCTGTAGCGGTGGCAAGTGGGGTAATGGGGTTGGGGTTCACGTAAACCTTGTATTGGCGGCTGACGTGAAGCCCAGGTTAGTAATGGAGAGGTGTCTATAAGACGCCCCCATTACTAACTGCGTAGTAAAATGGTCGCCACTTTTTCAATAAAAGACACGGCCAGAATAAAGTATTTCAATGAAATAAAAAACACACGTTTTTTTATTTTTTTTTTATTGTGCTGGATTCTTGAATCCGTCAATCCAGTACACGTACCCCCAACGATTGTCCCATGATTATCCAGGTCACTTCTATAGCAGTGAGATCGGCAATCACTGATGTCACTGCTGTAGAAGACAGCAATGTACACTGACAAGGAGTGTAAAATCATTCCTGTCACTGTACATTGCAGGAGTGAGGTCACTGGGGTTGATCAGCTGAAGATCAGCTGATCAGCCCCGGTGAGCTTACCACCCTGGGAACATTCTTGCGAATGTTCCAAGGGTTAGGTCACGTGAGCATCAGCTGATCGGTCACATGACCGATCAGCTGATCGCTGACGTCACCGCAGGTCCTGGAAGCCCAGTAGACTGCTGAGAGCGAGCGCGCCCCCAGCAGTATACCGCTGGCTGCCGGGAGGAGAACATCGCCGCCGGGGACCAGGAGGACATCGTGGGCCGCCGGACAGGTGAGTATAAAGTTTTTTTTTATTTTTTACTTTTTTTTTTATTTTTTTAACTGTGGGTGGTTCCCGGCTCTGCTGAGGAAAACTACTGCTCCCCTCAGCAGCGCCACTCTGGGAAGAGACATCTCATTGGCTCACATTACAGTATACAGAACTACTGCATGTACAGTATATGAAAAGAATATATATACATGTATAGCAGCCTCAAGGCATGATTTAGATTTTTGTTTTCCACACCATATGAAGCAGAGACAGGTCTGTGTTTACATATTGGAACAGTAGATGCATAAGCACTCTGGCCACTTATTTGCAGAGATACATTTACAGTATACACAGGAATGGCTGAAATGTATATGCAATCTAGTATCTTCCAGGATGGGTGCAGTTAATCACAGGAATAACAGAAATATATGCCATTTGGTATCTTCCAGAAAGAATATGGTTAAGCACAGGAGCATATGAGATGTATATGTAATCTGGTATCTGCCAATAGGGATGCAGAAAATCACAGGAATAACAAAGATGTTTACAGTTTGGTACCTTCCAGCAGGGATGCGGTTAAGCACAGGAAAAGCATTGTAACAGCACCAGTATACCGCAAGATAATCATGAAACAAGTGTTTTTAACTACGTTCATTCATAGTTATCTTTCAGTATAAATGCTTCTTAAAGAGAATCTGTCATGTCCTTTATTGCTATTATACTGCCCCCAGTGTCTTGTTAGTGCTGCACAGTGCATCATTAACATGTTTATCTCAAGCAAAACGTCCCAGTATTTAGCGCAAAAATCACTTTTAAAGCTTTGGTGATTGCCCCACATGCCTTCTGTTTCAGTCATAGGGGTGAGCATCTCTAGATTTTCAGTCACGTTCTGTCAAATGCCTTTTGAAATTCTCCACGCCCATCGTATTATCATTCCTTCCCGCCACTGCTCCCTACATCACCGCAATCTCCCAGCAGATCCCACACTTGCGCAATGACTTTCAGCTTTCTGGGCATGCGCACTGAATCTGGGTGTATGTCCCAGCTTCATGTCCTATGTGCACATGCTCTGGAGTTGCTGAGAGTTAGTGGCCACATGATAGCTTGTGAGCATGCACACTATGCGCGCCTGTCTTCCCGCTTGCCGTGCTAATGCTCAGCAGCTTCAGAGCATGCGCACATAGGATATGAAGCTGAGACATACATTCTATTCAATCTGGGACAAACAGTCTCTCTTCCAACTTCGAGGAAATGTCAAGGCTGCAACTGATCACTGGACACTTATTGGCTGCAGTGGTCACTTAACACCTCATGGCGGAAGAGGAAGCCAGAGAATAAAGGGAAGGAGGGTTGCAAAAAAAGCAGTGGGAGAGTACAGATTTTATTTGCTTTGCACCTTAAATGAAAGTCTTGAAAAGTAGAGGACTTCTTTAACCTTTTCACTTCCAATGGCGTTTATAATGCATCCAGATTTTAAACCCACGTTGAGACCAGACTATTAGGGCTAAAGCTTAGACCTTTGTTTAATCTCAACAATAAACTTTCAAATGGCTCTAGGCTCAGTATTATACAGATTTTTCCACTAATACAATTTATTCAGTTTAAAAGAAGCCTACAGTCCAAAAATATTCCAATATAGATAAGAGCACACAGAAATAACCTAATAACAGTATATCATATTAGATACAGCAAGATGCTAATAAAACCCTAGTCAGGCTGGACTTCATTGACATCACATTTTTTTTTTAAGCTGTTCATCTCGTGTCACACATGTGGAACTAGAAAAAGGAAGTGCACCAGCACCACATATGTCGGAAAATGTTGGGTTGAAAAAAAAAAGAAGGGCACATCTGTAGGTGCAATATAGGGGAACAGCATAGGTTTAACGCTTTTGAGCAACATAAAGAGCTTCCCTTTGGTTCTGTGTATGCATGGAGATGGAAGCTTAAAGTCACACCAGCAAATCTTCACCTATAAACAGGAACTTTTCTTCATGTTATCAAATTTATTACCTGTCTATTACATTTTGTGCCCATTAATTGTGAAATTAATAGAGGTGGTGTTAGGCGTCGGATGTTTGCTGGATCCAAAATGGGTTCAGAACCATCAGTGAATTCTGTGGTCTCCCATTTTGGCCAGCCAGGGCTCATGCTGCTCAGCATCATCGGTGGTCCCAACGCCTAGCTGGTGCACGAGATGTACAGGTTGTCTCTCAGGTTTTTGTTCCTAGCATCATGAAGCGTAGGTTGCGGAGGGAAACAGGGCTGCTACAGCCTAAGTCCAGGATTCACTGCAATGAGCATGCCCGTGACATGGCGGACTGTGATTGGTGGTTTGGGAGTCAGCTGATCCGGTGACTTGGCACCGCCTGATTGGTCGCGGGTGACGTCACCAATTAGGCGACGGTGGGTAGGGCTTAATCTTTAAATAGCCCGCCCACAAACATGGCGGCACGCTCTGATCATTGAGCTATGATGGTGCAATTGTGTGGACGCTTGCTCGTTTGGGCTCCACGTGTGCTTTAGCTTCTGTCAGGCAGGTTTAGCGGGGGATAGGCAGCCTTAGATGGAGGGAGGCAGGTAGCTTTGTCTGGCAGTCTGGCTCCGACAAAGGGGTCGCCATACACCCCGAGCAGCCTGCAGACGCCGTATTCCTGGCACCGCCTGTAAGCCACGTGGAGAGATATTCCTCAGTCCGGTAGCACGCCGGCTGGGAGCACGTATACGCCAGCGTGAATCACACACGCATCCTAGCGCCTGCTGCGTAGTCCCTGTGCAGTAAACAGGGCTACGGCTACATTATTTGTAGCACATCTCTCGTGCGGTTAACGGAGATAGTGCGAATCCCTATTTCCGTTCCGGTGTGCAGAAACACGGAAGGGATTGTCATTTCTGTTGGTTGTTTTACCTTCTTACCCGGAAGGTGTTCGACCGCAGTCCTCCAGACTGGATCTCGGACCCCGGTTTCGGTTGCTTTCCATTATTTAATAAAGTTGTTTGCAACGGTCCCCTTAACAGGTGGTCTTTTTTTTTTCTCTGAAAGGACTGAGAAAATGGACATTTACGCAGCTAATCATCCCATACACCTAATCAGTATATTTTTGTTGACTGTTTGACTTCAATCGTTTACTGCCATCTGAATCAAGGAGTTGATTGGACTTTTTAGATCTGGATGATAAAATTATTTGATGCCAAATTGCGTGACGAAAGAGGGAATGAAAGTGCTCAAAGACATTTTTTTCAAGGGGTATTTTCTGAAAATAGTCTACTTTTATAAAATCTGTGGCTGTAGGGGTTCAACATATTTTTGGTTAATAATATTTGTGTTGTCAAAGTGTAAAAACTGTCCTTGCAACTGAAAAGTTATATTCTGCTGGTTGCTCTGGGGGGGACAGTGAGAGAAATGTATGCTTTTACTTGTGTAAAAATACAATGGTTTCTGGAAATAACACCACTTCTGGAGGAGATAAGATGTCTAAGAGGTAAGAGAAGGTTTACAGAAATAGATATACAGGTGCTTCCCACAAAATTCCACATCATGGGGAAGACTGCTGGCTAGACAGATGTCCAAAAGGCAGTCATTGACACACACCACAAGGAGGGTAAGCCACAAAAGGTCATTGCTAAAGAAGCTGGCTGTTCACAGAGTGATGCATCCAAGCATATTAATGGAAAGTTGAGTGGAAAGAAAAAATGAGGTAGAAAAAGGTGCACAAGCAACCAGGATAACCGCAGCCTTGAAAGGATTGTTAAGAAAAGGCCATTCAAAAATTTGGGTGAGATTTACAAGGAGTGGACTGCTGCTGGAGTCATTGCTTCAAGAGCCACCACACACAGACGTATCCAGGACATGGGCTACAAGTGTCTCATGCCTTGTGTCAGGCCACTCATGACCAATAGACAATGCCAGAAGCGTCTTACCTGGGCCAAGGAGGAAAAGACCTGGACTGGTGCTCAGTGCTCCAAGGTGTTGTTTTCAGATGAAAGTAAATTTTGCATTTCATTTGGAAATCAAGGTCCCAGAGTCTGGAGGAAGAGTGGAGAGACCACAATCCAAGCTGCTTGAGGTTTACTCCACAATCAGTGATGGTTTGGGGAGCCATGTCATCTGCAGGTGTAGGTCCACTGTGTTTTATCAAGACCAAAGTGAGCTCAGCCGTCTACCAGGAAATATTAGAGCTTTTCATGATTCATGATTCCCTCTGCTGACAAGCTTTTTGGAGATGGAAATTTCATTCTCCAGCGGGACTTGGCACCTGTCCACACTGCCAAAAGTACCAATACCTGGTTTAAAAACAACAGTATTACTGGCCAGCAAACTCGCCTGACCTTAACCCCATAGAAAATCTATGGGGTATTGTCAAGAAGAAGATGAGAGACACCAGACCCAACAATGCAGATGAGCTGAAGGCTGCTATCAAAGCAACCTGGGCTTCCATAACACCTCAGCAATGCCACAGGCTGGTCGCCTCCATGCCACGCCGCATTGATGCAGCAATTGATGCAAAAGGAGCCTCGACCAAGTATTGAGTAGTGTTGAGCCACCCCCGTAGTGTTCGAGTTCGGTTCGGTTCGTCGAACACCCGTGTGTTCGCCGAACTGTTCGTCGAACTGTTCGTCGAACACCTTCGAACACCGTTAAAACCAATGGCAGGCAAACAAAAACACATAGAAACACATAGAAAACACCTTCAAAGGTGTCCAAAAGCTGACAAACTGCTCAGAAGACACAACTAACACATGGAAAAGTGACAAGTACATATAGTCATGAGAAAAGAAAAGAGGTGGAGGAGTAAAAGGAGGGGGAGACACAGATATAGGCATGTCATGCCCTTCTAAAATCCAAAAAGTGAGAAGCCGACACGTTCAGTCCGCTCCTGCCCGTGCCACCTCCGTGTCGCCGGGTTTGTGCCAGACCCTGAGGGTCAGCCCCCCTCTCCCAATACTGGTGCCTGTCCGCTGGTGGGTCGAGCGAGCCCCCCTGTGGTGGAGGCAGCTCTAAGCTTTTTAATTTAAATTGTCTCTCTAATTTGAATGAATACACTTTAAGTCCATTTACAAGGATCTATTGGAGGGCAAGTCTCATGCCAGCAGCCGCGTAATTCCAGCTCCAGTAGCGTCCACTAAAGCTGCTGCAGTTAAAAAGCTTTTATAAGGATCGAGCTCGGCTGTCCACCGCAAGGCATCCTACTGCCAGTCCCAGCCCCTATGCCTTGGGGTGCCTCCTGATGCTCTTCACTGAGTATCCCGTGGTCCCGAAGCATTTCCTTTGAAAAAATTAAGTGTCCAAACTACAGGTGGTGTAGCTTGCTTAACAGCCGGAATAATCCGCTGACTAGCAGACACTGTTACTAGGCACAAAGTATTTCCTGGGCTAGATGCAGTTAAAAATTTGTAATTAGATGCTCTCGTTGGATGCTGAGAAAGCATTCCATAGAGTCTCCTGGCACGCCATATATGATTCTCTTAAAAAGCTTGGGGTAGGGGTCTAGGGGACCCTTTTATAGCCAAAATCACGGCCCTGTATCGCAATACGTCACCTAGGCTGAAGATAGATGGAACTGTAGCACCCTGAGGGCTTGGTTGCTACAGAGGTATTGCACCTCACCCAGAGGTGTGATATCTCACTCTCAGGTAAGGATGGAGTGTGGATCAGGACCCGACACCTGCATGCATTACACCACATTGCCGTGGGGCAGGGCGACCAATATGCCCCTGAGATGGGCACGACAGTCCCTGTCCCTGGCTGGAGTGGGGGGAGGGAACACTGAGGAAGGGGAACCCTGTAGTGCAGGAGCAGGGAGGAAGCAGTTCCTGGGTGCATTGAGAAGGGAGTATAAAAGGTGGGCACCATCTTAGTTCAGTGCAGAGAAGTCTGAGCAGAAGTGGCAGGGAGCAGGGGCTCTGCATGAGCTCTGCTCTGGAGGCGGGCCTAGTAACAGAGGCCCAGGCCTGGAAGAGGGAGAAGGAAGGAAGAGGAGCGGAGAAGGCTCCAGGAACGAGGAACGAAGGGATCCCAGGGGTGCGGACGGGCGAGTCGCCACCGCACGCCCGAATCCACCTGCATGGAGGGGTCAGGCCAAAGGGGGAGACCGGTCCCCGAAACTAGTGGAGGCAGGAAACGACCCTCAGCTAGAAACCGGAGGCTGTGACATTTTATGTGGCGCAGCCCCTCGCTACACCCGCTAGGAGGGCAGCACATAGGGTCAGGGAAACTGGCGCCAAGTTTACCAAGAGGAGGCCCGAGGCAGCCGGACAGAAGGGTTGGTAAGAAAGGCCAGACAAAGGACACACAAAGGGGGTCCTGTGAAGCGCTCCAAAGTTATCTGGGAGTTGTCTGAGCCCCTCACCTGGTGAGCACAGTACGACGTGGGCATCCGTTACCTGCAGACGTGGTCTGGATAATAAGAACTGTGAGTAAAGGCCCTGGACTGCATCACTGACTCCGTGTCGTTACTGCTGCTGCCCTGCACCATCACCCCCATCCTCCGCATACATTGCCCTGAGGCTATACTCCTCCCGTGGGGAGTTATGCTACGCTCTGCTGCACCCACAACACCAGCCTCAGCGGTCTGCCCTGCAGCGGCGGTTCACTCTGACCGCAATCCACGGGTGGCGTAGTCGGACATTTAAACATCAAAACCACATAAATAGTTCCGCCACTGGTTTGACCACCCTGAGCCACGGAACCGGGTCGCCGCCACGAAGACTACAACCACCAGCATCCACCAAAAAGGGTCCAGCTCCGGGTGTCCCAAGGCCCAGGGGGTGCATCAGAACATTTTCATCACCTTTCACAATCACCAATGGGACAAGGCAGGGATGTCCTCTGTCCCCTCTCTTATACATCCTAGTGATGGAGCACCTGCTCTCATCAATTCGCCATAACCCCAATATTAGGTGGATTGAGGTGGGAGGCACCGAGTACAAGTGCTCTCTATTTGCTGATGATGTACCAGTATATATCACTCAATCACATATATCCATCCATGCTGTTATGGCTGAAATAGATCACTTTGTTACATGGTCAAATTTTAAAATCAATGCAGCGAAGTCTGAGGCCCTCGATGTCTCCCTCCCCAAATCCATATAGGATTCCATCCAGTCCAACTTTCCCTTTGCCTGGCCCTCACAGGGTATCAAATACTTAGGAATTCCTATTCATAGAGACCTCTCCCATCTATGTTATCTTAATTTTGGGCCCTTTATTGAACAACTCCATACAGACCACGGTTGGCAAGTTAGAACTGTAAGATTCACTACGTGAACCACTGGTGTTTTGTGGAAAAGCACATGTACACTGTGTTCCAAATTATTATGCAAAAAGTGTTTAGGAGTGATAAGGGAAGAATTTGTTTGTTTGTCAGTTAAACTCATTGATGGTGATGTGTGTCAGGGCTCTTTATATCACTGTAAGCAATTGCAGACACCTGTGCTAATTAGTTTGGCAGGTGTGTCCAATGAAAGGCAAGACTACTTAAGAAGGCTGTCTCACATTATTAAGCAGCCTACATTTTCTGCCAAAATGGGAAAGAAAAAGGATGTGTCGGCTGCTGAGAAGCAACAAATTGTGGAGTGTTTAGGTCAAGGCATGACTACAATCAACATTGTGCGATGATCAGGATGAAGTGTTTTGGCAATCAAGAAGTATGTAGCTGATTCACAGTACACACGTGTGCGTGCTGATAAGGGCAAATTGAGGACTCTTTCCTACAGGCAATTACGTCAGGTTAAAAGAGCAGCGGCAAAAAAGCCTTGTCATAGCAGCAGACAAGTTTTTGAAGCTGCTGGTGTCTCCAACGTCCCCCGAACAACAAGATGCAGGGTCCTTCAGAGGTTTGCAGCTGTGCATATGCCATCCTGTCGACCTCCTCTATCCACTTCACACAAGCAGAAACGGCTCCAGTGGGCCAAACATTACATGAAGACTGATTTCAAAACTGTTTTGTTCACGGATGAGTGCCGTGCAGCGCTCGATGGTCCAGATGGATGGAGTGGAGGATGGCTGGTTGATGGACACCCCACGCAAAGACGGCTACAGCGCCAACAAGGGGGAGGTGGAGTAATGTTTTGGGCTGGAATCATGGGGAGAGAGATTGTCGGCCCCTTTAGGATCCCTGAGGGCGCTAAAGATGAACTCCATAATGTATGTGGATTTTCTCAAACAGCACTTCCTGCCATGGTTCAAGAAGAAGAACCATGTATTTCACAGCAAGATCATTTTTTTGCATGATAATGCACCATCTCATGCTGCACATAAAACATCTGCATCTCTGGCTGATATGGGCATAAAAGGGGACAAACTTATGGTGTGACCCCCATGCTCCCCTGACCTCTACCCCATTCAGAACCTCTGGAGCATCATCAAAAGAAGTGTCTATGATGGCGGGAGGCAGTTCACATCTAAGCAACAGCTCTGGGAGGGTATTCTGTCCTCATGCAAAACAATTGAAGCAGAAACCATCCAAGACCTGACAAATACAATGGACGAGAGAGTTCAGAAGCTCCTTTTGAACAAGGGGTCCTATGTGAAAATGTACCATCACCTAGAATAAAGTTTTAAGTTGAAAACTGTTTGATTTCAGTTTCTAATAACCTGCTAATGCTTATAATTTCAAAAATGACCATTTTTTTGGTCTTTATTAAAATGAAAAGGTTGATCGAAAAGTTTGGGGGATCTAATAGTGTGGCAACCCAGTAGTCATGATTACTTCGAATTCTGACAATATGAGGGTCATGTTGCAGGTAGTGCAGCAAGAAGGCACTTATGTGTCTTGCGCATCTCGGAGCCCCAAAATTATTTTCCGGGCTAGATGCAGCTACAAATTATTATTAATTTTAAATCTGGTGGAGCTTAGTATAGATGGGCTAATATGATCAGTGCTGCACACTGCTACAAAGCCCAAATTATTTTCCAGTCAAGATACAGATAAACATGATTAGTAATTTGAAAGCTTAAAACGGTTGGTAGGGTGATTTTAACCAATCATCAAGCTTTTACTCTCCCCAGGATGACACAGGGGTAGAAAAGTCGTTTCGGATCCATGATTTGTTCATCTTTATGAACGTGAGTCTGTCTACATTATCAGTGGAGAGCCGCGTGCGCTTATCTGTCAGCACACCACCAGCAGCGCTGAACACACGTTCAGACAGAACGCTGGCTGCGGGGCATGACAAGATCTCCAAGGCGTAAGTGGCTAGCTCCGGCCATTTATCCAGATTGGAAGCCCAAAAAGAGCAAGGGTCCAGTGACACAGTCATGGCTTCAATGTTTACTTGGAGATACTCCTGTACCATCGTCTCTAGGCGTTGACTATGTGTCAGACTTCTTGTCTCCTGTGGCCTTGCAAAGGATGGGCTAAAAAAGTGGTGAAATGATTCCGCAAAATTGATGTTACCAGCAGATACTGTGGTTCTGTTACGGTTTGAGTGCTGAACACTTGACGGTCTCACGGTTGGCAAGTTGGAACTGTGAGATTCACTACGTGCACCACTGGTGTTTTGTGGAAAAGCACATGTAAGATTCTGCAACAGTCTCTGCTGATACTCCTGCATGCGTGCATCCCTTTCTATGGCAGGAAAAATTTCTGCAAATTTACTTTTGTACCGGGGATCTAACAGTGTGGCAACCCAGTAGTCAGGATTATTTCTAATTCTCACAATTCGAGGGTCATGTTGCAGGTAGGTCATGTGTGTTGCGCATCCAGGAGCACCAAGTCCCTGTTGTGTTGGTGGTGAGGTAACAATCATGCTTCCTTCCTCTGTCCTCTCCCCCCAACCTCGCACAACAGAAATGTGATCAAGGTCTCCCTCATCTGATGAGTCTTCCATCAGTTCGTCCTCCACTTCTTCCTGGGCTCCTGCACCTTCCTCACTAGTTTGGCTGCTACCATGCGCCCTGGTAAAACCATCTCCCCCACCCTCACATGCCTGCCGCCTTGGTGCTGCCGACCGTCTGGACCTTGCAGATGTTAGCCCTTCCGCATACAACTCCTCCTCCTCTACTTCCTCCACCTCCTCTTGTGCCACCACCTGACTCCGAATTCTGTTTAACATGTGCTCCACCATGTAAATCACCGGAATAGTCATGCTGATAATGGCATCGTCAGCACTAAACATCTTCGTCGCCATTTCAAAACTGTGCAGAAGGGTGCATAGGTCCCTGATCTGAGACCACTCCTCCAGCGTGATTTGCCCCACCTCCGGATCTCGTTGGCCCAGGCTATACGTCAGAACGTATTGCACCAGGGCTTGTCGGTGCTGCCACAGTCGCTGCAACATGTGCAGAGTTGAATTCCACCGGGTAGGCACATCGCATTTTAGCCGGTGAAGTGACAGGCCCAACGACTTCTGTAGAGATGTAAGTCGCTGAGCTGCGGGATGCGAACGGCGGAAGTGAGCACACAGCGACCGTGCCCTCTGCAGAAGGCCATCTAGTCTGGGATAGTGGGCTAAAAATTGCTGGACAACCAGGTTCAACACGTGAGCCATACAAGGCACGTGTGTGACATTGCCCCGGCGAAGGGCCGCACCCAGGTTTGCAGCATTGTCGCACACGGCCTTCCCTGGTTTCAGGTCCAGTGGAGACAACCATTCATGAAATTGGTTCTCCAGAGCTGACCACAACTCCTCCGCTGTGTGACTCACATTTCCCAGACATTTCAAAGTAAAAACCGCCTGATGACGTTGAGCCCTACTGCCAGCATAGTAAGGAGGTGTGCAGGATCCCTTCTGCGCAGTTAGAAAGCTTGTGGCATGACCAGACAGGCTTTGGGTGCAGGTGGAAGACCGAGAGGAGGTTGAGGAGGCAGAAGCAGTGGAGGAACTTTGAGATAAAGAGGATTGACGCACAACTCGTGGGGACGGCAAGACTTGGACAGCAGCCCCTTGTCCTGCTGTCACCATAGTTACCCAGTGCCCAGTCAGCGACATGTAACGCCCCTGTCCATGCCTACTCGTCCAAGTGTCTGTGGTGAAATGCACCCTGTCACACACAGAGTTTCTCAAAGAAGCGGTGATGTTGTGTGCGACATGCTGGTGGAGCGCAGGCACACCTTTCTTTGAGAAGTAGTGCCGACTGGGCATCTGGTACTTTGGCACTGCGACGGACATAAGGTCTCGAAAATCCTCTGTGTCCACCAGGCAGAAAGGCAGCATTTCTGACGCCAAGAGCTTGCAGATGGTGAAATTCAACCTCTTAGCTTTCTCATGGCTAGGAGGAAATGGTCTTTTACTTGTCCACATCTGAGGGACCGAGGGCTGGCTATTGTGCTTAGACGGGGTTGATAAGGGTGTCCCCGGCAAACTGCCGGTCTGTGAGGAAGATGCAGGCGGACATGTTAGGTTGCCTTGATCCAAAGGTGGTGCTATCAATGTCGGACAGCGCTCAACACCACCTGGTGTTACCACCTCCAAAGAAAATGATGACCTGCCAATCACGCTGGCTGTTGCGGGTAAAGAGGTGGCAGGTCTGCGCCCCAAAACAGGTGTGACTGCTGTCCCCCCAGTCACAGAGGATGAAGAGGCCGCGGATGCACAAGATACGGCAGACGGTGGTTGGCCCGGCCGGCTAGGCCGCATTGTAGCACACTGAGCTTCCCACTGCAACTTATGCTTCATGTCCATGTGCCGGTTCATCCATGAAGTACTCAAACTATGTATTTTTTGGCCTCTACTTAGCTTTTGCTGACAAATGTTACAGATAACACGAGTTGGGTCATCTTTATCGATCTGAAAAAATGCCCAGGCTATGCAAGGCTTAGCACCCATGCGACCTGAAGAGCCACCACGACTTGTGGTGAGAGGCAGAGTTGTGTTTGAGGATGCAGTTGTTGACGTGCTTCCAGTACTACATCTCTGTCCAGGAAGGCGCAACCTGACCTCGTCGTCACTAGCATCTTCCTCCACCTCCTCTGCTGACCTCATCTCTTGGCTGACTGTGGGTTGACAGTAAGTGGGATCTCCAACCTCATCATCATCACCCTGTGCGTTATCACACCCGTCGTCCTCAGAGCCAACCTGTTCCTGCCCTGGCAAAAAACTAAAGTTGTCGCTCCAATCAGGTATTTGAGTCTCATCATCGTCTTCCTCATTGTCTCCACCAACAGGAGTTACAGTTTGGGAATGAGGGGCTACATTATGGTCAGAACCTTCTGCGTCTGGTCCTGGATCCGATTCATAAAGATTCTGGGCATCAGTGCAGATCATTTCCTCGTCTGGATTCACAGAAGCGCTGGAGTCGACCTCTGATTCCCAGGCTATAGTATGAGTAAACAGCTCTGCAGACTCAACCATCTGTTCTACCTCATACTCAGACGGGCAGCTGGAGATTTGGGAGCTGTGAGGAAGCAAGTGCGATTGGGGTGACACCTTTGAGGACTGGAGTATTTGTGATGTTGAAGTTGATGTGGAGGAGAGCCCACTTAAAGGAGCACTTGATATCCGTTGAAGCACCTGCTGTTTTTGTGCCTCATCTGGAATTTGTAGCGATTGGCGTGGCCGTAAGAAAGGGATCTTATCACATTGTCCGCTAAAAGAAGTAGACATTTTAGTTTGGCTGGAAGATGGTCTTCCTTCTGCAGATGTTACTGTTGCTTTAACACCTACCCCACGGACACAACCTTTTTTCCCCTTCCCAACACGCCTATTCCCCTTTCCACCAGCAGCAGGCCTTTTTCCACTCATTTTGGTGGTTAACTAATTCACAACTCTGGAGTTGTTTGCACAAAAAAACAATGGATGGGAACCGAGCAGAGCTGAGTGGCCAAACTGTGGTATTAGGCCAAAACTATTGGCTGGGTTAGATGCAGAAAAAAATTATATTCAATTTGCAACCTGATGGAGGTCAGTATAGATGGACTAATAGAGAAAGTCCCACACACTGCTAGAAGCCCAAATATTTTTTCAGAGGTAGATGCAGAAAAAAAATATATTCAGTATGCAACCTGATGGAGGTCAGTATAGATGGACTAATAGAGAAAGTCCCACACACTGCTAGAAGGCCAAATATTTTTTCAGAGGTAGATGCAGAAAAAAATTATATTCAGTTTGCAACCTGATGGAGGTCAGTATAGATGGACTAATAGAACAAGTCCCACACACAGCTAGAAGCCCAAATATTTTTTCAGAGGTAGATGCAGATAAAACTTATTTTTAATTTGCAACCTGATGGAGGTCAGTATAGATGGACTAATAGAGAAAGTCCCACACACTGCTAGAAGGCCAAATATTTTTTCAGAGCTAGATGCAGACAAAAAATTATTTTCAGTTTGCAACCTTATGGAGGTCAGTATAGATGGACTAATAGAACAAGTCCCACACACAGCTAGAAGCCCAAATATTTTTTCAGAGGTAGATGCAGAAAAAAATTATATTCAGTTTGCAACCTGATGGAGGTCTGTATAAATGGATTAATAGAACAAGTCCCACACACAGCTAGAAGCCCAATATTTTTTCAGAGGTAGATGCAGAAAAAAAATATATTCAGTTTGCAACCTGATGGAGGTCAGTATAGATGGACTAATAGAGAAAGTCCCACACACTGCTAGAAGGCCAAATATTTTTTCAGAGATAGATGCAGACAAAAAATTATTTTTAATTTACAACCTGATGGAGGTCAGTATAGATGGACTAATAGAGAAAGTCCCACACACTGCTAGAAGGCCAAATATTTTTTCAGAGCTAGATGCAGACAAAAAATTATTTTTAATTTGCAACCTGATGGAGGTCAGTATAGATGGACTAATAGAGAAAGTCCCACACACTGCTAGAAGGCCAAATATTTTTTCAGAGCTGGATGCAGTTAAAAATTATTTTTAATTTGCAACCTGATGGAGGTCAGTATAGATGGATTAATAGAGAAAGTCCCACACACTGCTAGAAGGCCAAATATTTTTTCAGAGCTAGATGCAGAAAAAAATTATATTCAGTTTGCAACCTGATGGAGGTCTGTATAGATGGATTAATAGAACAAGTCCCACACACAGCTAGAAGCCCAATATTTTTTCAGAGGTAGATGCAGAAAAAAAATACATTCAGTTTGCAACCTGATGGAGGTCAGTATAGATGGACTAATAGAGAAAGTCCCACACACTGCTAGAAGGCCAAATATTTTTTCAGAGATAGATGCAGACAAAAAATTATTTTTAATTTGCAACCTGATGGAGGTCAGTATAGATGGACTAATAGAGAAAGTCCCACACACTGCTAGAAGGCCAAATATTTTTTCAGAGCTAGATGCAGACAAAAAATTATTTTTAATTTGCAACCTGATGGAGGTCAGTATAGATGGACTAATAGAGAAAGTCCCACACACTGCTAGAAGGCCAAATATTTTTTCAGAGCTGGATGCAGTTAAAAATTATTTTTAATTTGCAACCTGATGGAGGTCAGTATAGATGGATTAATAGAGAAAGTCCCACACACTGCTAGAAGGCCAAATATTTTTTCAGAGCTAGATGCAGAAAAAAATTATATTCAGTTTGCAACCTGATGGAGGTCAGTATAGATGGACTAATAGAACAAGTCCCACACACAGCTAGAAGCCCAAATATTTTTTCAGAGGTAGATGCAGAAAAATATTATATTCAGTTTGCAACCTGATGGAGGTCTGTATAGATGGATTAATAGAACAAGTCCCACACACAGCTAGAAGCCCAATATTTTTTCAGAGGTAGATGCAGAAAAAAAATACATTCAGTTTGCAACCTGATGGAGGTCAGTATAGATGGACTAATAGAATGATGCTATGCCCAAAAGATTTTACTTCACTAGGTGCAGTAAAAAAATTGGTATTCTATACACAGGTGGTATATCTTGCAACACAGATAGGCTACTCCACTGACTAACACACTCTGCAATAGGCCAAAAAGGATTAGCTTTGCTAGATTCAGCCAAATGCTGTGAAAAAAACTTGCACAGCACTGGCACAGACCTGCCTGGCAAAAACTGATAGGAACTGATGTAACCTAGTCCTGAAAAGAACTGCAATTACAATTAGTCTTTACTCCCACAATCTATCTATTTAAGAGCACAGACCTGCCTGATAAAAGTCGTAGGAAATGCTGTAACCTAGTCCTTAAAAGGACTGCAATCACAACTATTCCCTACTCCCAAGCTATCTGTAGATTTGTGCGAAAATTGGCTTGAAATTAACAAGGCATAGCGCACACAGCAACAGCGGTGCCGTCTAACACGCAGCTGCAGCAGTGAGAAAATGGTGGCGACGGGGAAAATGACTTGGTCTTATAGGGCAAGGACATGTGACATACACTGCCAATGACATATGCCCTTGCTTGTGTGAAAAAAGCACTTCGCTCCGTGTGTGCGCTGCTGATAGGCTGACAGATTGCACCTCCCCACTGTAAATGCGGGAAAGAGAAAAAAAAATGGAGATCTTCATTATTCCTGCAGAGATCCATCCCCTGCCCCTCCCCCCACCCCGCTGTACACTCAAGCTGCGTATTAACATTAATTTTCATCATTACTGAGAAAAAATCCAGTTATGATTTTGGTGCACGAACAGTTATCGAACATAACCTCGAACAGCCGAATTTTTCTCAAATCGTTAGTGTTCGCCGAACGGCTCGAACACCGCCCAAAACAGCTCGAATTTGAGATTGGCGAACAGTTCGAGTAGAACAACGCTCATCTCTAGTATTGAGGGCATTTACTGAACATACATTTAAGTAGGTTAACATTTCGGATTTTAAAAACATTTTTCAAGCTGTTGTTATAAAGTATTCTAATTTACTGAAATAATGACTTTTGTGTTTTCATTAGCTGTAAGCCATAATCATCAACATTAGCAGAAATAAACACTTGAAATAGAGCACTCTGTTTCTAATGACTCTGTATAATAAATGATTTTCTATTTTTGTATTGAAGAACTGAAATAAATTAACTTTTTGATGATATTATAATTTTGTGAGAAGCACCTGTACATACTCCAATAGATAATGAAGGACACATATTTTAGATAACGAAAATATTAGGTTATAGGTTGAACTCAATGGACTTGTGTCTTCTTTCAACCTTAAGACAATGAAACTGTGAAACATTTTCCAAACAACATAAAGAAGCATTCAATGTATAATATGGTTTCAATTCTCTAAATGGAGGTAAAAAATAATTAAGCTTTTTTCTCCAACTAAACTTTAATATTTATTTTTTTTACTCAATGCAGCAAATTATTGAGCCAAGTTAAAGCTAAAAATTCTACATTTTTATCAGGGCTGTGGAGTTGCAAAGCCAAACTCCTGTCTCCGACACCTCAATTTCCCTTACTCCGACTCCACAGCCCTGCCTCACTACTGAGCATGTGCATAAAGTGCAGCACAGATTCATCTCAACTAAAAGCCAAGATCCTTAGATCAGGAATAGAACAGACATTTATAGGACATTTCATAACGTTCCTAAATTCTTATGAAAACATTTACAGCACATCCTGCATTGTACTACTGTACCCAGTTTATTATATATTTTAGGAGTCGGTCCATTTTATAGCGACTCCACCAAAATGGGCACTGACTCTGACTCCACGACTCCGACTCCATAGCCCTGATTTTTATATTGAGCTGCAACATGAGAGGAGTGTGGTGTGGTGTCTGGGAACTGCAGACGAAATGTAGGACAATACAGAATTAGATAGGAGTTTGTAAGGCGAGGATTAGGATTTTAGACACTCACAGGTAAACAGTAAGGATACAATAATTAGATTACATAGAAGTATATATTCAGAATATATAAAATCGGAAATATGACGGCTATCCAAAATGCAGGGGTTGAATTATTTGAGTCAATTTGGGCTGCTTGGGATTATTTTTTGGCTCAACACAATGGATAATTCTTATACATTTCCCCCTTACTCTCAATCTTCCTGTGTGTCTGTGTCTTTTGTCTATAGTCAGTCTTTGGTTATGTTATAGATTGGATATGGCAGAGTAATGTAAAATAGTGATAAATAAGGTGCCTTGGAGTACATTGCTTATGTTAAGGGTTTGCTGAAGTTTTGTGGTGGTTGCCTGCGAGATCACTGCTGATTTTTTACTCCCTTGGATAGAAGTTTCATTGAGTCTTACTCTGCCAATCAAACTTCATAACTTCATGTGAATGTTTTTTCGTTTCTCTATACATGTGAGTTGTAATTCTCAAAAATTTCAATAAGAATTACAGTTTTTTTTTTATTTTTTAAAAAGAGTATATATGATTTACAACATTGCAGGGAAATATCCTACTATTGTTAGTAACTCCTTTCACTATAAGGAGGCAGCCAGTTATATTACATCTGAAAGTAGAAAGTTAACCGCAGCACTCTATCAGAACTTCCAGGAACCAGGTCATCATACCCACATGGATGCAGCGTCCCGATGTCCAAAGAGGTCACTTGGATAAATAAATCATCAGTAGAAGAACAGCATCCAAACTTGAGTGAAGTAAAAAAATCTTGTTTTTATTCTGCCAAATGCAGTGTAACGTTTCGACAGTCCCAGTCTTTATAAAGAATGGGATTGTTGAAACATTGCACTATACTTGGCAGAATAAAAATAATATTTTTTTACTTCACTCAAGTTTGAATTCTACAGATTTATTTGTCGAAACGTTGCACTGTATTTGGCAGAATAAAAACAAGATTTTTTTACTTCACTCAAGTTATATCACATCTGTCATCACTAAATTAACAAAACAATACTGGGACCCTCAAATAATGATTAGATTTCTAAATTGAATCTAATGAAAGGACCAATATCCTTGAATTATACATTTTTCAATGCCCCTATAGACTATACTACGTAAAATACAAACTCGAATGACAAAATGGAATATGGATGTTCCAAATCTAACTCGTTCAAACATATTGGATTCTTTAGTTCAAGCTCATAAATATCTTCCATCAACCAGGTGTCTAGAAATAGAAGCTTACAGTTTGTCAGACTCCATTAAAGGGATATAGAATGGGACTATAGTAACATAGTAACATAGTTTTTAAGGTTGAAGGAAGACTAAGTGTAGCGCCCCGAGGGTTCGGCCGCTACAGGGGTATTGCACCTCTGCCAGAGGTGTGGTATTCCACTCCCAGGTAAGGATGGAGTATGGACCAGGGCTCAGTTAGCTGCATACAGCACACACACCCCATTTCCGAGGGACAGCTCAACAGTGCTCCCACTAGACAGAAGTGCAGGCACGACCGACTATGTCCCTGTCTGGAGTGGGGAGGGGGGGTGGAATACCCAGTGCTGTAGGGGCAGATAGGGGTTGGTTCCTGAGCGTAGGAAGGAGCCCATTGGTTGCTGGTCACCTGGGCTCATGGTCAGAGGGAGGTATAAAAGGTGGGCACCATCTTAGCTCTGAGAGAAGTTCTGTCCAGAGAGGAGAAGACAGGGAGCAGAGGCTCTGTAGGAGCTCTGCTCAGAGGCAGGCCTAGAGAAAAGGCCGGAGCCTGAGAGGAGAAGGAGAAGTGGGCCTGGAGAAGAGGCCAAGGGAAGGAGGAGAAGACAGAACAGAAAAGGAGAAGAAGAGACAGAGAAACAGAAGGGCTCAGGAACAAGAAGGTGGAAGGGAGCCTAAGAACCCACGAGAATCCAGGGTGCAGGGTCAGGCAGATTAAGGGTACCGGATCCCAAGTTAGTGGAGGAGAAACAACCCTCAGCCAAAGACCGGAGGCTGTGACCATTTATTGGTGCAGCACCTCATCAAACCTGCTAGGAAGGCACCATATAGGACAGCGGAGAAAGGGCCCACGTTTACCCGCGCAAGTCCGCGGCAGCTGGACAAAAGTGGGTCACTGGTGAGGCAGGCCAGAGAAAGGATTGAAGGGGGTCCTGTGCCATGCTCCTGAACTGCCTGGGGGTTGACCGAGCCCCTCACCTGGTGGACACTGCACGGCTTGGGTGGTCACTGCTTGCGCAGAAGTGACCCAGAGCACCTGAACTGTGAGTAAAAGACATTGGACTGCAGTACGTTGTCTGTGTGCTCTTTCGCTCCTCCAGCACTAACGGTACTGGGACTCCCACCATCATCACTCCCACCATCCACTACACTGCCCTGGGGCTGCACTCTTCCCGTGGGGAGTCACACCATCCCAGCTGCATCCATCATCGGCCCCAGCGGTCTGCCCTGCAGCGGCGGTTCCTAATAACCGCAATCCACGGGGGGCGTAGTCGGACATTATCTAAAACATCTAAAAGACTGCCAATGGTCTGACCACCCTGAGCCACGAGACCGGGTCGCCACTACTACCCCCATCGTCTCCCTATTGCCCGGTTCTGGGTGCCCCACGGCCCAGGGGGCGAGTCATAAGTCCATCTAGTTCAACCCATAGCCTAACATGTTGATCCAGAAGAAGGCAAAAAACCCCATGTGGCAAACACCAAGCTCCACATTGGGGAAAAAATTCTTTCCTGACTCCATACGAGAATCAGACTAGTTCCCTGGATCCACGCCCTATCAAGGAATCTAGTATATATAACCTGTAATATACTTTTCAAGAAAGGCATCCATGCCCTTCTTAAATTTTAGTAGTGAATCACTCATTACAACATCATGCGGCAGAGAGTTCCATAGTCTCACTGCTCTTACAGTAAAGATTCTGCATCTGTGATTATGATTAAACCTTCTTTCCTCCAGATGTAGAAGATGCCCCCTTGTCCCCGTCTCAGGCCTCAGAGTAAAAGGACCAGTAGAAAGATCTTTCTACTGTCCCCTCGTATACTTGTACATAGTAATAACATCACCCCTAAGCTTTCGTTTTTCCAAAGTAAACAACCCCAAGTGTAATAACCTGTCTTGGTATTGTAGACCCCCCAGTCCTCTAATAACCTTGGTCGCTCTTCTCTGCACCCGCTCTAGTTCAGCTATGTCTTTCTTATACACCGGAGACCAGAACTGTACACAGTATTCTAAGTGTGGTTACGCTAGTGACTTGTATAGAGGTAAAATTATGTTCTCCTCATGAGCATCTATCCCTATTTTAATGCATCCCATTATTTGATTTGCCTTTGCAGCAGCAGCCTGACACTGGCCACCAAACGTAAGCTTGTCATCCATCAATACACCCAGGTCTTTTTCAGTGACAGTTTTGCCCAGTGCTTTACAACTAAGCATATAATTATACATTTTATTTCCTCTGTCCAAGTGCATTACCTTACATTTATCCCCATTAAAGCTCATTTGCCATTTATTAGCCCAAGCTTCTAGTTTACATAGATCCTCCTGTAATATAAAATTGTCCTCCTCTGTATTGATTACCGTGCAGTGTTTAGTGTCATCTGCAAATATTGAAATACTACTCTGTATGCCCCCTACAAGGTAATTAATAAATATGTTAAAAAGAAGCAGGCCCAATACTGACCCCTGTGGTACCCCACTGTTAACTGTGACCCAGTCTGAGTGTGTTCCATTAATAGCCACCCTTTATTTCCTATTACTGAGCCAGTTCTTAACCCACATACATATATTTTCCCCTATCCCCATTGTTCTCATTTTATGTATCAACCTTTTGTGTGGAACCGTATCAAAAGCTTTTGAAAAGTCCATATACACAACATCCACTGCATTTCTTTGGTCCAGTCCAGATCTGGCCTCCTCATAAAAGCTAATCAGATTAGTTTGACAGGAACGGTCCCTCGTAAACCCATATTGATATTGGGTCATGAGGTTATTCTTCTTCAGATACTCTAATATAGCATCTCTTAGGAAACCCTCCAGTATTTTACCCACAGTAGAGGTTAAGCTTACTGGCCTATAATTTCCAAGTTCGGTTTTTGTCCCCTTTTTGAATATTGGCACCACATTTGCTATACGCCAGTCCTGTGGTACAGATCCTCTTATTATGGAATCTTTAAATCTTAAAAATAATGGTCAATCTATGACGTTACTTAATTCCTGCAGTACTCGCGGGTGTATCCCATCTGGGCCCGGGGATTTGTCAACTTTAGTGATTTTTAGACGCCGCTGTACTTCCTGTTGGGTTAAGCAAGTGACATTTAATGGAGAATTTTTGTTATCACTAATCATGTTTTCTGTCATGCGATTTTCTTGTGTAAATACTGTTGAAAAAAAATCATTTAGCAAATTGTCTTTTTCCTCATCCTCATCCACCATTTCACCCAGACTATTTTTAAGTTGACCAACACTATCATTTTTTAGTTTTTTACTATTTATGTAGTTAAAGAATATTTTGGGATTATTTTTACTTTCTCTGACAATGAGTCTCTCTGTCTCAATCTTTGCTGCCTTGATTTGGTTTTTACAGAATTTATTTAATTTTCTATATTTATTTAATGCCTCATCACTACCTACTTGCTTTAGTTCTCTAAATGCTTTCTTTTTGTCACTTATTGCGCCCCTTACAGCTCTATTTAGCCATAGTGGTTTCCTCCTATTTCTAGCATGTTTATTCCCATAGGGTATATATTATGCACAGGTCCTATTCAGGATGCTAATAAATGGCTCCCATTTTCTTTGTGTAATTTTATGCTTCATGATATCGTTCCAGTTTATTGCACTAAGATCATCTCTCAACCGTTGGAAATTTGCCTTCCTGAAGTTTAGTGTCCTTGTAACCCCTCTACTACACATCTTATTAAAGGATACATGAAAACTTATTATTTTATGATCACTATTACCCAAGTGACCCCCAACTCGTATATTTGATATGCAGTATGGCCTGTTGGTTAATATTAGGTGTAGCAGTGCCCCCCTTCTTGTTGGGTCCTTAACCAGTTGTGAAAGGTAATTGTCTCTCAAAGTTGTCAAAAACCTATTACCTTTGCTTGAACTACAGGTTTCTGTTCCCCAATGTATTTCAAGGTAATTGAAGTCCCCCATAATAATGACTTCTCCTTGAGTCGCTGCTTCATCTATTTCCTTTATGAGGATATTCTCCGCTGCTTCCATTATTTTTGGAGACTTATAACAAACCCCTATAGGCAACAAATAACTGTTTTAAATGCCAAACATCCCATGCAAATCTTTATCACTGCTTATGGAAATGCCCAAGTATCCAAATTTTTTGGTCCCATATTCAATAATTTACAATGACACACTTTTGTACCACAAGATCCACCATGGGCCAATTTGGTTATCTGAACCCAGAAACGTAACAATATTGGAATTTTACACACCTGGTTACAGAAACCACCACCACCTTTCAAACTATTTCTGGAAAATATGTCGTATGATCTATTCAAAATGGACTGGGTAGAAGCTTCCTTACACAAGAAGCAGAAAGTTAAACAGTTTTTTGAAACCTGGGAATCTTTAATCACCATATTGCCAAATCATGTACAAAATTATATAAAAAATTGTTTTAACTCAACAGTGTGGCATGAAGAAAGGATTGTAGCAGGGCATGCCGCCCTTGAATAGTGACCTTTGTAAGGCAGCGCTAGTCATCATAATGGGGAATACTCGCTTTGCTGCGACAATCAATGCACACGTGCAAGGTCTTTACGTTTTTCTCACAATGCTGCAGTTTATTACTTCATAAGCTACAGTTCACCGGGTCCAACTCAGTGGCACGCCGACACACATATCTATAATATTCACGAGCCAAGTGGCACACAGGCCCACTTGCTCCAGGTTACAGCCTACGGCAAGGTAATAAATTATCAATGTCCATAACACAGTCCATGTAACAAAGTGTATTACCTTTGCCGGGTTTAGTTGCTGCAGTCCATTTAATCTGCCACCACTGTGGCTTTGTGGCTTCCCAGGTAGGGGTCTCCAGCCGTCGTTCCCTCAAAGGCCACTGACATCCACACAGGATCCAGGCTTTGCCTTTCAGGACTCCTCACCAAGCCGGGTCTCCCTCAAAGGCCACTGACATCCACACAGGATCCAGGCTCGACCTTTCAGGTACCAGGCTTCACTCCAAAGCCGCTGCCTTCCAAGGCCACTAGCATCCGCACAGGATCCAGTCTTTGCCTTTCAGGCTGCCAGCCTTCACTCGGCCTCACTAGGCCTCTCACAAACAGTGTCCCACACACACGGAGCACAGGCCTCACGCCGAACACACCTGTCTCAAATTAAGCAGGGTTTATATATCCTGTGCACACATACACCCATACTGACAAGACCTAACTGTGTGCATCAGGACCTGTGTGATGTCACGGTCATGTGACCTGTCAGTTAAAGGGGAAGGTACATGGTCCGGTAAACACATCCTGGACCATTTACAGTAATGCTAGCAAGCTGCTGCATTACACCTTGTTAAGGTCAACGTGTGGTGGTGACGTCTGCGCGGTCTGTCTAAATCTAGTCACACCCTTAGATTCCTTACATCCATTCTTATCTGTAAAATCGATATCTATGAACATGATAATCTCTGAATCTACTTCACTAGTTTGAATGGAGGAGACTTCTAAGTTCCTAACTATTTTATGCATGATTATGTATTATTCAAACAAAGTATATTGTGGGGGTATGTCAAGGGGAGAGAAATAATGTTATTTTTTTTTTTTTATGTACAGTATGTTTGTTTACAGTTTTTTGTTATTTCACTTGTTTGAAAAAGTTTCACTGAAAACAATAAAAAAAAATGTACACAATCAAGGTGTTGTGTATAATAAATGTAAACAACAATCAGATTTTAACATCTTTATCTTTAAAGGAAACCTGTCAGCAGGATCAACCCTCCTAAGCCGTCTATATGGGCATGTAGGTAATAGGAAATTCAATAAAATGATACCTTATATCTGCGATCTGATGTGTTGTTTCCAAGAAATCTAAGTTTTTCTTAATATGAAAATGAGCTGCTAAGATCTATGGGCTGGACATAGATCTACCTGAGAATCTGCCTCTAGAGCTTATTTTAAATGAAAGGGGGCATTACCAGTGAAAAGGAGATACAGTTTTTGGATGTATTAATCAAATATGATAACAACAAATTATGTACTGAATTTTTTGTTAAACCAACTGACAAAAACAATTTGTTGAGATATGATAGCCACCACCCACGGAGGATGGTAGAATCCATGCCATATAGTCAGATCTTACGGGTTAGGAGAATTGTTAGTGAGGATTGTGAACTTGATGCAACACTAGATTCTATGGTGAGAAATTTAGGATGAGGAATTATCCTAAAAAGCTCCTAAATAAATGGAAGGATAAAGTGAAGGGTGTTGATCGCAATAGTCTGTTGAATAAAAGAGTTAGAGAGCATGAAACTGTAGAAAGGATACAAATGGTGACTACATATTGTGAAGAAAGTACGATGATGACTGCTATTATCAAACGACATCGGCCCATGTTGAATAAATGTCTACCGGAAATTAATGAATTTAAGCTTCCCCCATTAATTTCATACAAACGTGCAAAAAACATAAAAGATAGATTGATCCGGGCTGATATTGGTTCTCAGAAAGGATTGATCCAAAGTTCTTTAACAGGACAACATGGGACAGGCTTTTTTCCGTGCCTTAGTTGCATTAATTGTTCAAGTATGCTTAAGGGCAACAATTTTCAACATCCTTTAGTACAGAGACGTACTTTATTAATTATTATTAGTGATGAGCGAGCACTCAATTGCTCGGGTACTCATTGCTCGGGTCGAGCAAATTGGAATACTCGGGTGCTCGACCCGAGCAACGAGCCCAATGTAAGCCTATAGGAAACTCAAGCATTTTTCCGGCGACTCCCCCCGGTGGTCTGCAGAGGGCCTAAAAATTGCCCAAATCGATAGGAACAATGCTCAAATGACATGGGAACAGCATGGGGAAAACCCCTGGAAGCATTTCTGACTCCCAGGTTACTGCTGTCAACAACGTTGTCAGAGGTATTACGCCACTTTTACGGACTCACAATAAAACATACAAAAACGAAACCAAAATGGATTTTCCTAGGAAATAAGTTAAAGAACATCCTTTCCATTTTAATGACTTGTACAAAGGCAAAATAAATAACCAAAAACAAAAATGCTCCTCCACACCTTGGGCTATGTTCACACGTAGCATTTTTGATGCGTTTTTGCACTTTTTCATTGCTTTCAACTAAGACAAATGCAATCACTGGGATATGTCATTTTAACATTTTACAACCTTATCTGGTGTGACACATCATCAGACACATCCTGTTTCATTTATGAAAGTCCCAAGGCCTATTTTTATAGGGCCATCAGGCGGCCTTTACTGTTCTTAAATGGCCAGTAGTCGGCCCTCCTATTGTTAGAGAGCCATCAGCCGGCTATGCTTTGTTATTCCCATTATTAACAAGTGGGTCTCCAATACTGTTATTGCGTATCCAGTGACTGCAAGGGCTGCCAAAAATTTTGGATGCAACCCAATACCCCTTTGAAGAGACATAGAGGAGGGTCTCAGTAAAAAAAATGTTCCCATTATAAAGGAGTGGGTCTCCTATAGTGGTAATGCCCATGCTGTGACTGCAAGGGCTGCCAAAATTTGGGAAAAACCCCACTAAGAATTTAAAGACACAAAGAGCAGGGCCACAGTAACGACAAATTCCCATTAGAAAAGAGAGCGTAACATAAACTCAGCCATGTGTGCCAGACTACTAACAGGCAAGACTTCCATGTCCTCACCAAGAGGATGACTGACCATGCTCTCCTCCTCCTCCTCTCTGTCCTCTGGCCGTCCAGACGGTATGACAGCTGTGCAGGTAGTACCGTCTATAGTGCAAGAAACTAGCTCCTGTCATTCCTCCTCCTCCTCTTCCTCATTGTCACCCAATCCACGTTGGGATGAGATGAGGCTTGGCTTTGTGTAATCACCCTGCATGGTTCCTTGCTCCATCTCATCGTGCTCCGCCTGCAATGCATCCTCTTTGATTGTGGGCAGAGAGCATTTCAGAAGACAGAGAAGTGTGATTGTGATGTTAATTATGGCGCCAACGCCGCTCACCATCTTGGTGGAGTCCTCAAAGTTTTGGAGGATGGTACATATGTCTGACATCCATGCCCACTCCGACGGCCATGTTGATGCTGGTTGTTACGCACACGCCCGGACATGATTAGTGATCCCACTGGACCATGAACCGAGGAGTGCCTGGAGGGGCGTAACTAAGTATCAACTCGGTCCGACCAAGGTCACACGGTGGCTCAGTCAACTCTGTGAACCAGGGAGGAACCGAGCAGAGGGACCAGGTGCTACTCCAGGTCAGACCCCGGTCACAGCTGTTGACCCACACCGGGGAATGCAGGAACAGGCAGGTTAGGCTGGCATAGAGACAGGTGGGGACAGGCAGGCACGGCTGGTATGCAGACAGGTGGATATTGGCAGGCACGGCTGGTATGCAGACAGGTGGGCACTGGTAGGCACGGCTAGCATGCAGACAAGTGGGCACTGGCAAGCACGGCTGGCATACAGACAGGCGGGTACTGGCAGGTAGGAATGCAGGCAAGATAGGGACCAGTACAGACTGGGACACAGGAACAGAGCCGCAGGTGCGGTAGGCAAGCAGAGCAAAACCCGCAGATGCGGTTGACAAGCAGAGCAGAGCAAAACCTGCAGATGCGGTAGACAAGTAGAGCAGAGCAAAACCCGCAGGTGCAGTAGACAAGCAGAGCAGAGCAAAACCCGCACATGCGGTTGAGAAGCAGAGCAGAGCAAAACCCGCAGATGCGGTAGACAAGCAGAGCAGAGCAAAACCTGCAGAGGCGGTAGACAAGCAGAGCAGAGCAAAACCCGCAGAGGCAGTAGATAAGCAGAGCAGAGCAAAATCCGCAGATGCGGTAGACAAGCAGAGCAGAGCAAACCCCCAGGTGCGGTAAACAAGCAGAGCAGAGCCAAACCCGCAGGTGCGGTAGACAAGCAGAGCAGAGCAAAACCCGCAGATGCGGTAGACAAGCAGAGCAGAGCAAAACCTGCAGGTGTGGTAGACAAGCAGAGCAGAGCAAAACCCGCAGGTGCGGTAGATAAGCAGAGCAGAGCAAAACTCGCAGGTGCGGTGAACAAGCTGAGCAGAGCGAAACCGCAAGTGCGGTGAACAAGCAGAGCTGAGCGAAACCGCAGGTGCGGTGAACAAGCAGAGCAGAGCAGAGCGAAACCGCCGGTGCGGTGGACAAGCAGAGGGGAGCAAAACCGCAGGTGCGGTGGACAAGCAGAGCAGAGCAAAACAGCAGGTGCGGTGAACAAGCAGAGCAGAGCGAAACCGCAGGTGCGGTGAACAAGAAGAGCAGCGCGAAGCCGCAGGTGTGGTGAACAAGCAGGGCAGAGCAAAACAGCAGGTACGGTGAATAAGCAGAACGAGATACACACAAGGTACTTACAATGAAGTAGCGAGTGTACACAAAACTCACAAACAGAAGTTCAGAAACAACGAGTTGAAGTTAGGTGCAGGTTCAGACCCTGCAGGAAAAGGGAAGGTTTGGACATAGAGATAAACAGGTAATGGGTAGTGTTGAGCCACCCCCGTAGTGTTCGAGTTCGGTTCGGTTCGTTGAACACCCGTATGTTCGCCGAACTGTTCGTCAAACACCGTCGAACACCGTTAAAACCAATGGCAGGCAAACAAAAACACATAGAAACACATAGAAAACACCTTCAAAGGTGTCCAAAACCTGACAAACTGCTCAGAAGACACAGCTAACACATGGAAAAGTGACAAGTACATATAGTCATGCGAAAAGAAAAGAGGTGGAGGAGTAAAAAGAGGGGGAGACACAGATATAGGCATGTCATGCCCTTCTAAAACCAAAAAAGTGCAAAGCCGACACGGCCAGTCTGTTCCTGCCCGTGCGACCTCCGTGTCGCCGGCTTTGTGCCAGAGCCGCGGTGGACCCTGACGGCCTGCCCCCCTCTCCCAATACTGGTGCCTGCCCGCTGGTGGGTCGAGCGAGCCCCCCTGCGGTGGAGGCAGGTCTAATCTTTTTAATTTAAATTGTCTCTCTAATTTGAATGAATACACTTTAAATCCTTTTACAAGGCTCTATTGGAGGGCAAGTCTCATGCCAGCAGCCGCGTAATTCCAGCTCCAGTAGCGTCCACTAAAGCTGCTGCAGTTAAAAAGCTTTTATAAGGATCGAGCTTGGCGGTCCACCGCAAGGCGTCCTACCGCCAGTCCCAGCCCCTATACCTTGGGGTGCCTCCCCGATGCTCTTCACTGAGTGCCCCAGGGGCCCGAAGCATTTCCTTTGAAAAAATTAAGTGTCCAAACTACAGGTGGTGTAGCTTGCTTAACAGCTGGGATAATCCGCTGACTAGCAGACACTGCTACTAGGCACAAAGTATTTCCTGGGCTAGATGCAGTTAAAAATTTGGAATTAGATACTCTCGTTGGATGCTGAGAAAGCATTCCATAGAGTCTCCTGGCACGCCATATATTATTCTCTTAAAAAGCTTGGGGTAGGGGTCTAGGGGACCCTTTTATAGGCAAAATCACGGCCCTGTATCGCAATACGTCACCTAGACTGAAGATAAATGGAACATTTTCATCACCTTTCATAATCACCAATGGGACAAGGCAGGGATTTCCTCTGTCCCCTCTCTTATACATCCTAGTGACGGAGCACCTGCTCTCATCAATTCGCCATAACCACAAAATTAGGTTGATTGAGGTGGGAGGCACTGAGTACAAGTGCTCTGCATTTGCTGATGATGTCCTAGTATATATCACTCAATCAGATATTTCCATCCCTGCTGTTATGGCTGAAATAGATCACTTTGTTACATGGTCAAATTTTAAAATCAATGCAGCGAAGTCTGAGGCCCTCGATGTCTCCCTCCCCAAATCCATACAGGATTCCATCCAGTCCAACTTTCCCTTTGCCTGGCCCTCACAGGGTATCAAATACTTAGGAATTCATATTCATAGAGACCTCTCCCATCTATGTTATCTTAATTTTGGGCCCTTTATTGAACAACTCCATACCGACTGTAGCATCGGCGTCCCTGTCTCCTGCTAGGCAGAGACGCCGTTCCCCTCACCTCCCTGCTCCGTCCTCGGCGTCCTCCTCCCGCGCTGCTGGCAGCACGCACTGCTGGCAGCGCGCGCTGCTTCCCGGGCACTGTGCCTAGGGCGCGCGTGCGCTCCCTCTCTCTTAAAGGGGCCGCGCGCGCCGTCCTAAGGAGTCCCCGGCCAATTGCCGGTGGAGCTCCCATATATAAGGCACCTCCTCCAAAATGGAGGTGCCTGAGCAAAGTTGTTGCAAGCCTTTCACCTCTGCTTCAGCCCTCAGGTCCCGTTGCCAGTCTGTTTTCCAGCTCTGTCTACCTGCTTGCATTCCCTGCAGTCCGACAGTCTGTCTACCAGCATCCACCAGTCCGCCTGTGGATCAGGAGGCACCTGCCTGATACCTGCCTGATACCTGCCTGATACCTGCCTGATACCTGTCTGAGACAACCTGCCATCCAGCTGAGAGACTCTTACCCGCTCACCTGGGAGCGCTCACCTGCTATTGGCCTGCTAGCCTACCTGGAGGCTCTGCCGTCACTTGCCGTGACCACCTGCCAGCCAGCCGAGAGATTCTTACCCACTCACCTGGGAGCGCTCACCTGATATCCGCCTGCTAGCCTACCTGGAGGCTCTGCCGTCACTTGCCGTGACCACCTGCCAGCCAGCCGAGAGACTCTTACCCGCTCACCTGGGAGCGCTCACCTGCTATCCGCCTGCTAGCCTACCTGGAGGCTCTGCCGTCACTTGCCGTGACCACCTGTCAGCCAGCCGAGAGACTCTTACCCACTCATCTGGGAGCGCTCACCTGCTACCCGCCTGCCAGCCTACCTGAAGGCTTTGCCGTCACTTGCCGTGACCACCCGCCTGTCAAGAGACTTTCCCCGTCACTTGCCGTGACCACCTGCCCTTCTACCCAGAGACTGTTCCTGTCTCTTGCCGTGTCTACCTGCCCGCCTTCCCTGGGAGCCACCCGCTTCCTTACAAGGACTGCCCCTTTGTATAGTAGCTCAGAGGTTCCACCTCCCAGACCCGTTACAGTTTGCTCGGGCCATGGAACCCGGTGGCACCCAAGCTCCCTCGCTCTCGGACCTATGCTATGAATTATCCCGTCAGAGGTCCCAACAGGAGTCCATCCTGAGCCCCCTGCGTAGTGTTAACTCCCGCCTGGACACACTGATTACCTCTTCGGGTCCTGCTTCCAGTCGCACGACTCCTTCCCCGGCAGCGTCGCTGACCATCAATACCATGGCATCCCTTCCCGGTCCCCGCCTTTCCACCCCGCCTCGTTTTAGTGGAGATCCCGGTCAGGCACGGGGCTTCATTAACCAGTGCACCCTGCACTTCGAACTTTTGGCACACCAGTTTTCCACCGACCGAGCCAAAGTGGCCTTCATCATGTCCCATCTCTCTGGGGAGGCGCTGGCTTGGCTAAATCCTCTATGGGAGAGAGGAGACCCCCTGGTGTCCAACCTGCCAGTCTTTCTCACGGCCTTCCGGATGAAAGACCTCATTCGCCTCATCTCGGCTACGCCTCCGTCAAGGGAGTCTCACCGTGGGCCAATATGCCATACGGTTCCGTACCCTTGCTTCTGAGCTTGCCTGGGATAACGACGCCCTGGTGTCCGTCTTCTGGGAGGGTCTATGCGGTCGAATTAAAGATGAACTTGCCGGTTGGGACATTCCTACCACTCACGACGACTTAATAACACTTGCCACCCGGATTGACATCCGGTTCCAGGAGCGTACCAAAGAGGTCACCCGTGAGAGTAGGTTTCCTCGCCTTGCTCCCACCTTCCAGAATCCCGTCACTTCCTCTGTTACTCCCCAGGCGCACTCACCCGAGCCTATGCAGGTCGACCAGACCAAGATGGTCAAAACCCGTCAAGAATCACGCCGTGCCGAGTGGAGCTGCTTCTACTGTGGCAGTAAGGAGCACCGGATCCGTTCCTGCCCGGAGAGGTCGGGAAACGCCTGTGTCTAGGATCGCTCAGAGAGGTCATCCTAGACAAGAATAAACCCTCTCCATCTCTGATGCTGTCGGTCTCTATCATCTGCAGGGAGAACCGTTACTTCGAACTAGCTCAACTTGATTCTGGAGCTGCCGGAAATCTCATTTCTCAGTCCCTGGTAGAGAAATACCGCATTCCCACCAAACCTCTGGCTGTACCCTTATCTGTCACCTCCGTGGATGGGGGTCTCTTACCGCATCCCATCCAACTTATCACCAAACCCATAACTCTGCAGGTGGGAATGCTGCACTCTGAGAGCATCTTCTTCCATGTTCTACCTGGACTTTCTCATGCCCTTTTGCTTGGCCTACCTTGGCTCCAGAGACATGCACCCGTGCTTGATTGGCAGACTGGAGAAGTCCTTCGCTGGGGACAGGACTGCCATACGACTTGTTTAGTTCCCGTTCTTCCTGCCCGTCCTTCTCCTCCCCCAGCCAATCTACCCAGCCTGCCGATACCCTATTGGTCTTATGTTGATGTCTTTAATAAAAATGAAGCAGAGACATTACCTCCTCATAGACCATACGATTGCCCTATCGACTTGGTACCTGGCGCTACTCCGCCCCGAGGGCATATCTACCCTTTGTCCGCTGCTGAGACCCGGTCCATGTCTGAATATATCGAGGAGAACCTGGCCTGGGGATTTATCCAGGAATCTACCTCCCCGGCGGGAGCAAGCTTCTTCCTCGTTAAAAAAAGGACGGCTCACTCCGTCGCTGCATAGACTATAGAGGCCTCAACCAGGTCACGGTGAAGAATAAATACCCCCTTCCGCTCATTCCTGAATTATTTGATCGTCTGAGGGGTGCTAGAATCTTCACCAAGCTGGATCTCCGTGGGGCCTATAACCTGGTTCGTATCCGTCAGGGGGATGAATGGAAGACGGCATTCAACACCTGGGACGGTCACTATGAATACCTCGTAATGCCCTTCGGTCTCTGTAATGCTCCCGCCATCTTTCAAGAGTTGGTCAATGATATCTTCCGTGACCTTCTCTACTCCTGCATGGTGGTATACCTGGACGACATCTTGGTCTTCTCTCCGGATCTCCAGACACACCGGAGGGACGCTCGTCAGGTCCTGCTCAGGCTCAGGCAGAACCACCTTTATGCAAAATTTGAGAAGTGCCTCTTTGAACAGACCTCGCTTCCATTTCTGGGCTACATCATCTCTCAGACTGGTCTACGAATGGATCCTGAGAAACTATTTGCCATCCAGAAGTGGCCCCTACCGGAGGGGTTGAAGGCTATCCAGCGGTTCCTGGGCTTCGCCAACTACTACCACAGACCACGGTTGGCAAGTTAGAACTGTAAGATTCACTACGTGAACCACTGGTGTTTTGTGGAAAAGCACATGTACACTGTGTTCCAAATTATTATGCAAAAAGTGTTTAGGAGTGATAAGGTAAGAATTTTTTTGTTTGTCAGTTAAACTCATTGATGGTGATGTGTGTCAGGGCTCTTTATATCACTGTAAGCAATTGCAGACACCTGTGCTCATTAGTTTGGCAGGTGTGTCCAATGAAAGGCAAGACTACTTAAGAAGGCTGTCCCACATTATTAAGCAGCCTACATTTTCTGCCAAAATGGGAAAGAAAAAGGATGTGTTGGCTGCTGAGAAGCAACAAATTGTGGAGTGTTTAGGTCAAGGCATGACTACAATCAACATTGCCAGGACACTTCATCCTGATCATCGCACAATCAAGAAGTATGTAGCTGATTCACAGTACACACGTGTGCGTGCTGATAAGGGAAAATTGAGGACTCTTTCCTACAGGCAATTACGTCAGGTTAAAAGAGCAGCGGCAAAAAAGCCTTGTCATAGCAGCAGACAAGTTTTTGAAGCTGCTGGTGCCTCCAACGTCCCCCGAAACAACAAGATGCAGAGTCCTTCAGAGGTTTGCAGCTGTGCATAAGCCATCCTGTCGACCTCCTCTATCCGCTGCACACAAGCAGAAACGGCTCCAGTGGGCCAAACAATACATGAAGACTGACTTCAAAACTGTTTTGTTCACCGATGAGTGCCGTGCAACGCTCGATGGTCCAGATGGATGTAGTGGAGAATGGCTGGTTGATGGACACCCCACGCAAACACGGCTACAGCGCCAACAAGGAGGAGGTGGAGTAATGTTTTGTCCTGGGATCATGGGGAGAGAGATTGTCGGCCCCTTTAGGATCCCTAAAGGGGTAAAGATGAACTCCATAATGTATGTGGAGTTTCTCAAACAGCACTTCCTGCCATGGTTCAAGAAGAAGAACCGTGTATTCCGCAGCAAGATCATTTTCATGCATGATAATGCACTGTCTCATGCTGCACATAACACATCTGCATCTCTGTCTGCTATGGGCATAAAAGGGGACAAACTTATGGTGTGACCCCCATGCTCACCTGACCTCAACCCCATTCAGAACCTCTGGAGCATCATCAAAAGGAGTGTCTATGATGGCGGGAGGCAGTTCACATCTAAGCAACAGCTCTGGGAGGGTATTCTGTCCTCATTCAAAACAATTGAAGCAGAAACCATCCAAAACCTGACAAATTCAATAGACGAGAGAGTTCAGAAGCTCCTTTCGAACAAGGGGTCCTATGTGCAAATGTAACATCACCTAGAATAAAGTTTTGAGTTGAAAACTGTTTGATTTCAGTTTCTAATAATCTGCTAATGCTTATAATTTCAAAAATGACCATTTTTTTTATTCGTTATTAAAATGAAATGGTTGATCGAAGAGTGTGGGGGATCTAAGAGTGTGGCAACCCAGTAGTCAGGATTACTTCGAATTCTGACAATCTGAGGGTCATGTTGCAGGTAGTGCAGCAAAAAGGCACTCATGTGTCTTGCGCATCTGGGAGCCCCAAAATTATTTTCCGGGCTAGATGCAGCTAAAAATTATTATTAATTTGAAAGCTGGTGGAGCTTAGTATAGATGGCCTAATAGAATCAGTACTGCAAACTGCTACAAAGCCCAAATTATTTTCCAGCCAAGATACAGATAAACATGATTAGTAATTTTAAATCTGGTGGAGTTTAGTATAGATGGCCTAATAGAATCAGTACTGCACACTGCTACAAGGCCCAAATTATTTTCCAGCCAAGATACAGATAAACATGATTAGTAATTTTAAATCTGGTGGAGTTTAGTATAGATGGCCTAATAGAATCAGTACTGCACACTGCTACAAGGCCCAAATTATTTTCCAGCCAAGATACAGATAAACATGATTAGTAATTTGAAAGCTTAAAACGGTTGGTGAGGTGAGTTTAACAAATCATCAAGCTTTTACTCTCCCCAGTATGACACAGGGGTAGAAAAGTCGTTTCGGATCCATGATTTGTTCATCTTTATGAACGTGAGTCTGTCTACATTATCAGTGGAGAGCCGCGTGCGCTTATCTGTCAGCACACCACCAGCAGCGCTGAACACACGTTCAGACAGAACGCTGGCTGCGGGGCATGACAAGATCTCCAAGGCGTAAGTGGCTAGATCCGGCCATTTATCCAGATTGGAAGTCCAAAAAGAGCAAGGGTCCAGTGACACAGTCATGGCTTCAATGTTTACTTGGAGATACTCCTGTACCATCGTCTCTAGGCGTTGACTATGTGTCAGACTGCTTGTCTCCTGTGGCCTTGCAAAGGATGGGCTAAAAAAGTGGTGAAATGATTCTGCAAAATTGATGTTACCAGCAGATACTGTGTTTTTGTTACGTTTTGAGAGCTGAACACTCGACGGTCCCACGGTTGGCAAGTTGGAACTGTGAGATTCACTACGTGCACCACTAGTGTTTTGGGGAAAAGCACTTGTAAGATTCTGCAACAGTCTCTGCTGATACTCCTGCATGCGTGAATCCCTTTCTATGGCTGGAATAATTTCTACAAATTTACTTTTGTACCGGGGATCTAACAGTGTTGCAACCCAGTAGTCAGGATTATTTCTAATTCTCACAATTCGAGGGTCATGTAGCAGGTAGTGCAGCAAGAAGGCACTCATGTGCCTTGCGCATCCAGGAGCACCAAGTCCCTGTTGTGTTGGTGGCGAGGTAACAATCATGCTTCCTTCCTCTGCCCTCTCCTTCCAACCTCGCACAACAGAAATGTGATCAAGGTCTCCCTCATCTGATGAGTCTTCCATCAGTTCGTCCTCCACTTCTTCCTGGGCTCCTGCACCTTCCTCACTAGTTTTGCTGCTACCATGCGCCCAGGTAAAACCATCTCCCCCACCCTCACATGCCTGCCGCATTGGTGCTGCCGACCGTCAGGACCTTGCAGATGTTAGCCCTTCCGCATACAACTCCTCCTCCTCTACTTCCTCCACCTCCTCTTGTGCCACCACCTGACTCCGAATTCTGTTTAACATGTGCTCCAGCATGTAAATCACCGGAATAGTCATGCTGATAATGGCATCGTCAGCACTAAACATCTTCGTCGCCATTTCAAAACTGTGCAGAAGGGTGCATAGGTCCCTGATCTGAGACCACTCCTCCAGCGTGATTTGCCCCACCTCTGGATCTCGTTGGCCCAGGCTATACGTCACAACGTATTGCACCAGGGCTTGTCGATGCTGCCAAAGTCGCTGCAACATGTGCAGAGTTGAATTCCTCCGGGAAACCAGGTTCAACACGTGAGCCATACAAGGCACGAGTGTGACATTGCCCCGGCGAAGGGCTGCACTGAGGTTTGCAGCATTGTCGCACGTGGCCTTCCCTGGTTTCAGGTCCAGTGGAGACAACCATTCATGAAACTGGTTCTCCAGAGCTGACCACAACTCCTCAGTTGTGTGACTCACATTTCCCAAACATTTCAAAGTAAAAACCGCCTGATGACGTTGAGCCCTGCTGTCAGCATAGTAAGGAGGTGTGCAGGGTCCCTTCTGCGCAGTTAGAAAGCTTGTGGCATGACCAGACAGGCTTTGGGTGCAGGTGGAGGACCGAGAGGAGGTTGAGGAGGCAGAAGCAGTGGAGGAACTTTGAGATAAAGAGGATTGATGCACAACTCGTGGGGACGGCAAGACTTGGACAGTAGCCCCTTGTCCGGCTGTCACCATAGTTACCCAGTGCCCAGTCAGTGACATGTAACGCCCCTGTCCATGCCTACTCGTCCAAGTGTCTGTGGTGAAATGCACCCTGTCACACACAGAGTTTCTCAAAGAAGCGGTGATGTTGTGTGCGACATGCTGGTGGAGCGCAGGCACAACTTTCTTTGAGAAGTAGTGCCGACTGGGCATCTGGTACTGGGGCACTGCGACAGACATAAGGTCTCGAAAATCCTCTGTGTCCACCAGGCGGAAAGGAAGCATTTCTTTAGCCAAGAGCTTGCAGATGGTGAAATTCAACCTCTTAGTTTTCTCATAGCTAGGAGGAAATGGTCTTTTACTTGTCCACATCTGAGGAACCGAGGGCTGGCTGTTGCTGCTTAGACAGGGTTGAGAAGGGTGTCCTCGGCAAACTGCCGGTCTGTGAGGAAGATGCAGGCGGACATGTTAGGTTGCCTTGATCCAAAGGTGGTGCTATCGATGTCGGACAGCGCTGAACACCAGCTGGTGTTTCCACCTCCAAAGAAAATGATTACCTGCCAATCACGCTGGCTGTTGCGGGTAAAGAGGTGGCAGGTCTGCGTCCCAAAACAGGTGTGACTGCTGTCCCCCCAGTCACAGAGGATGAAGAGGCCGCGGATGCAAAAGATGTGGCAGACGGTGGTTGGCCCGGCCGGCTAGGCCGCATTGTAGCACAGTGAGCTTCCCACTGCAACTTATGCTTCATATCCATGTGCCGGTTCAAGCATGAAGTACTCAAACTATGTATTTTTTGGCCTCTACTTAGCTTTTGCTGACAAATGTTACAGATAACACGAGTTGGGTCATCTTTATCGATCTGAAAAAATGCCCAGGCTATGCAAGGCTTAGCACCCATGCGACCTGAAGAGCCACCACGATTTGTGGTCAGAGGCAGAGTTGTGTTTGAGGATGCAGTTGTTGACGTGCTTCCAGTACTACGTCTCTGTCCAGGAAGGCGCAACCTGACCTCGTCATCACTAGCATCCTCCTCCACCTCCTCTGCTGACCTCATCTCTTGTCTGACTGTGGGTTGACAGTAAGTGGGATCTCAAAACTCGTCATCATCACCCTGTGTGTTATCACACCCGTTGTCCACAGAGCCAACCTCTTCCTGCCCTGACAAAAAACAAAAGTTGTCGCTCTAATCAGGTATTTGAGTCTCATCATCATCTTCCTCATTGTCTCCACCAACAGGAGTTACAGTTTGGGAACGAGGGTCTACATTAAGGTCAGAACCTTCTGTGTCTGGTCCTGGATCCGACTTATAATGATTCTGGGCATCAGTGCAGATCATTACCTCGTCTGTATTCACAGAAGCTCTGGAACCGACCTCTGATTCCCAGGCTATAGTATGAATAAACAGCTCTGCAGACTCAACCATCTGTTCTACCCCATACTCAGACGGGCAGCTGGAGACTTGGGAGCTGTGAGGAAGCAAGTGCGATTGGGGTGACACCTCTGAGGACTGGAGTATTTGTGATGTTGAAGTTGAGGTGGAGGAGAGCCCACTTAAAGGAGCACTTGATATCCGTTGAAGCACCTGCTGTTTTTGTGCCTCATCTGGAATTTGTAGCGATTGGCGTGGCAGTAAGAAAGGGATCTTATCACATTGTCCGCTAAAAGAAGTAGACATCTTAGTTTGGCTGGAAGATGGTCTTTCTTCTGCAGATGTTACTGTTGCTTTAACACCTACCCCACGGACACAACCTTCTTTTCCCTTCCCAACATGCCTATTCCCCTTTCCACCAGCAGCAGGCCTTTTTCCACTCATTTTGGTGGTTAACTAATTGACAACTCTGGAGTTGTTTGCATAAAAACAATGAATAGGAACCGAGCAGAGCTGAGTGGCCAAACTGTGGTATTAGCCCAAAAGTATTGGCTGGGTTAAATGCAGATAAAAATTATTTTGAATTTGCAACCTGCTTTAGGTTATTATAGATGGACTAATAGAACAAGTCCCACACACTGCTACAAGCCGAAATATGTTTTCAGAGCTAGATGCAGAAAAAAATTATATTGAATTTGCTACCTGATGGAGGTTAGTATAGATGGACTAATAGAACAAGTCCCACACACTGCTACAAGCCAAAATATTTTTTCAGAGCTAGATGCATAAAAAAATTATATTGAATTTGCAACCTGCTGGAGGTTAGTATAGATGGACTAATAGAACAAGTCCCACACACTGCTACAAGCTGAAATATTTTTTCAGAGCTAGATGCAGATAAAAATTATTTTTAATTTGCAACCTGCTGGCGGTTAGTATAGATGAACTAATAGAACAAGTCCTACACACTGCTACAAGCCAAAATATTTTTTCAGAGCTAGATGCAGAAAAAAATTATATTGAATTTGCAACCTGATGGAGGTTAGTATAGATGGACTAATAGAACAAGTCCCATACACTGCTACAAGCCGAATCCCAAATATTTTTTCAGAGCTATATGCAGATAAAAATTATTTTGAATTCGCAACCTGTTGGAGGTTAGTATAGATGGACTAATAGAATGATGCTATGCCCAAAAGGTTTTACTTCACTAGGTGCAGTAAAAAAAATTGTATTCTATACACAGGTGGTGTAGCTTGCAACACAGATAGGCTTCTCTACTGAATAACACACACTGCAAGAGGACAAAAAGGATTTGCTTTGCTAGATTTAGCCAAATGCTGTGAAAAAAACTTGCACAGCACTGGCACAGACCTGCCTGACAAAAAGTAATAGGAACTGATGTAACCTAGCACTGAAAAGGACTGCAATTACAATTAGCCTTTACTCCCAACCTATCTATTTAAGAGCACAGACTTGCCTGATAAAAGTGATAGGAACTGATGTAACCTAGCCCTGAAAAGGACTGCAATTACAATTAGTCTTTACTCCCAACCTATCTATTTAAGAGCACAGACCTGCCTGATAAAAGTCATAGGAAATGATGTAACCTAGCCCTTAAAAGGACTGCAATCACAACTATTCCCTACTCCTAAGCTATCTGTAGATTTGTGCGAAAATTGGCTTCAAATTAACAAAGTATAGCGCACACAGCAACAGCGGTGCCGTCTAACACGCAGCTGCAGCAGTGAGAAAATTGTGGCGACGAGGAAAATGGCTGGGTCTTATAGGGCAAGGACATGTGACATACACTGCCAATGACACATGCCCTTGCTTGTGCGAAAAAAAGCAGTTCGCTCCGTGTGTGCGCTGCTGATAGGCTGACAGATTGCACCTCCCCACTGTAAATGCGGGAAAGAGAAAAAAAAATGGAGATCTTCATTATTTCTGCAGAGATCCATCCCCTGCCCCTCCCCCCGCCCCGCTGTACTCTCAAACTGCGTATTAACATTAATTTTCAGCATTACTGAGAAAAAATCCAGTTATGATTTTGGTGCACGAACAGTTATCGAACATAACCTCGAACAGCCAAATTTTTTTCAAATCATTCGTGTTTGCCGAACGGCTCGAACACCGCCCAAAACAGCTCGAATTTGAGATTGGCGAACAGTTCGAGTCGAACACCGCTCATCTCTAGTAATGGGCTAGGCTACAGTTCAGACAGGAACTGAACCAGGAATAAGATACAGAAACGAGCCTGGGAACTCAGCCCCCAGGGTGGCGGAGACAGACTAGAAGTCACAGATACAGGTAACAGGCCTGGGTATACAGCCCCCAGGAGCGGAAACAGACAAGATATAGGACAATACCTGGCAACTCAGTTGCATAGAACACACTGAATGAAAGTATTGCTCAGGCACCTCCCACTGGGTGGAGGGGGTTTAAGTATCCAGTGACTCACAGCAATAGGCTGGGGAGGCATTAGGGGTGCGCACACAGTAACTATAAGAATCAGGCAGTAGCCGTGCCACCGCCCTAAGCAATCAGACAAGAGACACAGCAGGTACTGGAGCAAAGTGTGCAGTCTGGATTGATAGGTAAGATGGCGGTCTTGCATGGTGGGAGGTGGTAAGCCATGCCAGCACGCCACCAGGGATGTTACACTGGTACTCAACAACTGCCCTCTTCTGCTCACAAATCTTTCCCAACATCAGAAGTGTAGAGTTCCAACACGTGGGGACATCACACACCAGTCTGTGAGCCGGAAGCTGCAAACACTGCTGAAACACGGCAAGGGCGGCAGAAGCTGTAGCTGACTTTCTAAAATGGTCACACAGGCGGCGTACTTTAACAGGCAGATCCGGCATCTCTGGGTAGGATTTGAGAAACCGCTGAACCACGAGGTTAAGCACATGGGCCAGGCATGGTACGTGTGTGAGCTCGCCTCGACTCAGAGCCGCCACCAGGTTCTGGCCATTGTCACACACGACCATGCCTGGCTGTAGGTTCAGCGGTGTGAGCCACAGATCTGCCTGCTCTTTAAGAGCTGTCCACAACTCTTCAGCATTGTACGGTTTGTCACCTAAGCATATTAGCTTCAGCACAGCCTGTTGCCGCTTGGCCAAGGCAGTACTGCAGTGCTTCCAGCCTGTGACTGATGTGGTCATTTCGGAGATGAAGGCTGAAGAGGAGGAGGAGGCTGAGGAGGATGAGGTGCAGGAGCTGTAGACCGTGGGGGCAAGCCTGATTGACCTTGGCGTCGGGAGGACGTGTTCCTTCCCAAGGTCCGACTGGGTCCCGGCTTCCTCTATATTAACTCAGTGTGCCGTCAGCGAGATGTACCGTCCCTGCCCACAAGCACTTGTCCACGTGTCCGTGTTTAGGAGGACTTTCCCGGTAACTGCGTTGTTGAGGGCACGGCTAATGTTTTGGGACATGTGCTCGTGTAATGCGGGAACGGCACACCTGGAGAAATAGTGGCGGCTAGGGACTGAGTACCGAGGGACGGCCGCCGCCATTAGGTTGTGGAATGCTTCTGTCTCCACGAGGCTAAAAGGCAACATTTCGAGCGCAAGCAGTCGTGAAATGTGAGAATTTAGTAGTGTGGCCTGTGGGGCGTTGGCTGCATATTTGTGCTTGCGTTCCAAGGACTGGGGTGTGGACAACTGAACGCTGCGCTGGGACAAGGACATGGACGTGCTTCCTGATGCTGCTACTTGAGAGTGTGCAACGACAGGTGCAGGGCAGGAGGCATCTTTGCATGCACAATGGACAGGGGATTGGCTTGCATGCACAACAGCAGAAGAAGCAATTGTACCACCTGCAGACACTGTTCCTGGACCCTGGGGTTTGGCCTACAAAGTCGGGTGCTTTGCTGCCATGTGCCTGATCATGCTGGTGGTGGTCAGGCTGGTCGTTTTGCCACCCCTGCTTATGCTGTCCTGGCAGGTGGTGCAAATGGCCTTTTTGGGGTTATCGGCAAAGTCTTTAAAAAACATCCAGACTCGGGAAGACCTAACAGTTATACTGGCAAATTCCTTTGTGTCGGTGTTACGGGGAACAGTTGCCTGCCTTCTGTCTGCGGCCACCACACTGCTTCTTCCTGCCTCTTGGGGTGCTCTGCCTCTCTCCCCCTGTGTGCTGCTGTCCTCGCTCTGCATGTCCTCCTACCCAGGTTGGCTTAGTTACTATAGCATCCACCACCTGGTCTTCCACTTCCGCACCCTGGTCCTCCTCCTGACTTTCTAGCAATTGTGTCTCATCATCGTCCACCTCTTGTGACACTTTCCCACTGTCTCCTTCGTGTGACCGTGGCTGCTCAAATATTTGGGCATCACTACACGTGATCTCCTCTTGCCCCACTTCAAGTGGACCGGGTGAGAGGCCCGAATCTATAAATGGAAAAGTGAACAGCTCTTCAGAGTGTCCAAGTGTGGGATCAGTTGTCTCTGGGTACTCGGCATGATGGGAGGAAGGAGGATCAGATTGAGGAATATGCGGTCCAGACTCACGGCTACTGAGACTTGACCCTGTGGAAGACAGGGTGGTAGTGGTGCTGGTGATGGCTAAGTGACTGGAAGCATTATCTGCTATCCAACCAACAATCTTTTGACACTGCTCTGGATTCAATAGTGGTGTGCTGCGGTCCCCTAGAAATTGGGACAGGAAAGTCAGGCGAGAAGATGAGGGTGTTTGTTGTGGCACAATTTCAGCTTGCCCACGGCCTTGGCCTCGGCCTCTTCAAGCACCATTACCATCACGTCCAGTTCCCCGTCCCTTGCCACGTGTCTTGCCCATTTTAAATGGAGGACAGTATCTTCCACGCTCACTACAAATGACTGAGTTTGGAGCGAACTTATATGTGATAAGTGACAGAGTTTTAAATACCTGGCCTGTAGGTAAGTAGTTTGAACAGCAAACTGCTGTGAATTTCTTCACTGACACACTAAAGGAAATTTTTAATGGAGGCCAGAAAAGGCAGTATTTTCTGACAACGTATATGTGATCCATTTGACTGAGAAAACACGGTTTTAAATAGCTGGATTTCTAGCGCTGTAATATGGAAAGGACCTGGCTGTATTCTGCAGTGCCAACAAGCAAATGGCGCAGAAAAACGGTGTTCTCTGGATTGCTTTTTAAGCAAATAATGAGGATTAAGATCCAAAGAAAAGTATTCCTGGCCCCTGAGACCTGGGCCTTTGTATAGAAATATCTAACAGCAGCAGAAGGCAGAACTGGAATGGAGCCTCTTGTGCTATATGCACTGCAGTTTGCTATATACACTGCCTGCCTGCTTATATACACTGCCTGCCTGATATCTCTGCAGATGGATTAGTTAGTCCTCAAAAGGACTGTTTGTTAAGATGGATCACTAATTATTATCTTACGTGTTCATCTGAATATGTTATTTATATATTGCAATGCCCGTGCAATCTTCTTTATGTCAGGGAGACGACATTAGATTTTAAAACTAGATTCAATCAACACAGATATACGATTAGAAAAAAAAAGCCTGATCTACCGGTTTCCAAGCATATTGTGGAAAAGAGACATCAAGAAAAACAGTTGAAATTTAGAATTATTGATCAGATACCACCGCTTAGACGGGGTGAGGATAGAATACGTCTTTTGAAAATGAAGGAATTGGAATGGATTAAAAAATTAAACACACTAAGACCATTTGGACTAAATGTTGATTATAAACTAAGTGTGACTCTTTAGGAATGATTGTTTGCCCTGTGTCTTCCTTGGAGAATTTCCTTTTAATTTGTGGTGTGAATATTAAACAGAATTTTAATGATAGTTTTTCTTTATTTTTTGTAGATTTTTTCCTGCTGTGTGAAATCTGAAGACATGATTCATCCCCGTTGCACCATGAGAAATTTATATAATAATATATTATGTGATTTTTGTATCTGCGCTATGTGTGCATAGGAATATGTTGATCTTTATTTAATGGAACTAAGGAATTGGGCTGCCATGAATTAATTTTTTTTATGTTGTTATACATGCTATACTATAGCCTTGGGATTGTTGGAAGGTAGAGAATGATGCCAGGATGGGCATATATCTCCCATCCACTTCTGGTCCCTGGGTTGCCATCCCCAGCTAATGGGGGAGGTGTTCCCATGCCACCTTGGCTCTATTAGCTGTATTACCTTCTGGGATACTAGCCATTTATGCATGGAGTGATTCTTGTTCTAATCTATATATTATGGACTTGAATTCTGGTATTACTTTCATATATATGCTTTGCGCTTTATCTAATTAAAAATACAAGTCCTGGCAGAATGCCCTTTTTTAAAATGGAAATTCCTGTTCCGGACCTCAATGGGGGGCTATGTTGATAGCGCTGACATCATGTGACGCTTGCGCAGTACATCACATATCCGGATCTAAGATGGCGATGAGACTTTCGGTCTTTGGAACGCAGATGCGTTCCATTATTTTACGTTCCTTCTGGGCATGCGCATTAGCGTATTAGCATGATGGCACCGAGAGTTCCGGTTTTTTGGAGCGCAGATGCATTCCACGATCTCATATTCTTTCCGGACATGCGCAATAGCAATGTCATAGACGCCAAGATTTTAGAGCAATATATCTGTCTGATGTGGGGTGAGTCATGTAAATTAGTTAAATACACACAGCGGTCATTTAAAATGAATTATGATTATACATGTAATATATTGCTCCAATTGTAATATTGTGATTTACTTTGCACTTTGGCACCTTACACTATTGATGCACTTTATCACTGCTGCAAAAACAATGTCTGTGATATAATGCATAATGTATGTAATATGAATCTTATTGTAAATTACTGCTAATTACTGATGTGATTAAGCTGTCTTAAATACTTTGCACACTACACTTGTTCTTTGCTTGAGATAGGTCCCCAGTTTGGGACCGAAACATTGCCACAGCCACATGGGCTATTAAAACAACGATTTTTCACTTTATGCTTGAGTGCTGCCTCCAATTTTTTGGACATTCTGAGGTTTGGTATATGCCTGGGGGGCCATGTGCACCTGAATATATATTTTGTGCTGTTTTTGGATTTTTTCTTCTTTATAAACAAGCATAAATAAAAGATTCCGATATATTTCACACTTAAAGTTTGTTTTCAAGCTGAAATGGTTTTGAGGTGGCATTATTTTGCAATTTCTATGTCTCATGTCACCAGCCAAACTCCTTGCATCATGAAGCTTTAAAGTTGAGACTAGAAGTAAGTTCCTCGAAAAAGAAAGTCAAAAATGCATTGCTTCATAAATCAGATAATTTTAGTTTATCTAGTATTTATTTATTATGCTTACTTATATAGCACCATCATATTCCACAGCACTTTCATTTACTCCTTAAAAGGGGTTTTAAAAACTAACTGTGCTCTTCCTTTTATTGATGAATCAATCACAAGCGATCTGGAACAAGGAGCCAGCTTCCTACTGTGAGTAATGGGAGGCGACACACTTGCGGTTAACACATATTTGAAAGAGATCCGTTTGGGACTGAAAAGAGCTGACTCTTTTTGGAGAATGGAGCCAAGTAATCCAGATCACCGAACCGAGCCTGACTGCCCATCACTATGACCCACCCTCCCGGGGTCCGCGCCTGAGTCTCCAGTTCTGCTTCTAGTGTCTGATAAATTGAGGGATCGTCAGTCTGAGCCAATTGGCTCTAATTGGCCTAGGGTGACAATGGGTTAATTTAATACTTTATTTTTATTACTTATTTTGCTTTTAACAAGTAATACATTTTCATAAGTTTGGAAATCTAGATTGATTTTCCCAGAACCAAGAACTTAATTTATATTGATATTGTTATTCCATCTAAAGCATTGTTGCAGTTCATGGGTTTATCTTCTTAGCATGTTTCTAATTTTACTAAAGTTTTTTTTTAGAGATGAGTGGATTAGGCAAAATACAAATTCACCTGTTCGTGCAGTTTTTTCCATGAGAAATTAGATTCACTTTGAAGTTATTCTATGCAAATTTAATGTCCTTTATTATGCTGTGGGGTCTCTCCAGACCCCAGAGCATAATTACCTTAATGTGTAAACCCCCCTTAAAAATGTTATACTCACCCTAAACTCACCTCTCCAGCCCCTCCGCTACTCACCGACACCCGTCCGCTTCATGCCGCATCGTCTGATCCCCTCCACTTGTGTTAGAATTGTGGCGCCCTGCTGTGCATTGGTGCCACAGAACCCAGAAGGGTGCATGGATGGACTTCTCCACAAGAGGCCCCCACACATTCACACACCTCCACCCTACCACCTCAGACCACCAGAGGGAGCCCATTAGGGATATATATAGGGAGGGTGGAGCTAGGCAGCTCAGTGAGTTCTCACTCAGTGTTTAGAGACAGAGAGGAACACAGCTCAGAGTTGAGCAGAGAGTGTGCTGAAGCTCAGAGAGCAGCACGCTGGCTGCTGTGCTTAGGCGAGCCAAGGCCTACAGCACGTGTGAAAGCCTAGTGAGGGCCTTTAGTGGGCCGAAGGTGAGAGGAGAAAGAAGAAGTAGTAAGGGGGCAGAGGAGCATACCAGGCTCACCCCGATATATATACCGGACACCGGGTCCGCGCCTACAGGGACATTTATACTCAGTAGGAACCACCGGAACCCCTGGAGGACTACAGGTCCCAGGTTCACCAAACGCTGGCTACAGTACCAGGTCTAGGAGTCACGGAGGTCCCAGCGTCCAGGGAGAGTGATCTCCAAAGAGAAGGCCCTACCACCAGGTCAGCTGGTGCAAAGAGAGACAGTAACCAAGCTAGGCCTAGCTCCAGGCAGGTCAGAAGCTTAGAGAAGAAAGCAACGGACCAGGAAGCCCTATACCCGCTCACTGGGGAGAGTCCAAAAGTGCGCCCTTCACCTGGAGTACCTGGACCGTGCCTGCAGCATCACCGGTAAAGGTACTGAAGCTTACCCCCATGTGAGTGTCCGTCTTTCCTCCGGGACCTTCCTGCCGTCTCTCCCCTGCACCACCATCCATTACACCCCACGCTGCCCTGGAGCTAGCTCTACCTGTGGAGAGCCACACCATCCCTGCTGCTGACTCGCCCCCTGGGCCGTGGGGCACTCGGAACCGGTCTTCAGGGCAATGCTGGGAGTAGTAGTGGCGACCCGGTCCCGTGGCTCAGGGTGGTCAGACCAGTGGTAGTCTATGATGTGCTGTAGGTAATGTCCGACTACGCCACCCGTGGATTGCGGCCAGGGAGGACCGCCGCTGCAAGGCAGACCGCTGAGGCTGGTGTTGGGGATGCAGCAGGGAATAGTACAACTCCCCATGGGAGGAGTGTAGCCTCAGGGCAGTGTAATAGGATGCTGGGGGTGATGGTGCAGGCGCAGCAGTAACCACACAGAGTCCAATAATGCAGTCCAGGGTTTTTTACTGATCTTATCATAGACCCAACAGGAGTACAGGGCAGGAATGGACCTGGGTGTCTGAGGGCATTCAGGCGAGCTCCGCTGGTCAGGGTGAGTGGGTAGGCCTACCGTTCTCTCTCTGCCCTTGCTGACTATCTCCCCCTTTAGTGGTATGATAGCCCACGTCCCTGAGCTTGCCGTGTACTACGCCTGTATGGCTTGCGACTCGGGCCTTAGGTACCAGTAGCTTCTCCGTGCTGTACCGGTCCCTCTGTGTGGCGGAACCTCCAGGCTTCTTGGCCCAGGGACCTGAAATCCCTTGCAGGTTGGTTATCTGCTGCAGGGCTTGCAACCCTGACAGCCTCGGACCCCAGTGTCCGATTGAGTAGTCTCTCTCTGTCAGGACCGGCTCTCGTTGCCTCTGTCCCTGGCTTTCTGTTCCTCCTTTGCCTCCTGGACTCCTCAGCTGCGGCTGACCTGTCCCTCTCTTCTGGGAACCCTTCTCGATTCTTCAGAAGTGGGTCCTGGTCTCTCTAACCCTGCCCTCAGTACCAGTTTTTATAGGGGCAGCCTGCTCCCCCTACTGGCCTGGGACAGAAGATGCTGCATGCAAATGGTCCATGACCAGAGAACCTCCCTCCTGCTCTCAGACACAGCCTTACAAATTTGTGGCATCCAGGCCTGGGGTGACACATTCCCCCCTAGGAAAGCTTAGTACTCCGGGACTAAACAAGAAACACGATACAGGGTAGAAATTATAACATAAACACAATAGGGAAAGAAATAACAAACAACACCACATATTGAGTTCTTTAGGTCACAGTATGGCCTGTGACCGGGTGTCCATTTCACCAACAAAAGAAGAGGGTCACAGTATGATCCGTGACCGGGTGTCCATTTCACCAACACAACGGGAGCCTTAACCAGGTGGGGGTCTGTCCTTGCCCCGAGTCCTTGACAGTCTTTATTCTTTCCTTTGGTTAGGCTCCGCACATATTTACAAGGAAGTCCCGGTTACTCAGAGTTCATAACCTTTTAGTCCATTTGTCACTATGAAAAACTGGAAAACAGTATTAATAACCAGGGTACAATCATAACAGATCAAATATATACATTTTACATTTAGATCTTCCAGCGAGCTGGCATTTGACCCCTAGTGCTCTGCGTTGACCTCCGTAGCCCACTGTCTGGTGGTGGTCTAACCTGGCTTTCCCCACTCTCATTGAGGGTACAGATACTAGCTGGGTGTACAGGTAGGGCAGGTAGCTGTCTGCGGGTCCTTTGGCTTACCGCAGGCATGGCAGGCTCACTGTCATCAGAGGGCTGACTCTCCTGGGCTGCTGGCGTGGGTTCTTCCGCCTCTGGGGCCGCTTGCTATTCTTGTTCTTCCTGTCCTCCTGTAGGCTCCTGCTGGGTAGGCTGAAGGAAGTGTAGGACGGGTACCACTATTGCGCCATTTATCTGAGTCCAGGTCCGGGGGAACTCTCCGAGAACTGTGCTGATCATCTCTTCCTTGTCCTCTGCGGGTTCAAGGTCATCTTGATCTTCACTTGGACTCTGTAGTTGCTCGGGGCATCGTTTTAGGTGGTCTCTGGAGACGGTGCTAGTGGTTTCTCCTCCATCCTTGGTAATCACACATACCTTCAGGTTGTCGTGGTCGGACTGCAGTACTGTGTACGGGTCTCTCTCCCACTGGTCATCCAGCTTGTGAAGCCTTCTCTTCCGCTTCAGGACCTGCTCACCAGGTTCCAGGGGACCAGCAGGGGTGTGTTGGTTGAAGAGCCTCTCTTGCTTTTCTCTCGCTTGAGCCAGACTCCTCTCCACACTCTCCTGTACCTTCTTGTACTGTAGCCGCCGTTCCGTATCCCAGTCCGCATCTGGGGAGGTGTCCTCAGGTGTCAGGACTCCCATTTCCAGGTCGATCGGCAGCTTACCTGGTCTTGCTCGCATCAGGTAAGCCGGGGTGCAATTTGTAGCATTCACCGGGATATGGTTGTACAAGTCAATCAGGTCTGGCAGCTTCTCCGGCCACAGGCTGCGTTCTTCCAGGTGTAACGTCTTGAGGAGATCAATGACGATATTGTTCATCTTCTCACACAGCCCGTTGGTCTGCGGGTGGTAAGGCGTTGTCCGAATCTTCCTACAGCCGTAGAGGTTGCAGAACTCCTGGAATACTTCAGAATCAAAAGCTGGACCTTGATCTGTCAAGACCTGTTCCGGATGCCCATGTGGACGGCAGAAGTGTTGCTGGAAGGCTCTGGCTGCTGTTTGGGCTGTCAGGTCTTTAACAGGAACCACTACCAGAAACCGGGAGTAATGGTCCACAATTGTCAGGTCATAGACGTAGCCCGACCGGCTTGGAGCCAATTTCACATGGTCCAGAGCTACCAGCTCAAGAGGCTGCCTGGTGACGATGGGCCTCAAGGGTGTCTGCTGGCTGGTACGGCCCTTCCTTCTGAGGTGACATGGGCCGCAGTCCCTGCTCCACTTCTCGATGGCCCTTCTCATGCCGACCCAGTAGAACCGCTCTCTCAGTAGGAACTCCAGTTTCTTCCACCCGAAGTGTCCCGCTCTGTCATGGTAGGCCTCCAGGACCTTTGCTGCATCTCGCCTTGGGACCACTATCTGCCAGGTCAGCTCGTGCGTCTGGTGGTTGGCAAGCCTTCTGCACAGCTTACCCTCGTAGAGGAATAGCCTGCTTTTCTCCTTCCATATCTGCTTGGCTTCCTCTGGAGCGTCCGGGCCAGGGCTAGCGTCTTCCTGGGTTAACATGTCTTTCACCAGGCGTATTGCAGGGTCGCTATCTTGCGTTTTAGCCCAGCCGTGGTGGGGTAAGGGGTTGAATATGACGGTGGTTAAGTCCTTGTTTCTTACCCGGTGAGAATGCTGAGTGGCCCCATACCGGTGGAAAGCAGGGAGCTCTATTTCCTCCAGCTCTTCTGAGTCGTCTTTTCCTTCAGGTAGGTGGGGCATTCTTGATAGGGCGTCTGCGTTGGCGTTGGTTCTGCCTGCCCGGTATTTGATTGTGAAGTCATAATTGGATATCCGGGCCATCCACCGCTGTTCTAGGGCACCTAGTCTTGCATTGTCCAGATGTGTCAACGGGTTGTTTTCCGTGTACATGGTGAAATTTGCGGAGGCCAGGTAATGCTTAAACCGTTCTGTGACGGCCCACACCACTGCCAAGAATTCTAGCTTGAAGGAGCTGTAATTCTCCGGGTTTCTCTCGGTGGGCCTCAGCTTCCGGCTGGCATACGCGATCACACTTTCTCTGCCCTGTTGGTTCTGTGACAGTACGGCTCCCAGCCCCACATTACTGGCATCTGTGTGGAGGATAAAAGGCTGGCCATAATCGGGGTAGGCCAGGAACTCATCCCCCGTGAGGGCCATCTTCAAATGGCGGAAGGACTCCTCTTCCGGCTTGTCCCACTTGAAGGGTGGCTTGTGACTTCGGAATTTAGATTGCCCTATCAGGAGGTCCTGCATAGGGGCTGCCATCTTAGTGAACCCGGGGATGAACCTTCGGTAGTAGCCTACCAACCCTAGGAATTGCCTCACTTCCTTGATGTTAGAGGGGCTTGGCCAGCTCTTGATGGCTGTAACTTTGTCGGGGTCGGGGGCTACTCCCTCTGCACTCACCACGTGTCCTAGATACTGGACCTTCGGTTTTAACAGGTGGCACATTGAAGGCTTCACTTTCAGGCCGTAGCCTGCCAAGGCATCGAACACCTCGGCCAGGTGCTTTAGATGGTCCTCGTAAGTCTTCGAATAGACGATCACGTCGTCCAGGTAAAGGAGGACCGTCTCGAAGTTTCGGTGCCCTAGACAGCATTCCATCAGCCTCTGGAAGGTCCCTGGTGTGTTTCAGAGCCCGAAGGGCATACAATTGAACTCACTCAGTCCCATCGGGGTGGTGAAGGCAGTCTTCTCCTTGTCAGCCCCTGCCACAGGAACCTGCCAGTACCCGCTAGTAAGGTCCAAAGTAGAGAAGAAATTAGCTGATGTTAGAGCTGCTAAAGACTCCTCTATCCTAGGTAACGGGTACGCATCTTTATGGGTGATACGATTGATTTGTCTATAGTCCACGCACATTCTCATGGTACCGTCTTTCTTTTTTACCAAAACTAAGGGAGCTGCCCAGGGGCTACAGCTATCTCTAATGACCCCAGCTTCTTTCATTTCTCTCAGCATACCCTTGGCGTTCTGATAATGTGCAGGGGGTACAGGCCTGTGTCTCTCTTTTATTGGTGGGTGGCTCCCCGTGGGGATATGGTGTTCTATCCCTTTTACTCTGCTGAAGTCTAGCGGGTGCTTACTAAAAATTCTCTCGTACTCTTGAACCACCCGGTAGACTCCTTGTTTTTGGTGCAGGGGAGTGGAGTCAGCACCCACATGGAGTTTCTGGCACCAGTCCTCCTTTTGTTTCTGGGAGCCATTACCCTCCGCCTGTGGAGATGGAGGCAACGGTTCCACGGCCCTGATAGCTTTGTGCTCAACAGTGACAGTTTGGCAAGCGTAGCGTACCTGGGTAAGTGTACCTCCCTCTCCCCAATATTGAGAATGCAAACTGGCACCCTCCCATGACGAACATCAACCACCCCCCGGGCTGTCAAAATGGTGGGCCTGCTGTCTGAGTACACGGGTTCTACCATGGCTTGGTAGTCTCTCCCTCTTAACCCGATTGCAGTCCGACACCAGATCATCATTTCACTTTTGGGAGGCATGGAAATGGGGAATGGGTCACTCATTCTTACGCTACCGATCTCACCACCAGACAGTTCTACCTGCTGCCGTCTCATCAGGGCTCTTATCTCTTTCTGGAGGACCCTCTGTTGGCTGGAGCTCGCATTCATCGCCACCTGCTGTAAAATCACAATTACTTCTGAAAGACAGTTTTCAATTACATTAGTACCCAGAGTTATTTTAGGGTGACTTTCACGACGGTCAATGTCCACAATGATCACTCCCTGTGCCGGCAGTTCCACCTTACCAATCTTGATGGTCATCTCTCTGAACCCCACCTGCGGCATGGGTTGACCATTGCTGGCGATGATGCTTAAGTCATCGTTTGGGTAACGGGTTATGTCAGCATCACTCCAGTACCGCTTGAAAAGTACGTAGGGGATGGTAGTCACTTGAGACCCGGTGTCCAGCAGTGCACTCATGGGGATACCGTCCAGCACTACGGGTAAGACCGGGCGTCCTCCCACGTACTTATCACGCCAATTAGACGGGCCTGATGACCTTATGCCTGGGGGTTGGCCCTCTGCCCCAGGTCAGACCCATTTAAAGTACAGTACCTTGCTATGTGTCCTGGCTGACTGCAACGGCGGAAAATCAGCTGTCCATCCTCAGTGAAGCGGTCGGCGGGCCTCCCTCTGAACGGCGGGATCCTCCTCTGTCGACGCCACGGGACATCCTCCGGACTGGAAGCCAGCTCGATTGGTCTTGACGGTTCCACCTGCAACGACTGTACGGTCCTGGTTAATGCAGCCACACTCTTTGTTAGCTCCTGGACCTGATGGTGCACGTCTGCAGGCTGGGATGGATTTAAGGCCTGTGCATCAGCCCCCACAAGGTCTGCGGGGTAGGGCGCTGCCCCCTGGTGGTAAGTGATGGCAGGGTGCCGGGAAGCTACAGCGCCACCTGCTGCGGGTTCTCTGAGCACCCAGATGGCCCGATCCTTGAACTGCACAAAAGTCAAATCGGGGTTTTGTAGGGCCATGAGGCGCAGCTGAGTTCTGTGGGCGCTGGACAGCAGACCTTCTATGAACTGGTCAGTCAACAGTTTATCAAAGTCCTGCACTCTGCCAGGGTCAGCTTGTTTGATAGCTCTCAGGACTTCTTGCAGGTTCAAGGCATAGTCTCTGATACTATCCTGGGCTCGCTGCTTACATCCATAGAACCACATTTTGAGTTCCGCTGAGGTACGGGTATCAAAGGTACTCTGCAGCCAGGTCAGAATGTCCTTTACTGTCCTTTTCTCCTCATCTGACCATGATTTCACTTCCCGCTAGGCTGCACCGGTGAGCTGCCCTGTCAGAATGCTCACTTTCTGTTCTTCTGTCAGGGGATAAACTTTGAACAAACTGTGCAGTCTTTCCTTAAAGTCAGTTAAGGTATGAGGGTCCCCTGAGTATTGGGGTAGCCAGGCTGCTCCGGGGATGTAGGGTATAGAGAACGGCATCACCGCTGCTGCAGCCCCGCTGGTTGTAGAAGGCCCCTCCGTGTCCATCATCTTCCTCCCCCCTAGTTAAGCGTGGCCTACCTTCCGACGATCCTCTTCTGTAGGCCGCGGCTCCGCTAGTGCTGCTCCGTGTGAGGACCTTGCGTCGCGTCCTGGTGACGTCAGCGTCGCTCTCTCTCCCTTCCAGGACCTTGCGCAGCATCGGTGCGTAGGGCGGGGCTTCAAGTCTTACGCGCTTTGGATGTCCACGCCCCTCTTCTTCCCGCGCGGCGTCCTGAAGATGGCGTCCGATGGCGGGAAAACGGCTGAAGATGGCGGGAAAACTGCTGAAGATGGCCGGAGACGACTGAAAACGGCGGAAAATGGCTCCGGATGGTGGGAAACTTCTCTTTAAGGTACGTGTACAGTCTTTTTCAGGCACGCAATACCCGTTTGTGGCGGGTTGGTCACAATCCTGCCGACTACGCCAAAGCTGATTCTTCCCCTGGGCCGTGGGGCACTCGGGACTGCTCTTCAGGGCAATGCTGGGAGTAGTAGTGGCGACCCGGTCCCGTGGCTCAGGGTGGTCAGACCAGTGGTAGTCTATGATGTGCTGTAGGTAATGTCCGACTACGCCACCCGTGGATTGCGGCCAGGGAGGACCGCCACTGCAAGGCAGACCGCTGAGGCTGGTGTTGGGGATGCAGCAGGGAATAGTACAACTCCCCACGGGAGGAGTGTAGCCTCAGGGCAGCGTAATAGGATGCTGGGGGTGATGGTGCAGGCGCAGCAGTAACCACACAGAGTCCAATAATGCAGTCCAGGGTCTTTTACTGATCTTATCATAGACCCAACAGGAGTACAGGGTAGGAAAGGACCTGGGTGTCTGAGGGCATTCAGGCGAGCTCCGCTGGTCAGGGTGAGTGGGTAGGCCTACCGTTCTCTCTCTGCCCTTGCTGACTATCTCCCCTTTTAGTGGTATGATAGCCCACATCCCTGAGCTTGCCGTGTACTACGCCTGTATGGCTTGCGACTCGGGCCTTAGGTACCTGTAGCTTCTCCGTGCTGTACCGGTCCCTCTGTGTGGCGGAACCTCCAGGCTTCTTGGCCAAGGGACCTGAAATCCCTTGCGGGTTGGTTATCTGCTGCAGGGCTTGCAACCCTGACAGCCTCGGACCCCAGTGTCCGGTTATGTAGTCTCTCTCTGTCAGGACCGGCTCTCGTCGCCTCTGTCCCTGGCTTTCTGTTCCTCCTTTGCCTCCTGGACTCCTCAGCTGCGGCTGACCTGTCCCTCTCTTCTGGGAACCCTTCTTGATATTTCAGAAGTGGGTCCTGGTCTCTCTGACCCTGCCCTCAGTACCAGTTTTTATAGGGGCAGCCTGCTCCCCCTTCTGGCCTGGGACAGGAGGTGCTGCATGCAAATGGTCCATGACCAGAGAACCTCCCTCCTGCTCTCAGACACAGCCTTACAAGTTTGTGGCATCCAGGCCTGGGGTGACACACTGCCGTAACACCAGCTCCAGAGGACTGCTCCACAGCAGCGGCACCCCTCAGCCGCATTCCACAGGTGGCGTCACGAACTGTCCAAATCCCCCATATCTATCCCCCTTTTTCACTGACCGCCCTGGGTCATGTACCGGGCCAGCCACCGTGATATCCCGCGGCAACCAGAGGCCCGGCTGCGGAGTACCCCACGGCCCAGGGGGCGCGTCAGAATCTTTGGGCCTCTCACACTGTACTCGACTTTTGCCATTCATGGCACCGAGAGGGTTCTGTGCAAATGTGCGGGAGGTCAACGGCATAATAATATCACGATGTGAGTTGTGACCTTTGCTGCTAGCGGAGACAAGTCATGGCTGGACGTTGTGGACATGAAGGTGTGACCAGATGAAAAAGAAACAACAGAAAACGACTCTAATCAGACAAGATGTCAGTGGTCACTGGGTGTAAATATTTATACTGTATCTGTACTGTATGACTTGGAGTAATACTCTTGTTTGTAAAACAACTTCCCTTAGGCCACATTCACACATTTGTGTGAAAAGTCTTTGTACTGCCAGAGTTTATTTTTTGAACAGCCCACTGACTCAGAGTTTTATAGATCCATTCACACATCTGTGAATATCACAGATCCAAGAAGGAGATCTGGGAGACTCAGTGCATGTCCTGTTCTGATCCAATTTTGTGGATTAGAATGGGACATATTCAATGGGTCTGTGTGCTGTCCGAGAAAAAAATCAGGCAGCACACCGACACGTCACACGGATACAATAATGTAGCCTTATTATGTATAGCACAGTCCCCTGTTATATGTAGTGACATCCTTAATTACATAGTTTCCTCTCTCAGGCCACCTTCACACATTTAGTATTTGGTCAGTATTTTACATCAGTATTTTAAGCCAAAATCAGGAGTGGAACAATCATACAGTCCTCTGTTGTTATGTACAGCGTTGTTCCATTATTACACTGTCAAGCAAAATATTAACAATGTTTTGAACTTTTGACTTTCAGGCTCCATATCTCACCATCCACTACTGCTTCGAGTGTGAGACTACCATCATTTTATAGACAATCATTTTGGTTATCTCATGCATAAATTTGACTTGCAATTATTTAGCATATGTTTTTGCTCATCAGTGTACATAGTATCATCTCCTCTTATATATAGCACTGTACCTTACATAGAGCATTCTCATTATTTTTTGTAGTCACAGCGCCCTCTCTTTGTTACAGTTTGCAAAAAATCTACCACACTCCTCGGATGAGTTGGTGCTCAAGTAGGGGCCAAACCCAGTAATGTATATAAAAAAACTTGGCACTCATATGACTCAATAAATCATTTTCTTTAGATTTTAATAGGAAAAAGTGAAGTACGAAACAAACGTTTCAGTCACAGTTTAACCTTCATCGGTGTACAGTAGCCTGCAACCAGTGAGCTTGTAATGGACAGATGTCCCATGGATGCGGTAGCTTAAGTGCAGAATCGGAAAGAACGGAAGTCCTGGCGATTGGAACATGGTATCCAATTAAAATAATTTTTATTTAGTCATATTAGTGCTAAGTTTTTTTATGTACTCTCTTTACTACAGTCCTGTCTTATTAGATATAAAATGATTGTTTATGGAGCAGCATCTGACCAGAAGACCAGTCCATCAGCCTTCCCTATCAGAAAAGAAGTTTTCCCATGCTCCATCAGCCGTCATTTTATATCTAACAAGAGAGGACACTATGAAATAAAGAATATGGCGCTATAAATGACAAAAAAAAACAAGAGAATCTGATATGTAAGGGACGGTGCTATAGATAACAAGAGAGGGCATTATGTAATATATATATATATATATCTATATATTGTGACAGAGTCACTGGTGTTATATGTGAGGGGAGGTATGTTTTGCTGCTAGCCTTAGCGAACTGAACCTACAACTTTCCTCTGGCATGTTATGTGTTGGGGGGGTTAAATCACTCAAAGGGATTGGTTTTGTGTGAATGACATAGAGACGGGAGGGAAGTCATTCACCCTACCTCCACCTCAGGGTTTGGCTGAGCAAAGTTAAATGCTCAGTCACTATTTTTTTTTCTGTAGTTGTGTGTCTGGAGAGGCAACTCTCCAGACTGGAAAGCTTCAGCTCAGGAGGAGCTGAAGGCTGTGTTATAACCTGTGCGGGCGAACCCTAAACACACATATGGACTGTGCTATTGTTTATCTTTTGTTTTGCTGTTATGCCAGAAAGGACATGTTTATTTTGCTAAACCTGCAGTGCTTTATGCCGTTACAATAAACCTGCAGAGGAAACCGTTCCCTGAGTCTACTTCTGAAAGCAGCCGAGTGAGTCATCTTACCACAATATATAATTGTGGGCTTTTTTTTTTTCAATAGCCAGGCATCCTCAAAAAATAAGAAACAATCAAAACATTGTATGTACCCAAAGTAGTTTCAATAAAGCAGTCAGCTCGCCAAGCAAAAAAAAAAGCCCTCACTCAGATCCATCAACAGAAGATGAAAAAGTTATAGATCTTAGAAACTGGCGATACAAAAAGGGGTAATTCAAATTTATTCTAGGCTTTACTTTATTTTTTAGTCTCCTTGAATCACTTGAACCTGCAGTCATTTGCTCGCTAGTTCTATATATTGCAATACTGCTGGAGTGAAGTACTATGTATAGTAGAGATGAGCGGACTAATCCATGAGACTCTGCTTCACTGTCCAGGTCAGTAGTATCTGGTGGCTAGACAAGAGGCCCACAAATCTCTTACCTTCCGGGATCCCCGGCATTGCATTTGATCTGTAAGGGCTGGTGCAACGTCATCTGGACGACATGACGCAAATATGATGTTGCGCCATTCCTGACTAATTAAAAGCCAATCTGGGAATACCAAAAGGTAAGAGTTTCTCTGACCTCCCATCCAGTCGCCAGATAGCGTAGACCCTGGACGCTAGACCGGAGTCCCGTGAATCGATCTGCTCATCTCTTAAAGTCAAAATTACTTTCTCTTATCTAAGTTGAGCCATGAGTTTGGTGAAATAATAAAAAAAGTAGCAGGCCTTTGAAGGAGGACTAAAATGGCAGCAATGGGGGTCTTCAGTAGGCCCCAACTGCCATTATAGCTAATCATCACCTCGCGATCTGGAGGAGGTAGTAGATGTGAGCCATTTAAATGTCGCTGTCTGTGATTGATAGTGGCTTTTAAAATGCTTAAACAGTAGCGATAAGAGCTATCTACCGTCTCTTCTGCTACAGGTGGATGCCGGTTGCACAACACAGCCTGCATCTGCTGGATATGGTGCAGTCTCAGCTCCTCAGTCAGCTCCATACATTGACACCCAATGTGTGATGAACACAATGGTATGGTGTGTAAGGACATTGTATTAGAAGGTTCAGTTTCACTTTATTAATATAATGAAGGATCATATTTTGTGGTGGTGTGTTTTAACGTCTTTGATTGCTTTTAAGTTATTTTTTGTTACTTAATTCATACCATATACAGTGTTTATTTTCCTCTTAAAGGGGTTATCCAGAAATATAAAAAATGTCTGTCTTCTTTCAAAAAACAGCTCTACACCTGTGAAAAAGGTTTTAATTATTTCAATGGTGTTAAGCTGCAATAACAAGCACAAGATCCAGTAAGTTATTAGCTAGTGGTACATGCTCATCCATGGAAAAATAAATAAATCAAGACTACCAGGCAATTTGTTGTACCAGAGCTGGCTCACTTTATTCTTCACAGTACATAATTACTGTATATTGTTCTTAATTTTATTCCTCAGAAATTGCCAAAAAGGGTGAGGCAGTAATAAGTGCAATTTCCTGATTGTGTTTGATCTGGATTGGAGTAATAATTGTCAAATGTCTCATGGGTCAGTTAACTACTTTCACCGGAAATTTAATTGCAGATCAAAAGGCAGATACAGATCGAAAAAAAACTTCGCCAGGTCAAACGTTTCCAGTGTTTGCTCTTATTTTATTCCCACTCCTCCATTGTGTATTCCTTCTTTTGTATTTTTTAAATCCACCGTATGGTTCCAGAGATATGGGCTTTTTTATTCATTTATTGCTACTTTTTATGGTATTTACAATGGGGTGTAATTCACAGGATTCTCGGGGGAGTGTATTTAGGCTACTCTGCATTACTCTATGAGTCATACCCCCTTAGTAAAGACCAAATAAGAAAATAAAAAATGGAATACTCAAGAGAGCAGTGGGAATAAATTAAGAGCAAAAACTGGACACTATTGACCTGGTGACAGGTCCTTTTTGAGAACAGCATGCGACTCAGACCAGTAGTATAGTTTATCTGTATAATCTAATATTTTTGGCAATATCTCTCTGTATGACATGATTCCTCATCAGTGATGAAAGGCCATTACATGCTGATAAAAATATTTCATGCGTAGCGGTTAAGTTGATGTCTGTATGAACTGTGAAACTCCTGTAATCCATCTTTGTATGTAGGGTGTCCGGTGGTTCTCACCTCAATATGGCACATCAATCTTGCTGGGAGCTCTAAGGGTATGCAGGAGGGTCTTCATCTTTTGCCAGGGGCCGACTCGGGAAACCCCTGTCCATGCTCTGTACACACTCACAAGAGATAAGAACGAAGAGCCAAATCAGGCACTTTATTTCCAGATACGTGTTTTTTCATTGTGTTCGCCCCTCCTTAGTGCAAAGCAGATTTGATTTGGCTGGAAAAGAGGCTTCTAACTGGGGATCTAAATGTGAATGTTTCTCCTTGTAGAGAGTGCCAAGCTAGCTTAAAGAGACTTACACTGATGAGAAAAAGAGTAACAATGTTTTGAACTTTTGACTTTCAGGCTCCATATCTCACCACATGTTACTGCTTCGAACGTGACACTACTATCATTTTCTAGACAATCATCTTGGCTATCTCATACATAAATTTGATTTGCAACTATTTAGCATATGATTAGTTATGCAGATTCTTTTCATGTCACTGCATTGTTAGTGTTTTGCTTCTAAAAATCTGAATTTAAATTTTTCCGATTTTGTTAGTATTTTTGTAAATCCACCTTTCGTTTTCAACACTGCCTGAATCCTTCTGGGCATGCTCTCAATCAGATTCAAGCATGTCTTGACTGAAATCTGATCCCAGGTCTCTTCTACATGTTCCTAAAGTCGATTCATACTGGTCAACTCACTTGGCTGCGAAACAACCCCAAATCTTCAGGCTTCCTCAACCAAACTTGACAGTTCCTTCAGTTTCTTGATCTGTTAGCCCCTTTTTCCCTTGTTTCTTCCAGACCCATTTGCACCCATCAGAGCCTAGTCTATTGACATTTATCTCATCGCTCCAAATCACCCATTTGTAATCTTCTACTGTCCACTTCTCATACTTTTTTGCAAACCTTAGCCGACACTTCTTATGATGATATTGAAGTCAAAGCTTCTTCACTTTTTTTCAGACCATCACTCCAGACTTGTTCAGCATGCGACATATAGTGCTTGCATGGACGTCTGTGATCTCACTATTACAAAGCATATGAGCCACCTAAACTGCCATGTTTGTCGCGCCAGAACTGATAGAGCTTGTGATGAGTCAACTTTTTGACTCCGATATTTTGCCTGGAAGTCCACCTCCTGGCTTTTGAATGGTTGAACGGATTTCATTTTGTGTTCTTTCAGTTGACATGACTCTCACAACATGCAGTTTGGCAATTTTCTTGGCAGAGAGATCGTTATCAATGAGCTGGTTGCTGCTGCTTCTCTTTTCTTGGGAAATCTTCATCATGGCTGCTCCTCGATTCAAACCAGTGACCTTTCGCTTGAGAAACAACCTAATAACACACTGAGCTCTCAGGGACTGTGACTGTGAGAACAGGTTCTAATTAGTGTTGAGCGAACATGCTCGACACTGCTCGGTACTCGCCCGAGCATCACGCTACTCGGGATGTTCGGCGAGCACCGAGCATTTCCGGGTTACTCGGGCGGGAGCTCGGGTCTCCGCCCTGCATGTTTGGCGCTCTTTACAGAGCCAATGAACATGCAGGGATTGCCAGCCAGTCACTGTAATGCCGCAGCCATGTTGCTTGTGGGCATTACAGTGATTGGCTGGCCGCACAGCGTCACCTCGAGTATTTAAAACCGGGCGCCGCCATCTTGGACACAGTCGCTCCGGATCAGACAGTGTAGGGACAGCGCTGCTGATTTAGGGAGAGATATATCATGCAAAATAGTTAGTGTAGGGTCTGTAAAGGCTGCCAGATCAAACAAACAGTCCTTCTCAGGACTAATATCCATCCCAGGTATATCAGGCAGGCAGGCAGGCAGGCTGTATAGGAGACGCAGTGGTTATACCAGCAAACGCTGCATTACAGTCCTGTGTGCTGCTCCTGTTGCTGAAATTGCTGGACTTAGCTCCAGGTCCCGGGGGCCAGGAAAAATCCTTTTTTTTATCTAAATCCTCTTTTTTTTTCCTCCTTCACAATGTACAAATACCCATCTTATTAACCTTTTGGTGCCCCCCCCCCCCAAAAAAAAAAGTGTGCCTCTGATTTTTCAGACACAAATATATCTGTTGAAAATAGTCTGGTGTAGGCCAGAGAAACAGAAGTGTGGTTTTGCAGTTCTATGGGCCATTTGTATCTAAAAAAAACAGTTTGAGTGTGTCGCTCACTGTTCAGCCGCAAATATATATATATTTTAAAAAGCCTGGTATACACCAGTAAATTATTACTGTGGTTTTGATGTTCCACGGTAAAACATCTCTATTATCCTGTTTTTGGCATTTTTTGCTGTATAAAAATAATAAGTGTCTCCCTGATTTTTCAGACACAAATATATCTGTTGAAAATAGTCTGGTGTAGGCCAGAGAGACAGAAGTGTGCTTTTGCTGTTCCACGGTAAAAAATCTCTATTATCCTGCTTTTCGCATTTTTTGCTGTAAAAAAAAAAAAATAGCGTCTCCCTGATTTTTCAGACACAAATATATCTGTTGAAAATAGTCTGGTGTAGGCCCGAGAAATACAAGTGTGGTTTTGCAGTTCCACAGTACAAACCTCTGTATTATCCACTTTTGGGCCATTTGTATCTAAAAAAAACAGTTTGAGTGTGTTGCTCACTGTTCAGCCGCAAATATATATATATTTTAAAAAGCCTGGTATACACCAGTAAATTATTACTGTGGTTTTGATGTTCCACGGTAAAACATCTCTATTATCCTGTTTTTGGCAGTTTTTGCTGTATAAAAATAATAATAGTGTCTCCCTGATTTTTCAGACACAAATATATCTGTTGAAAATAGTGTGGTGTAGGCCAGAGAGACAGAAGTGTGCTTTTGCTGTTCCACGGTAAAAAATCTCTATTATCCTGCTTTTTGCATTTTTTGCTGTAAAAAAAAAAAAAAAATAGTGTCTCCCTGATTTTTCAGACACAAATATATCTGTTGAAAATAGTCTGGTGTAGGCCCGAGAAATACAAGTGTGGTTTTGCAGTTCCACGGTACAAACCTCTGTATTATCCACTTTTGGGCCATTTGTATCTTAAAAAAGCAGTTTGAGTGTGTCGCTCACTGTTCAGCCGCAAATATATATATATTTTAAAAAGCCTGATATACACCAGTAAATTATTACTGTGGTTTTGATGTTCCACGGTAAAACATCTCTATTATCCTGTTTTTGGCATTTTTTGCTGTATAAAAATAATAATAGTGTCTCCCTGATTTTTCAGACACAAATATATCTGTTGAAAATAGTCTGGTGTAGGCCAGAGAGACAGAAGTGTGCTTTTGCTGTTCCACGGTAAAAAATCTCTATTATCCTGCTTTTTGCATTTTTTGCTGTAAAAAAAAAAAAAAATAGTGTCTCCCTGATTTTTCAGACACAAATATATCTGTTGAAAATAGTCTGGTGTAGGCCCAAGAAATACAAGTGTGGTTTTGCAGTTCCACGGTGCAAACCTCTGTATTATCCACTTTTGGGCCATTTGTATCTAAAAAAACCAGTTTGAGTGTGTCGCTCACTGTTCAGCCGCAAATATATATATATTTTAAAAAGCCTGGTATACTCCAGTAAATTATAACTGTGGTTTTGCTGTTCCACGGTAAAAAATCTATATTATTCAGGTTTTGGTAGTTTTTTCCGTAAAGAAAAACAGTAGTGTCTCCTGACTGTTGTGACACAAAAATATATCTGTTGAAAATAGTCTTGTGTAGGCCTGACATCCCAGTGTGGTTTCGCAGTTCCACGGGTCAAATCGCTGTACTATCCAGTTTTGGGCCTTTGGTATCTAAAAATAAGCAGTTTGAGTGTGTCGCTCACTGTTCAGCCGCAAATATCTCTATTTAAAAAAGTGTGGTATACCCCAGTAAACAATAACTGTGGTTTTCCTCTTCCACGGTTCTAATCTACTCTTTATTACCCTTTTTCCATTGATAGTGAAAGTGTAAGCTATTTTACTTCATTTACAATGGGCAAGGCGCGTGGCAAGGGACGTGGAAGTGGACGTTCTGGTGATGGTTCGTGCAGAGGACGGGGCCGTGGCCAAGGTGAAAATGTGCCACAACCAACAGCCACATCTTCTCGCTCCCAATTCTTGACCAAATTACTAGGCAAGCACAGAACAACACCAGTATTGAGAACTGATCAGTGTGAACAGGTTATTAATTGGATAGCAGACAATACTTCCAGTTACCTGGGCACCACCACCTCCGGTCTGTCTTCCACACGGTCAACTCTTAGTAGCCGTGAGTCTCGACCGCATACTCCTCCTCACCCTGATGCTCCTTCCTCCCACCATGCCGAGTGTCGTCAGACAGCAAGTGATCCCACACTTGGACACTCTGAAGAGCTGTTCACTGGTCCATTTCCATATTTGGGCCCCTCGCCTGATACGCTTGAAGTGGTGGAAGAGGAGATCACATGTTGCGATGCCCAAATATTTGAACAGCCACGGCCACAGGAAGTCGACATTGGCAATCTGTCACAAGAGGTGGACGATGACGAGACACAATTGCCAGGAAGTGAGGAGGAGGATTGTGGTGCGCAAGTGGAAGAGGAGGAGGTGGTGGATGATCTAGTAACTGACCCAACGTGGAAGGAGGACATGCAGAGTGAGGCCAGCAGCACACAGGGGGAGGGAGGCAGAATACCCCAACAGGCAGGAAGAAGCAGTGTGGTGGCTGCAGACAGAAGGCAGGCAACCGTTCCCCGTAACACCAACACGAGGGACGTTGCCAGTACAAGCAGTAGGTCTTCCAGAGTCTGGAATTTTTTTAAAGACTCTGCTGATAACCCCAAAAAGGCCATATGTTCCACCTGCTATGCCAGCATCAGCAGGGGTGACAAAACTACCAGCCTGACCACCACCAGCATGATCAGGCACATGGCAGCAAAGCACCCGACTTTGTGGGGCGAAACCCAGGGTCCACGACCAGTGTCAGCGGGTGTCACCACTGCTTCTTCCACTGTTGTGCGTGCAATAGAACCCCCTGTTGTGTGTGCAAGACAATCCCCTGTCCATACTGCATGTATAGATGCCCCCTCCTCTCAGTCTTCACTTGTTATGGCAGTTTCTCAAGAAACAGCATCAACTTCCACGTCCACGTCCCACCGCAGCGTTCAATTGTCCATATTTCAGACCTTTGAACGAAAGCGGAAATTCGCAGCTAACGCCCCACAGGCCACAGTCCTAAATTCGCACATTTCACGACTGCTTGCATTGGAAATGCTGCCTTTTAGGCTGGTGGAGACGGAATCCTTCCGCAATCTTATGGCGGTGGCCGTCCCTCGGTACTCGGTCCCCAGCTGACACTATTTTGCCCGGTGTGCCATCCCCGCACAACACAAGCACGTGTCCCAAAGCATCTGCCGTGCCCTCAACAACGCATGTAACTGGGAGAGTCCACCTGACAACGGACACGTGGACAAGTGCTTGTGGCCAGGGACGGTACATCTCTCTGACGGCACACTGGGTAAACATAGTAGAAGCCGGGACCCAGTCGGACCTTGGGACGGAACACATCCTCCCCACACCGAGGATTGCGGGCCCTATGTCAATCAGAGTTGCCCCCACAGTGTACAGCTCCTGCGCATCCTCCTCCTCCTCCTCCTCCTCATGTTCAGCCTCCATCTCAGATATCACCACATCAGTTACAAGCTGGAAGCATTGCAGTACTGCCTCCGCCAAGCGGCAACAGGCTGTGCTGAAACTCATAAGCTTAGGTGATAAACCTCACACTGCTTGTGAGTTGTGGACAGCTGTGAAAGAGCAGGCAGATCTGTGGCTGAGACCGCTGAACCTACATCCCGGCATGGTCGTGTGTGACAATGGCCATAACCTGGTGGCGGCTCTGAGGCGAGGTGAGATCACACACGTACCATGCCTGGCTCATGTGCTTAACCTCGTGGTTCAGCAGTTTCTTAAATCGTACCCCGAGTTGCCAGATCTGCTCGTGAAAGTACGCCGCCTGTCAGCTCATTTTCGCAAGTCGGCTACAGCCTCCGCCGCCCTTGCTGTGTTGCAGCAGCGTTTGCAGCTTCCGGCACACCGACTGGTATGTGAGGTCCCCACACGTTGGAACTCTACCCTCCACATGTTGCAAAGGATTTGTGAGCAGAAGAGAGCAGTTGTGGAGTACCAGCTGCAACAAGGCCGTCGATATTCAGGTCAGACTCCACACATAAGACCTCAGGAGTGGACCTGGATGTCTGACATATGTACCATCCTGACAAACTTTGAGGAGGCCACCAAGATGGTGAGTGGCGATGACGCCATCATTAGTGTCAGCATCCCACTTGTCTGTCTTTTGCAACGCTCTCTGCAGAGAATTAAAGAGGAGGCATTGCAGCCAGAGTATGATGAGATGGATCAAGAAGCCATAGCGGGCGATTACACACAGCCCAGCCTCATCTCATCCCAACGTGCATTGGGGGACAATGAGGGAGAGGAGGAAGAGGAGGAGGAGGAGGAGGAGGAAGAACAGGAGCTGCTATCATGCGTTGTAGACGGTAGTACCTGTACAAGTGTCATACCATCGGTACAGCGTGGGTGGCCTGAGGACAGGGGGGAGGAGGAAGAGGAGGAGGAGGAGGAGAGCATGGTCAGTCGTCATCTTGGTGAGGACACGGAAATCTTGCCCGTTACCAGTCTGGCACGCATGGCTGACTTTATGTTACGCTGCCTTAACCGTGACCCTCGCGTTGTCAAAATGTTGGGTGACAGTCATTACTGGTTGGTGACACTTGTAGACCCCTGCTACAAGGAGAACTTTCACTCTCTTATTCCTGAGGTGGAGAGGTCTACAAAAATGGGGCAATACCAGAAGGCCCTTGCTGCAGAACTCTTAAAAAAATTCCCATCTGAACACGCTAGCGGCAGAGGTCACAGTTCGTTGCCCAACCAAGGTGTACAGGCGAGAGAGATGCAACTCCAATCCAGCAGAGGCAGGGGAACACTGTCAACGTTCTGGGACAGTTTTCTGACACCCGCCCAGCTTACAGGCCCTGAGGCGCGGGGTACTCTCACAAGGAGTGGAAAGTTTCAAAAGATGGTGAGGGATTACCTTGTCGATCGTACCAGCGTCCTCCGTGATTCCTCTGTGCCTTTTAATTATTGGGTATCCAGGCTGGACACTTGGAATGAACTCGCTCTGTACGCCTTGGAGGTCCTGGCCTGCCCTGCCGCTAGCGTGTTATCGGAGCGTGTTTTTAGTGCCGCTGGGGGAATTATAACTGATAAGCGCACTCGCCTGTCAACTGACAATGCTGACAAGCTGACCCTTATTAAAATGAACAAGGGCTGGATTGGGCCAGACTTCTCATCACCACCAAATGACAGCAGAGTAACATAAAGTCAAATCCACTGTGTTATTTCGGGAGGTGTATTCACATGCACCGCTTCACACCCACACATGGGTATACGCTTCCTCGATTCGGCTGTTTAATCTTCTTCTCCTTATCCTCAGCCTCCACCACCACTATACCACCAGGGTGCCAGCATTGCAAGTTCCTCCGTCCTAATTTTTGGCAGCTTTTGCTGGGAAAGCATAAGCAAATACCATGGGACACCCACTCCCCAATAATGGGACTTATGTTTGTAATATGCTGTACTGCATGGCTCTTGTAAGGGGCATTGCAAGTTGCTCCGTCCTAATTTTTGGCAGCTTTTGCTGGGAAAGCATAAGCAAATACTATGGGAGACCCACTCCCCAATAATGGGACTTATGTTTGTAATATGCTGTACTGCATGGCTCTTGTAAGGGGCATTGCAAGTTGCTCCGTCCTAATTTTTGGCAGCTTTTGCTTGCAAGGCATAAGCAAATACTATGGGACACCCACTCCCCAATAATGGGACTTTGTAATATGCTGTACTGCATGTGACGCGCCCCCTGGGCCGTGTGTACACGTGTGTGGGATACCCGGTGCCGGGTCTCTGGGGTCTGTAGTCTCCGTGGCGGTGACCCGGTCCCGTGGCTCAGGCTGGTCAAACCAGTGGCAATCTTTCTTAGGTTTTGAGGTTAATTGTCCGACTGCGCCACCCGTGGATTGCGGTCAGGGAGTACCACCGCTGCGAGGCAGACCGCTGAGGCTGGTGTTGTGTGTGCAGCATAAAATGGGATAACTCCCCTCGGGAGGAGTATAGCCTCAGGGCAGTGAGTGTGGATGATGGGGGTGATGGTGCATGAGCGCAGCAGGAATGACTCAGAGTCTTTGCAGTGCAGTTCAGGGTCTTTACTAGTGTTGAGCCACCCCCGTAGTGTTCGAGTTTGGTTCGGTTCGTCGAACACCCGTGTGTTCGCCGAACTGTTCGTCGAACACCTTCGAACACCGTTAAAACCAATGGCAGGCAAACAAAAACACATAGAAACACATAGAAAACACCTTCAAAGGTGTCCAAAAGCTGACAAACTGCTCAGAAGACATAACTAACACATGGAAAAGTGACAAGTACATATAGTCATGCGAAAATAAAAGAGGTGGAGGAGTAAAAGGAGGGGGAGACACAGATATAGGCATGTCATGCCCTTCTAAAATCCAAAAAGTGAGAAGCCGACACGGCCAGTCCGCTCCTGCCCGTGCCACCTCCGTGTCGCCGGGTTTGTGCCAGAGCCGCGGTGAACCCTGACGGCCAGCCCCCCTCTCCCAATACTGGTGCCTGTCCGCTGGTGGGTCGAGCGAGCCCCCCTGTGGTGGAGGCAGCTCTAAGCTTTTTAATTTAAATTGTCTCTCTAATTTGAATGAATACACTTTAAATCCATTTACAAGGATCTATTGGAGGGCAAGTCTCATGCCAGCAGCCGCGGTAATTCCAGCTCCAGTAGCGTCCACTAAAGCTGCTGCAGTTAAAAAGCTTTTATAAGGATCGAGCTCGGCTGTCCACCGCAAGGCATCCTACTGCCAGTCCCAGCCCCTATGCCTTGGGGTGCCTCCTGATGCTCTTCACTAAGTATCCCATGGTCCCGAAGCATTTCCTTTGAAAAAATTAAGTGTCTAAACTACAGGTGGTGTAGCTTGCTTAACAGCCGGGATAATCCGCTGACTAGCAGACACTGCTACTAGGCACAAAGTATTTCCTGGGCTAGATGCAGTTAAAAATTTGTAATTAGATACTCTCGTTGGATGCTGAGAAAGCATTCCATAGAGTCTCCTGGCACGCCATATATGATTCTCTTAAAAAGCTTGGGGTAGGGGTCTAGGGGACCCTTTTATAGCCAAAATCACGGCCCTGTATCGCAATACGTCACCTAGGCTGAAGATAAATGGAACTGTAGCACCCTGAGGGCTCGGTTGCTACAGACGTATTGCACCTCACCCAGAGATGTGATATCTCACTCTCAGGTAAGGATGGAGTGTGGATCAGGACCCGACACCTGCATGCATTACACCACATTGCCGTGGGGCAGGGCGACCAATATGCCCCTGAGATGGGCACGACAGTCCCTGTCCCTGGCTGGAGTGGGGGGAGGGAACACTGAGGAAGGGGAACCCTGTAGTGCAGGAGCAGGGAGGAAGCAGTTCCTGGGTGCATTGAGAAGGGAGTATAAAAGGTGGGCACCATCTTAGTTCAGTGCAGAGAAGTCTGAGCAGAAGTGGCAGGGAGCAGGGGCTCTGCATGAGCTCTGCTCCGGAGGCGGGCCTAGTAACAGAGGCCCAGGCCTGGAAGAGGGAGAAGGAAGGAAGAGGAGCGGAGAAGGCTCCAGGAACGAGGAATGAAGGGATCCCAGGGGTGCGGACGGGCGAGTCGCCACCGCACGCCCGAATCCACCTGCGTGGAGGGGTCAGGCCAAAGGGGGAGACCGGTCCCCGAACTAGTGGAGGCAGGAAACGACCCTCAGCTAGAAACCAGAGGCTCTGACATTTTATGTGGTGCAGCCCCTCGCTACACCCGCTAGGAAGGCACCACATAGGGTCAGGGAAACTGGCGCCAAGTTTACCAAGAGGAGGCCCGAGGCAGCCGGACAGAAGTGTTGGTAAGAAAGGCCAGACAAAGGACACACAAAGGGGGTCCTGTGAAGTGCTCCAAAGTTATCTGGGAGTTGTCTGAGCCCCTCACCTGGTGAGCACAGTACGACGTGGGCAGCCGTTACCTGCAGACGTGGTCTGGATAATAAGAACTGTGAGTAAAGGCCCTGGACTGCATCACTGACTCCGTGTCGTTACTGCTGCTGCCCTGCACCATCACCCCCATCCTCCGCATACACTGCCCTGAGGCTATACTCCTCCCGTGGGGAGTTATGCTACGCTCTGCTGCACCCACAACACCAGCCTCAGCGGTCTGCCCTGTAGCGGCGGTTCACTCTGACGGCAATCCACGGGTGGCGTAGTCGGACATTTAAACATCAAAACCACATAAATAGTTCCGCCACTGGTTTGACCGCCCTGAGCCATGGAACCGGGTCGCCGCCACGAAGACTACAACCACCAGCATCCACCAAAAAGGGTCCGGCTCCGGGTGTCCCAAGGCCCAGGGGGTGCGTCAGAACATTTTCATCACCTTTCACAATCACCAATGGGACAAGGCAGGGATGTCCTCTGTCCCCTCTCTTATACATCCTAGTGACGGAGCACCTGCTCTCATCAATTCGCCATAACCCCAATATTAGGTGGATTGAGGTGGGAGGCACCGAGTACAAGTGCTCTCTATTTGCTGATGATGTCCTAGTATATATCACTCAATCACATATATCCATCCCTGCTGTTATGGCTGAAATAGATCACTTTGTTACATGGTAAAATTTTAAAATCAATGCAGCGAAGTCTGAGGCCCTCGATGTCTCCCTCCCCAAATCCATATAGGATTCCATCCAGTCCAACTTTCCCTTTGCCTGGCCCTCACAGGGTATCAAATACTTAGGAATTCCTATTCATAGAGACCTCTCCCATCTATGTTATCTTAATTTTGGGCCCTTTATTGAACAATTCCATACAGACCACGGTTGGCAAGTTAGAACTGTAAGATTCACTACGTGAACCACTGGTGTTTTGTGGAAAAGCACATGTACACTGCGTTCCAAATTATTATGCAAAAAGTGTTTAGGAGTGATAAGGGAAGAATTTGTTTGTTTGTCAGTTAAACTCATTGATGGTGATGTGTGTCAGGGCTCTTTATATCACTGTAAGCAATTGCAGACACCTGTGCTAATTAGTTTGGCAGGTGTGTCCAATGAAAGGCAAGACTACTTAAGAAGGCTCTCTCACATTATTAAGCAGCCTGCATTTTCTGCCAAAATGGGAAAGAAAAAGGATGTGTCGGCTGCTGAGAAGCAACAAATTGTGGAGTGTTTAGGTCAAGGCATGACTACAATCAACATTGTGCGATGATCAGGATGAAGTGTCTTGGCAATCAAGAAGTATGTAGCTGATTCACAGTACACACGTGTGCGTGCTGATAAGGGCAAATTGAGGACTCTTTCCTACAGGCAATTACGTCAGGTTAAAAGAGCAGCGGCAAGAAAGCCTTGTCATAGCAGCAGACAAGTTTTTGAAGCTGCTGGTGCCTCCAACGTCCCCCGAACAACAAGATGCAGGGTCCTTCAGAGGTTTGCAGCTGTGCATATGCCATCCTGTCGACCTCTTCTATCCACTTCACACAAGCAGAAACAGCTCCAGTGGGCCAAACATTACATGAAGACTGATTTCAAAACTGTTTTGTTCACGGATGAGTGCCGTGCAGCGCTCGATGGTCCAGATGGATGGAGTGGAGGATGGCTGGTTGATGGACACCCCACGCAAACACGGCTACAGCGCCAACAAGGAGGAGGTGGAGTAATGTTTTGGGCTGGAATCATGGGGAGAGAGATTGTCGGCCCCTTTAGGATCCCTGAAGGCGCTAAAGATGAACTCCATAATGTATGTGGATTTTCTCAAACAGCACTTCCTGCCATGGTTCAAGAAGAAGAACCGTGTATTTCACAGCAAGATCATTTTTCTGCATGATAATGCACCATCTCATGCTGCACATAAAACATCTGCATCTCTGGCTGATATGGGCATAAAAGGGGACAAACTTATGGTGTGACCCCCATGCTCCCCTGACCTCTACCCCATTCAGAACCTTTGGAGCATCATTAAAAGGAGTGTCTATGATGGCGGGAGGCAGTTCACATCTAAGCAACAGCTCTGGGAGGGTATTCTGTCCTCATGCAAAACAATTGAAGCAGAAACCATCCAAAACCTGACAAATTCAATGGACGAGAGAGTTCAGAAGCTCCTTTCGAACAAGGGGTCCTATGTGAAAATGTAACATCACCTAGAATAAAGTTTTGAGTTTAAAACTGTTTGATTTCAGTTTCTAACAACCTGCTAATGCTTATAATTTCAAAAATGACCATTTTTTTGGTCTTTATTAAAATGAAAAGGTTGATCGAAAAGTTTGGGGGATCTAAGAGTGTGGCAACCCAGTAGTCATGATTACTTCGAATTCTGACAATATGAGGGTCATGCTGCAGGTAGTGCAGCAAGAAGGCACTTATGTGTCTTGCGCATCTCGGAGCCCCAAAATTATTTTCCGGGCTAGATGCAGCTAAAAATTATTTTTAATTTTAAATCTGGTGGAGCTTATTATAGATGGCCTAATAGGATCAGTGCTGCACACTGCTACAAAGCCCAAATTATTTTCCAGTCAAGATACAGATAAACATGATTAGTAATTTGAAAGCTTAAAACGGTTGGTAGGGTGATTTTAACCAATCATCAAGCTTTCACTCTCCCCAGGATGACACAGGGGTAGAAAAGTCGTTTCGGATCCATGATTTGTTCATCTTTATGAACGTGAGTCTGTCTGCATTATCAGTGGAGAGCCGCGTGCGCTTATCTGTCAGCACACCACCAGCAGCGCTGAACACACGTTCAGACAGAACGCTGGCTGCGGGGCATGACAAGATCTCCAAGGCGTAAGAGGCTAGCTCCGGTCATTTATCCAGATTGGAAGCCCAAAAAGAGCAAGGGTCCAGTGACACAGTCGTGGCTTCAATGTTTACTTGGAGATACTCCTGTACCATCGTCTCTAGGCGTTGACTATGTGTCAGACTTCTTGTCTCCTGTGGCCTTGCAAAGGATGGGCTAAAAAAGTGGTGAAATGATTCCGCAAAATTGATGTTACCAGCAGATACTGTGGTTCTGTTACGGTTTGAGTGCTGAACACTTGACGGTCCCACGGTTGGCAAGTTGGAACTGTGAGATTCACTACGTGCACCACTGGTATTTTGTGGAAAAGCACATGTAAGATTCTGCAACAGTCTCTGCTGATACTCCTGCATGCGTGCATCCCTTTCTATGGCAGGAATAATTTCTGCAAATTTACTTTTGTACCGGGGATCTAGCAGTGTGGCAACCCAGTAGTCAGGATTATTTCTAATTCTCACAATTCGAGGGTCATGTTGCAGGTAGTGCAGCTAGAAGGCACTCATGTGTGTTGCGCATCCAGGAGCACCAAGTCCCTGTTGTGTTGGTGGTCAGGTAACAATCATGCTTCCTTCCTCTGTCCTCTCCCCCCAACCTCGCACAACAGAAATGTGATCAAGGTCTCCCTCATCTGATGAGTCTTCCATCAGTTCGTCCTCCACTTCTTCCTGGGCTCCTGCACCTTCCTCACTAGTTTGGCTGCTACCATGCGCCCTGGTAAAACCATCTCCCCCACCCTCACATGCCTGCCGCCTTGGTGCTGCCGACCGTCTGGACCTTGCAGATGTTAGCCCTTCCGCATACAACTCCTCCTCCTCTACTTCCTCCACCTCCTCTTGTGCCACCACCTGACTCCGAATTCTGTTTAACATGTGCTCCAGCATGTAAATCACCGGAATAGTCATGCTGATAATGGCATCGTCAGCACTAAACATCTTCGTCGCCATTTCAAAACTGTGCAGAAGGGTGCATAGGTCCCTGATCTGAGACCACTCCTCCAGCGTGATTTGCCCCACCTCTGAATCTCGTTGGCCCAGGCTATACGTCAGAACGTATTGCACCAGGGCTTGTCGGTGCTGCCACAGTCGCTGCAACATGTGCAGAGTTAAATTCCACCGGGTAGGCACATCGCATTTTAGCCGGTGAAGTGGCAGGCCCAACGACTTCTGTAGAGATGTAAGTCGCTGAGCTGCGGGATGCGAACGGCGGAAGTGAGCACACAGCGACCGTGCCCTCTGCAGAAGGCCATCTAGTCTGGGATAGTGGGCTAAAAATTGCTGGACAACCAGGTTCAACACGTGAGCCATACAAGGCACGTGTGTGACATTGCCCCGGCGAAGGGCCGCACCCAGGTTTGCAGCATTGTCGCACACGGCCTTCCCTGGTTTCAGGTCCAGTGGAGACAACCATTCATGAAATTGGTTCTCCAGAGCTGACCACAACTCCTCAGCTGTGTGACTCACATTTCCCAGACATTTCAAAGTAAAAACCGCCTGATGACGTTGAGCCCTACTGCCAGCATAGTAAGGAGGTGTGCAGGATCCCTTCTGCGCAGTTAGAAAGCTTGTGGCATGACTAGACAGGCTTTGGGTGCAGGTGGAAGACCGAGAGGAGGTTGAGGAGGCAGAAGCAGTGGAGGAACATTGACATAAAGAGGATTGACGCACAACTCGTGGGGACGGCAAGACTTGGACAGCAGCCCCTTGTCCTGCTGTCACCATAGTTACCCAGTGCCCAGTCAGCGACATGTAACGCCCCTGTCCATGCCTACTCGTCCAAGTGTCTGTGGTGAAATGCACCCTGTCACACACAGAGTTTCTCAAAGAAGCGGTGATGTTGTGTGCGACATGCTGGTGGAGCGCAGGCACACCTTTCTTTGAGAAGTAGTGCCGACTGGGCATCTGGTACTGGGGCACTGCGACGGACATAAGGTCTCGAAAATCCTCTGTGTCCACCAGGCGGAAAGGCAGCATTTCTGTAGCCAAGTACTTTCAGATGGTGAAATTCAACCTCTTAGCTTTCTCATGGCTAGGAGGAAATGGTCTTTTACTTGTCCACATCTGAGGGACCGAGGGCTGGCTATTGTGCTTAGACGGGGTTGATAAGGGTGTCCCCGGCAAACTGCCGGTCTGTGAGGAAGATGCAGGCGGACATGTTAGGTTGCCTTGATCCAAAGGTGGTGCTATCGATGTCGGTCAGTGCTCAACACCAGCTGGTGTTACCACCTCCAAAGAAAATGATGACCTGCCAATCACGCTGGCTGTTGCGGGTAAAGAGGTGGCAGGTCTGCGCCCCAAAACAGGTGTGACTGCTGTCCCCCCAGTCACAGAGGATGAAGAGGCCGCGGATGCACAAGATATGGCAGACGGTGGTTGGCCCGGCCGGCTAGGCCGCATTGTAGCACACTGAGCTTCCCACTGCAACTTATGCTTCATGTCCATGTGCCCGTTCATGCATGAAGTACTCAAACTATGTATTTGTTGGCCTCTACTTAGCTTTTGCTGACAAATGTTACAGATAACACGAGTTGGGTCATCTTTATCGATCTGAAAAAATGCCCAGGCTATGCAAGGCTTAGCACCCATGCGACCTGAAGAGCCACCACGACTTGTGGTGAGAGGCAGAGTTGTGTTTGAGGATGCAGTTGTTGACGTGCTTCCAGTACTACGTCTCTGTCCAGGAAGGCGCAACCTGACCTCGTCGTCACTAGCATCTTCCTCCACCTCCTCTGCTGACCTCATCTCTTGGCTGACTGTGGGTTGACAGTAAGTGGGATCTCCAACCTCATCATCATCACGCTGTGTGTTATCACACCCGTCGTCCTCAGAGCCAATCTGTTCCTGCCCTGACAAAAAACTAAAGTTGTCGCTCCAATCAGGTTTTTGAGTCTTATCATCGTCTTCCTCATTGTCTCCACCAACAGGAGTTACAGTTTGGGAATGAGGGTCTACATTATGGTCAGAACCTTCTGCGTCTGGTCCTGGATCTGACTCATAAAGATTCTGGGCATCAGTGCAGATCATTTCCTCGTCTGGATTCACAGAAGCGCTGGAGTCGACCTCTGATTCCCAGGCTATAGTATGAGTAAACAGCTCTGCAGACTCAACCATCTGTTCTACCTCATACTCAGACGGGCAGCTGGAGATTTGGGAGCTGTGAGGAAGCAAGTGCGATTTGGGTGACACCTTTGAGGACTGGAGTATTTGTGATGTTGAAGTTGATGTGGAGGAGAGCCCACTTAAAGGAGCACTTGATATCCGTTGAAGCACCTGCTGTTTTTGTGCCTCATCTGGAATTTGTAGCGATTGGCGTGGCCGTAAGAAAGGGATCTTATCACATTGTCCGCTAAAAGAAGTAGACATTTTAGTTTGGCTGGAAGATGGTCTTTCTTCTGCAGATGTTACTGTTGCTTTAACACCTGCCCCACGGACACAACCTTTTTTCCCCTTCCCAACACGCCTATTCCCCTTTCCACCAGCAGCAGGCCTTTTTCCACTCATTTTGGTGGTTAACTAATTCACAACTCTGGAGTTGTTTGCACAAAAAAACAATGGATGGTAACCGAGCAGAGCTGAGTGGCCAAACTGTGGTATTAGGCCAAAACTATTGGCTGGGTTAGATGCAGAAAAAAATTATATTCAATTTGCAACCTGATGGAGGTCAGTATAGATGGACTAATACAACAAGTCCCACACACAGCTAGAAGCCCAATATTTTTTCAGAGGTAGATGCAGAAAAAAATATATTCAGTTTGCAACCTGATGGAGGTCAGTATAGATGGACTAATACAACAAGTCCCACACACAGCTAGAAGCCCAATATTTTTTCAGAGGTAGATGCAGAAAAAAATATATTCAGTTTGCAACCTGATGGAGGTCAGTATAGATGGACTAATACAACAAGTCCCACACACAGCTAGAAGCCCAATATTTTTTCAGAGGTAGATGCAGAAAAAAATATATTCAGTTTGCAACCTGATGGAGGTCAGTATAGATGGACTAATACAACAAGTCCCACACACAGCTAGAAGCCCAAATATTTTTTCAGAGGTACTGTCGATGCAGATAAAAATTATTTTGAATTTGCAACCTGATGGAGGTCAGTATACATGGACTAATAGAGAAAGTCCGACACACTGCTAGAAGGCCAAATATTTTTTCAGAGCTAGATGCAGAAAAAAATTATATTCAGTTTGCAACCTGATGGAGGTCTGTATAGATGGATTAATAGAACAAGACCCACACACAGCTAGAAGCCCAATATTTTTTCAGAGGTAGATGCAGAAAAAAATATATTCAGTTTGCAACCTGATGGAGGTCAGTATAGATGGACTAATACAACAAGTCCCACACACAGCTAGAAGCCCAAATATTTTTTCAGAGGTACTGTAGATGCAGATAAAAATTATTTTGAATTTGCAACCTGATGGAGGTCAGTATAGATGGACTAATAGAGAAAGTCCGACACACTGCTAGAAGGCCAAATATTTTTTCAGAGGTACTGTAGATGCAGATAAAAATTATTTTTAATTTGCAACCTGATGGAGGTCAGTATACATGGACTAATAGAGAAAGTCCGACACACTGCTAGAAGGCCAAATATTTTTTCAGAGCTAGATGCAGAAAAAAATTATATTCAGTTTGCAACCTGATGGAGGTCTGTATAGATGGATTAATAGAACAAGACCCACACACAGCTAGAAGCCCAATATTTTTTCAGAGGTAGATGCAGAAAAAAATATATTCAGTTTGCAACCTGATGGAGGTCAGTATAGATGGACTAATACAACAAGTCCCACACACAGCTAGAAGCCCAATATTTTTTCAGAGGTAGATGCAGAAAAAAATATATTCAGTTTGCAACCTGATGGAGGTCAGTATAGATGGACTAATACAACAAGTCCCACACACAGCTAGAAGCCCAAATATTTTTTCAGAGGTACTGTAGATGCAGATAAAAATTATTTTGAATTTGCAACCTGATGGAGGTCAGTATAGATGGACTAATAGAGAAAGTCCGACACACTGCTAGAAGGCCAAATATTTTTTCAGAGCTAGATGCAGAAAAAAATTAGATTCAGTTTGCAACCTGATGGAGGTCAGTATAGATGGACTAATAGAATGATGCTATGCCCAAAAGATTTTACTTCACTAGGTGCAGTAAAAAAATTGGTATTCTATACACAGGTGGTATATCTTGCAACACAGATAGGCTACTCCACTGACTAACACACTCTGCAATAGGCCAAAAAGGATTAGCTTTGCTAGATTCAGCCAAATGCTGTGAAAAAAACTTGCACAGCACTGGCACAGACCTGCCTGGCAAAAACTGATAGGAACTGATGTAACCTAGTCCTGAAAAGGACTCCAATTACAATTAGTCTTTACTCCCACAACCTATCTATTTAAGAGCACAGACCTGCCTGATAAAAGTCGTAGGAAATGCTGTAACCTAGTCCTTAAAAGGACTGCAATCACAACTATTCCCTACTCCCAAGCTATCTGTATATTTGTGCGAAAATTGGCTTGAAATTAACAAGGTATAGCGCACACAGCAACAGCGGTGCCGTCTAACACGCAGCTGCAGCAGTGAGAAAATGGTGGCGACGGGGAAAATGGCTTGGTCTTATAGGGCAAGGACATGTGACATACACTGCCAATGACACATGCCCTTGCTTGTGTGAAAAAAAGCACTTCGCTCCGTGTGTGCGCTGCTGATAGGCTGACAGATTGCACCTCCCCACTGTAAATGCGGGAAAGAGAAAAAAAAATGGAGATCTTCATTGTTCCTGCAGAGATCCATCCCCTGCCCCTCCCCCCACCCCGCTGTACACTCAAACTGCGTATTAACATTAATTTTCATCATTACTGAGAAAAAATCCAGTTATGATTTTGGTGCACGAACAGTTATCGAACATAACCTCGAACAGCCGAATTTTTCTCAAATTGTTTGTGTTCGCCGAACGGCTCGAACACCGCCCAAAACAGCTCGAATTTGAGATTGCCGAACAGTTCGAGTAGAACAACGCTCATCTCTAGTCTTTACTGATGATTATAAGATAGACTCTCCCGGGAGTACTGGCTAGCATAAGAGGCATGGTCAGTCTGTGAGCAAGCAGGAGTTCCCCTGGCCAGGTGGAGTTGTAGGCCTCCCCGTCTGTCTGCACTCTTCCTGGCTACCTTGCTGTAAGCGGGTAGAAGTAGCCCACGTCCCTGAGTGTACCGTGTAGTGCTCACCCGTATGGCTGGTGACTTGGCGCCTTCTGTTAGCCTCCGCTCCACGACGGCGGTGCTGGTCCCTTGCTTGTGACTGAGCCTCCGGGCTTCTATGGCCAGAGGACCTGAAATCCCCTGCCGGCTTGTTTCTGCTGCTGGATATATAAGTCCTCACAGCTTCGGACTCCTGTGTCCGGTTCCTATTGTCTTCTGCCAGGGCGAGCTCTGCTCAGCTTCCAGCCCCTGGTCTTTAGCTCCTAGCTCCTACAGAGCTCCTTGCTGTTACTTTCCCTTGCTCTCACTCTGACTCTGACTGTTCTCTGTTCTCTGACTCACTCAACCCCACCCCAGATCCAGTTTATAAGGGCAGAATTCTCCCCTCCTAGGACTGGGGCAGGAGGATGTTGCATGTTTAAGGGATCCTGACCAGGAAACTTCCCACTTGCTCTCCGACGTAATCTCTATTACTGTGGTGACCAGACCCCTGGGGTGCCACACATGGCTCTTGTAAGGGGCATTGCAGTACCTCATAATTTTTGGAAAGCATTCCATTCACTGCTTAGGCCAACAGTGCACAGGAGACCCAGTTGCTATAAATGGAAAAAAAGGTTTAGTTAATGCCCTCTGACCTCCATGTCATTTCCAAGGGGCATTGGAGTGCCTCGAAATTTTTGGTAGGCATTGCACTCACTGTATGCCCTATAACTGTGTAGCTGAACCCCTCCTTTTGTTACAGAAACATATCCTACAAGACATATCTGGTTGACTGGCCTGATATTGATGTGAATGGTCCCTGTTCCTCCTGCTCTTTCTCCTTTGCCACTACCTCATCCATCATTTATCACCTGAAGCTTTGTTTTAATGGGAGTCATAGAACTTGGATAGTAGCAGGAAAACATCCAGCAATCCTCGGAGGAGGTAGGATCTGCGCCAAAACGCTGACCTCCTCAGGCCTAGCCGCTACTACATACATGCGCTTGCATTACAACAAAACAAAGCAGATGCTAACTTCTATCATCCTCATCATGCTCCTCACCTTGGCACTCTCAACTCCCCTGATGGAGAAGCCAGGGCCCACCGGAGGAGTCTGATAGTCCGGTGGGCTCGGCCAATGCTGCCCTAAAGCAGGCCAGGCTAAGAAAAGTGTGGGAAAGGTTACCGGTACAAATAGGGGTGGCTGGGGACCGAGTATGGACACCCGGCCACCCCCTGGAGGCTGGGGAGCAAGCGGGGACACCCGGCCACCAGGCGGCTGGGGACTGAGTATGGATACCAGGCCGCCGACACAGCCATGGCGTGGTGGCCAGATTCCGCCTCCACATGTCTAAAAGGCCCAATTTAAAGTGCAAGCAAGCAGTATGGTATTGCAGCCTGGGGGTGGGTGGGTGGCAGGCTGCATACTTGCGCTTGCATTGCAAGGAATGGGAGAGGTACAATTGAACACTGCCCTGGGACAAGGACTTGAATGGGGATAGTTGCAAGTCTGCAACGACAGGTGCAAGGTGGGAGGCATCTTCGCATGCACCATGAACAGGGGTTTGGCATGCACACACTACAGCGGAATAGGCTCTCCTTCCCACTAAATGCACTGGGGAGGGCACAGGTAATGTTTTGGTATACGCGCTTAATCTTATGTATAAGGCACACCAGGACAAATAGGGGCGGCTGGGGACTGAGTATGGATACCTCGCTGCCGAAGCAGCCATGAGGTAGTGGCCAGCTTCGGCCTCCTCTAAACTAAAAGGCCCCATTTCAAGTGCAAGCTAGCAGTATGAATTGCAGTCTGGGGGTGGGTGGGTGGCAGGCTGCACACTTACACTTGCATTAAAAGAAAACATAGCAGATGCTAACTTCTGTCATCATCATCATGCTCCTCACCTTGGCACTCTCAACTCCACCGATGGAGAAGTCAGGGCCCACCGGAGGAGTCTGGTTCCCTGGTGGGCTCGTCCAATGCTGCCTAAAGCAGGCCGGGCTAAGAAAAGTGTGTGGGGGGATGTTCCAAGGAGAAATGGGGGTGGCTGGGGACCGTTTATGGACACCCGACTGCCCCCAGGCGGCTGGGGACCGTGTGGACACTCGGCCGCGGGGCGGCTGGGGACTGAGTATGGATTCAAGGCCGCCAACACAGCCATGACGTGGTGGCCAGTTTCCGCTTCCACATGCCTAAAAGGCCCAATTTCAAGTTCAAGCAAGCAAGCAGTATGGTATTGCAGCCTGGGGGTGGGTGGGTGGCAGGCTGCATGCTTGCGCTTGTATTGCAAGGAATGGGGGAGGTACAATTGAACACTGCCCTGGGACTAGAACTTGCATGGGGATAGTTGCAAGTCTGCATCTTCTGATGCGGCAAGGATCACTTATGATGGGCACACTTTTAAACAGTGACCTGGGAGTCAGAGATGCTTCCAGGGGTCTTCCCCATGCTGTTCCCATGTCTTTTCAGCACTTTATGCATGTGTCACACAGCACATGGCCAGATAAGGTTGTAAAATGTTAAAATGACATTTCCCGGTGAATGCATTTGTCATAGTTGAAAGCAATACAAAAGTGCAAAAACGCATAAAAAATGCTACTTGTGAACATAGCCGAAGGTGTGGGGGAGTATTTATGTTTTTGGTTATTTATTTTAACTTATACACAAGTCTTTTCCCTGGAAAGGATGTTCCTTAACATATTTCACAGGAAAAAAGTTTCACTTTCGTTTTATTGTGAGCCTGTAAAAGTGGCTTAATACCTCTGACCACGTTGTTGACAGCAGTGACCTGGGGGTCAGAAATGCTTCCTGGGGCGATCCCCATGCTGTCCCCATGTCATTTGAGCACTGTCACTATCGTTTTGGGCACTTGTTAGGCTTTTAAAAGACTGCCGGAGGTGCGACCGCAAAAATGCTCGAGTCTTCCATAGACTAACATTGGGCTCGTTGCTCGGGTCGAGCACCCGAGTATCACGGCGAGCTCGGCCCGAGCTTCGAGCACCCGAGCATTTTAGTGCTCGCTCAACACTAGTTATAATGTGTAATATACAGGAAGAAAAAGATTTTTCCACCATCAGCAGCAAAACAGTAACAATGCTGTGACATGACAAGAATCTGTATAACTAAACGTATGCTAAATAGCTGCTAGTCAAATTTATGTATGAGATAGCCAAGATGATTGTCTATAAAATGATGGTAGGATCACGTTCAAAGCAGTAGTGGATGGAGAGATATGGAGCCTGAAAGACAAAAGTTTAAAACATTGTTACTCTTTAGCTCATGAGTGTATAGGCCATGCACTTAATAACTCAATTAGAGCAAAACCCTCCTCCTGGGTGGTCCTTCTATAAACTTCTTGCACGTGGAAGCACAAGTCCCAACAATACTCCCTTAGCAAATAGTTCTGTTATAAACTCCTCATCATTGGAACCCTAAGTCCCAGCAGTAGCTAATCACTCCTTGACCTAGCAGGTCAGGTCTAGGGTCATACTGGGATCCAGCTTGGGGCTGCAGCATGCAGATGCTTGGGACACAGGGAATGAGTAGGAGGATCCTTCTCTGACGTAAACTAGGCAGTGGTGGACATCTCCTCATAACCTGCCTGGTCTGCAGATGTGTTTTCAGATCCAGGATTATCTTCTTCCCTCACACACTGAGATGCTGGGCTGTCAGCACTGACCATGTGTTTCTGTTCTCTGCTCTCCAGTGTCAGGCTCTCACAAGTCTGCAATGGAGGATCACACACGTGTTCTCTTGCCCAGCTAGCTCCTCCCTACTTCTTCAACTTGCTCAGCCAAACAGTCTCTTCCTCTACTACTCCTCCTCCAGGATGTAAAGAGGAGCAAAGTCTACTGGGAGTTGTAGTCCAGGGCAGTGCAGCAAAAGAAGCATTAAAGTTGTGATCCAAAGTCCAAATATATTTTCATCCTAAATCCTTATCTATTGAATATCATAATCTAAACTATTTGCTAATATACAGTACAGACCAAAAGTTTGGATACACCTTCTCATTTAAAGATTTTTCTGTATTTTCATGACTATGAAAATTGTACATTCACACTGAAGGCATCAAAACTATAAATTAACACGTGGAATTATATACTTAACAAAAAAGTGTGAAACAACTGAAAATATGTCTTATATTCTAGGTTCTTCAAAGTAGCCACCTTTTGCTTTGATGATTGCTTTGCTCACTTTTGGCATTCTCTTGATGAGCTTCAAGAGGTAGTCACCGGAAATGGTCTTCCAACCATCTTGAAGGAGTTCCCAGAGATGCTTAGCACTTGTTGGCCCTTTTGCCTTCACTCTGCGGTCCAGCTCACCCCAAACCATCTCGATTGGGTTCAGGTCTGGTGACTGTGGAGGCCAGGTCATCAGGCGTAGCACCCCATCACTCTCCTTCTTGGTCAAATAGCCCTTACACAGCATGGAGGTGTGTTTGGGGTCATGGTCCTGTTGAAAAATAAATGATGGTCCAACTAAACGCAAACCGGATGGAATAGCATGCCGCTGCAAGATGCTGTGGTAGCCATGCTGGTTCAGTATGCCTTCAATTTTTGATAAATCCCCAACAGTATCACCAGCAAAGCACCCCCACACCATCACACCTCCTCCTCCATGCTTCACGGTGGGAACCAGGCATGTAGAGTCCATCTGTTCACCTTTTCTGCGTTGCACAAAGACACGGTGGTTGGAACCAAAGATCTCAAATTTGGACTCATCAGACTAAAGCACAGATTTCCACTGGTCTAATGTCCATTCCTTGTGTTCTTTAGCCCAAACAAGTCTCTTCTGCTTGTTGCCTGTCCTTAGCAGTGGTTTCCTAGCCGATATTTCTGAGGCTGGTGACTCGGATAAACTTATTCTCATAAGCAGAGGTGACTCTTGGTCTTCCTTTCCTGGGGCGGTCCTCATGTGAGCCGGTTTCTTTGTAGCACTTGATGGTTTTTGCAACTGCACTTGGGGACACTTTCAAAGTTTGCCCATTCTTAAAGTAATGATGTCCACTCGTTTTTCTTTACTTAGCTGCTTTTTTCTTGCAATAATACAAATTGTAACAGTCTATTCAGTAGGACTTTCAGCTGTGTATCCACAACACCACTGATGGTCCCAACCCCATTTATAAGCCAAGAAATCCCACTTATTAAACCTGATAGGGCACACCATTTCCGGTGACTACCTCTTGAAGCTCATCAAGAGAATGCCAAGAGTGTGCAAAGCAGTCATCAAAGCAAAAGGTGGCTACTTTGAAGAACCTAGAATATAATACATATTTTCAGTTGTTTCACACTTTTTTGTTAGGTATATAATTCCACATGTGTTAATTCATAGTTTTGATGCCTTCAGTGTGAATGTACAATTTTCAAAGTCATGAAAATACAGAAAAATCTTTAAATGAGAAGGTGTGTCCAAATTTTTGGTCTGTACTGTACTTATATTAAACAGATAGGGACAATTAATTAGGACTTTGGACCACCCTTTTTAGGTCTGCTGCTGTGAATGTAAATGTCTGTGTAATTCCAACAGCAGTAGTTTCCGTACACATAGCTCCCACTGCATGTGTTACAGTACACTCATACAGGGAGAGATTTCACTGATTGATTGGGACCTCCCCCTTGACTCTTATGTCCAGTATAAACAGTAATTTTAATAAACAAAATACAATATACATAGATCGTGCAAAGAGATTCAGTATATCAATCCATCATCTGCTCTATCATCTGTTGCCCATAGATAGCACAGATTTTCCAAACTAACAGGTTCCCTTTAAATTAATCGTAATCATGACTGTGGGATATAAAAATTAGATTTTGAGTTCTACTAGAAACAAAGACTAATGTAGGTTATGATGATCAGGACACAGTAGAAGAGAGTGATCTGGTTGCCAGTGTTGATGATTACGACTCAGTAGACATGGACTCTTTGCTGATCTTTATATGTTTTGGGGACATTTTTGGGCATTTTCAAGTGATCCAGTAGTGATGATTAGTTGGCCCTCAATTTATGTATTAAATCTTCATAAGGATATTTATGAAAGCTAGTACAAAGTAAAACTAGAACAATTCCCAAATCAGTTCTTCACTTTAATTTTCCAAAGAAAGAATTGAAATCTGATCTATAAAAAGCTGCACATAATATATAATTTCATGCACAAAGAAGGAAGCAAAAGGAGGGCACCATCAGTAAATTAATGTAAGGTATCGCTCAACCCGTCACATACCCAAACCAAAACAAGTAGAATGCAAGAAAGAGAAAGTGGTATGTATGAATAGACAGGGAGCGCTAAATATATACCAACATAATTTTATTAATTCATAAAGACCGGACAAACATGCAGAAAGTTAAAAACATTTAAAAAGCATAATGCTTAACTACATCATTGTACCATATTAGAGTATAGCCATGGTCAGAAATCCTTACACATGTGTAAACATCACCAATAGACATGTAACACCAATGAATATACCCAGCATATTCATGTAGGCCCTTATAAGTCCCTATAGCCAAACAAATGAATGAAATTGATTCTTTTCCTATTTTTGGCACCAAAAAGATTTTTGTTAATGATCCTAACACCATTGGATTATGTACTTTACTTTAAATAGAGGCAGTGCTATCTAAATTCCCCACAATAAAAGAAAAGAAAAGAGGAAAGGTAGGAGAGGGAATAAATGTCCCGAAACCAATATTTAGAGGTTCCTAAAGTACGACCTATAAGGCTGGAGATGAAGATATACCCATGTGTACCAAGGTGGTCAAGAAGACCGCAACCCCACGTGTATCACCACTACCGTTGTGGCTTCATCAGGGGAGAGGTGTGGTATTAATACATAATTTCATGCACGTTGCAAATGAAAAAATAGCTGCCATTGTTTTGTTCCCAGTTTGTTGCCTGAGAACACATGAGGAAATTAGTTTTTATGATCATTTCACTTGGTTTTGGTGCTCTGTGCGGTGGGGTCTTGCAGGGATCCACTATAGAGGATTGCCATGATGTGGCAGTGGGCTTAGACACCTTGATTAAAATCTTAACAAAGAACCTCATGTTCAGCTTAGAAAATTTTGCTTATCCTCAGTAGGTCAATGTATAATATGACAATTTGGACGTACTGTCCATGTCTTTTTTATACACTTCTGAAATAGTCATTATTCATAACAAGAGCATAAGGAAAACAGCCATCTCTCCAATGTCTTGGTAAGTTTCAAAGTCTTCTTATCTCGATGTTTCCTACATTTGCTTCCTTACAATATTCATCCTTTCCAATGGTCAGTGTAAATAAAGAACATTTTACAAAGAAAACAACCTGTAATGATTCATTAGCTGAAACCTTTCTTTTGTTTCAAAATTAACTCTTTTCACATTGTATGTATGACCCCCAAGAAACATATTATTGATAATTTTTTTGAGTTGTCTACTAGTTCATATTATTTCATTTTGAAAATTGACCCTTAATTTAAACCCCCCCCCCACATACACACCTTTCAGACCCCAGTTGATCTTCTATGTCCGTCCGGTCTCCTCACTTTCTTTTTCAGTGGGGGACATAATCTGGCTGCTGTGGCTGGAAGAGAGAGCAATGAAACTGCTTCTTCCAGCTCAGATGGCACATACCTGCTGCAGCTGACGCGCCCCCTGGGCCGTGGGGTACTCGGAGCCAGGCCGGTCGTTGCTAGGGGAGATGTCACAGTGGCGGTGACCCGGTCCGTGACCCAGGGCGGTCAATCAAAAGGGGAATATTTATAGGGGATTTTATAGTTTTTATATATATAGTTCATGATGCCACCTGTGGTATGCGGCTATGTGGAGCCGCTGCTGCTGTGCAGAACCTCTGGGGCTGTTGTTTAGTGCAGCAGAGTTGGTTCAGCTCTCCACAGGCAGAGCTTAGCTCCAGGGCAGCGTAGAGATGTTATAGATGTTATAGGTGATGCTGGGCGTTGTAGTGCAGGGGTGATGGCGCAGATAATAATCACAGAGACAGTGGGGTGCAGTCTCCAGGGTCTTTACTCATGGTTGTTGCAGTCCAAGTTACAGGTACCAGTGTAACTTCCCTCATCGTGCTGTGCTTACTCAGAGAGGGGCTCAGTCAACCCTCAGATATCTCCAGAGTATTTAGTGGGATCCCCTTCTGTATGTTCTCCCTCTCTGGCCGTCTCCCTGCACCTCATACTTAGTGTCCCAATCCGATACCCGCGGGCCTTGTCGGGTGACGTCTGTTCCGTCCCCTGGGTCCTCTATGGCTACTTTCTTGGTGAGACTGATATGGACAGTTGGCTTGAAATACTGCAGCCTCCAGTTTCTACTAGAGTCATAAAGTCCTCTGCTAGTTGAGGGACCGGTTCCCTTTTTGTGACCTGGCCCCTCCACCTCCTGGTGGATTCGGGCGTACGGGTGGCCTCCAGCACTGCCCGTACCCCTGGGGTCCCTTCCTCATTCCTGGAGCCTTCCTGCTCCTCTCCTTCTTCCTTTCCTCAGTCTTGGGCCTCTCCTCAGGCCCTCCTCCTGAGCAGAGCTCCTACGGAGCTCCTGCTCCCAACTCCTCTCACTGTAGACTGAACTGACTGAACTCTCCTTTCAAGATGGCTTCTCTATTTATATCACTTCCCTTCCTGTGCTCCCCCAATCTTCTTCCTCCACCCACACCCACTACATAGTTCCACCCTTCAGCTAGGGACCAGAGACTGTGCTCTCCCTTAGGAGCAATCTCGCCCTGCCCTCTGAAGTGGAGTGTGTTGGATGCAGGTGTTAGGGTCCCGAGCAGAACTCCTTCCTTACCCGAGAGTGAGATACCACACCTCTGGGTGAGATGCAGTACTTCTGTGGCGACCGAACCCTCAGGGGCACCACACAGCCAATCAGTGGCTGCTTATTGACTGCAGCAGTCACGTCATGTACCCAGCTGGAAGAGGAAGCAAACAGACCGAAAAGGACATATTCTGACTACATGCTTTTATTCTCCTTCCAGTGATTTACAATAATTTACATTAAGTCTTGCGTTTGACACTTCAGAAGGACTCTTCATAAGGTATCATGGATGTTCGCCATCTCATTGCGAGATGAGCAGTCTCAGCAAATACATCAACCAGTTATCGCTTGAAACAGCTATTGCTTGAAATTGGCCTGTTTTTAGTAACCAAATAGATTTCAGGTTATGTTTGCCCTGTATAATTTAGAAAAAAGGAAAACTGGTTTGATTGTTATGAAAAGAAAGAGCATTCTTTATTTGAGACAGTTACAATACAACCTCAAACATCCAAGAGATTACTTCGGTGCATGAAGGGTATTTTTTGTAACATGAGCACAGATTTTGGCAAGCTCATTTAGGTAAATGGGGTAGTTTCCAAAAATTCTGCAAAAAAATTTCCTTGTGCATCTGTAAGAGTGTGGAAAGAGAATAAACACCCTCTCAAAGACCTTAGAGTGCTAATATGTGCTATATTACTACATTTTCCTTATGCTGATGTTTGATGTATTTGTTTAATGTGTGATTGGTGCTCCTCTATTTTATTATGTCTGGAAAGTGAAAAGTTACAGTGTAGATTCAGGGCAAAGAAGAGTTAACAGTTAGCCAGCTGGCAGATGGGAGGAGTGTTTGGAAGTAAGGAGAGAGCTACTTCCTGGTTACAGGGAGTCTGGAGTCAGTAGTGAGGTGAAGCCAGTCACTGGAAGTGTGACAAAAAGGCCACAAAGTAATAAGTGTGTGAAAGGAAGTAGCAGAAAAGAGATAGCAAGATTCTGTAACTGAATTTAGTGGCAGAGTAATTTGACAGGAGACACAGAAAGAGAGCTCAGTTGCAGTGAGTATGGCCCATAGCCATAAATAGAGCTGTGGGTTGTGGACCAAGGCAGTTAGAAGGAGTGGGGCTGAAGAGGCAACTTGTACGCCACACCTGGGGGCCTTAGTGAAGAAATACTGATTGAACATACACTAAGAATTTGTTTCACTGACACCTAAGGTTGCAAAGGCACACCTTGACCTGTGTGACCCTAACATCGTCCTTGTACCAGCGAAATTGGATGTAACTAATGTGTATGTGTGTATGGGAGCCTCTCAACTTTCTCCGATAGATGATATGGAGGAAGAAAGCGATAGAGCAGCTTAAATTTAACCCCTTCATGACCTATGACATATATGTACGTCATAAGTCGTGTCCCTGCACTCCATGCCGACTCTGGCACTGAGCCCGCATGTTTTCAGGCACATGACAGCTTATCTGATCAGCTGTCATGTACCCCTAACAGCCAAAAGTGGAATTGCAATCCACCCATGGCTGTTAACATGTTAAATGCCACTGTCAATCTCTGACAGCAACATTTAACATGATTGTGTTGGAAGCACGTCATAAATCAAGCCCAATGGCGCCCCTGTCACATGATCGTGGGGCGCCAATGGGTTGGCATGACAACCTGGGGTCTGCAGGAGAGTGGTTCACTCTAAAAACGCGTAGGACAGAGTAGGGCCACCTTGTCATGGTGGGATGGCTTTCATACTATTTTTTATCAAAAACAGTGTTAGTAAGAGCACTATTTTATTTAAATGCACTTTTGCTTTTTATTTATTTACAGCAGGGTTTATGTTCATTTTGCTTCTTGAAGGTTTTTTCTGATTCATGGCCATTGTGAAACATGCATTTATGTGCTGCATGTATACCAACTTAAACCAAGCTCAAATTTAGTTTTTTTTTCTTTGTATTTTTTGCATCAAAAACAGTGTTACTAAGAACCCTATTTTATTTAAATGCACTAGCTTTTTAATTATTTACAGCAGGGTTTATGTACATTTTGCTTCTTGAAAGTTTTTTCTGATTTATGGCCATTGTGAAACATGCATTTATGTGCTGCATGTATACCAACTTAAACCAAGCTCAAATTTTATGTTTTTTCTTTGTATTTTTTGCATTCTGTGCAAACTAGGGTGTGGCCTCTCTTCCTAGATCTGGATAGTACATTTATAAAGCTCCCACTGGCTGGTGTTCACAGTTCGGGACCCAGTCCTTTGTCTGCCCTTATTCACAGAGGTCAACTCTGACACATGGTAAGGTTTTTAATATTAGACAGGGTAGGACTTTCCCGAACGGGTTCACCTTGTCGCTGGTGGGATAGCTTTCATACTATTTTTGATAAAAAACAGTGTTACTAAGAACCCTATTTTATTTAAATGCACTTGCTTTTTATTTATTTACAGCAGGGTTTATGTTCATTTTGCTTCTTGTAAGTTTTTCTGATTCATGGTCATTGTGAAACTTGCATTTATGTGCTGCATGTATAACAACTTAAACCAAGCTAAAATTTTGTGTTTTTTCTTTGTATTTTTTGCATTCTGTGCAAACCAGGGTGTGGCCTCTCTTCCTAGAGCTGGATAATACATTTAAAAAGCTTCCCTTGGCTGGTGTTCACAGTTCGGGACCCAGTCCTTTGTCTGCCCTTATTCACACAGAGGTCAACTTTGACACATGGTAAGGTTTTTAATATTAGACATAGGGAAAATATATATTCTTGTACTGTGTTAGCCAGTAGATTGAAAAATATTTATATTTGAGAGTCCTCAGTGGTTGATACCTTTTAATGGCTAACTGAAAAGATGGTAACAAATTGCAAGCTTTCGAGACTATGCATGTCTCTTCATCAGACTAGTATACCACAAAATCTGAAGAGTCACATATTTATACACAATAAGACACACAAAAAACAGTTCTGGCTATAAATATTTTAGCAGTTAATTGATAAGGAGTGTGAAGGTTTCATTGTCCTGTGACTAGGTCCAGTGTTATGATGGCCTCACAAGTCTGAGGAGCACATTCCTTAGTTGATGTAGAATGACATAAATCCATGCGACACATTTATTCCTGCTCTGAAAGTGTTAAAGGTCACCATCAGTTTATATTCTGAGATTCTTCTTTCTCTTTGAGATTTGAAGTTACCTTTTAATACCAGTAATTTCATGTCTTTTATGCTGTGATCAGGGGAACAAAAATGCTTGGCTACAGGTAGAACTCTTCTCTTTTCTTTTATTGTGTGGCGATGATGATTCATCCTTGTTCTAAGTTTTTGCCCTGTCTCCCCTACATAAAGACCCCCAGCTGGACATTTGGTACATATAACTAAGTACACTACATTAGATGTGATACAGCTGAACGTACCTGGGATCTTATAGCCCTGATGTAAATTGGGGATCTTTATCTTGTCTGTGGTCGTTATAAACGGACAGGTTTTACATTTTTTCTGGTTGCAAGGAAAGGTACCTGTAGCTGATGGAGATGACAGGGAGCTTCTGACAATGATGCTTCTCAGATTTGGGGGCTGCCTGAAACACAGAAGTGGGGGGTCTGGAAATATGGATTGTAATCGGGCATCTTTTTGTAGTAAGGGTTGTTGTTTCCGTGAAGCTCTTCTTAGCACCTCCAGATTTGGATCTTAGGTGACTACTAGAGGCACCCGGTTGTTTTCTTGTTTGGTTTTGTAATGTAGGAGATGATTCCTTGATATTCTGGTGGCTCTTGTAATCTGGCTCTCAAATGTTCTTGGATGGTAGCCCTGTTTTAAAAAGGTCTTTCTGAGGCCCAGGGCCGGCTCCAGGTTTTTCTGGGCCCCGGGCGAAAGAGTCTCAGTGGGCCCCTTTAATACATACCACGATTCATGATACACAGATACCGCAGAGAAATATATATATATAGTACAATGCAAATATTTCACTTCTTACATTACATGAGCGATATCTATTGTAAATTCTACAATAGCTCAGAAACCGGCGAATCGCTCCACACAGAATACTAGCCCCTATATAACGCCCCATACGGAATACTGGCCCCCATATAAGGCCCCATACGGAATACTGGCCCCCATATAAGGCCCCATACGGAATACTGGCCCCCATATAAGGCTCCATACGGAATACTGGCCCCCATATAAGGCTCCATACGGAATACTGGCCCCCATTTAAGGCTCTATACGGAATACTGGCCCCCATATAAGGCTCCATACGGAATACTGGCCCCCATATAAGGCTCCATACGGAATTCTGGCCCCCATATAAGGCTCCATACGGAATACTGGCCCCCATATAAGGCTCCATACGGAATACTGGCCCCATATAAGGCTCCATACGGAATACTGGCCCCCATATAAGGCTCCATACAGAATACTGGCCCCCATATAACGCTCCATACAGGATACTGGTCCCCTTATAAAGCTCCATACAGGATACTGGCCCCCATATAACGCTCCATACAGGATACTGGTCCCCTTATAATGCTCCATACAGGATACTGGTCCCCATATAATGCTCCATGCAGGCTGTTACCCCCCACATAATGCACCATACAGGCTGTCCCCCCCCCTTATAATGCTCCATGCAGGCTGCACCCCCCACATAAAGCACTATGCAGGCTGTCCCCCCCCTTATAATGCCCCATGCAGGCTGTTCCCCCCCTTATAATGCCCCATGCAGGCTGTCACCCCCCTCCTCTTTATAATGTCCCATGCAGGATGTACCCCCCCTCTCTTTATAGGGCTCCATGCAGGATGTCACCCCCTCTCTTTATAATGCCCCATGCAGGATGTCACCCCCTCTCTTTATAAGGCCCCCATGCAGGATGTCACCCCCCCTTTATAAGGCCCCATGCAGGATGTCACCCCCCCATATTATGCCCCATGCAGGATGTCACCCCCTCTCTTTATAAGGCCCCATGCAGGATGTCACCCCCTCTCTTTATAATGCCCCATGCAGGATGTCACCCCCTCTCTTTATAAGGCCCCCATGCAGGATGTCACCCCCCCTTTATAAGGCCCCATGCAGGATGTCACCCCCTCTCTTTATAATGCCCCATGCAGGATTTCACCCCCCTCTCTTTATAATGCCCCATGCAGGATGTCACCCCCCTCTCTTTATAATGCCCCATGCAGGATGTACCCTCCCTCTTTATAATGCCCCATGCAGGCTGTCACCCCCTCTCTCTATAATGCCCCATGCAGGATGTCACCCCCTCTCTCTATAACGACCCATGCAGGATATCACCCCCCTCTCTTTATAATGCCCCATGCAGGATGTCACCCCCCCTCTCTTTATAATGCCCCATGCAGAATATCACCCCCTCTCTCTATAATGCCCCATGCAGGCTGTCACCCCCTCTCTCTATAATGCCCCATGCAGGCTGTCATGCCCTCTCTTTATAATGCCCCATGCAGGATGTCACCCCCCTCTCTTTATAATGCCCCATGCAGGATGTCACCCCCCCTCTCTTTATAATGCCCCATGCAGGATGTCACCCCCCCCTTTATAATGCCCCATGCAGGATGTCACCCCCTCTCTCTATAATGCCCCATGCAGGATGTCACCACCTCTCTCTATAATGCCCCATGCAGGATGTCACCCCCCTCTCTCTATAATGCCCCATGCAGGATGTCACCCCCCCTCTCTTTATAATGCCCAATGCAGGATGTCAACCCCTCTCTCTTTATAATGCCCCATGCAGGATGTCACCCCCCTCTCTTTATAATGTCCCAGGCAGGCTGTCACCCCCTCTCTTTATAATGCCCCATGCAGGATGTCACCCCCCCCTTTATAATGCCCCATGCAGGATGTCACCCCCCATATTATGCCCCATGCAGGATGTCACCCCCCCATATTATGCCCCATGCAGGATGTCACCCCCCCATATTATGTCCCATGCAGGATGTCACCCCCCCATATTATGCCCCATGCCTCCATGCATTAAAAAAAAAAATCAAATACCTCACTCCTCCTCACCTGCTGCAGCTGCTCGGGTCCGGACTCCAGCGTCGCCGGTATCTTCCCGCTCTGCGCTCCCTGTGATGGCTCAGGGGAGGGCGCGATGGATAGACGTCACCGCACCCTCTGACCTGAGATGTCACAGGGAGTGCAGAGCAGGAAGACAGCGGATCTGCGGAGGCACGGGGAGAGGTAAGTATCGGGCTGCCGGGGCCCTGAGCAAGCGGGAGAGAAGGGCGGGCGCTGACACCGCTCTCCTCCGCCCATAACCCGGCGGGGTGCGCGACCGCCAGTGGGCCCCTCTGCCTGCTCAGGGCCCCGGTACTTGCCCGGGTGCTGATGCCGGCCCTGCTGAGGCCATCAAGGTGTTTGTCTCTATCCATAGGGTTGGAACATATCCTATTGTATCTGATGGCTTGGCTGTAAACAATAGAGTTTATTTCTTTGTATTTTTTGCATCAAAAACAGTGTTACTAAGAACCCTATTTTATTTGAATGCCCTTGCGTTTTAATTATTTACAGCAGGGTTTATGTACATTTTGCTTCTTGAAAGTTTTTTCTGATTTATGGCCGTTGTGAAACATGCTCAAATTTTATGTTTTTTCTTTGTATTTTTTGCATTCTGTGCAAACTAGGGTGTGGCCTCTCTTCCTAGATCTGGATAGTACATTTATAAAGCTCCCACTGGCTGGTGTTCACAGTTCAGGACCCAGTCCTTTGTCTGCCCTTATTCACAGAGGTCAACTCTGACACATGGTAAGGTTTTAAATATTAGACAGGGTAGGACTTTCCCGAACGGGTTCATCTTGTTGTGGTGGGAAAGCTTTCATACTATTTTTGATAAAAAACAGTGTTACTAAGAACCCTATTTTATTTAAATGCACTTGCTTTTTATTTATTTACAGCAGGGTTTATGTTCATTTTGCTTCTTGTAAGTTTTTCTGATTCATGGTCATTGTGAAACTTGCATTTATGTGCTGCATGTATAACAACTTAAACCAAGCTAAAATTTTGTGTTTTTTCTTTGTATTTTTTGCATTCTGTGCAAAGCAGGGTGTGGCCTCTCTTCCTAGAGCTGGATAATACATTTAAAAAGCTTCCCTTGGCTGGTGTTCACAGTTCGGGACCCAGTCCTTTGCCTGCCCTTATTCACACAGAGGTCAACTTTGACACATGGTAAGGTTTTTAATATTAGACATAGGGAAAATATATATATTCTTGTACCGTGTTAGCCAGTAGATTGAAAAATATTTATATTTGAGAGTCCTCAGTGGTTGATACCTTTTAATGGCTAACTGAAAAGATGGTAACAAATTGCAAGCTTTCGAGACTATGCATGTCTCTTCATCAGACTAGTATACCACAAAATCTGAAGAGTCACATATTTATACACAATAAGACACACAAAAAACAGTTCTGGCTATAAATATTTTAGCAGTTAATTGATAAGGAGTGTGAAGGTTTCATTGTCCTGTGACTAGGTCCAGTGTTATGATGGCCTCACAAGTCTGAGGAGCACATTCCTTAGTTGATGTAGAATGACATAAATCCATGCGACACATTTATTCCTGCTCTGAAAGTGTTAAAGGTCACCATCAGTTTATATTCTGAGATTCTTCTTTCTCTTTGAGATTTGAAGTTACCTTTTAATACCAGTAATTTCATGTCTTTTATGCTGTGATCAGGGGAACAAAAATGCTTGGCTACAGGTAGAACTCTTCTCTTTTCTTTTATTGTGTGGCGATGATGATTCATCCTTGTTCTAAGTTTTTGCCCTGTCTCCCCTACATAAAGACCCCCAGCTGGACATTTGGTACATATAACTAAGTACACTACATTAGATGTGATACAGCTAAACGTACCTGGGATCTTATAGCCCTGATGTGAATTGGGGATCTTTATCTTGTCTGTGGTCGTTACACATGGACAGGTTTTACATTTTTTCTGGTTGCAAGGAAAGGTACCTGTAGGTTATGGAGATGACAGGGAGCTTCTGACAATGATGCTTCTTAGATTTGAGGGCTGCCTGAAACACAGAAGTGGGGGGTCTGGAAATATGGATTGTAATCGGGCATCTTTTTGTAGTAAGGGTTGTAGTTTCTGTGAAGCTCTTCTTAGCAGCTCCAGATTTGGATCTTAGGTGACTACTAGAGGCACCCGGTTGTTTTCTTGTTTGGTTTTGTAATGTAGGAGATGATTCCTTGATATTCTGGTGGCTCTTGTAATCTGGCTCTCAAATGTTCTTGGATAGTAGCCGTGTTTTAGAAAGGTCTTTCTGAGGCCCAGGGCCGGCTCCAGGTTTTTCTGTGCCCCGGGCAAAAGAGTCTCAGTGGGTCCCTTTAATACATACCACGATTCATGATGCACAGATACCGCAGAGAAATATATATATATAGTACAATGCAAAGATTTCACTTCTTACATTACATGAGCGATATCTATTGTAAATTCTACAATAGCTCAGAAACCGGCGAATCGCTCCACACAGAATACTGGCCCCTATATAACGCCCCATACGGAATACTGGCCCCCATATAAGGCCCCATACGGAATACTGGCCCCCATATAAGGCCCCATACGGAATACTGGACCCCATATAAGGCTCCATACGGAATACTGGCCCCCATATAAGGCTCCATACGAAATACTGGCCCCCATATAAGGCTCCATACGGAATACTGGCCCCCATATAAGGCTCCATACGGAATACTGGCCCCCATATAAGGCTCCATACGGAATACTGGCCCCCATATAAGGCTCCATACGGAATACTGGCCCCCATATAAGGCTCCATACAGAATACTGGCCCCCATATAACGCTCCATACAGGATACTGGTCCCCTTATAAAGCTCCATACAGGATACTGGCCCCCATGTTACGCTCCATACAGGATACTGGTCCCCTTATAATGCTCCATACAGGATACTGGTCCCCATATAATGGTCCATGCAGGCTGTTACCCCCCACATAATGCCCCATACAGGCTGTCCCCCCCCCTTATTATGCTCCATGAAGGCTGTTCCCCCCACATAAAGCACTATGCAGGCTGTCCCCCCCCCCCTTATAATGCCCCATCCAGGCTGTTCCCCCCCTTATAATGCCCCATGCAGGCTGTCACCCCTCCTCTTTATAATGCCCCATGCAGGATGTACCCCCCCCTCTTTATAAGGCCCCATGCAGGATGTCACCCCCTCTCTTTATAATGCCCCATGCAGGATGTCACCCCCTCTCTTTATAAGGCCCCATGCAGGATGTCACCCCCCTTTATAATGCCCCATGCAGGATGTAACCCCCCCATATTATGCCCCATGCAGGATGTCACCCCCTCTCTTTATAAGGCCACATGCAGGATGTCACCCCCTCTCTTTATAATGCCCCATGCAGGATGTCACCCCCCCTCTCTTTATAATGCCCCATGCAGGATGTCACCCCCCTCTCTTTATAATGCCCCATGCAGGATGTACCCTCCCTCTTTATAATGCCCCATGCAGGCTGTCACCCCCTCTCTCTAAAATGCCCCATGCAGGATGTCACCCCCTCTCTCTATAATGACCCATGCAGGATATCACCCACCTCTCTTTATAATGCCCCATGCAGGATGTCACCCCCCCTCTCTTTATAATGCCCCATGCAGAATATCACCCCCTCTCTCTATAATGCCCCATGCAGGCTATCACGCCCTCTCTCTATAATGCCCCATTCAGGATGCCCCCCCCTCTCTTTATAATGCCCCCATGCAGGATGTCACCCCCCCTCTCTTTATAATGCCCCATGCAGGATGTTACCCCCCTTTATAATGCCCCATGCAGGATGTCACCCCCTCTCTCTATAATGCCCCATGCAGGATGTCCCCCCCTCTCTCTATAATGCCCCATGCAGGATGTCACCCCCTCTCTCTATAATGCCCCATGCAGGATGTCACCCCCCCTCTTTATAATGCCCAATGCAGGATGTCACCCCCTCTCTCTTTATAATGCCCCATGCAGGATGTCACCCCTCCTCTCTTTATAATGTCCCATGCAGGCTGTCACCCTCTCTCTTTATAATGCCCCATGCAGGATGTCACCCCCCCTTTATAATGCCCCATGCAGGATGTCACCCCCCCATATTATGCCCCATGCAGGATGTCACCCCCCCCATATTATGCCCCATGCAGGATGTCACCCCCCCATATTATGCCCCATGCAGGATGTCACCCCCCCATATTATGCCCCATGCCTCCATGCATTAAAAAAAAATCAAATACTCACCTCACTCCTCCTCACCTGCTTCAGCTGCTCGGGTCCGGACTCCAGCGTCGCCGGTATCTTCCCGCTCTGCGCTCCCTGTGATGGCTAAGGGGAGGGCGCGGTGGAAAGACATCACCGCACCCTCTGACCTGAGACATCACAGGGAGTACAGAGCAGGAAGACAGCGGATCTGCGGAGGCACGGGGAGAGGTAAGTATCCGGCTGCCGGGGCCCTGAGCAAGTTGCTGAGAAGGGCGGGCGCTGACACCGCTCTCCTCCGCCCATAGCCCAGCGGGGTGCGCGACCGCCAGTGGGTCCCTCCGCCTGCTCAGGGCCCCGGCACTTGCCCGGGTGCGCCGGGTGCTGCCTCCGGCCCTGCTGAGGCCATCAAGGTGTTTGTCTCTATCCATAGGGTTGGAACATATCCGATTGTATCTGATGGCTTGGCTGTAAACAATAGAGTTTTTTTCTTTGTATTTTTTGCATCAAAAACAGTGTTACTAAGAACCCTATTTTATGTAAATGCACTTGCTTTTTAATTATTTACAGCAGGGTTTATGTACATTTTGCTTCTTGAAAGTTTTTTCTGATTTATGGCCGTTGTGAAACATGCACTTATGTGCTGCATGTATACTAACTTAAACCAAGCTCAAATTTTATGTTTTTTCTTTGTATTTTTTGCATTCTGTGCAAACTAGGGTGTGGCCTCTCTTCCTAGATCTGGATAGTACATTTATAAAGCTCCCACTGGCTGGTGTTCACAGTTTGGGACCCAGTCCTTTGTCTGCCCTTATTCACAGAGGTCATCTCTGACACATGGTAAGGTTTTTAACCGGTTCCCGACCGCCCACTGTAGATAAATGTCGGCGCTTGCCGGGCTCTGTGCAGCGCCGACGTTTAAAAACGGTGGGTGGTCTCGCAGCGCTCAGGACCCCCAGGGTCCTGCAAGCGCTGCGATTCCGGTGCAGAGCGTTAGCTCTGACAGGGAACATCATCGGGACCTGATTAGATCAGGTCCCAGTGATGTTAACCCCTTGCTGTCTTCTATATGCTGCGATCTATAGTGATCGCGGCATATAGGAGACAGCAGGAGGAGAGGGGGTCGTCTTACCTCTCCGAAGACCTCCATTTCCTTCCAGGACCTGGGGTTGCTATGGCAGCTGGAGGTCACTTGACCACCTCCAGCTCTGCCATATATGGTGTCCTGTCTGGCTCAGCCTGCAAGCTGAGCCAGACAGGAGACTGACTGAAACAGTCAGGGAAGATCTCATGTAATGTAATATATGTCTATTACACTACATCAGATCAGTGATCAGAAAAATAAAAATTAATGTCCCATACAGGGACTAAGTAAAAATGTAAAAAAAAATGTTTTTAAACTGTTAAAAAAAATCACAAAATAAATAAAAATAAATAAATAAAATATTAAACCAATAAATCCGTATATTTTTACAAAACCAAAAAAAGTACACATATTTGGTATCGCCGCGTCCGAAACAACCCAAGCTATAAAACTGTCACACTAATTAACTCCTTCTGTGCACACCGTAATAAAAATAAATAAAAAACGGAGCAAAAAAATATGCTTTTTCATCATTTCAAGTTACTGGTAGCAGAAAGGCTCTGGAAAAGCAAAATGACCCTTGCCCCCCAAAAGAAATTCAGAACATTTTGTGCTCCCAAATCCAAATGCCTATTCTACAATAATTTGTTCTCCAATTGTCAATAGCGCTCCGTCCCCCCCAGATCTCGCCGTACAGCTGAGCGGTACGATACAGCCACATATGGGGTATTGCCATGTTTAGAAGAAATTGTGTGACACATTTCGGCACCATTTTTACCCATTGCCCTGTGTGAAAATGTAAAATCTGAGGGTAAAACATTTTTTTGTGGTAAAAATATAATTATGCTTTTTTCACTGCCCAATGGTATAAATGTAAAAATTAAAAAATACTCACTACTTCCCTAGATGAATTCCTTGAGAGGTGTAGTTTACAAAATGGGGTCACTTGTGGGGGTTTCTGCTGTTTTGGCATGTCAGCGACTCTTCAAATGTGACATGGCGTCTGCTGCCTATCCCAGCCAACATAGCGCTCCTTTCCCTTCCGAACCCTGCCGTACACCAAAGCAGTGGTTTTCCCCCACATATGGGGTATCGGCGTACTCAGGAGAAATTGTACAACAAATTTCATGGTGCAATTTATCCTGTTATCCTTATGATAATGCAAAATTAGGGAATGAAAAACATTTTTTATGGGAAAAATTTGAAAATTTTATTTTTACGGCTCAATATTATAAACTTCTGTGAATCAGCTGGGGGTGCAAGGTGCTCACCACACATCTAGATAAGTTCCCTAAGGGGTCTAGTTTCCAAAATGGTGGCACTTGTGGGGGGTTTCCACTGTTTAGGCACATTAGGGGCTCCCCAAATGTGACATGGCGTCCGCTAATTATTCAAACAAATTTTACATTCAAAAAGTCAAATGGCGCTCCTTCCCTTTCAAACCCTGCCATGTGCCCAAACAGTAATTTGCCTCCACATATGGGGTATCGGCGTGTTCAGGAGAAATTGCACAACAAATTTCATGGTGCAATTTATCCTATTACCCTTATGATAATGCAAAATTAAGGGATGAAAAACGGTTTTGTGGGAAAAAATGTGAAAATTTTATTTTTACAGCTCAATATTATAAACTTCTGTGAAGCACCTTGGGGTTCAAGGTGCTCACCACACATCTAGATAAGTTCCCTAAGGGGTCTAGTTTACAAAATGGTGGCACTTGTGGGGGGTTTCCACTGTTTAGGCACATTAGGGGCTCCCCAAATGTGACATGGCGTCCGCTAATTATTCAAACAAATTTTACATTCAAAAAGTCAAATGGCGCTCCTTCCCTTTCAAACCCTGCCATGTGCCCAAACAGTAATTTGCCTCCACATATGGGGTATCGGCGTGTTCAGGAGAAATTGCACAACAAATTTCATGGTGCAATTTATCCTATTACCCTTATGATAATGCAAAATTAAGGGATGAAAAACGATTTTGTGGGAAAAAATGTGAAAATTTTATTTTTACAGCTCAATATTATAAACTTCTGTGAAGCACCTTGGGGTTCAAGGTGCTCACCACACATCTAGATAAGTTCCCTAAGGGGTCTAGTTTCCAAAATTGTGTCACTTGTGGGGGGTTTCCACTGTTTAGGCACATCAGGAGCTCTCCAAACGCAACATGGCGTCTGCTAATTATTCAGACAAATTTTACATTCAAAAAGTCTAATGGCGCTCCTTCCCTTCCGAACCCTGCAGTGCGCCCAAACAGTGGTTTTCCCTCACATATGGGGTATCAGCACGCTCAAGAGAAATTGCACAAAAAAATTTGGGGTCCATTTTTTCCTGTTACCCCTGTGAAAATAAAAAAAATTGGGTCTAAAATAACATTTTTGTGAAAAAAGTTAAATGTTAATTTTTTTCTTCCACATTCCAAAAATTCCTGTGAAGCACCTGAAGGGTTAATAAAGTTCTTGAATGTGGTTTTGAGCACCTTGAGGGGTGCAGTTTTTAGAATGGTGTCACTTTTGGGTATTTTCTGTCATAAAGACCCCTCAAAGTGACTTCAAATATGATGTGGTCCCTAAAAAAATGTTTTTGTAAATTTTGTTGGAAAAATGAGAAATCGCTGGTCAACTTTTAACCCTTATAGCTCCCTAACAAAAAAAAATTTTGGTTCCAAAATTGTGCTGATGTAAAGTAGATATGTGGGAAATGTTATTTATTAACTATTTTGTGTGACATATCTCTCTGATTTAAGGGCATGAAAATTCAAAGTTTGAAAATTGCAAAATTTTCAAAATTTTTGCCAAATTTCCGATTTTTTCACAAATAAACGCAAGTTATATCGAAGAAATTTTACCACTATCATGAAGTACAATATGTCATGAAAAAACAATCTCAGAATCAGGGGAATACGTTGAAGCATTCCAGAGTAATTACTTCATAAACTGACAGTGGTCAGAATTGAAAAAATTGGCCCGGTCACGAAGGCAAAAACAGGCTTTGGCGCGAAGTGGTTAATATTAGACAGGGTAGGACTTTCCCGAACGGGTTCACCTTGTCGCTGGTGGGATAGCTTTCATACTATTTTTGATAAAAAACAGTGTTACTAAGAACCCTATTTTATTTAAATGCACTTGCTTTTTATTTATTTACAGCAGGGTTTATGTTCATTTTGCTTCTTGTAAGTTTTTCTGATTCATGGTCATTGTGAAACTTGCATTTATGTGCTGCATGTATAACAACTTAAACCAAGCTAAAATTTTGTGTTTTTTCTTTGTATTTTTTGCATTCTGTGCAAACCAGGGTGTGGCCTCTCTTCCTAGAGCTGGATAATACATTTAAAAAGCTTCCCTTGGCTGGTGTTCACAGTTCGGGACCCAGTCCTTTGTCTGCCCTTATTCACACAGAGGTCAACTTTGACACATGGTAAGGTTTTTAATATTAGACATAGGGAAAATATATATTCTTGTACTGTGTTAGCCAGTAGATTGAAAAATATTTATATTTGAGAGTCCTCAGTGGTTGATACCTTTTAATGGCTAACTGAAAAGATGGTAACAAATTGCAAGCTTTCGAGACTATGCAGGTCTCTTCATCAGGCTAGTATACCACAAAATCTGAAGAGTCACATATTTATACACAATAAGACACACAAAAAACAGTTCTGGCTATAAATATTTTAGCAGTTAATAGATAAGGAGTGTGAAGGTTTCATTGTCCTGTGACTAGGTCCAGTGTTATGATGGCCTCACAAGTCTGAGGAGCACATTCCTTAGTTGATGTAGAATGACATAAATCCATGCGACACATTTATTCCTGCTCTGAAAGTGTTAAAGGTCACCATCAGTTTATATTCTGAGATTCTTCTTTCTCTTTGAGATTTGAAGTTACCTTTTAATACCAGTAATTTCATGTCTTTTATGCTCTGATCAGGGGAACAAAAATGCTTGGCTACAGGTAGAACTCTTCTTTTTTCTTTTATTGTGTGGCGATGATGATTCATCCTTGTTCTAAGTTTTTGCCCTGTCTCCTCTACATAAAGATCCCCAGCTGGACATTTGGTACATATAACTAAGTACACAACATTAGATGTGATACAGCTGAACGTACCTGGGATCTTATAGCCCTGATGTGAATTGGGGATCTTTATCTTGTCTGTGGTCGTTATAAACGGACAGGTTTTACATTTTTTCTGGTTGCAAGGAAAGGTACCTGTAGCTGGTGGAGATGACAGGGAGCTTCTGACAATGATGCTTCTTAGATTTGGGGGCTGCCTGAAACACAGAAGTGGGGGGTCTGGAAATATGGATTGTAATCGGGCATCTTTTTGTAGTAAGGGTTGTAGTTTCCGTGCAGCTATTCTTAGCACCCCCAGATTTGGATCTTAGGTGACTACTAGAGGCACCCGGTTGTTTTATTGTGTTTTTTATGTGTTTTGGATGGAAACTGTCCCATTTAAGGTATGTAGGACGGTCGATTGGTTTCCGGTACAAGGATGTCTCTATTTCATTGTTCTTTAGCTTGATGATGGTGTCCAAAAAGTTAATTTCAGTACAGGAGTAGTTGAGTGTTAGGTTGATGGTGGAATGAAATCGATTAAAGTGTTCATGGAAAGTCTTCAGCTGTTGCTCAGACACCGTCCAGATCAGGGGTCCTCAAACTTTTTAAACAGGGGTCCAGTTCACTGTCCCTCAGACCATTGGAGGGCCGGAATATAATTTTTAAAAAAAAAACTATGAACAAATTCCTATGCACACTGCACATATCTTATTTTGAAGTAAAAAAACAATACAGGAACAAATACAATATTTAAAGTGAAGAACAAGTAAAGTTAAATCAACCGGTATTTCAATAGGCAGCATAGGTCCCCAATAGGCAGGTAAATATCCCCAATAGGCAGGTAAATGTCCCCAATGGGCAGCATAGGTTCTCAATAGGCAGGCTGTTTCCCCCTTATAATGCCCTATGCAGGATGTCCCTCCCTTATAATGCCCTATGCAGGATGTCCCTCCCTTATAATGCCCTATGCAGGATATCCCTCCCTTATAATGCCCCATGCAGGATGTCCCTCCCTTATAATGCCCCATGCAGGATGTCCCTCCCTTATAATGCCCGATGCAGGATGTCCCTTTCTCCCACCATATAATGCCCCATGCAAGATATCACTCCCCTGTCTTTATAATGCCCCATGCAGGATGTCACCCCCCCATATAATGCCCCATGCAGGATGTCCCCCCCCATATAATGCCCCATGCAGGATGTCACCCCCCCATATAATGCCCCATGCTGGATGTCACCCCCCATATAATGCCCCATGCTGGATGTCACCCCCCATATAATGCCCCATGCAGCATGTCACCCCCCCCATATAATGCCCCATGCAGCATGTCACCCCCCATATAATGCCCCATGCAGCATGTCACCCCCCCCATATAATGCCCCATGCAGGATATCACTCCCCTGTCTTTATAATGCCCCATTCAGGATGTCACCCTGTCATTATAATGCATCATGCAGGATATCACCCCCCCTCTCTTTATAATGCCCCATGCAGCATGTCACTCGCCCATATAGTGCACCATGCAGGATGTCACCCCCCCCATATTATGCCCCATGCCTCCATACATTAAAAAAAAAAAAAAATACTCACCTCACTTCTCACCTGCTGCCGCTGCTCGGGTCCGGACTCCAGTGTCTTCCCGCTCCGCGCTGCCTGTGACGGCTCAGGGGAGGGCGTGGTGGAAAGATGTCACCGCACCCTCTGACCTGAGACATCACAGGGAGCGCACAGCAGGAAGACAGCGGATCTGCAGAGGCACGGGGAGAGGTAAGTATCCGGCTGCCGGGGCCCTGAGCAAGCGGGAGGGAGTGGGCACTGACACCGCTCTACTCCGCCCACAGCCCGGCGGGCTGGATAAAAATCCTCCGCAGGCCTCACGTGGCCCGCGGGCCGTAGTTTGAGGACCCCTGGTCCAGATGATTAAAATATTGTCAATGATTTTGTGGTATACTAGCCTGATGAAGAAACCTGCGTAGTCTCGAAAGCTTGCAATTTGTTACCATTTTTTCAGTTAGCCATTAAAAGGTATCAACCACTGAGGACTCTCAAATCTAAATATTTTAATATTAGACAGGGTAGGACTATCCCAAATGGATTCACCTTGTCGTGGTGGGATGACTTTCATTCTATTTTTGATCAAAAACAGTATTACTAAGAACCCTATTTTATTTAAATGCACTTGCTTTTTATTTTTTTACAGCAGAGTTTATGTTCATTTTGCTTCTTGTAGGTTTTTCGTATTCTAGAATGAGTGTTGTGTTGGCACAAACCTGTTTCGCTGTGTCTTTTTTGTCTGCTCCTTATCTTTAAGTAACACCATGTTTTCCACTTGCACTGAATGTTGATAGACTTGTATTTTGAACAGGCGTAGACTTTGATCCTCACAAATAAAGAGACATTGGTCTTCTTCCTGTTCATTTCTCCAAAATGAAGAAAAGTCAAATGTTTGTTTCAGAAGGATCATTTTGCTATTTTAGTGATTCCCTTGGGGTAAAACATTGGAACTCAAGTTAAAAGGCAACAAAAATAGGCCAGAATTATGGGCACCTACGATCTAATAACATCTGTAAACTCAGACGATGATCATTTGTGCACGTAACCTGTCCTCTGGGGGTCTTCACAAGAATATGAGATTGTAAATTTAGATTTGTTCTTATGGGAATTCTCTGTTACCTCCTAATTGTCTGCATTTCACAAAAACTTTGGAAAACAGATTTAATCAATTGAATATGATTAGAATGTTTTTTTTAACTTTAAAATATAACATAACTCTGCAGACATTTCCATTCTTTCAGTTTTGTATTTTTATCCCTTCATTCCATTAGCCATAGCTTTGTTTTTACAGTTTGCCGATGACGTAAACATAGAAAGGCTTTTTCTTTGTGGGACAATTTATAATTATAATGGCTACATACTATGTAGCATACTATGCAATGTATTGAAAAATGGATAACAATTTATGGTGTTGAAGTGAAAAAAAAAAAAAACACAATAAATCCACCATTGTTTTTTTGGCGTTTATTTATTACAATGTTCACTGAAAAAAATGTAGCAAAAACGCATTATATATAAAAGTTTAAATCACCCTTTTTTCATTTTCGACACATAAAAAAATACAAAACAACATAGCAGATATTGCCACATAATAGGTAATACATGACAGACTGTGCAATATACTTAGCTTACTGATTCTACTTCAATCCCCCATAACCAATATTATTAATTCCCTGCCAATGCTGCTGTTCCTTCCTATTCTCCAACCTGTCATGCTTATTGCTGCTGTCATGTCATATGACCACCACTGCCAGTTATTTGACCAATTGTAACTGTTAAGGAAAAAAAATTGACTGAAACTAGTGATGAGCGAGCACTAAATTGCTCGGGTACTCGTTGTTCGGGTCAAGCAAATTGGAATACTCAGGTGCTCGACCCGAGCAACGAGCCCAATGTAAGTCTATGGGAAAATCAAGCATTTTTCAGGCGGCACCCCCCGGCGGTCTGCAGAGGGCAAATTGCCCAAATCGATGGGAACAGTGCTCAAATGACATGGGAACAGCATGGGGAAGACCTCTGGAAGCATTTCTGACTCCCAGGTCACTGCTGTCAACAACATTGTCAGAGTATTACGCCATTACGGACTCACAATAAAACATACAAAAACAAAACCAAAATGGATTTTCCTCGGAAATATATTAAGGAACATCCTTTCCAGGGTAATGACTTGTATATAAAGCAAAATAAATAACCAAAACCAAAAATACTCCTCCACACCTTGGACTATGTTCACATGTAGAGTTTTTGATGACTTTTTTCACTTTTGCATTGCTTTCAACCGTGACAAATGCATTCAATGGGAAATGTCATTTTAACATTTTACAACCTTATCTGGCCATGTGGTGTGTGACACATCATCAGACACATGCATACAGTGCTGAAAAGACATGGGAACAGCATGGGGAAGACCTCTGGAAGCATTTCTGACTCCCAGGTCACTGCCTAAAAGCGTGCCCATCATAAGTGATCCTTGGCGCATGCGAAGATGCCTCCCCCCATGCACCTGTTGTTGCAGACTTGCAACAATCACCATCCACGTCCTTGTCCCAGTGCAGCGTTCAGTTGTCCCTACCCCATTCCTTGGAATGCAAGCGCAAGTATGCAGCCAGCCACCCACAGGCTGCAATACTATACTGACAATTTTTGACAGCTGCTTGCACTTGAAATGTGGCCTTTTAGGCTTGTGGAGGCGTCGTCTCCACCTTCCACAAGCACGGGTCCCACAACATTACCCGTGCCCTTCCCAGTGCACTTACTGGGAAGGACCACCTAACCACAAACACGTGGACAAGTGAATGTGGCCAGGGACCGTATGGAGCCAGTCCACAGCTTTTTTTGCTGAGAGTTGTATTTAGCTCGTGAAAGGACTGGCATAGAGGGAAACCGTATCTACCCTGGGTGTCATTTCTCCCAGGAAGTACTCTAATGCAGCTTGTTGCAAAAGCAATGGCAGCCGTCCAACATCAACTCGCACTTGTCGGTGGTGCTTTGACACAAAAACATCTTTGCGCATTTAATTTCAAGAATACAGAGTTGGACAATGGCCTGATCTGCAATGCGGTTTAAGAAATAACATTCATAAGCATGTCCGATCCACATTAAAAAAGCAGCCATAGAGTGTCCAGGAACCTTCCCCCACACTTTTCTTAGCCAGGGCTGCTTCTCAGCAGGGTTGGACGGGCCCACCAGAGAAGCGGAGACTCCTCCGGTGGGCCCAGGCTTCTCCTTCAGGAGAGTTCATAGTACCGAGGTGAGGCCATGATGATGATAGAGGCCACCATCTGCTTAGCTTTCTGTTACTTGGAATGCAAGCGCAAATATGCAGCCAGCCAGCCACCCACCCACAGGCCACAACACTAAACTGCCAGATTTCTGGGCAGCTGCTTGCACTTGAAATATGGCCTTTTAGGCTCGTGGAGGTGGAAGCTTTTCACACCCTCATGCCGGCGGCGGCCGGGTGTCCATACTCGGTCCCCAGCCGCCACTTTTTCTCCCGGTGTCGTCTCCGCCTTCCACAAGCATGGGTCCCACAACATTACCATGCCCTCCCCAGTGCACTTACTGGGATACATCCCCTAACCACAAACACGTGCACAGGTGAATGTGGCCAGGGACTGTATGGAGCCAGTCCACAGCTTTTTTTGCTGAGTTGTATTTCACCACAGCCATATTCTTTAGCTTGGTGGAAGGACTTGGGAAACCATATCTACCCAGCTGTCATTTCTCTCAAGAAGTCCGCTTAAGCTGCTTTCACTTGAAATGTGGACTTTTAGGCTCGCGGAGGTGGAAGCTTTTCACAACCTCATACCGGCGGCAGCCAGGTATCCATACTCGGTCCCCAGCCGCCATTATTTTTCCCGGCATCGTCTCCGCCTTCCACAAGCACAGGTCCCACAATATTACCCATGCCCTCCCCAGTGCACTTACTGGGAAGGACCACATACCCACAAACACATGGACAGGTGAATGTGGCCAGGGACAGTACGGAGCCAGTCCACAGCTTTTTTTGATGAGAGTTGTATTTAGCTCGGTGAAAGAACTGGCATAGAGGGAAACCGTATCTAATCTGAGTGTCATTTCTCCGTCACCAGGTTCCGCCCATTGTCACACACAACCATGCCAGGCTATATGTTCAGCGGTGAGAGCCACAGATCAGGCTGCTGTGTTACAGCTTTCAACAACTCTGCAGCGCTGGGCGGTTTGTCAATTAAGCATTAAGGATGTTATCTTCAGCACAGCCTGTTGCCGCTTGGCCAAGGCAGTGCTGCAGTGCTGTCAGCTTGTGACTGATGTGGTCATTTCGGAGATGGAGGAGGAGGTGCAGGAGCTGAACAATGTGATTATATTGAGGTTAAATTGGTGACGCTGTTTTTTATACTAAAGAAAGATCCTATTGTTTTGTTTTTTTTTACTTTATTTTTTAAGACAAATGCATTCACCGGAAATGTCATTTTAACATTTTACAACCTTATCTGGCAATGTGGTGTGGGACGCATCATAAGACACATCCTGTTTTATTTATGATGGAGGGACTCTGAAAGTCATAAAGCTTATTTTTATAGGGCCACCAGACGGTCCTTACTATTCTTAAAAGGCCAGCAGTCGGCCCTCGCTATTGTTGGAGAGCCATCAGCCGGCTATGCTTTGTTGTTCCCATTATGAACAATTTCAGGAAAAGCCCCACTAAGAATTTAAAGACACATAGAGCAGGGCCACAATAACGACAAATTCCCATTAGAAAGGAGAGAGTCTGCTATACAGTTATACGATATGCAGTGAGTCCAACGGCTGACCAATTTTAGGAAAAACCCCACTAAAAATTTAAAGACACATAGAACAGGGCCAAGGTAATGACAAATTCCCATTAGAAAGGAGAGAGTCTCCCATAATGTTGGCCTATGCAGTGAATGCAAGGGCTGCCAAAAATTTGGAGGCATTTCAATGGAATTTGGAGGCACCCCTTGGAAGAGAAGTGGGGGAGGGCCTCATAAAAAAAATGTTCCCATTAGAAAGGAGCGGGCCTCCTATACTTGTAATGCCCATGCACTAAGTGTATGGGCTGACAAACGTTTACCCCTGGGGGGTATACATGAGCATACTGTATAAAAATTATCTTTTACTGGCATCATAAACACCCTTTAAAAAATTATATGGGTGTTGCATCATGGACCACGGTCACCCTGGTGATATGGTGGTGGAGGATGAGGAGATAGAGGAGGACAAGAGCAAATAGCCAAAATCAGGAAGCGTATATGACGCGCCCCCTGGGACATATTCCTTTTTGAGGGGAATACCCGGCACCGGATCAGATGGGGGTTTGTAGTCTCCGAGCGGCTGTGACCCGGTCCCGTGCCCAGGGCGTCAAGCTCAGTGTGATGTGGCAGTTCTACAGATGTTACTAAAGTTCTTTTGTGTCGACTACGCCACCCGTTGTGATGCGGTCACTGTGGCCGCCGCTGCAGCAGGGTCCGCTGAGGCTGATGGTGGGTGCGCAGCTTGGTGGGATAACCCCCAACGGGAGGGGTATAGCCTCAGAGGGGACAGGTGCAGAGGATGGGGGTTGTGGTGGTGCAGTGCAGACGGCAATGAAGACAGAGTCGGGTAGTGCAGTTAAGGGTGTTTACTTACTGCAGATGTTGTACTGGTCACTCCAGCTGCTAGTGACCACCCGAGCCGTGCTGCGTCCACCAGGTCCTGGATCCAGCCAACCCCCAAACAAGTCCGGAGCGTGGCCCTGAGCTCTCCCTCTGTCCTTTCTTCAGCCGTCCCCACCAGTGATCCACCTAGGTCCAGCTCCCTCGGGCCTTCTGTTGGGACACCCTTGGCCCTGGGTTCCCTGACCCTTCATGTGGTGTGCCTTCGGGGTGAATGTGGTGGGTGACCGTGACAGACTCTGCCCACGGTCTCCGGTCTCTGGCTGGGGATTGTTTTTACCCCCACCAGCTTGGGTTCCGGTACCCTGATGCTGACTCCTCACCCGGTGCTCTGATTTGGGTTCTTGGGTCCCTTCTCTTCTGTGCTCTGGGTCTTTCTCTGCTCCACTCTCTCTCCAGGGCTGCTGTTTCCTTCTCTCTGCTGACTTGTTCTCTGCATCAGACAGGCTCCTCTCCAACTGACTTGTTCTCTGCCACTGACCCTGATTCTAGTTGGTGCCCACCTTATATATCCCTCTATGTGTGAGCTCAGGTGACCAGCACCCAATGAGCTCCTAACTTTACCCAGGCTGCTCCCCCTATCTGCCCCTACACTACATGGGATGTACCACCCCCCTCCCACTCCAGCCAGGAACAGGCTCGGTCGTACCTGCACATTTCTAAGTGGGAGTACCGTCGGCCTGCTCCTCTGAAATGGGATGTATGTAGTGCATGCAGCCTACCGAGCTCAGTTCCACACTCCTTCCTTACCCGGGAGTGGAATATCACACCTCTGGGTTGAGGTGCAATACCCCTGTAGCAGCCGAATCCTCAGGGTGCTACATATACCCATGTCTGGGTGTGAAAAGGTGCATGGGAATACACCTCCCAAGAAAAGACACTGGATTTGAGTTTATGTTACGCTGCAATGATTCGGTGGTGTTGAGAAGTCTGGCCCAATCCAGCCCTTGTTCATTTTTATAAGAGTCAGCCTGTCAGCATTTTCAGTTGACAGGTGGATGCGCTTATCAGTTATAATTCCACCAGTGGCACTAAAAACCTGCTCTAATAAAACGCTGGTGGCAGGGCAGGCCAGGACCTCCAAGGCATAGAGATCCAGTTCATTCCACGTATCCAGCTTGGATACCCAATAATTATAAGGCATAGAGGAATCACGGAGGACGTTGGTACGGTTAGCAAGGTACTCCCTCAGCATCTTCCAAAACTTTGCACTCCTTGTGAGAGTACCCCGCGCCTCAGGGCCTGTGCGATGGGAGGGGCTGAGAAAACTGTCCCAGAACTTTGACAGTGTTACCCTGCCTCTGCTGGATTGGAGTTGTGTCTCTCTCGCCTATACACCTTGGTTGTCCAACGAAGTGTGCCCTCTGCCACCAGCGTTTTCAGATGGTAATTTTTTTAATAGTTCTGCAACAAGAGTCTTCTGGTACAGCCCCATTTTTGTAGACCAGTCTGCCTCAGGAATAAGAGATATAAAGTTCTCCTTGTAGCCTGGGTCTAGAAGTGTCACCAACCAGTAATGACTGTCACCCAAAATTTTGAGAATGCGAGGGTCATGGGAAAGGCAGCGTAACATAAACTCAGCCATGCGTGCCTGAATACTAACAGGCAAGACTTCCATGTCCTCACCAAGAGGATGACTGACCATGCTCTCCTCCTCCTCCTCTCTGTCCTCTGGCCATCCATGCTGAACAGACAGTATGACAGCTGTGCAAGTAGTACCGTCTATAGTGCATGAAACTAGCTCCTGTCATTCCTCCTCCTCCTCCTCTTCCTCATTGTCACCCAATCCACATTGGGATGAGATGAGGCTTGGCTGTGTGTAATCACCCTGTATGGTTCCTTGCTCCATCTCATCGTGCTCTGCCTGCAATGCATCCTCTTTGATTGTGAGCAGAAAGCGTTTCAGAAGACAGAGAAGTGGGATGGTGACTCTATTTATGGCGTCATCGCCACTCACCATATTGGTGGAGTCCTCAAAGTTTTGGAGGATGGTACATAAGTCTGACATCCATGTCCACTCCTGAGGTCTTATGTGTGGAGTCTGAACTGAAAACCGACGGCCTTGTTGATACGGGTACTCAACAACTGCCCTCTTCTGCTCACAAATCCTTCCCAACATCTGCAGTGTAGAGTTCCAATGCGTGGGGACTTCACACACCAGTCTATGAGCCGGAAGCTGCAAATGCTGCTGAAACACGGCAAGGGCGGCAGAAGCTGTAGCTGACTTTCTAAAGTGGGCACACTGGCGGCGTACTTTAACAAGCAGAGCTGGCAGCTCCGGGTAGGATTTGAGAAACCGCCAGGCATGGTACGTGTGTGAGCTCACCTCGCCTCAGAGCCGCCACCAGGTTCCGGCCATTGTCACACACGACCATGCCTGGCTGTAGGTTCAGCGGTGTGAGCCACAGATCTGCCTGCTCTTTCAGAACTGTCCACAACTCTTCAGCATTGTGCGGTTTGTCACCTAAGCATATTAGCTTCAGCACAGCCTGTTGCTGCTTGGCCCAGGCAGTGCTGCAGTGCTTCCAGCTTGTGACTGATGTGGTCATTTCGGAGATGGAGGCTGAAGAGGAGGAGGAGGCTGAAGAGGATGAGGTGCAGGAGCTGTGGGTGCAACCCTGAGTGACCTAGTGCCCACAATCCTTGGCATCGGCAGGACGTGTTCCATCCCAAGGTCCGACTGGGTCCCGGCTTCCACTATGTTAATCCAGTGTGCCGTCAGCGAGATGTACCATCCCTACCCACAAGCACTTGTCCACGTGCCCGCGGTTAGGTGGACTTTCCTGGTATTTGTGTTGTTGAGGGCACGGCTAATATTTTGCGACACGTGCTTGTGTAATGCAGGGACGGCACACAGGGAGAGATAGTGGCGGCTGGGGACCGAGTACCGAGGGACGGCCGCCGCCATCAGGTTGTGGAATGCTTCCATCTACATGAGCCTAAAAGGCAACATTTCGAGCGCAAGCAGTCGTGAAATGTGAGAATTTAGTAGTGTGGCCTGTGGGGAGTTGGCTGCATATTTGCGCTTGCGTTCCAAGGACTGGGGTATGGATAACTGAACGCTGCGCCGGGACAAGGACATGGACGTGCTTCCTGATGCTGCTACTTGAGAGTGCGCAATGACAGGTGCAGGGCAGGAGGCATCTTAGCATGCACCATGGACAGGGGATTGGCTTGTATGCACAACAGAAGAAGCAATGGTGCCACCTGCAGACACTGTTCCTGGACCCTGGGGTTCGGCCCACAAAGTCGGGTGCTTTGCTGCCATATGCCTGATCATGCTGGTGGTGGTCAGGCTGGCCGTTTTTCCACCCCTGCTGATGCTGGCCTGGCAGGTGGTGCAAATGGCCTTTTTGAGGTCATCGACAGAGTCTTTAAAAAGCAACCAGACTCGGGAAGACCTAACAGTTGTACTGGCAACTTCCTTTGTGTTGGTGTTACGGGGAACAGTTGCCTGCCTTCTGTCTGCGGCCACCACACTGCTTCTTCCTGCCTGTTGGGGTGCTCTGCCTACAACCCCTGTGTGTTGCTGTCCTCGCTCAGCATGTCCTCCTGCCAGGTTGGGTCAGTTACTATATCACCCACCACCTCGTTTTCCACTTCCGCACCCTGGTCCTCCTCCTGACTTTCTGGCAATTGTGTCTCATCATTGTCCACCTCTTGTGACACTTTCCCACTGTCGCCTTCGTGTGACCGTGGCTGCTCAAACATTTGGGCATCGCTACACGTGATCTCCTCTTGCCCCGCTTCAAGTAGACCGGGCGAGAGGCCAGAATCTATAAATGGAAAAGTGAACAGCTCTTCAGAGTGTCCAAGTATGGGATCAGTTGTCTCTGGGCACTCGGCATGGTGGGAGGAAGGAGGATCAGGGTGAGGAATATGCGGTCCAGACTAACGGCTACTGAGACTTGACCGTGTTGATGACAGGGTGGTGGTGGTGGCTAAGTGATTTGGAAGCATTATCCACTATCCAACCAACAACCTTTTGACACTGCTCTGGGTTCAATAGTGGTGTGCTGCGGTCCCCTAGAAATTGGGTGAGGAAGGTCAGGCGAGAAGATGTGGGTGTTTGTTGTGGCACAATTTCAGCTTGCCCATGGCCTTGTCCTCGGCCTCTGCATGCATTGCACCATTACCATCACGTCCAGTTCCCCGTCCCTTGCCACGTTCTTTGCCCATTTTAAATGGAGGACAGTATCTTCCATGCTCACTACAAATGACTGAGTTTGGAGCGAACTTATAAGTGATCTGTGTGATGGAGAAAACAGTGTTTTAAATACCTGGCCTGTAGGTAAGTTATTTGAACAGCAAACTGGTGTGAATTGCTTCACTGACACACTAAAGGAAATTTTTAATGGAGGCCAGAAATGGCAGTATTTTCTGACAACATATACAGTGCATTGTGAAAGTATTTGCCCCCCTTGAACTTTTCTACCTTTGGCCACATTTCTGGCTTCAAACATAAAGATATAAAATTCTAATTTTTTGGAGAAGAATCAACAACAAGTGGGACACAATCGTGAAGTGGAACAAAATTCATTGGATATTTTAAACTTTTTAAAAAAACTAAAAAATGAAAAGTGGGGCGTGCAATATTATTCGGCCCCTTTACTTTCAGTGCAGCAAACTCACTCCAGAAGTTCAGTGAGGATCTCTGAATGATCCAATGCTGTCCTAAATGACTGGTAATGATAAATAGAATCCACCTGTGTGTAATCAAGTCTTCATATAAATGCCCCTGCTCTATGATAGTTTCAAGGTTCGGTTTCAAGTGTAGAGAGCATCATGAAGACCAAGGAACACACCAGGCAGGTCCGAGATACTGTTGTGGTGAAGTTTAAAGCTGGATTTGAATACAAAAAGATTTCCCTAGTTTTAAACATCTCAAGGAGCACTGTGCAAGCAATTATATTGAAATGGAAGGAGTATCAGACCACTGCAAATCTACCAAGACCCGTCCGTCCCTCTAAACTTTCATCTCGAACAAGGAGAAGACTGATCAGAGATGCAGCCGAAAGGCCCATGATCACTCTGGATGAACTGCAGAGATCTACAGCTGAGGTGGGAGAGTCTGTCCATAGAACAACAATCAGTCGTACACTGCACAAATCTGGCCTTTATGATAGAGTGGCAAGAGAAAAGCCATTTCTCAAAGATATCCATAAAAATTCTTGTTTGAAGTTTGCCACAAGCCACCTGGGAGACACACCAAACATGTGGAATAAGGTGCTCTGGTCAGATGAAACCAAAATCAAACTTTTTGGCCACAATGCAAAACGATATGTTTGGCGTAAAAGCAACACAGCTCATCACCCTCAAAACACCATCCCCACTGTCAAACATGGTGGTGGCAGCATCATGGTTTGGGCCTGATTTTCTTCACCAGGGACAGGGATGATGGTTAAATTGATGGGAAGATGGACGGAGCCAAATACAGGACCATTCTGGAAGAAAACCTGTTGGAGTCTGCGAAAGACCTGAGACTGGGACGGAGATTTATCTTCCAACAAGACAATGATCCTAAACATAAAGCAAAATCTACAATGGAATGGTTCAAAAATAAACATATCCAGGTGTTACAATGGCCAAGTCAAAGTCTAGACCTGAATCCAATCGAGAATCTGTGGAAAGAGCTGAAAACGGCTGTTCACAAATGCAAGGAAGAATGGGTAAGAATTTCAGCCTCTCGATGTGCAAAATATACCCAAAGCGACTTGCAGCTGTAATCGCAGCAAAAGGTGGCGCTACAAAGTATTAACTCAAGGGGGCCGAATAATATTGCACGCCCTAATTTTCAGTTTTTATTTTTTTAGAAAAGTTTAAAATATCCAATAAATTTCGTTCCACTTCACGATTGTGTCCTACTTGTTGTTGATTCTTCCCCAAAAAATTAGAATTTTATATCTTTGTTTGAAGCCAGAAATGTGGCAAAATTTAGAAAAGTTCAAGGGGGCCAAATACTTTCACAATGCACTGTATGTGATCCGTGTGACGGAGAAAACAGAGTTTTAAATACCTGGCCTGTAGGTAAGTAGTTTGAACAGCAAACTGCTGTGAATTGCTTCACTGACACACTGAAAGAAATTTTTAATGGAGGCCAGAAATGGCAGTATTTTCTGACAACGTATATGTGATCTGTGTGACGGAGAAAACAGAGTTTTAAATACCTGGCCTGTAGGTAAGTAGTTTGAACAGCAAACTGCTGTGAATTGCTTCACTGACACACTAAAGGAAATTTTTAATGGAGGCCAGAAATTGCAGTATTTTCTGGCAACTTATATGTGATCCATTTTACGGAGAAAACAGCTGTATTTCTAGCGCTGTAATATGGACAGGACCTGGCTGTATTCTGCAGTGCCAACAAGCAAATGGCGCAGAAAATCGGTGTTCTCTGGATTGCTTTTTAAGCAAATAATGAGGATTAAGATCTAAAGAAAAGTATTGCTGGCCCCTGAGACCTGGGCCTTTGTATAGAAATATCTAACAGCAGCAGAAGGCTGAATTGGAATGGAGCCTCTTGTGCTATATACACAGCAGTCTGATACATACCCTGCCTGCCTATATACACTACCTGCCTATATACACTGCCTGCCTGATACCTCTGCAGATGGATTAGTTAGTCCTCAAAAGGACTGTTTGTTAAGATGGATATGTGTAATGTACAGTTTTTCTCCCTACCCTACCTAATACACAAGCAAATCTCTCCCTGATGCAGTAGCACCTCTCCCTACACTGTCTAATTCCGGAGTGACTGTGACGAACATGGCGGCGCCAGGTCTGATATAGACCCGATGATGCTATGCGACCAGCCAATCACTGTAATGCCACAACCAACATGGCTACGGCATTACAGTGAGTGGCAGGCTATCCCTGCATGTTGATTGGCAATCTAAAGAGCTCCAAACATGCAGGGAGGGGACCCGAGCTCCCGCCGAGCAACCCCGGAAATACTTGGCGAGCTCCGAGCATCTCGAGTAGTGAGATGCTCGGGCGAGCACTGAGCAGTAGCGAGCATGCTCGCTCATCACTAACTGTAACATGACTCTGGAGAGGCAAAGCCTTAGTGTAGTGGAAGGGAAAAGCAACCTGATTCAATGGTAAGACACAGACTTCCTGTAGACTCTGCAGCTAAATCACAGATTACAGCTCTGCCTGAATGAAGCATCCAAAATTGAGTCCTTGATTGAGCTGTGTCAATACCTATAAGAACACTAGGTGCAAACCATAAAGCTACCTTAGTGTAACCAGAGTGTCAAAAAAATGCATATAATTACAGAATATAACTTGCTTATCAGGTCCTTCAGAAAAATCCAACTCTACAAACATGCCCATTCGCCGTCTGAAGAAGCAGGAAGAAACGTGTGTTGGGATGGAGGAACATTGTACCTAGCCCACTGTTTTTTTAATTTAAATGATTTTTATTGAATTTAACAATAGGTAAATGGTATATCAACAATATCAATAATAATTAACTTTTAACTGGAAAGGGAAAGAGGGAGGGAAAGCTGGACGGAAAAAAAAGGAAAGATTAGGACGAATTTTATTAGCATACAACTTAAATTATTCATATAATAGGGATAAAGGAAAGGGAGATGGAAGGGAAAAGGGAGAGGATAAATTTGGGAAAGAAGGGTAAGCAGTCATACAAAACAATCACATGAACAAACAAAGAACACAAAGATAGAAAAGTGTGCCTGTAAGCTTATTCTACCTCCTAGCCCACATTTGTGACACTGGCACTATCTATTATTATGTCTACGACTATTATTAGTCTATACATTATGTTTATATTTAAGACACAAGTATTCGTGTTTTAAATAGTGCAACATGGGGGGGGAATGTTTCCCGTAGCCCCATCCTGTAATATTACACTTTATCTGTCATATGCAGTTGTGCTCAAAAGTTTACCTACCCCAACAGAATTTTTCCTTTCTTGGCCTTGTTCCAGACAATATGAATGGTAACAAAAAACCTTTTTCTCCACTCATGGGTATTGGTTGGGTGAAGCCATTTATTGTCAAACTACTGTGTTTTCTTTTTTTAAATCTTAATGACAACTAAAAACATCCAAATGATCCTGATCAAAAGTTCACATACCCCAGTTCTTAATACCGTGTATTGCCCCTCTAACATCAATGACAGCTTGAAGTCTTTTGTGATAGTTGTGGATGAGGTTGTATAATTTCTCAGATGGTAAAGCTGCCCATTCTTCTTTGCAAAAAGCCTCCAGTTCCTGTAAATTCCTGGGCTCTCTAGCATGAACTGCGCACTTGAGATCTCCCTAGAGTGGCTCAATGATATTGAGGTCAGGAGACTGAGATGGCCACTCCAGAACCTTCATTTTGTTCTGCTGTAGCCAATGACAGGTCAACTTGGCCTTGTGTTTTGGATCGTTGTCATGTTGGAACATCCAAGTACATGCTATGCGCAGCTTACGGGCTCAAGAGTGCAAATTTGCCTCCAGTATTTGCTGATAACGTTCTGCATTCATCTTTCCTTCAAATTCTACCAAGTTTCTTGTGCCTTCATAGCTCATACATCCCCAAAACATCAGCAATCCACCTCCTTGCTTTACTGTAGGAATGGTGTTCCTTTCATCATAGGCCTTGTTGACCTCTCTCCAAATGTATCGTTTATGGTTGTGGCCAAAAAGTAAAATTTTGGTCTCATCACTTCAAATTACCTTGTTCCAGAATTTTTGAGCCTTTTCTCTGTGATGTTTGGAGTATTGTAGGTGAGATACTTTGTGGCATTTGCGAATTAATGGCTTTCTTCTGGCGACTCGACTATGCAGCCCATTTTTCTTCAAGTGCCACCTTATTGTGCATCTTGAAATAGCCACACCACTAGTTTCAGAGATTCCTGAATTTCAGCTGATGTTATTTAAGGGTTTTTCTTTGCATCTCGGACAATTTTCTTGGCACTTGTGGCCAAAATTGTTGTTGGTCTACCTGACCGTGGTTTGGCTTTTACAGAGTCCTTGATTTTCCATTTCTTAATCACAGTTTGAACGCTGCTGACTGGCATTATCAATTTCTTGGATATTTTTTTGTATCCCTTTCCTGTGTTATACAGTTCAACTACCTTTTCCCGTAGATCCGTTGACAATTCTTTTGCTTTCCCCTTGACTCACAATCCAGACACGTCAGTGGTTGGATGAAAGATGCAAGAGTCTGTCTGGATCCCAGAAACTAACTCCGCTTTTATGCACACACACTGATTACAAGCAAACAGGTCACAGGTGAGGATGTTACCTTTAGTAGCAATTCAAACCCATTTGTGTCAAATTCTGTGCATGTTATCAGGCCAAAATCACCAGGGTATGAGATCTTTTGATCAGGGTCATTTGGATGTTTTTGTTTGTCATTAAGATTTAAAAAGAGAAAGCACAGTAGTTTGACAATAAATGGCTTCACCCAACCAATAACCATGAGTGCAGAAAAAGATTTTTTGTTATCATTCATATTCTCTGAAACAAGGCTAAGAAGGGAAAAATTCTGCCGGGGTATGTAAACTTTTGAGCACAACTGTATCTTGTGAGCAGGTCCATTTTGTGTCCCTCTTTTGTGAGGCATCTGTGCTTTTAAATTTACATATATTCTATATATATTTTGGTATATTCAATACATATTACTAGTGTTCACTTCTTATGCTCTAGGTTTTATATGCAACTCTTGACCTGGACATTTGTTTTCATCTACAAAGATATCTCATATAAATCAACAAGTTACCTCCACTACTTTACCATCCTTACCACTTAAATTCCTTTTTTTGCAGTATCATCTGATTATCATGGCCCCATTGCAATATGGAAACTTTAATCTCTGTACCCTACTATGACCTCCTCTACAACAAAATTAAAAACATCTAGGCCTTGAACTGTGAGATGGACCCCTTTTTGGTCAATGAGAGATTTCCCTTTCTAAAGGGATGCAGAACTACCATTCCTTTATTAAGCCATAAAAAGTTTGACACAACCCTATTGATTATTAACCTGTTCCTTTTAAATGACATATGGGCTATTTATTCATATAACCACCACTATTTTCATGAGGACGGGTACTAGACACAGTTTGGTTATTTAGGTCCCGCTGGGTGCTCATAGTAGCACAAGCAACATGCAGCCTGGTGTTGTCGTGCTGAAAATGGACACTGTGGAGAAATGGCCGCACCACTGATTCAGCGACCAAATTAATGTAACGTTGAGCTGTTAGTGTACCTGGAATGAAGACTAGAGGTTTCCAGCTACCGTACCATATGCCTCTCTAAGAAAAAAACAGTACTGGAAAATAGGCCTCTATTCCATCCTTCATTGCAATCTTTGTTTCATATCCTTTAAGAGCAGCGGCATGAGGTCAATGGAACACCTGTAGCTGGACGTTTCTCGTAGTCCTATTTCATGCAAATGCCTTTTGATAGTTTATGCTGACACTGTGTGGCACCTCAGTCCAGGATGTGTGACATCCAATTTAACTTGCATTACAGAATGGATTAATCATGGAACCAGCAGTATGGCCATTTCTCCAAAGTGTCCTAGAAGCCATTTTTCAACATGACAACATCAGGCCGCTTATTGCAGGTGCTACTCTGAGCATCCAGCATGGTTTAAACATGCTACCATGGCCTGGAGCATCTCCAGACTTGTCTCCTGTCAAGCACATCTGGGACATCATTGATTCTCAGTTGCACAGAAAGCTGCCAGCAGCAGATCTTGATGATTTGCCCATGTGCATTGTGTGGCAGAACATTCCACATATTACCATTATCAACATCACTGATAGCAGCCAAAATGTGCATACACCCCCATTTCTGCGCATACCAATCATACTCTATGCTGAATAAATCACTATATTTTAAACATTTTGTTTCCATATCTTTATAATTTGCATATCATTAAAATGTCTATCATGTTATTTCCATAATTCCACAACGTTTCCTTCTTGGTGTTGTAATTTCAATGTAGTGGTGTGTATTAAGCATCCGAATTTCCTAAATATTTTTGAGTGCTCTCTCCATCTTTTCTGGATTTATGATATACAGGACAGAACACCCCTCTATTTTAACTGTTGAATAATTTCAGAAAAGTATACCAGAAACGCCGGATGGACATTCTGAAATCACCGGAAATAAATCTGACTCTGGTGCCAATCTCTAAAAACCACTCCTACAATATTGCACTGAACAAAATCTAATGCAAGCATAGACACTAGATGTCATGACTGAAATAATGTCACAATGAAAATATGTTGTAGACTGAATAGCCATTTCCAGACCCCAAAGGTCATTGACTACAAGGGCGGGAAACAGATTCAACTAACAGAATACTAGCATTTCCACTACATTGCTATGGAATTGATTTTGATTCCTGCAGAGTGATGTGGTTGCACCCTTAGTTTTTCTCCGTTGCTATGTTGCTTCAGAAATGAAGAAATCATGAAACTAAAAGTACTGCACATGATGACAGATGTAGGAAACTAATACAGCAAAGGAAGTAATCTCAGTAATGGATGGATACCCATGTGTAAGGCTCACCTGATGAGGTGTAACCGCTAAGCCTCTGGTCCTGCTTCCCAGAGGACATGTGGAATTGAAGACTTAAGACTATCTGGAATCTCAGGTGCAGTCAGACATATGGAGTGGGACCCAGCAGGGATAAATGCAAGTTGAAAATACAGCAAGTACAGGTAATGGAGCACACAAAAACATGGAACACTAGAGTCTCAATCCTAAAACATAGGAGTGTGTCCTAAATGGCTTTAAATAGGATTAGCGAAATCATTTTACTGACCCATGCCAGGCAACCTGCAAAAGCAGACATGGAACACAACAGAGGGCAGTGGACCGAGGTGAAGGAAGCAGAGCTCAGTATACTCTGGACAGCTGTTTCACATGTCCCTATTTAAAAAAAATCTGAAAGCCCCAAAGTAGGAGCACAAAAATGAACAGCCCAAGTGTAGGCATGGATCCAAAGAACTTCTCATTGAAAAAACAAACCTGGCTCCAAAACAAAACAACAAAAAAGCAAAAAGCAGACTTGAGATCCAGTTCTGCCAGCAAGACACCCATATCTGCCTGCCTCACTTTGTTCACTGCCTGTGGACTGTATTAACACTGGACAAAAACTAGACTATGTCCAAAGATGCCATTTTTGTTCTGCTGATGAGCCTTGCATCAGCCCTCATTCCCAAGTCTCACAGCATGGCTGGCACTCTCCTGGTCTCAACATTTAGGAGAGGAGAAACACTGTGCCTTCTAAGATGGGACACAGAGAAGATGGAGAAAATCCAATCTAACAGGCAAGGAAGCTATGCTCTTTTCATCAATTCTGAGGGTGCTTCGGACAGACAACTCTTCCCTCAATTATTTATTTTTTATTCTTTAACCTTAGCAAAACTATATTGAATCTCCTGGGCTTTATCTAATTAACCAGTATTTCCAGGTATGCCATGTTCAGAAGGCAAGCACTAAGACATAACTAAAAGTACAAGGCTACGAAACATGTTTAGAGCCATAAAATGGCTCGGGATAATTTTTCATAATTAACTAAGCTCATCTTAGATAAAACATCATTATACCCAGAAAAAACAATAGTAATATAATTGTACCAAAGGCTTTTTTCCTCTTTCCTAAATTACTAAGATAAGTAAATTGGATCATATGCTAAATTTTCTTAATTCAACACGATTTAAAGTTTTCAAATGCAACTAATGTATGAATATGGCAAGCAAATAACATTACATGTCTGCAAATGTGTAATGAATCACAAGTTATTTCCTGTGTATTTAGATCACAAATTGCCTACTTAGCTGCATTGTGCTATATGATGTCACTGGCACCAGACCTTTAACTTTTAGATTACAGTCCTATAATGCACATGAAGCATAAAACCCAAGAAAAAAAAACAGCTCGCATTAAAGAAAAATTAAAACGTTAAATGCCTTATGGGCAAGGCAGAGTTATGTAGACACAACTTGTCTGGGCTGCACAGGGAGTCCCTGTGGCTCGGTAATGTGGAGCTGTAGACTTACTTCCAAATGTTCTGTTTGGACATCAGTTTCTTGGGAGTTTTTCAAAAGTTTCTCAAAATGTCTCATTTGGAATAAGGTTGAGTATACCATGGTTGGCAAGTAGAAATGAGCAGATTGATCTGTGAAGTATTGAGTTCGATTGGAATTTCCTGAAAAATTGCAGTTTTATGTGAATTCGAACCCTTTGAGATTTGATTCCCAAAAAAATCCCAAACTTGGTGGTGAAGCATCAAATATAATTTTTCGGGCACTAGCGGGCTTCCCCATGATGCCCTGCAGCTATGATATCACATGCCAGTTTATCAAGCTGGTCCTTGTGGTGGTCAGTAGATCAATGGTTCCCAGGGTAATCAGAGATCAGCGGTTCCACTGGAGCACAGTCGGACACAGGACTGGTTTTATGTTCGACAGTGTTAGATTCCATCTCCAGATTTCCTGGGTAAGTGGATTAGATGCATTATTCTTATGGTCTCTTTCTCCTACCCCATCACCCACTTTCTTCTAGTGAGATCCACGCAAATTTTATTGCCCAAATCTAATTTAGGGAGTACATTTGGTGAAACAAGAGAATTCGAATTTCAAAACATCCACTCAACTCTATTGGTAACTATATGATAGACACTTTATATGCCACCTTTAGATGGAATAAAAGGAAGCATGTCAATAATTTCCTGGTAGATCCATATGGAATCCGACAGAAGAAAACTTAATATGATATCTGAGCTATGCAGAGTTACAAGAGGACCCTATGGAATTCTATAGCTTTGTCGCTCTGTTCAAAACAGAGATTGTATAAAGCCATAATATAGAAGTTTCATTCAGCCTTATTATAAAACTATAAATTATTTTAATTAGCTGAAATATTTGGGTCTTAGAGTAATGGTGATAGGCTACATATTTTTTTTAAAGCTCATTAGATTTCTTTGATCTTTCTGGATTCCTCAAGTTTTCTGACAGTGAATTTTACATTTTATTTAAAAGGTCTGAAAACTTCCCTTTTAGTCATATATTTCATAGAATATTTGATTCTTGTAAATTATGTCTTGACTGGCACAAAAGAAGAAAGAAATAGCTAAGAGAATTGAATCATATATTCCAGGAATCTGAAATATGCCCATTGTATTCTTGGTAGAGGAAATTCAATTCCTGTGATGGACGGATACTTACTAGTACATTGTATACAACTGAGAAACTTATTTTTTAACTCATACATACATAGTAACATAGTTTTTAAAGCCGAATAAAGACTTGCGTCCATCAAGTTCGACCTGTTAGTTCTGTAATTGCTAAAGTTGATCCAGAGGAGGGCAAGAACCCCAAATGATTTAGCCAATCTTCACCTGAGGAAAAATTCCCTCCCGACTCTGAAACCAGCAGTCAGAATAAATCCCTGTATCAACCTACTATTTTATTTTATTTTTAAGTATATGCAGAAATCTGCCTGGTATCTAGAAAAGCATCCAGTCCCCGCTTGAACTGGTTTAGTGAATCCGACATTACCGTCTCCTCACTCAGTGAATTCCATATTCTCACTGCTCTTACCATAAAGAACCCCTTCCTATGCTGGTGCTGAAACCTTTTCTCTTCCAGTCTTAGTGAATGCCCTCTTGTTACCGTAATATCCCTCCTTTAGAACAAATCCCATTTTGCTATGGTCAACTCGTTATCGTTAAAGATCTGAGCAGAAAGCGAAGCTGTGAATACCAAAGTAAATAATTGAGAACATTTGCAAAACTTCTGTTGCCCAGAGGCCAAGGCATATGAATGAATATGAATGCTATGGTCAAAGACGCTGTTCTCCTGAAGCAGGCTTTTATTTATCTACTTTTTTTTACTGATGGAAGATCCGTGAAACAGAATTTCCAGCATCCACAGAAAATATTCTGTGAAGTAAAAATGAACTTTTAATGGATCATGATAAAACAAGAAAAATGGCCATGATTGAAAACGCTCCTAAATTCTTACGAGTTTCGGATCACATGGATTATTATTCATAGTTGAGAACTATCTCGTTGTCTTGATTTCCATGCACCACTGCTGTGATTCTTCAATGTACTGGCAGGACTCTCTACCTAGATTTCATTGGAATGTTGAGTTGGTTTCTCCTTCTACCCATTTTTTCTGGTACTTTTTACTAACCTTACACTACTTTATTCCTGAAGTAGGATCCTCTCATCCTGTATATCTATAAATTTAATCTTGTTAACCAAAGGAGGTGTGGTCCTATAGAAAGCGCCTGAGAATAGTTGAAGAAAAAGCCTATTTGGCTAGCAAGACTAGATTTACATACAGAGAAGAGATGGCCATATCTTGAGAATGGAGAGGAAGGAAGAGAAGAAAAAAGACCCCCAGATTCAGGAAAATAGTTGACTTTAGAGCAGGTAAAAAAATTGCATATTTATGGTATTTTTTTTTCATTTGTTCATATCATATCCAATTTGTGACCCAGTCATTGTCTTCTTTCATCACACAGCATCTCTTCAGCTTGAGGTATTAGAATATCCTACATTCTCCTCAAAGATTGCAAGGCATCTAGGTCCTGTTGCAGCATGGCAGCCCTAAACTGTAATGTACCCTCCATCATGATTTACATTTGGGATGAGGTTTTGGGTATTGGTGTAGAGCAGTGATGCAGGTTCTCTCACCTGTGCAATACTAAGGAAATCCTGAAAACATGTCGTGTTGGGGGCCTTGAAGACTGGAGTTTGGGAATCACTGGTGTAGAGTATTCATTTTTTCCTTCAAACGTAGGTTGAGCATTTTTGACAAAATGTCCCACTTTTGTCTCATTTGTCCATCAAACCACTGAGGTGGTGTTGGCCAAACTTGAGACAGTATGCAATGCTTATTGTGTCCTTTCATGAACACTATTCTCCTTCAGTGTATTTTTAATACACAGTGAAGGTTTTTGCAGTGAAGATTCTGCACTAGATCTTTTGCCATTACCCTTGCGTTGTTTCTCACCTCAGGATTGCCTGCTGTGGTTTTTGAGCTATACTAACAGGAAACCTACTCTTTGGCTATGTGCCCACGATGCAGAATTGAAGCAGAAAATTTCCGCAGCGTTTCTGCATGTTCTTGGCAGTAAAAACGCTTGCGGATTTTACATGCAGATTTGACTTGCATTTTTCAAATGCATTGGGACCTCAAATCCACATGCCGAAACGCACAAATAATGGACATGCTGCAGATTTTTCCGCAAGGAAAATCCACTGCAGAAAATTCCGCAGCATGGGCACAGAACAGGCAGATTTTCATTGGGGATCATGGGGCACGGATTAGTAAGCGTTTTGCAAGCGTTTATGAGAAATTCTGCAGCAAAGATGCTTGAAAAACGCATAGTGGGCACGCAGCCTTTGATAGAGTAGCAATAGCTCTAAGGCTATATGCCCACAATGCAGATTTGAAGCAGAAATTTCCTGAGCATTTCTGCATGTCCTTGGCAGAAAAAATGCATGCGGATCTCACATGCTTTTTTTCAGCGTTTTTACATACGTTTATGCATGCGTTTTTTTCAAGTGCTTTTCCAAGTGATTTTGAGCATCACTTGGAAAAGGGCTTGACAATTGGTCACACAATATAAATCCATGCAACTGGCATGGATTTATACTGTATTGTGTGACCAACTTAGAGGAAATTTCTACTTCAAATGCTGCATCTAAAGTAAAAAAAAATAATTAAAATGTAAAATGAAATAAAAACCTTATATTCACCTCTCCGGCGGCCCCCGGACACCTCCCGGAGAGGTGACTATGAATATATTTTTTTATTTTTTACTTTATAATTCTTTTTTAACTTGCAGGTACGATGGTACCCGGGTTGGCGGAGAGTCTCCTCTTCTCCCAACCCGGGAACCATCCGAGCATTGAACCGCATAACATCCGCATGTATACATGCGGATATTATGCGGTTCAATGCAAGTCAATGGGTGCGATTTTGCGGCAAAACCGCGCCCAAATTGGTTGTGCGGCAGATTTTTCCGCAATAATAATCCACAGCCAAAATTTCCGCAGCATGTGCACAGCACATGCGTATTATCATAGGGATACATCCTAGACCTCTTACCAAGTGATTTTAATGCGTTTCCGCGGCGGAAATGCCACCGCGGAAACGCATTAAATCCGCATCGTGGGCACACAGCCTAATTGTTTTTTGTAATTTGCTCAAAAGTTGCCTAACCATGGATTGACAATCGACATGGTCTTCAAGAATGATTTTGCAGCTTTATGAGTCTCTATAGTCTTCTGAGATCTTTCAAAAGCTATTTGTTTCAAGACATGGTTCAAACTAAACAATATTTCTTGAGAAGAATAGATTGGACAGCAACCAGGCTTTGTATACCTTTATTAACTTAAAGTCTATGTGAAACCCACACTTCTATTTCATTTCCTTAAAGGGGATATCTGAGACTTTAAAAAAAGGCATTTAGTTGCAGAGTCAACTACCTGTCTGTTGTACCCAGCGGCGGTCATTTACTGCTCCTGCCAGAGATTCAGCTCACTGTCAACAGAAAAACCTACAAAAAGCAAAATAAACAAAAACACATTTTCCTTCTTGTAGGTTTTTATAATTGATGGCCATTGTGAAACATGCATTTATGTGCTGCATGTTATACCAATTTAAACCAAGCTCAAATTTTGTGTTTTCTCTTTGTATTTTTTGCATTCTGTGCAAAGCAGGGCAAGGCCTCCCTTCCTAAAGCTGGATAATACATTTGAAAAGCTTCCCTTGGCTGGTGTCCACAGTTCGGGACCCGGTCCTTTGTCTGCCCTTATTTACACTGAGGTTAACTTTGACATATGGAATATTTTTAATATTAGACCGAGTAGGACTATCCTGAGCGGGTTCACCTTGTCGTGGTGGGATAGCTTTCATACTATTTTCAATCAAAAACAGTGTTACTAAGAACCTTATTTTATTTAAATGCACTTTTGCTTTTTATTTATTTACAGCAGGGTTTATGTTTATTTTGCTTCTTGTAAGTTTTTCTGATTCATGGCCATTATGAAACATGCATTTAGGTGCTGTATGTATACCAACTTAAACCAAGCTGAAATTTTGTGTTTTTCCCTGTCAACAGAACAGAAGTTTCTCTTCCTGTTGACCGGGTGGGACTTCTGGCATCATGCTGTTTGACAGCTGTCTCTCTGCTGCCTAATTGTGGGAAGCTGGCTGTCAGTCAGCATGATGCCAGTAGTCCCAACCTGTCAACATGAAGAGAAACTGCTGATCTGTTGACAGGGAGAAGCAGAATCTCTGGCAAGAGAGGTCAATGACGGGCGCCGGGTACAACAGGCAGGTAGTTACTTCTGTTAGCAACTACACACCTTTTTTTTTAAAGTCCCGGCTATCCCCTTTAATTAAAACTCTTTTAATCAATTAGCCATTGGAGCACAGTGGTTTAACCTTCTTTTCTCTCTACACTCCGAATGTTTATTCAGTGTGCTCAATACCATGTATGAATGATACCATTATATGACTATTATTGATTTTCTTAGATTGTGTGTGTCTATAATTATAACTTAGATAACAATCTGCCCTCATTTTTATTAGTACTCATATTCAATGAAGAAATATATGCAATTCCAGGTGGTTCAGTTACTTTTCTTCTTACTCTATACTGCTTTTTATTGTGTTTTGATTTTCAGCATTTCAGGAAATAAAGTGAACAAAAAAAATAGTTTGCAGAAATTAGTAATGGAAAAATAAAGTAATCACGTGAAATATACTTTTTTTCTATTTTGAACAAATTAGATTATACCCCTATTAATTAAAGTTCTGCCCTTTTATGTTATGTTTTTTTTTTATATAATAATTCTAATTCAAACCATTTTCATTTTTCTGTAGTTCTTTTATTCAATTTTTCCTTTCACTAGATTGCATACTTTCAACTGTGTCCACACCCCAAAGACAGTTTTGGTAGATGCTACTAAATTTGATGGATCTTCTAGAAAAATCTTTAGATGGAACCTGTCAGCAAGTTTTTTTTACCCTAAACTGTCTTCTGACTTCTATACAGGAAAAATATATATCTTTGTACCGTGTTAGCCAGCAAATAGAAAAATATTTAGATTTGAGAGTACTCAGTTGTTGATACCTTTTAATGGCTAACTGAAAAGATGGTAACAAATTGCAAGCTTTCAAGACTACTCAGGTCTCTTCATCAAGTATAGTATAACACAAAATCTGAAGAGTCACATATTTATACACAATGGGACACAGAAAAAATGTAATAGATGAGACAAGTGATGTAAAGCAGAGCTATTACTATGGGAAAGGGATAAACAGTTGTGGCCATAAATATTGGAAAGACTGTAGGTTCAAATAACCCTGAGATCCCCATAACCTATTAGTCAGCTAGTCAGTTAGTTAGCTTTATCTTCTTAGATTTCTTTTCTTTAGGATCTTCGGTTTCTTCTTGCTCTTCATCACTTTGCTCAGCTGCTTCAAGGGAACTCTCTTTTTCAGCAACTTTCTACTTTTTCTTCAGTTTTGGAGTCTGTTTGTTGTGATTACAATATTCTGACTAAGGTTCTGACTAACAGGTTATGGGGATCTCAGAGTTATTTTATGACATATCTGCAGAATTAGAGCTCTCTAGATGCAATATATAGTATTCATGTATACATCATTTGAGTATATTTAGGCTTGACCTTGGCACATCTGGGTATGCTGATCTGAATATAGATATCTTACAAGATTCTATGCTGGGAAAAACAGAGGAGTGTTTTTAGAAAAAGTATGACAAATTCTTTATTGGTAACAAGTAAGTACATAAAAGGACATTTAAGAATATAGGATCAGTGTGCAGTAAAACAGTGCAGGATAACCCCTATGAACGCATCAGCAAGAGGTTAAATGAGGGTAACCCATAGAGAATGTATGTAGTAGTTGGTAGTCAGTCTGTGGAATGCCATTAATACCTTAGTGATTAGGTTAGATACCATAGTGCAACTCAGACCGACCAACACCAAAGTACAATGCATGTAATGACTGGTGATCCAAATACACTCACCATGGAAAAGGTATCCCCAAGCCCCCTCTGACCAATGTGCAGGGCTGTAGGTAGCTTCCCAAAACGCGTTTCAAGTTCAAGCTCCTAGAGCTGCTGCGCTTTGTCCTTACCCATAATTATTTTACATTTAAAGATATTTTTTACCTGCAGACACGGGGCACGGCCATGGGTGCGGCCTGCGCTTCCTCGTATGCCAATCTCTTCTTGGGTGCTTGGGAGATATCAATTTTTGGCGATAAGGGAGCATGGGCCGCCGACCATGTGCTGTGCTGGTACAGGTATATTGACGATATTTTGTTTATGTGGAGGGGCACGGCGCAGCTTTCTGGCATTCGATATTCAAAGTGACTAATCATTTACTTCGGATCGTGATGTGCAGGAATTGTGTTATCAAATAATGTTATTCCTGAAACAGTAATTTTTTTTTATAAATTTCTGGTTAATGCATTTATTCATCAATTGATATATTATTTTAATATCATGTACTGTATGTTTAATACATTTCACATTTGAAGAAAGCAAGACTTATTACGGTCACCGACAGGGAATCAAGGTCAACTGGAACTCAGGAAGTTTACTCTGGATCGGTGCCATTTCACACTGGTACATAAAAGTCTACCTAAGAAATGTTTCATTTGCAAGTTTACAAGCCACTGCAAATAATTACAATAAAAGAGTTTTTTTTTTCATAAAAACAAGACAAGTGGTTTTGAGGTTGTTCCTGTTTTATTGTTTCGTTATAAATCCAGGAAGGATATTTTCAGGAATGAATCTTTCCAGTTTCCGAGTAGGACATTGATTGTTAAAATACATAAAACTACTGGAGAAAATATTTGAGTTTAGTTGATAAAAGCAGTTGTTAAACACTATACACCACCAAAGAATATTAAATCCCTGTTTAATGATATTGCCACTGGGTGTAAATCATAATTTGAAAAGAGTAAAAATGTGTGCTCTTCCCTTACCATAGATGGAAAAGCCTGGAGTGGTTGAACATGCACAGAGCAGAAAAGTAGCAGTCATTTTTTTTTCTCGTGTCTCAGATAAAAAAAAATTCTGCATAGCAGCAAAATAACACAAACATTTTAATTGGCGATGACACAAACATTTTAATTGGCATAGGGATCTATGTCTGAGTCACAGTCGGAAATTTGGCAGGGTGTATGGAGATATCATGATAATTGTGCTAAATACTCAATTTAGCAAACGACTCGTGCACATGTGAAAGGAGAAAAAGCCATCCTGGTGTAATGAATTGGTAGAAACAGATCTTTACCCAGAAGCTTGCAAATTTTTCAAGAAGAAAGTACAAAACTTAAGCACTAAAACTCACATTGCCACAGTTTTCAAAAATGGCAACTATTTGGTTTTGATGGCTTTTCCCCAGGATTGCCGATCTGAATTTCTTTTTTCTTTTTTTTTTTTGGACAACTTATCCGAGAAGCAGACAATAATTTTCAAAGACAAAGTGGAAAACCATAATAAATTATAAAGATAAGTAAAAGAACTACAGCCACCAGGCTGAAAAAAATCATGAACACATCTATTTTTTTTTCACGAACACCATAAAGAGTGACCTAGTTTTCACACTCTTCAGGTGTTTTTGGACGATCGCTTTACCACTTTCTTGGTTCACTATCAACAGTGGTGTGGACCCACACAATCTGTTTAGGATTTTTGCTCTCCTTGTTTCCCACATTTTTTGTCACATGGGAAACAAGGAGAGCTTTCTTACCGCTCACCTCTGCAGACCCTCCGCTACTCACCGCCACCTATCTGGTCTTTGATGTGTCTTCTGATCCCCACAAAGCACATGGAATTGTGCATTATGATGAGCTATTGCACTGCAAAAGGCGCATCTATTGTTCTTGCACAGGGACCTCTTCTGTCTATGTCCGCTCCCGATTATATCTCCACTACAGATAACTAATAAATAGTTTTGGTTGCAAACCCCCAACATCAGCAAAGTATAAGAAAGGGAATTTATTTGGAAAATGTGTCATCCTTTGATTATATATAAACATAGCAATTATAGAAATATTACCCTACCAAGGTCACTGTATGATATTCTTTGAAGGAGACAGTTTATGAAAAGTTCTGCCAATGTCACCATTAGAGAGTGAGCAGACAGTAAACATTATGATTGGTATTCTGTAACCTAGCCAATTTTGTTAATTGAAACTAACATTAGATTCTATTAAAAAGTACATCAATTTCTTTTTATATTTCTCTCTAATTTCTTTTTATAGTTCGTGCTATGAAGTAGATCAAAGCGTATGAGAAATTATTATCCAATATGAACATTTCAATTAATATGTTAATTGCAGAAAATTTCAATAAATATATAAAAAATGTAAAACACTAAGGGATAAGTGTATAACCAAAATATATGCGCTTCTAGTTACCTGACTGCTGCAGCCAATCACAGGCTTCAGCTTTCCTGTGACTTCCAAACCAACCAAGCATTATGTCTGATGCTGGTGCAGACCTCAGGAGCGGTCAGTCTTGTATCCACAGTCCAATGCTAGGTGAGCTTGCCATTGTTTTTTTATCTTAAGAGTATTCATGCCTAAAAAATATTTTTGTGTCAAATCAGACCTTAAAGGCCATTAGGAACTGATAAATGACTCGGTGACAGGATTAAAAGACTACATTACCTTTCATAACAAGGTTACCTATTGGTTACTCTATGTTTTATGAGCAATAAGGCTTAGAAAGAAGTTATTTTTTTTACATAAAATAAAATTACTAAATAACTATGTAAGTCATTCTCAAATTAAAAATTTGTACCCACAGGCCTATAATTGACCATACATAAGGAAATCAGGTGTTAAAATTGCATAGTTTGGTTATTTTATTTGTGTTTCACTTACAAACATATTGGCAAAAGTTGCAAAATGAAGATCAGTCATATCGGTTGTGAATTTTGATTTAGTTTCTTGCTTATTTATTGGTAATATGTTCTGTAGCTGTTTTTGGAGATTGCCTTCCTTCATATCAGCTCGGTGATCAAATTCTAACTTCCAATTTCCTTATACCAGTTACAATAATGCAAATTTGTTAGAAATTAAACTTACCTATAATTAATGATGTTTTTGGAGCGTAGGGGGCAACCAAGTTACCCTGTGGAAACCCATACAAGCATAATGAATACATACAAACTCTAAGCAGATGTTGCCTTTGCTCAGATTTAAACCCACAACCACCATGATGCAAAGTAATATTACTACCCACTAATCAATAGTGCTGTTGTCACTTTTGCAAAAGTGCCATTTACAAGAAAACTGAAATGTAATAATATCTCTTTATCTAAAAGAAACACAATATTAAAAACCATTGTCCACTATTGTGTAGGTCCTACTTCTGCTTCCTGAACATTTCTGACCTTTGAAGGTCTGGACTTCATTCGATCTCTATAGGTGTCCTGACTTCTGTAAGTTGTGAGATGCAGTCTCAATGGAAGAGGCCTGTTTTTTTCTAGCAGACAGTCAGATTCAAACTTGTGGGATTTGGAGGCCAAGTCAATGCCATAAACTATTTGTCATGTTCTTTAAACCACAACTAAACTGTTTTTGCGGTTTGTCAGGGCACATCTTCCTGCTGAAAGAGGCCACTGCCATTATGGAATGTAATGGTTTACGTAGTAGGTGGTACATGTCAAAGTAACATTCAGATAAATACCAGGACCCATGTTTTCCCAGAACATCACACTGTCTCAGCTGGTTTGCTTTCTTCTGGTTGTGCATCCAAAGATCATTTCTCTTCCAAGTGAGAAAGACGCAAACCTCTGGCTCTTTACATGATCTAAAAGCAGACCAGGGTAATTAATTTAATTACTACACGATCCAGTTTTGACGTTCATATGCCCATTGTACAGTATGTGCTTTTGATAGTGAACAGGGTATTCAATATGCATTGGCATGGGCAGTCTGATGGGTCTGGTGCTACTCAGCCTCATATTCAGCAAGTTGTGGTGCACTATGTGTTCCTGTACACCTATCATAGCTAGCATTAACAATATGAACCGAAGGAACAAAATGGACAGGTCCTTCATCTCTACAGTATGTGCATTAATGAACCTTGGATGTCCCATGTCTTGATTTTGGTTCAATATTTGTCCTCCCTTATCCACTTTTGGTAGGTACTACAAAAGGGAGCCAACCACAAGACCAAGAGTTTTGGAGATGCTCTGACCCAGTCATCAAGCCACTACTATTTTGCTCTTGTCAAAGATTGATCTTGGCAATAGATAGATCTAAATCTACATGTATGTGTTAAGGCATATAGATGTCTCTATTTCAATGGCCCGATTTATCAAGACCAGTGCTATTCATGCTGGTCTTGATGAGGGGGTCATGTTGGAGACACAGATCCTGATTCATAAAGAAGTGCATGCCTCTTCTAGAATCTGGAGCATCTGACGAGTGGCCATGCCAGAAATCTCACTCCAGTTAGCGATTGAATTAGATGAGCTTTGGGTTCCTGCCCTGCCGTGACTCTGTCCCACTTTAGTTCCACCCATTTTGTTGGAGCTGGTACAAACTGGAGTGAAAACACTTAAATTTTGCGACTTTTCAAAACTATTACACCAGAATTCTGATGTGAAAGCTTTGATGTATAGGGCCCCAAGAGTATATCCTTTATGTTAAGAAAAGTACTAAGTAGAGATGATCGAATACATTTTGAATGGAATTGAATTGTACTCAAATTTTACAAAACCTCACGTTCGCCAAAATGTTGATTTTTTTGTAATTTTCTTCCTCGCGGATTCAGTAAGATGGCATCTGCTGGCTGACATTTTTTTAATCGACTGTAAAAGTTAAGATGTTAAAAAAAAATTGTTAAACTCACCTCTCCTGACTCTCTGCATTACCAATCCAGTCCTCGCCAAATCATGAGATCGCCTCCACTCTCACTGAAATCCCTGTGTCTCTCACGCTAGTCAGCTTTTCTGTCTTTGATGCGGGAACAGCAGGGTTATGCAAAACGCGCAAAAGGTCACGGTGTCATGACGTCACGGTGTATGCATAATCCTCCCAGGCTCCAACAAAGCAGGAATTCCAAGCCCAGCGTGAGAGGACTGGGGATTTCAGTGTGAGATATGGTGATCTGAAGATGTGGTAAGGACCGGACGGGTGATGGCGAGGAACGGAGGGACCAGAGAGGTGAGCAGTAAGGTGAGTATAAGGATTTATTTTTTTCCCAAAAAAGTTTATCATGCTCTATTGTCTGGAGGTACCCCAAAGCATAATAAAGGACATTTAGTTGTCTGCAATTCGAGAAGTTATTCTCCACGATTTGAATTTCCTGGGAAAAAAACGGCCAAACAGGCAAATTCGAATTGTGCTTGATCCACTCACCTCTAGTATTTAGAGTATTACATTTTAACTTATGCTCATTATATATTTTCAGTTGAATTATCTTTTTTACAAGGTTACTGCTATATTGGTAATTCCAGGAAAAATGAATGGTTGGAATAGATCACAGATGATGATCATAGGCACGTACATATAAATTAAATATAATTTCATTAAAACTAAAAGGAAATGAGTTACAAATAGAAACAGGAACATACTGTAAACAGTTGCCAAAATATTACAGACGGTATCCTGGGTAGAATACCAGAATAGAAAAAAAAGTGAACATTTAGATAAGAACTATAACATGGTGCATGAAGAAAGAGTTTAAAGGAAGGCCAGGAAAATAAAGGAAGGGACGTCTAGCTATTTTAAGGCTTTGCAAATCAGAAGAAACTGATATGTGATGTCAGCATTTTCAGTATTTTGGAATAGAATTCAATTACTCATTTTTTTTGTTGGCTCTAAAATTAAATTCAAATTAGTTTGCCAGGATAATAGGACCAGAAGGAACCAGTCTGACAAACCCTTCATTGAGCCAAACCAGAACACATCTTTAGGCCACATTCACATGTTCAGTATTTGGTCAGTATTTTACATCAGTATTACATCAGCAGTGGGTGATAAATGTAGAAGTGGTGACGTGTTTCTATTATACTTTTCCTCTGATTGTTCCACTCTTCATTTTGACTTACAAATACAGATGTAAAATACTGACCAAATACTGAATGTGTGAACGTGGCCTTAGGGTGCATTCATATTAGTCGACAGGAGGCGTTAAACGACAGCATATTGGCTACATGTTTTCAAATTGGCGGTCGTTTCATACCCTGTTTAGACAGATCATTCTATGCTCAAAGGCTGTCATTGTTGACAGTATACAGCGGCATGTAAAAGTTTGGGCACCCCTGGTCGAAATTACTGTTATTGTGAACAGCTAAGCAAGTTGAAGATGAAATGATCTCTAAAAGGCCTAAAGTTAAAGATGAGGCATTTCCTTTGTCTTTTAGGCAAATAAAATAAATATTTTCATCCTTTACATTTTAAAAATTGCAAAAAGGAAAATGGGCCTATGCAAAGTTTGGGCACCCTGCATGGTTAATTCCTAATGCAACAGAAAATCCCAGAGGCATATTGCCCAGGAGCACACAGTAAATGCCACTCACTGTGTGCATCTATAGATATAAAACTCCAAAGACATGCATAACACAAAAGAGAAGAGTTTTTCAAATGTTATAAAAATTGTATAAATTTTATTAACCAATAATTAGAGCAAGACAAAACATATCATAAAAGAAGGGACGTGTGCCAGAGAACTGGAAAGAGTAGCAGCAAGGCACCAACAATGCCGGGGGAAGGCTACATAGAATCACATAATATGATTACTGTCACAAATTGGCAAGTATAAATAACACCCCTAAATCACATAATAGAGTTGCTGTTCCAGGCTAGCTAAACCGCATTTACCTCTGTAGATTAGATATTTAACATGGCAATTTCATACCTATTAAGTAGCTGTAAAGTATACTAGCCATGATAAATTGAGCAATGTGACGGTAAGCCACTTCAAGATTCAGCAGCAACAGCATTAACTGGATGGAAGGTGGTAACGCTTACCCCAGGCCGTGGTTGTACCAAGAAATAAAAGTGTGAGCTGCTTCCCAACGTGCGTTTCGCGTGTAATCTAGTCGGCTTTATCAAGGGAAGGTAGATTTGTGTGGCCGAAGGACCTTAAAATACATCAGGTGGGCGGTCACATGGTGCACCATGTGACCGTTGAACCACCAATAGCATCAGTGGTACGGCTCGTGCGCAATGGAACAGGCAGGTCCCGCAGCAGTTACACGGCGGTCACTTCCGGGAGCGCGCAGCCGGGATGCTGCGCGGTCACAGAAGGGAGGACGTCGGGCGCCGCAGTTCGAGACATGACCGTGCCAAGCGCACGCGCACAAGATGCTGGTGGAAAGGTATATACATAATGTTTTAGAGCAGCAAGGCACCATGACACCCTATGGATAAACTGCATACATATAAATAGAACATATAAACACATTTATAGATATAAATACACAGCAATAATACATACAAAGAATCAAAAAATAATAAATTCTGGTGTATGATAAGTGCATGGCTGCATATCTTGGGAAGATGAAAAACACCTGAACAGAGAATAAACGAAACAAAAATAAGGAAAGAAAAAATTAGGAAACACCATAAACACCACACAAAAGGAAAATAATAAAAAATATAAATAAAAGTTGCTAATGCATCACCGAAAGGTCTTCGATTAAGACCATAATATAATTTAATCAGGAGAAGGAACGCACGTGGGTGTTCATAAAAATGAAGCAAAACTGAGGGTTTCATTCAATCCCTTTGGGGACAATGTATCCAGTGTGACAATCCACTTAGTTTCTCTCTGTGCCAAAAGGCGCTTCACATTACCCCCTCTTGCCCCAAGATGAACTACATCTATGCCCCGAACAGAAAGTGATGAGGGATCGCAATCATGGAAAAGGTGAAAATGTCGGGGGAGGGTTTTTAACTCAGAAAGATCAGTCGCTGACTTGGCCGCAGCAATGTCCCTAACATGTTCCCGGACTCTGACTCTGAGTTCCCTGGATGTAAGGCCAACATAAATGAGTGAACAGCCACAAGTGGCGTAATAAATGACATTAGTGGAACTGCAGGAGATACGATGATTAATGACATATTGTTTATCTCCTGCTGCAGAGTCAAAAGTCCGGGTACGTAGGACATTGCTGCACGCCAGGCAGTGTCCGCATGGGAAGCACCCCAATGTGGGTTGGAATGCAGAGAGAAAGGTCTTATTAGAAGGGACATAGTGGCTCCTGACAATCAGGTTACCAAGGTTTTTGGCTCTCCTAGACGGGGAATCTCCAATAGCGCCCGCCAAGGAGGGTTCTGTCAACAGTATAGGCCAATGTCTCTTAAGAATGGTACCCATCTCATTCCACTTGGTATTATATGTGGAAATGAAACGAGTCTGATTGTCAGTTGGTTTAGTACTTCTCTGGCCATACAGTAATTGGGAGCGGGATGTTGCCTTGGCTCTATTATAACCCCTTTTAATCGAGCGTTTACTGTAGCCTCGTTGGAGGAATCTTGACCTCAGGGACCTGGCCTGATCTTCAAATGCCTCCGAGGAGGAACAGATCCGCCTGACCCTCAGGAACTGTCCAACCGGAACGGCCCTAATAGTTGCGGGATTATGTGCCGAGGAGGCATGAATCAGTGAGTTTACAGCTGTTGACTTCCTAAATACGTCAGTCATTGATTGAGAATTTATACAATTTTTATAACATTTGAAAAACTCTTCTCTTTTGTGTTATGCATGTTTAATACCTAGTAGCACCCCCTTTTGAAAGTATCACAGCTTGTAAACACTTTTTGTAGCCAGACAAGAGTCTTTCAATTCTTGTTTAAGGGATTTTCATCCATTCTTTCTTGGAAAATTCTTCCAGTTCTGTGAGATTCCTGGGCCGTCTTGCATGCACTGCTATTTTGAGGTCTAGCCACAGATTTTCAATGATGTTCAGATCACGGGACTGTGAGGTCAATTGTAAAACCTTCAGCTTGTGCCTTTTGAGGTTGTCTATTGTGGATTTTGACGTGTGTTTAGGATCATTATCCATTTGTAGTAGCCATCCTCTTTTCAACTTCAGCTTTTTTACAGATGGTTTTTACAGATGGTGTTATATTTGCATCAAGAATTTGTTGAAATTTTATTGAATCCATTTTTCCCTCTACCCGTGAAATGTTCCCTGTGAAAAAATGACAATATATATATTTTTTGCCTAAAATATAAAGGAAATGTGCCATCTTTGAATTTAGGCATTTAGAGATCATTTCATCTTCAACTTGCTTAACTGTTCACAAGAACAGTAATTTTGACCAGGGGTGCCCAAACTTTTACATGCGACTGTATGTCATGTATACACAGGACGATGTGCTGCCAAGAAAAATTATTTTTATGCAAACTTAAAAATCATTTCACCTGACAAATGGGCATTTTGCTAATTCTTAAGGTGATTGGCAGCCTTTTTACATTGGTTAATTATTGAGAGATGCAGGTTCCTAGAAACTCATTTCCCAATATTCAGCCAGTGTGAATATGCTCCTTTATGCTCCCAACATTTTGATGGATGGCGGCTGATAGATAACTTTCCTATTGTCACATTTTTACAATTTTTATTTGGATTTATATCTTGTGCAAAAAGTACAATTTTGCTAATAGAAAGATTATAACATTTGGTGTTAGTATTTAGCCATCATTACAGGGGTTGTCCAGGCTTGTGATGAAAGTCTGCAGTCAATCTGTGTGACTGCAGACTGTTGAATCCTCACAGCTTGATCACTGCATGCTGTCAGAATTCTCAGGTGTCGGTGGAGAGTCCAGGTGGTCACGTGACCGAAAGTATGCAATTTGCATACTTCCGGCCAGGCACCGCAGGTAAGGACTTCCGGCCGGCGACCTCCGCCGCCGGCACTCATTACAGCTGACCGGCGGGGGTGCCGCGTGCGGGACCCCGGCCGATCATACATTGCTACCCTATACTATGGATAGGGCATCAATGTAAAAGTAGTGGACAACCCCTTCAATACTAAAGATAGGACCATCCCGATTGAGTACTTAAAAAAAGTTTATGCTTTTTTGATCTTATTTACATGTTCTATTACTATTAACTTATTTATTTACTGCAGGGTATTTGCTCATTTTGATTTTATATTACGATTTGTCTGTTAAATGACCACAGTGTAAACGTGCTTCTACACATATATCCCAGCAAATTTCTTGACGTTGGAAGCCTAAGAAGGTAGCCACAGCGGCCTTCAGTAGGCCACCATCTTACATGGTAACCCACCGACTCCTAACTAACAAGGTGCTGGGTGGAGTAGGGGGGGGTGATGGAAGCAAGTGATCTAAATGCTGCTGTCAGTGATTGACAGCACCATTTAAATGGTTAAACAACAGCTAGCTCTGTTTACTGCTGTTACATGAAGATGTCAGCTGTGTAACACAGTCATCACATGCCAGCTATTAAGCAGGCTTAGCTCCTGAACTCGCTCCTGAACCTGTGGCAAATATGAAAATCACAGATCATTAAAGGGTTAAACTGTCTTCTTATACTGTCAAAAAAAATAAACAGATTAAATAATTTTCACCATCAACTGTAATATTTCTATTATGAGTAGACAAAATATGGAAAGTTTCATATTTAAAAAACAGAAAAAAAAGCCAAGACAATTAGTGTTACGAGAACTGTGTATGAGAAGTTCATTAGGAGGCAAAAAAAAGGATGATGTGTTACCCACAGGAAGTAGTCGGTGTTATAAGAGAGGGACGAGTGGAAGGAAATGTTGTCACTCCAGTCGATAGATATCATTTTTGGTCATCTTAACAGCTTCTGAGTTTTACAGTTATGAGCCGAATCTCAAGTTGACGCTTAGCACAAACAATAATTATAATTTGTGATTCCTACCCAACTTTTTTAAAATAGTTTTTCGCATGAAGATTTGTATTTTGTAAATCAATAGTTCACATGAAAATATGAAACTTTGTAATAAATCTTATCAGAGAAAACTGCTTTCTTCTCCTCCACGACTGATCATTCATTCACAAAAATCTCAATTCCTGGGTAAAATCTGTATTCAGTGAAGACAGATTTTTACATTATTGAGATAGGAGATGACGCTACATGCACACAAGTTTTTATTCCAGTTCATCTCTTTATTCACAAGTACGTCACTTGACAAATGGTAAGGTTTTAAAACTAGAGGTTAGCACCATCCCGAATAAGGTCACCGTGATGTGGTGGGATGGCGTTTATGTTTTTTTGATCAAAATTATGTTAACTACGCACCCTATTTTATTTTCATACACTATTGTTATTATTTATTTAATGCCGTGTATTTGCTTATTATGTTTTTTTGGGTTTTGTCTGTTTAGTGTCCAGTGTGAACAAGCGCTTACACACTGCATGCACACAACTTACCATATTTTGCGGACCATTAGATGCATCCCAAAGAGGTGGAAAATAGGAATTTTTTTTTACTAAATTGGTGGTTCGTCTTATGGTCCTTTTTAATGGTAGTTTACTTGAGGGGCGACTGCGATTCAGTGGGGTCACAAGAGGCAGAGTCGCTGCTTGAGGAGGCCGGCGGCGGCAGGAGCGGGGCAATGCTGCGGTGCCTGGGCTTTCAGAAGATGTCACCGTCAGTGAGCAGAGTCCCCTTTCACAATGATTTCCCTGCGTCTCCCGAAATCTCAGAAGGTTTTTTTTTTTTGCATCTTGTGCAAATAAAGGTGTGGCCTCCCTTTTCTTTGAGCTGGACATTGCATTCTTGTAGTTCCCAATCCCTGGGTGTCCATTAGCCGGGTCTCAGTCTTTCTCAGTCCTTATTAACATGTATGCTACTTGACAAATGATAAGGTTTTAATATCAGATGTTAGGACCATCATGAATAGGGTCATCGTGACGTGGTGAGATGGTTTTACGTTTTTTTGATCAAAATTATGTTAACTAAGCACTCTATATTATTTTCATGCACTATTGATAATTATTTATTTACTTCCGGGTATTTGCTCATTATGTTTTTATCTTGGATATTGTCTCTTTAGTAGACAGTGTGAATATGCGCTTACACGTTGCATGCACACTAACTTATATTCCAGTTCATCTCTTTAGGTTTTTTGTCAATTAAAGAGGTTAAATAATTTTATAATTTGATAGCTTGGATTTTTGCAGATGTGGTGATACCAAATATATTTTTTATTTCTATATTTTTAACTAAGTAAAAGGATATTGTTTGAAACATTTTTTTTTAGTTTATACTTTTATTTTTTAGTCCTCATTGGATACTGTTGCAATTTGAATTGATATAAGCAATACATTTGTGATTTCTTACCGCTTGTAGTATCCATTTGTATTTACATGTAGAATGGTTAAGTCGCCCGTCCAGGGAGGTGATCTCCATAAAATTCTCCTGCAAAGAGAAGCCTGGTGGATTATGCGAACAGGTGCACAGGGCAATTTGGGTTTTAATGATAAACTGGATATGTCAGTTTTTTTATGAGCATATGTCTGATATTTGTGTCTGTTTTGTACTAGGTGCAGGGATTGTTTGTTTTGTGTTTGATATATTGTTTTCCCTTTTGCTGTTCAGGTGTGAAGTTGCAAATCAGCAGCATGTGGTGGGTGGGATTTTGTGTTTAGTTATATCCTCCACTGGCTTGTCTCTTCACATACCTCAGGACCCGTTGAAGCGCAAGGAGGCGCGAAACGGCCGTCGTCTGGAGGTTTCCTTTCATTCTCCCCCTGTACCATTTTTTAATGGATTAATAAATTGTTGGCTTTTAAAGAAGATCGGTGAGTGAAACACATAGAAAACACCTTCAAAGGTGTCCAAAAGCTGACAAACTGCTCAGAAGACACAACTAACACATGGAAAAGTGACAAGTACATATAGCCATGCGAAAAGAAAAGAGGTGGAGGAGTAAAAGGAGGAGGAGACACAGATATAGGCATGTCATGCCCTTCTGAAATCAAGAAAGGCTGGAGTAAAAATCTAAAATCAGCCTACCAACACCCAGACGTCGTGACAAGAAAATTAAAAAAAGAAATATCTTTAGGTAGAATGGCGGTTCCATTCAGAACACTTTCCTTACAAGACATAGTGGTATCCCCGTTGGGAGTCGTGCCAAAAACGGAACCCAATACATTTGGACAAATCCACCATTTGTCATATCCAAGGGGCAGGTCAGTAAACGACAACATCGACGCAGAACCAAGTACAGTAGTATATACTGTACCTCCTTTGACAAGGCAATCAGGTGGGGTCAAGAAGTTGGGAAGGGGCACCCTAATGGCCAAAACAGACATTGAGGGGGCGTTCCGGTTACTTACTACCTGTGCCTCCGAATAGTGTCCACCTATTGGGCTGCTTCTGGGAAGGAGCATACTATATAGATCGCTGTTTGTGACGCACCCCCTGGGCCATGTGCAAGGGATACCCGGAGCCGGATCTGGATAGGGGTAGTAGTCCTTGTGGTGGTGACCCGGTCCGTGCCCAGGGTGTCAAACTAAGTGGCAGTCTATGGCAGTAGATGTTAACTTGGATGTCGACTACGCCACCCGTTGAGTGCGGCTTTGCAGCCGCCGCTGCAGAACAGTCCGCTGAGGCCGGTGGTATGGGTGCAGCGATGATGGTATAACCCCCAACGGGAGGGGTATGGCCTCAGGGCAGCAGGTGAAGATGATGGGGGTTGTGACGGTCAGTAAGAAGAGTCAGAGTCAGGAGATGCAGTTTCAGGGGTTTTACTCACAAGTGTTCTCTCAGTCACTCTGGCCTTGAGTGACCACCCGAGCCGTGCTGCGTCCACCAGGTCCTGGACTCGGCTAACCCCCAGGCAGTTCTGAAGCGTGGTCCTGAGCTCCCTTCTCTCTCTCTGTCTCTGGCCGTTCCCACCAGGGATCCACCTTTGGCCGGCTCCCTCGGGTCTTTTAGTGGTCAAACCTCCTCTGGGTTCCCTGACCCTATGCTTGGTGTGCCTTTCTGGTGGATTTGGTGAGGGTCGTGGCAAATCTTGACCACGACCTCCGGTTCCTGGCTGAGGATACGTGGCCTCCACCAGTTCGGGTTCCGGTACCCGTGTCCGCCAACCCTTCACCCTTTCTGGTCTGTTTCTGGGTTCTTGGGGTTCCCTCTGTCTTTCTCTCTGGGTCCTTCTTACTCCTCTCTCCTCTGCAGGCTTGGCTCTGGAGCTGGGCCCAGCCGGAGCCACAGCTCCCTGTCAGCCCTCCTGGCTGAACTCTTCTGCTCTGCTCCTCAGGCTAAAAAGACCCTGTCCTAAGATGGTGCCCACCATATATACTCCCTCTATGTGTGAGCCCAGGTGACTAGCACCCAATGAGCTCCTAGCTTTACCCAGACTACTCCCCCTATCTGCCCCTACACTACTGGGATGTTCCACCCCCCTCCCACTCCAGCCAGGGACAGACGCTGTCGTACCTGCACATATACTGGTGGGAGTACCGTAGTTCTGTCCCCCGGAAATGGGATGTATGTAGTGCATGCAGCCTACTAAGCTCAGTTCCACACTCCATCCTTACCCGGGAGTGGAATACCACACCTCTGGAGTGAGGTGCAATACCCCTGTAGCAGCCGAATCCTCAGGGTGCTACATTTGCCCATGGAGTGCTCCTTTTCCTGCTCACTATTTGAGGCGTTTAGTTGCTTCCTCGAATGGGTTGTCATGGACGTTTCTAAGGGGGCACATATTATCCATTACCTCGACAACTTCTTATGCCTGGGCCCAAAAGATTTGCCACAGTCTGAATACACGCGGTAGTCCACCTGTGAGAAGGAGAGAGCTGGAGGGAGAGCGGACACCACAGAGCCGTGGGGTTAGATGGAGAACAGAAGAAGGAAAGAGGGCGAGGGAGGTAAGGGAGTACAGTGGAAGGCCGACCTGAGCTCCCCCACATTCCTGCTGGGCGGGGAACAGCCCTGGGAAGAAAAGCCGCTAGCGCATCCCTTTGAGGTTATGGGTGCGAGCGGGCAGAGGGACTACGCTGGAGTGCGAAGCCGACACAGCCAGGCCGTTACTGCCCGTGCGACCTCCGTGTCGCCGGGTTTGTGCCAGAGCCGCGGTGGACCCTGACGGCCAGCCCCCCTCTCCCAATACTGGTGCCTGTCCGCTGGTGGGTCGAGACCCCCCGCGGTGGAGTCAGGTCTAAGCCCTGTAATTTAAATTGGCTCTGTAATTTGAATGAGTACACTTTAAATCCTTTTACAAGGATCTATTGGAGGGCAAGTCTGCTGCCAGCAGCCATGGTAGCAGGAAGAGGAAGAGGCAGAGCCTGCCATGTGCTGCTGTGTTTGAGGTGTGCAGAGAGCTCCTGGGAAGGGAGGTTTGGTTTTTCCATCTGGGACTTTTGTCTGCCCCCTTCCCAGGAAAGCAGGCTTGCGTGAGGACTGGCCTGCGGGGCTGGGCCCCCGGCTCCCACCTATCGGTCCATGCCGGCGGGGGGTGGGAGGAACACCACTTCGGCTAGGACAGCAAGATCTGGCCAAGCACCTGGTGAGGAGGAACCCTGAGGCCATGACCGGGGCGGCTCCTTCCCCCAGAGGTGGGTTGAGTGCAAGCAGAGGTGCTGCGGAGGTGCCCCCTGATTGGGGCACCAAGGTGGCAAAGGAGGCTACCATCAGCTATATCACCCGTGTCCACGAGCAGCTCTGTGAGAATGAGGAAGCCTCAAAAAAGCTAAGATCTCTCTGGGGGGAGTTGAGAGCAGCTCAGGGGAGGTCTGAGAGGGCCTCCAGCAGCAAGAAGCCTGAGCTGTCCGCCGTGGTCCAGAAGATCAAGCGGGCCATCCGTGAGTTGGAGGATCGGAGATGTACCATCTTGGCAGGCAGCGGACCCTTTAAGGAGAAGCTCAATAATGAGGACCGGTTCAGAGCCATGACCGGTGGGGCTCTGGAGGGGTCTCAGAGCCACAGCCAGGCGGTGGAGGACATGGAGGAAGAGGAGGCATGCGCTGAGGAGGTCACGCCCTACCCACTGTCTGGTAGCCTGGTAAGTGATCTCCAGGCATCGCATAGCAGGATAGCCCCCCAGCAGATGGCTCTCCTGTCTGATTCCTGCCCTACAGAGGGCAGCGGGAGCGAGGGGAAGGATGAGGAGGAGGGGAGTAGTAGTGAGGGGGGCTACCTCATCATGAAGCAGATTCAGCCAGTCGAGTCCCCTTTTCATTTTGGTCAGCTAACATTTGGGGATGAGATCTGCGAGGATGAGGCACCCAGGAGGGGGAAGAAGAGGAAGTCGATGAAAAGGTAGAACTCCGGTCGCACATAAGTTTGTGTATGTCCCCCTCCCTGGGGCCCCCCTGTCCCGTTGTGTGGCACCCGATACCCACCCCAGCATGGGCCCTGTTGTGGGTCCGCAGCAAGGGAGCGGGGAGAATATAGGCCATGGCACGCAGAGCGCTGCCTCTGTTGGTAATAATGGAGGCAGTGGGGCGGATGTGTCTGACATGGAGCATGGCGTGAAGGGTGGCCCGTCGGTGGTTAGCATCAGTGGTGGTGCTCAGGCTGGACCCCCTGTAAAAGGGGGGTCTGGTCTGACACCCGGTGCGCCTGACGGTGTGCGGGGGGTGGCGGGTGCATCTGCCGCTGCCCCTAGCACTGCTGGCGGGGCCGCATCTTCGGCGGTGCGTGCTGGGGTGTCTGAGTCCCTCACACACGGATCCGCTAAAACTGGATCACTTTTGGGGGCCCAGGTTCCTGCTAAGCTCAAGGGCGCGGGGCCTGCTTCTCCGACAGAGCCGGGTCATAAAGAGGTGGGGTCTGCTCCCCTGGCGGGGTCCACGGCAAGGTCAGGGCCCCCTGCGCAGGGGTCCAGTAATGGGTCTGCGCGGGGGGCTACGCCGCCGGAGGAAGCCGAGGGGGAGTGGCCTAACTTGGGGCTGGCCGCCGGGGCCAGGCTCTTTGCAGTCAAAGGTGTGACGCTGGGGGGTGCTGAGTAGAGATGAGCGGTGTTCGACTCGAACTGTTCGCCAATCTCAAATTCAAGCTGTTTTGGGCGGTGTTTGAGCCGTTCGGCGAACACGAACAATTTGAAAAAAATTTGGCTGTTCGAGGTTATGTTCGATAACTGTTCGTGCACCAAAATCATAACTGGATTTTTTCTCAGTAATGCTGAAAATTAATGTTAATACGCAGTTTGAGTGTACAGCGGGGCGGGGGAGGGGCAGGGGATGGATCTCTGCATAAATAATGAAGATCTCCATTTTTTTTTCTCTTTCCCGCATTTACATGTGGGGAGGTGCAATCTGTCAGCCTATCAGCAGCGCACACACGGAGCGAACTGCTTTTTTTCACACAAGCAAGGGCATGTGTCATTGGCAGTGTATGTCACATGTCCTTGCCCTATAAGACCCAGCCATTTTCCCCGTTGCCACCATTTTCTCACTGCTGCAGCTGCGTGTTAGACGGCACCGCTGTTGCTGTGTGCGCTATACTTTGTTAATTTCAAGCCAATTTTCGCACAAATCTACAGATAGCTTGGGAGTAGGGAATAGTTGTGATTGGAGTCCTTTTAAGGACTAGGTTACATCATTTCCTACGACTTTTATCAGGCAGGTCTGTGCTCTTAAATAGATAGGTTGGGAGTAAAGACTAATTGTAATTGCAGTCCTTTTCAGGGCTAGGTTACATCAGTTCCTATCACTTTTATCAGGCAGGTCTGTGCTCTTAAATAGATAGGTTGGGAGTAAAGACTAATTGTAATTGCAGTCCTTTTGAGGGCTAGGTTACATTAGTTCCTATCACTTTTTGCCAGGCAGGTCTGTTTTAGTGCTGTGAAAGTTTTTTTTCACAGCATTTGGCTAAATCTAGCAAAGCAAATCCTTTTTGGCCTCTTGCAGTGTGTGTTAGTCAGTGGAGTAGCCTATCTGTGTTGCAAGCTACACCACCTGTGTATAGAATACCAATTTTTTTACTGCACCTAGTGAAGTAAAACCTTTTGGGCATAGCATCATTCTATTAGTCCATCTATACTAACCTCCACAAGGTTGCAAATTCAAAATAATTTTTATCTGCATCTAGCTCTGAAAAAATATTTTGGCTTGTAGCAGTGTGTGGGACTTGTTCTATTAGTCCATCTATACTAACCTCCACCAGGTTGCAAATTCAATATAATTTTTTTCTGCATCTAGCTCTGAAAGAATATTTCGGCTTGTAGCAGTGTGTGGGACTTGTTCTATTAGTCCATCTATACTAACCTCCACCAGGTTGCAAATTCAATATAATTTTTTTCTGCATCTACCTCTGAAGAAATATTTCGGCTTGTAGCAGTGTGTGGGACTTGTTCTATTAGTCCATCTATACTAACCTCCACCAGGTTGCAAATTCAATATAATTTTTTTCTGCATCTATCTCTGAAAAAATATTTCGGCTGGTAGCAGTGTGTGGCACTTGTTCTATTAGTCCATCTATACTAACCTCCACCAGGTTGCAAATTCAATATAATTTTTTTCTGCATCTAGCTCTGAAAATATGTTTCGGCTTGTAGCAGTGTGTGGTACTTGTTCTATTAGTCCATCTATACTAACCTCCACAAGGTTGCAAATTCAAAATAATTTTTATCTGCATCTAACCCAGCCAATTCTTTTGGGCTAATACCACAGTTTGGCCACTCAGCTTTGCTCGGTTCCCATCCATTGTTTTTTGTGCAAACAACTCCAGAGTTGTGAATTAGTAAACCACCAAAATGAGTGGAAAAAGGCCTGCTGCTGGTGGAAAGGGGAATAGGTGTGTTGGGAAGGGAAAAAAAGGTTGTGTCCGTGGGGTAGGTGTTAAAGCAACAGTAACATCTGCAGAAGAGAGACCATCTTCCAGCGAAACTAAGATGTCTACTTCTTTAAGCGGACAATGTGATAAGATCCCTTTCTTATGGCCACGCCAATCGCTACAAATTCCAGATGAGGCACAAAAACAGCAGGTGCTTCAATGGATATCAAGTGCTCCTTTAAGTGGGCTCTCCTCCACCTCAACTTCAACATCACAAACATTCCAGTCCTCAGAGGTGTCACCCCAATCGCACTTGCTTCCTCACAGCTCCCAAGTCTCCAGCTGCCCATCTGAGTATGGGGTAGAACAGATGGTTGAGTCTGCAGAGCTGTTTACTCATACTATAGCCTGGGAATCAGAGGTCGGCTCCAGAGCTTCTGTGAATCCAGACGAGGAAATGATCTGCACTGATGCCCAGAATCATTATGAGTCGGATCCAGGACCAGACGCAGAAGGTTCTGACCATAATGTCGACCCAAGTTCCCAAACTGTAACTCCTGTTGGTGGAGACAATGAGGAAGACGATGATGAGACTCAAATACCTGATTGGAGCGACAACTTTAGCTTTTTGTCAGGGCAGGAAGAGGTTCGCTCAGAGGACGACGGGTGTGATAACACACAGGGTGATGATGACGAGGTTGGAGATCCCACTTACTGTCAACCCACAGTCAGCCAAGAGAACTGCATCCTCAAACACAACTCTGCCTCTGACCACAAGTCGTAGTGGCTATTCAGGTCGCATGGGTGCTAAGCCTTGCATAGCCTGGGCATCTTTTCAGATCAATAAAGATGACCCAACTCGTGTTATCTGTAACATTTGTCAGCAACAGCTAAGTAGAGGCCAAAAAATACATAGTTTGAGTACTTCATGCATGAACCGTCACATGGATATGAAGCATAAGTTGCAGTGGGAAGCTCACTGTGCTACAATACGGCCTAGCCGGCCGGGCCAACCACCATCAGCCACATCTTGTGCATCCGCGGCCTCTTCATCCTCTGTGACTGGGGGGACAGCAGTCACACCTGTTTTGGGACGCAGACCTGCCACCTCTTTACCCGCAACAGCCAGCGTGATTGGCAGGTCATAATTTTCTTTGGAGGTGGAAACACCAGCTGGTGTTCAGCGCTGTCCGACATCGATAACACCACCTTTGGATCAAGGCAACCAAACATGTCCGCCTTTATCTTCCTCACAGACCGGCAGTTTGCCGGGGACATCCTTCTCAACCCCGTCTAAGCACAACAGCCAGCCCTCGGTCCCTCAGATGTGGACAAGTAAAAGACCATTTCCTCCTAGCCATGACAAAGCTAAGAGGTTGAATTTCACCATCTGCAAGCTCTTGGCTACAGAAATGCTGTCTTTCCGCCTGGTGGACACAGAGGATTTTCGAGACCTTATGTCTGTCGCAGTGCCCCAGCACCAGATGCCCAGTCGGCACTACTTCTCAAAGAAAGGTGTGCATGCGCTCCACCAGCATGTCGCACACAACATCACCTCTTCTTTGAGAAACTCTGTGTGTGACAGGGTGCATTTCACCACAGACACTTGGACAAGTAGGCATGGACAGGGGCATTACATGTCGCTGACTGGGCACTGGGTAACTATGGTGACAGCAGGACAAGGGGCTGTTGTCCAAGTCTTGCCGTTCCCACGAGTTGTGCATCAATCCTCTTTATCTCGAAGTTCCTCCACTGCTTCTGCCTCCTCAACCTGCTCTCGGTCCTCCACCTGCACCCAAAGCCTGTCTGGTTATGCCACAAGCTTTCTAACTGTGCAGAAGGGATCCTGCACACCTCCTTACTATGCTGGCTGCAGGGCTCAACGTCATCAGGCAGTTTTTACTTTGAAATGTCTGGGAAATGTGAGTCACACAGCTGAGGAGTTGGGGGTCAGCTCTGGAGAGCCAGTTTCATGAATGGTTGTCTCCACTGGACCTGAAACCAGGGAAGGCCGTGTGCGACAATGCTACAAACCTGGGTTTCGGCCCTTCGCCGGGGCAATGTCACACACGTGCCTTGTATGGCTCACGTGTTGAACCTGGTTGTCCAGCAATTTTTAGCCCACTATCCTGGACTAGATGGCCTTCTGCAGAGGGCACAGTCGCTGTGTGCTCACTTCCGCCGTTCGCATCCCGCAGCTCAGCGACTTACATCTCTACAGAAGTCGTTGGGCCTGCCACTTCACCAGCTAAAATGCGATGTGCCTACCCGGTGGAATTCAACTCTGCACATGTTGCAGCGACTGTGGCAGCACCGACAAGCCCTGGTGCAATACGTTCTGACGTATAGCCTGGGCCAACGAGATCCAGAGGTGGGACAAATCACGCTGGAGGAGTGGTCTCAGATCAGGGACCTATGCACCCTTCCGCACAGTTTTGAAATGGCGACGAAGATGTTTAGTGCTGACGATGCCATTATCAGCATGACTATTCCAGTGATTTACTTGCTGGAGCACATGTTAAACAGAATTCAAAGTCAGGTGGTGGCACAAGAGGAGGTGGAGGAAGTAGAGGAGGAGGAGTTGTATGCCCTGTGGGTGTGGCTCCGCCTGAAAATAGGCGGAGCTTAGGGCCAACGGCACGGCCAGCTGGGAGCAGTGGTGCCACAGCCGCAGTGGAAAGCAGCAAAGAAGGTGCCTGTCGATCAGAGTCCCCTGCGTCTGGGGGTTTACCTGGGGCAGGGGCTCCGGCTGTGCGGGTGTCAGGAGAAGCAGGGGTGGTCGGAGTTACTCCTGTTTCACTTCCCGTCACACTTCCTGTGGGTGGAACAGGAGGCTCTGCCAGTGATGCAGGAACTGTGCTGCTAAAGCCTTGTAGTGTTGTGCTTAAAGGGCCAGTAGCACCTGGCAAGCAGAACCCCCCAGCAGGGAAGGTGCCTCGAATTGGAGGTAAAACAAAAACATTGTGACCCCAGTGTGCATGGTAGAGGGGTGAGTTGGGTGAATGTTGACGTGGATGTGGATGGTGTGGGGATGTATGTGTCTGCGGCTGGGGATACGAATGTTGGTATGTCTGTGACAGGGGGAGAGAATGGAGTGGCTTGTGGTAGTGGGAGGCTTGGGGAGGGGGCTGGTCCATCTGCCCCCCCCGGCTGCAAGCCCCCGGTCTTTTGCTGGGGGTGGTAGCCGGGGCCTCGGGGGTTTCTCGGGGGGCTTTCTCACCTCTGGACCTCAGGGTCGGTGACTTGCGACGCCGTTTCTTGGGAGAGCGGACGATCGAGGTAGAGGGAGGAGAGGTGGACCTGGCCTTTTGGCTGGATAGACATGGCCTGGCCACCTTCCAAGATAAAACGGAGGGGGAGACAGTATGGTCCCTCCCGACAGCCGGGCAGGGGGTGGCCAGGAGGAAAGTGGTCCATCTTCGGTGGAGGGGTAGTGAAGCGTGCCCGCCGAGAGCAAGGGTCGTGGAGCTTCTCCCGAAGATGGACTTCAGTGCGACAGACATCTTTTCCCTAATCCATACTTTTGGTACCTCCATCTTCGACATCAGTTTTGTTCGGCCAGAGGGCCTAGAGCTTTTCTGGTCGAATTTTGAACTGGTGAAGGGGGAGCCCGGCTGGCGAGACTTTGCCGTACAGGCGGTGTCTCGCCAAAATGGTGTTAAGAGAGTGACCATTCTGACCAACAATGAGTCACTCTCTGGAGTGGATATAATGACGTGGCTGTCCCGTTATGGGGAGGTCACGGACGTCCCAAAAAAGAACAGGGACGAGTTTGGCATTTGGTCAGGGGGCTGGACCTTCATGGTGAAGTTGAAGGTCTCAGGCTGTACTGTCACCCACATCCCCTCCTCAGCATTCCTGGGGAGGGACAGGATAATGGTCTTCTAAAAGGGGCAACCGAAGGTCTGCCACAGGTGCGGTGATCCCCGCCACTTTAGCGCGGGCTGCAGGGTGCAGAAATGTGCCTTGTGTGGCGGGGTAGATCATCTTGCCGTGGCCTGTGGTGACATTAGGTGTCACCTGTGTGGTGATCTAAGTCACCCGTATAGCCGCTGCCCCCGCTCCTTTTCTAATACCATCTCTGGTCAGGCAGGGGAGAGCCGTTGGGTGGTCCCTGGTGGTGCATCCTCTGCTGGAGCCTGAGGTGGGGGCAGGAGAGGAACTGAGGGGCCAGTGAGGGATGGTGAGGCCGGTACATCCACCCACCAATGGCAGCGGGTGAGGCGCCATGGGGGTAGGGGACAGGATAAGCCTCAGGCAACTGGGGTGATGACTGTCCCCTCCCCAGAAGCGGCAGCCAGAGCTCCTGAGGCCCTGGGCGAGGAGGCGGTGAGCGAGGAGATCAGGAGGATGGAGAGGGAGGAGGTGGCTGAACCCGGGGACTCCTCCCAGTATGAAAGTCTGGACGAGGAGGTGGTGGAGCAGCCTAAAATATCAGGTGACAGTAAGACTGGTAAGAGTCGGAGGGGGAGCAGCAGAAAAGGGGCAAAAACATCTAAGGCCACCCCCCCCGGCCACTAAGGTGCCGACGGAAGGGCTCACCGGCTCCCCTCTGATCCCCCTCTCCAACCAGTTCCAAGCCCTTGACGACTCTGCTGGGTCGGAGGTCGAGGGTGAGGGACCGGCAGTAACTTCTGGGGTGCCTTCAGGGAATGGCGGGGTCCATCCTCCGGGGGACTCAGTTTCCCCTGGGGGGGGACTGCCCCGGGGTCCGGAGGTGAGGAACCTGTTACGGGGAAGGAGGTGTCCGGAGAGATGGACACCTCGGTATCACTTTAGAGGAGGGGAAACTCGGGCTCCTCCTCGGATGGTGAAGGGAAGAAATCTGGGGGTACGGTAAAGAAGAAGGCCATCTAACTCAATCACCCATGATGGCGGAACCTACCCCGTTGACTCTGGCATCGATTAATGTTGCCAGTATTAATTCAGATGCGGCTAGATTCACGGCCTTTGATTTTTTCACCCGAGTTGAGGCTGATATTTTATTTTTGCAGGAGACCAAACTAACGGACATGGGGGCCATTTACAAGGCACGGAGGGAGTGGAGGTGCGGGCCCTCATACTGGTTTCTTGCGGCCGAGCCGTATAGCGGGGTAGCGGTCCTTTTTAAGGCCGCTTCGGTGGAATGCAGACGGGTGATTGAGGTAGAAATGGGGAGGTGCTGGGTCCTTGACGTCTTCATGAGGGGACAAGAGCTCCGGCTCATTAATATCTATGGCCCACAGTCTAAGTGGGACCGTAAGTGTCTCTTCCTGAAGATCAAGCCCTATCTTTTTATGAGCCGGCAGGTGGTCTTCGGTGGGGACTTTAACACTGTAACTAGGTCCCGTGATAAGGGAGGCCCCGGAGACCGGCTGGCTTATGATAGTATAGCCCTGAATAGTATAATGAGTGAAGCTCGCCTGGTGGATGTCCACATCCGGCACACCCCAGGTCACGGGGGATTCACCTTTTATAGGGGTAGTAGTAGGTCCAGGATAGATAGGCTTTTTTTAAAGGAGGAGGCCGTCTCTACTGCAGTGTCCGCTGTTGAGGTGGAATTCTCCGACCACTGTTTGATTTTCTTTTCCTTGAATGTTACAGAGACCCCCCGGATGGGGAGAGGCCTTTGGAAGCTGAATTCGTCCTTGTTGGAAGAAGCGGAGGTGAGACAATCCTTTGAGGAGTTTCTTCAGAGCCAGGTACCTCTCTTGGGTCTCTGTAGCAGTAAGTCTGAGTGGTGGGAGATCTTCAAAAGAAGGGTCGCAAGGTTCTTCCGTCAGCTCTCGAGCCTCAGAGGCCTGAACAGTTACCGTCTGTATTGGGATCTGGGGAGGAAACTCGAGCAGCTCGTCTCGACTGGAGGGGACTGTGAGGAAATCTCCAAGGTGAAGGCCTTGCTCAATAGGTGTCAGTATGATAGGCACACGTCTTTGGTTTTTGAGAGGGATTTCGGGAAGTACCGCTCGCCCGACCCCTACAGGAACTGCAGGATGTCAGTGAATTGCAAGGTGGTAACAGGACTGATCGACAGTATGGGATCCCTGAACAGATCCAAATCAGGGATCCTGGAGGTGGTCAGATCCTTCTACTCACACCTCTTGAGGAGGAGGGATCCTGATCGGGATGAGATGTCGGCTTTCCTAGCTGAAGCCATCCCTGAGCCAGGGGATGACACCTCTCTTCATGTTTTGACAGAGGTGATCAGGGAAGAGGAAGTGAGACGGGCCATTGATGGGTAGTGTTGAGCCACCCCTGTAGTGTTCGAGTTCGGTTCGGTTCGTCGAACACCCGTGTGTTCGCCGAACTGTTCGTCGAACTGTTCGTCGAACACCTTCGAACACCGTTAAAACCAATGGCAGGCAAACAAAAACACATAGAAACACATAGAAAACACCTTCAAAGGTGTCCAAAAGCTGACAAACTGCTCAGAAGACACAACTAACACATGGAAAAGTGACAAGTACATATAGTCATGCGAAAAGAAAAGAGGTGGAGGAGTAAAAGGAGGGGGAGACACAGATATAGGCATGTCATGCCCTTCTAAAATCCAAAAAGTGAGAAGCCGACACGTTCAGTCCGCTCCTGCCCGTGCCACCTCCGTGTCGCCGGGTTTGTGCCAGAGCCGCGGTGAACCCTGACGGCCAGCCCCCCTCTCCCAATACTGGTGCCTGTCCGCTGGTGGGTCGAGCGAGCCCCCCTGTGGTGGAGGCAGCTCTAAGCTTTTTAATTTAAATTGTCTCTCTAATTTGAATAAAAACACTTTAAATCCATTTACAAGGATCTATTGGAGGGCAAGTCTCATGCCAGCAGCCGCGTAATTCCAGCTCCAGTAGCGTCCACTAAAGCTGCTGCAGTTAAAAAGCTTTTATAAGGATCGAGCTCGGCTGTCCACCGCAAGGCATCCTACTGCCAGTCCGAGCCCCTATGCCTTGGGGTGCCTCCTGATGCTCTTCACTGAGTATCCCGTGGTCCCGAAGCATTTCCTTTGAAAAAATGAAGTGTCCAAACTACAGGTGGTGTAGCTTGCTTAACAGCCGGGATAATCCGCTGACTAGCAGACCCTGCTACTAGGCACAAAGTATTTCCTGGGCTAGATGCAGTTAAAAATTTGTAATTCGATACTCTCGTTGGATGCTGAGAAAGCATTCCATAGAGTCTCCTGGCACGCCATATATGATTCTCTTAAAAAGCTTGGGGTAGGGGTCTAGGGGACCCTTTTATAGCCAAAATCACGGCCCTGTATCGCAATACGTCACCTAGGCTGAAGATAAATGGAACTGTAGCACCCTGAGGGCTCGGTTGCTACAGAGGTATTGCACCTCACCCAGAGGTGTGATATCTCACTCTCGGGTAAGGATGTAGTGTGGATCAGGACCCGACACCTGCATGCATTACACCACATTGCCGTGGGGCAGGGCGACCAATATGCCCCTGAGATGGGTACGACAGTCCCTGTCCCTGGCTGGAGTGGGGGGAGGGAACACTGAGGAAGGGGAACCCTGTAGTGCAGGAGCAGGGAGGAAGCAGTTCCTGGGTGCATTGAGAAGGGAATATAAAAGGTGGGCACCATCTTAGTTCAGTGCAGAGAAGTCTGAGCAGAAGTGGCAGGGAGCAGGGGCTCTGCATGAGCTCTGCTCCGGAGGCGGGCCTAGTAACAGAGGCCCAGGCCTGGAAGAGGGAGAAGGAAGGAAGAGGAGCGCAGAAGGCTCCAGGAACGAGGAACGAAGGGATCTCAGGGGTGCGGACGGGCGAGTCGCCACCGCATGCCCGAATCCACCTGCGTGGAGGGGTCAGGCCAAAGGGGGAGACCGGTCCCCGAAACTAGTGGAGGCAGGAAACGACCCTCAGCTAGAAACAGGAGGCTGTGACATTTTATGTGGCGCAGCCCCTTGCTACACTCGCTAGGAAGGCACCACATAGTGTCAGGGAAACTGGCGCCAAGTTTACCAAGAGGAGGCCCGAGGCAGCCGGACAGAAGGGTTGGTAAGAAAGGCCAGACAAGGGACACACAAAGGGGGTCCTGTGAAGCACTCCAAAGTTATCTGGGAGTTGTCTGAGCCCCTCACCTGGTGAGCACAGTACGACGTGGGCAGCCGTTACCTGCAGACGTGGTCTGGATAATAAGAACTGTGAGTAAAGGCCCTGGACTGCATCACTGACTCCGTGTCATTACTGCTGCTGCCCTGCACCATCACCCCCATCCTCCGCATACACTGCCCTGAGGCTATACTCCTCCCGTGGGGAGTTATGCTACGCTCTGCTGCACCCACAACATCAGCCTCAGCGGTCTGCCCTGGAGCGGCGGTTCACTCTGACCGCAATCCACGGGTGGCGTAGTCGGACATTTAAACATCAAAACCACATAAATAGTTCCGCCACTGGTTTGACCGCCCTGAGCCACGGAACCGGGTTGCCACCACGGAGACTACAACCACCAGCATCCACCAAAAAGGGTCCGGCTCCGGGTGTCCCAAGGCCCAGGGGGCACGTCAGAACATTTTCATCACCTTTCACAATCACCAATGGGACAAGGCAGGGATGTTCTCTGTCCCCTCTCTTATACATCCTAGTGACGGAGCACCTGCTCTCATCAATTCGCCATAACCCCAATATTAGGTGGATTGAGGTGGGAGGCACCGAGTACAAGTGCTCTCTATTTGCTGATGATGTCCTAGTATATATCACTCAATCACATATATCCATCCATGCTGTTATGGCTGAAATAGATCACTTTGTTACATGGTCAAATTTTAAAATCAATGCAGCGAAGTCTGAGGCCCTCGATGTCTCCCTCCCCAAATCCATATAGGATTCCATCCAGTCCAACTTTCCCTTTGCCTGGCCCTCACAGGGTATCAAATACTTAGGAATTCCTATTCATAGAGACCTCTCCCATCTATGTTATCTTAATTTTGGGCCCTTTATTGAACAACTCCATACAGACCACGGTTGGCAAGTTAGAACTGTAAGATTCACTACGTGAACCACTGGTGTTTTGTGGAAAAGCACATGTACACTGCGTTCCAAATTATTATGCAAAAAGTGTTTAGGAGTGATAAGGGAAGAATTTGTTTGTTTGTCAGTTAAACTCATTGATGGTGATGTGTGTCAGGGCTCTTTATATCACTGTAAGCAATTGCAGACACCTGTGCTAATTAGTTTGGCAGGTGTGTCCAATGAAAGGCAAGACTACTTAAGAAGGCTGTCTCACATTATTAAGCAGCCTACATTTTCTGCCAAAATGGGAAAGAAAAAGGATGTGTCGGCTGCTGAGAAGCAACAAATTGTGGAGTGTTTAGGTCAAGGCATGACTACAATCAACATTGTGCGATGATCAGGATGAAGTGTCTTGGCAATCAAGAAGTATGTAGCTGATTCACAGTACACACGTGTGCGTGCTGATAAGGGCAAATTGAGGACTCTTTCCTACAGGCAATTACGTCAGGTTGAAAGAGCAGCGGAAAAAATGCCTTGTCATAGCAGCAGACAAGTTTTTGAAGCTGCTTGTGCCTCCAACGTCCCCCGAACAACAAGATGCAGGGTCCTTCAGAGGTTTGCAGCTGTGCATGCGCCATCCTGTCGACCTCCTCTATCCACTTCACACAAGCAGAAACGGCTCCAGTGGGCCAAACATTACATGAAGACTGATTTCAAAACTGTTTTGTTCACGGATGAGTGCTGTGAAGCGCTCGATGGTCCAGATGGATGGAGTGGAGGATGGCTGGTTGATGGACACCCCACGCAAACACGGCTACAGCGCCAACAAGGAGGAGGTGGAGTAATGTTTTGGGCTGGAATCATGGGGAGAGAGATTGTCGGCCCCTTTAGGATCCCTGAAGGCGCTAAAGATGAACTCCATAATGTATGTGGATTTTCTCAAACAGCACTTCCTGCCATGGTTCAAGAAGAAGAACCGTGTATTTCACAGCAAGATCATTTTTCTGCATGATAATGCACCATCTCATGCTGCACATAAAACATCTGCATCTCTGGCTGATATGGGCATAAAAGGGGACAAACTTATGGTGTGACCCCCATGCTCCCCTGACCTCTACCCCATTCAGAACCTTTGGAGCATCATTAAAAGGAGTGTCTATGATGGCGGGAGGCAGTTCACATCTAAGCAACAGCTCTGGGAGGGTATTCTGTCCTCATGCAAAACAATTGAAGCAGAAACCATCCAAAACCTGACAAATTCAATGGACGAGAGAGTTCAGAAGCTCCTTTCGAACAAGGGGTCCTATGTGAAAATGTAACATCACCTAGAATAAAGTTTTGAGTTGAAAACTGTTTGATTTCAGTTTCTAACAACCTGCTAATGCTTATAATTTCAAAAATGACCATTTTTTTGGTCTTTATTAAAATGAAAAGGTTGATCGAAAAGTTTGGGGGATCTAAGAGTGTGGCAACCCAGTAGTCATGATTACTTCGAATTCTGACAATATGAGGGTCATGCTGCAGGTAGTGCAGCAAGAAGGCACTTATGTGTCTTGCGCATCTCGGAGCCCCAAAATTATTTTCCGGGCTAGATGCAGCTAAAAATTATTATTAATTTTAAATCTGGTGAAGCTTTAGTATAGATGGCCTAATAGGATCAGTGCTGCACACTGCTACAAAGCCCAAATTATTTTCCAGTCAAGATACAGATAAACATGATTAGTAATTTTAAATCTGGTGGAGCTTATTATAGATGGCCTAATAGAATCAGTGCTGCACACTGCTACAAAGCCCAAATTATTTTCCAGCCAAGATACAGATAAACATGATTAGTAATTTGAAAGCTTAAAATGGTTGGTAGGGTGATTTTAACCAATCATCAAGCTTTTACTCTCCCCAGGATGACACAGGGGTAGAAAATTCGTTTCGGATCCATGATTTGTTCATCTTTATGAACGTGAGTCTGTCTACATTATCAGTGGAGAGCCGCGTGCGCTTATCTGTCAGCACACCACCAGCAGCGCTGAACACACGTTCAGACAGAACGCTGGCTGCGGGGCATGACAAGATCTCCAAGGCGTAAGTGGCTAGCTCCGGCCATTTATCCAGATTGGAAGTCCAAAAAGAGCAAGGGTCCAGTGACACAGTCGTGGCTTCAATGTTTACTTGGAGATACTCCTGTACCATCGTCTCTAGGCGTTGACTATGTGTCAGACTTCTTGTCTCCTGTGGCCTTGCAAAGGATGGGCTAAAAAAGTGGTGAAATGATTCCGCAAAATTGATGTTACCAGCAGATACTGTGGTTCTGTTACGGTTTGAGTGCTGAACACTTGACGGTCCCACGGTTGGCAAGTTGGAACTGTGAGATTCACTACGTGCACCACTGGTATTTTGTGGAAAAGCACATGTAAGATTCTGCAACAGTCTCTGCTGATACTCCTGCATGCGTGCATCCCTTTCTATGGCAGGAATAATTTCTGCAAATTTACTTTTGTACCGGGGATCTAACAGTGTGGCAACCCAGTAGTCAGGATTATTTCTAATTCTCACAATTCGAGGGTCATGTTGCAGGTAGTGCAGCAAGAAGGCACTCATGTGTGTTGCGCATCCAGGAGCACCAAGTCCCTGTTGTGTTGGTGGCGAGGTAACAATCATGCTTCCTTCCTCTGTCCTCTCCCCCCAACCTCGCACAACAGAAATGTGATCAAGGTCTCCCTCATCTGATGAGTCTTCCATCAGTTCGTCCTCCACTTCTTCCTGGGCTCCTGCACCTTCCTCACTAGTTTGGCTGCTACCATGCACCCTGGTAAAACCATCTCCCCCACCCTCACATGCCTGCCGCCTTGGTGCTGCCGACCGTCTGGACCTTGCAGATGTTAGCCCTTCCGCATACAACTCCTCCTCCTCTACTTCCTCCACCTCCTCTTGTGCCACCACCTGACTCCGAATTCTGTTTAACATGTGCTCCAGCATGTAAATCACCGGAATAGTCATGCTGATAATGGCATCGTCAGCACTAAACATCTTCGTCGCCATTTCAAAACTGTGCAGAAGGGTGCATAGGTCCCTGATCTGAGACCACTCCTCCAGCGTGATTTGCCCCACCTCTGGATCTCGTTGGCCCAGGCTATACGTCAGAACGTATTGCACCAGGGCTTGTCGGTGCTGCCACAGTCGCTGCAACATGTGCAGAGTTGAATTCCACCGGGTAGGCACATTGCATTTTAGCCGGTGAAGTGGCAGGCCCAACGACTTCTGTAGAGATGTAAGTCGCTGAGCTGCGGGATGCGAATGGCGAAAGTGAGCACACAGCGACCGTGCCCTCTGCAGAAGGCCATCTAGTCTGGGATAGTGGGCTAAAAATTGCTGGACAACCAGGTTCAACACGTGAGCCATACAAGGCACGTGTGTGACATTGCCCCGGCGAAGGGCCGCACCCAGGTTTGCAGCATTGTCGCACACGGCCTTCCCTGGTTTCAGGTCCAGTGGAGACAACCATTCATGAAATTGGTTCTCCAGAGCTGACCACAACTCCTCAGCTGTGTGACTCACATTTCCCAGACATTTCAATGGAAAAACCGCCTGATGACGTTGAGCCCTACTGCCAGCATAGTAAGGAGGTGTGCAGGATCCCTTCTGCGCAGTTAGAAAGCTTGTGGCATGACCAGACAAGCTTTGGGTGCAGGTGGAAGACCGAGAGGAGGTTGAGGAGGCAGAAGCAGTGGAGGAACTTTGACATAAAGAGGATTGACGCACAAATCGTGGGGACGGCAAGACTTGGACAGCAGCCCCTTGTCCTGCTGTCACCATAGTTACCCAGTGCCCAGTCAGCGACATGTAACGCCCCTGTCCATGCCTACTCGTCCAAGTGTCTGTGGTGAAATGCACCCTGTCACACACAGAGTTTCTCAAAGAAGAGGTGATGTTGTGTGCGACATGCTGGTGGAGCGCAGGCACACCTTTCTTTGAGAAGTAGTGCCGACTGGGCATCTGGTACTGGGGCACTGCGACGGACATAAGGTCTCGAAAATCCTCTGTGTCCCCCAGGCGGAAAGGCAGCATTTCTGTAGCCAAGAACTTGCAGATGGTGAAATTCAACCTCTTAGCTTTCTCATGGCTAGGAGGAAATGGTCTTTTACTTGTCCACATCTGAGGGACCGAGGGCTGGCTATTGTGCTTAGACGGGGTTGATAAGGGTGTCCCCGGCAAACTGCCGGTCTGTGAGGAAGATGCAGGCGGACATGTTAGGTTGCCTTGATCCAAAGGTGGTGCTATCGATGTCGGACAGCGCTCAACACCAGCTGGTGTTACCACCTCCAAAGAAAATGATGACCTGTCAATCACGCTGGCTGTTGCGGGTAAAGAGGTGGCAGGTCTGCGCCCCAAAACAGGTGTGACTGCTGTCCCCCCAGTCACAGAGGATGAAGAGGCCGCGGATGCACAAGACATGGCAGACGGTGGTTGGCCCGGCCGGCTAGGCAGCATTGTAGCACACTGAGCTTCCCACTGCAACTTATGCTTCATGTCCATGTGCCGTTTCATGCATGAAGTACTCAAACTATGTATTTTTTGGCCTCTACTTAGCTTTTGCTGACAAATGTTACAGATAACACGAGTTGGGTCATCTTTATCGATCTGAAAAAATGCCCAGGCTATGCAAGGCTTAGCACCCATGCGACCTGAAGAGCCACCACGACTTGTGGTGAGAGGCAGAGTTGTGTTTGAGGATGCAGTTGTTGACGTGCTTCCAGTACTACGTCTCTGTCCAGGAAGGCGCAACCTGACCTCGTCGTCACTAGCATCTTCCTCCACCTCCTCTGCTGACCTCATCTCTTGGCTGACTGTGGGTTGACAGTAAGTGGGATCTCCAACCTCATCATTATCACCCTGTGCGTTATCACACCCGTCGTCCTCAGAGCCAACCTGTTCCTGCCCTGACAAAAAACTAAAGTTGTCGCTCCAATCAGGTATTTGAGTCTTATCATCGTCTTCCTCATTGTCTCAACCAACAGGAGTTACAGTTTGGGAATGAGGGTCTACATTATGGTCAGAACCTTCTATGTCTGGTCCTGGATCCGACTCATAAAGATTCTGGGCATCAGTGCAGATCATTTCCTCGTCTGGATTCACAGAAGCGCTGGAGTCGACCTCTGATTCCCAGGCTATAGTATGAGTAAACAGCTCTGCAGACTCAACCATCTGTTCTACCTCATACTCAGACGGGCAGCTGGAGATTTGGGAGCTGTGAGGAAGCAAGTGCGATTGGGGTGACACCTTTGAGGACTGGAATATTTGTGATGTTGAAGTTGATGTGGAGGAGAGCCCACTTAAAGGAGCACTTAATATCCGTTGAAGCACCTGATGTTTTTGTGCCTCATCTGGAATTTGTAGCGATTGGCGTGGCCGTAAGAAAGGAATATTATCACATTGTCCGCTAAAAGAAGTAGACATTTTAGTTTGGCTGGAAGATGGTCTTTCTTCTGCAGATGTTACTGCTGCTTTAACACCTACCCCACGGACACAACCTTTTTTCTCCTTCCCAACACGCCTATTCCCCTTTCCACCAGCAGCAGGCCTTTTTCCACTCATTTTGGTGGTTAACTAATTAACAACTCTGGAGTTGTTTGCACAAAAAAACAATGGATGGGAACCGAGCAGAGCTGAGTGGCCAAACTGTGGTATTAGGCCAAAACTATTGGCTGGGTTAGATGCAGAAAAAAATTATATTCAATTTGCAACCTGATGGAGGTCAGTATAGATGGACTAATAGAGAAAGTCCCACACACTGCTAGAAGGCCAAATATTTTTTCAGAGCTAGATGCAGATAAAAATTATTTTTAATTTGCAACCTGATGGAGGTCAGTATAGATGGACTAATAGAGAAAGTCCCACACACTGCTAGAAGGCCAAATATTTTTTCAGAGCTAGATGCAGATAAAAATTATTTTTACTTTGCAACCTGATGGAGGTCAGTATAGATGGACTAATAGAGAAAGTCCCACACACTGCTAGAAGGCCAAATATTTTTTCAGAGGTAGATGCAGAAAAAAATATATTCAGTTTGCAACCTGATGGAGGTCTGTATAGATGCATTAATAGAACAAGTCCCACACACAGCTAGAAGCCCAATATTTTTTCAGAGGTAGATGCAGAAAAAATATATTCAGTTTGCAACCTGATGGAGGTCAGTATAGATGGACTAATACAACAAGTCCCACACACAGCTAGAAGCCCAATATTTTTTCAGAGGTAGATGCAGAAAAAAATATATTCAGTTTGCAACCTGATGGAGGTCAGTATAGATGGACTAATACAACAAGTCCCACACACAGCTAGAAGCCCAATATTTTTTCAGAGGTAGATGCAGAAAAAAATATATTCAGTTTGCAACCTGATGGAGGTCTGTATAGATGAATTAATAGAACAAGTCCCACACACAGCTAGAAGCCCAATATTTTTTCAGAGGTAGATGCAGAAAAAAATATATTCAGTTTGCAACCTGATGGAGGTCAGTATAGATGGACTAATACAACAAGTCCCACACACAGCTAGAAGCCCAATATTTTTTCAGAGCTACATGCAGAAAAAAATATATTCAGTTTGCAACCTGATGGAGGTCTGTATAGATGGATTAATAGAACAAGTCCCACACACAGCTAGAAGCCCAATATTTTTTTCAGAGGTAGATGCAGAAAAAAATATATTCAGTTTGCAACCTGATGGAGGTCAGTATAGATGGACTAATACAACAAGTCCCACACACAGCTAGAAGCCCAATATTTTTTCAGAGGTAGATGCAGAAAAAAATATATTCAGTTTGCAACCTGATGGAGGTCTGTATAGATGGATTAATAGAACAAGTCCCACACACAGCTAGAAGCCCAATATTTTTTCAGAGGTAGATGCAGAAAAAAATATATTCAGTTTGCAACCTGATGGAGGTCAGTATAGATGGACTAATACAACAAGTCCCACACACAGCTAGAAGCCCAATATTTATTCAGAGGTAGATGCAGAAAAAAATATATTCAGTTTGCAACCTGATGGAGGTCTGTATAGATGGACTAATACAACAAGTCCCACACACAGCTAGAAGCCCAATATTTTTTCAGAGGTAGATGAAGAAAAAATATATGCAGTTTGCAACCTGATGGAGGTCAGTATAGATGGACTAATACAAAAAGTCCCACACACAGCTAGAAGCCCAATATTTTTTCAGAGCTAGATGCAGAAAAAAATTATATTCAATTTGCAACCTGATGGAAGTCAGTATAGATGGACTAATAGAATGATGCTATGCCCAAAAGATTTTACTTCACTAGGTGCAGTAAAAAAATTGGCATTCTATACACAGGTGGTATATCTTGCAACACAGATAGGCTACTCCACTGACTAACACACTCTGCAATAGGCGAAAAAGGATTAGCTTTGCTAGATTCAGCCAAATGCTGTGAAAAAAAGTTGCACAGCACTGGCACAGACCTGCCTGGCAAAAACTGATAGGAACTGATGTAACCTAGTCCTGAAAAGGACTCCAATTACAATTAGTCTTTACTCCCACAATCTATCTATTTAAGAGCACAGACCTGCCTGATAAAAGTCGTAGGAAATGCTGTAACCTAGTCCTTAAAAGGACTGCAATCACAACTATTCCCTACTCCCAAGCTATCTGTAGATTTGTGCGAAAATTGGCTTGAAATTAACAAGGTATAGCGCACACAGCAACAGCGGTGCCGTCTAACACGCAGCTGCAGCAGTGAGAAAATGGTGGCGACGGGGAAAATGGCTTGGTCTTATAGGGCAAGGACATGTGACATACACTGCCAATGACACATGCCCTTGCTTGTGTGAAAAAAAGCACTTCGCTCCGTGTGTGCGCTGCTGATAGGCTGACAGATTGCACCTCCCCACTGTAAATGCAGGAAAGAGAAAAAAAAAATGGAGATCTTCATTGTTCCTGCAGAGATCCATCCCCTGCCCCTCCCCCCACCCCGCTGTACACTCAAACTGCGTATTAACATTAATTTTCATCATTACTGAGAAAAAATCCAGTTATGATTTTGGTGCACGAACAGTTATCGAACATAACCTCGAACAGCCGAATTTTTCTCAAATTGTTCGTGTTCGCCGAACGGCTCGAACACTGCCCAAAACAGCTCGAATTTGAGATTGGCAAACAGTTCGAGTAGAACAACGCTCATCTCTATTGATGGGCTCCGGCCGAAGAAATCGCCTGGTCCGGATGGCTTAACATCCGAGTTTTTCAGGATTTTTAGGGACTCTTTGGTGCCCCTCATGACTGAGGTCTTTAATGAATGTCTCTCCTCGGACATTCTGCCTGGTTCAATGAGGAAGTCTGCCTTGATTATTCTGTCAAAGGGTAAATACTCATCCCTTATTGAGAATTGGCATCCCATAGCGCTTCTCAATACGGAACGAAAGGTTCTGGCAAAGGTGCTTTTTAATCGGTTGGTGAAGTTTGCGCCTCTGCTCCTTTCGGGGGCCCAGCACTGCTCTGTTCCAGGCTGCAGTACTTTTAGTGCTGTGCTTGGTGTCCGAGAGGCAGTGGAGCAGAGTAGGGCAAGTCACTGGAAGGGGTACTTGCTGTCTTTAGACCAGGCGAAGGCCTTTGACCGGGTTAACCATGAGTACCTCTGGTCCGTCCTTCTGAGGTACAGTCTGCCCGGGCGGTTTGTTGATTGGTTAAGAGTGTTATACAATGGGGAAGAGACTTTTCCGCTTGTGAACGGTTGGGTTGGATACCGTTTTGAGGTGAAGTCTGGTGTCCACCAGGGTTGTCCTCTGAGCCCACTGTTATACGTGTTCGCGATCGACCCCCTTCTAAGGAGGGTGGAGCGTGGACTGTTGGTGGGAGTCGGGATGGACCAGGCGGAGTCAGAGGCCACCTTGAGGGTAGTGGTTTCCCTTTTTGTATCCGAGAGAGAGGAGGCGGATTGTGTCATGTCTGAGGTTGAGTGCTACTCGGTGGCATCCGGGTCCATGATCAACCGGGATAAGTATGAGAGTCTCTGGCTGGGAGGGGGAGATCCAAGTTTTGATCTCCCGGACACCCTTCCAGGGCCTCAGGCCACAGCAAAAACTCTAGGCATCAGTTTCAGCCCGGGTGATTATCCCCAGCAAAATTGGGAGGGCAGACTGAAGATTGCCGCCCAGAAGGTGGATCAGTGGAAGGGTTGGTCCTTGACCCTGAGGGAAAGGGTTAGCCTGGCCAAGGGGTATTTTCTCCCTCTACTAATATACCTGGGCAGCGTTTGCATCTTGCCAGAGCCTCTTTTGACATGGTTCTACAGCCTGTTCTTCCAGCTATTAGGCTGAACCTAATCAAGAGGGAGGTCACGTACCGCACGAGGAGACTAGGAGGGTTGGGTATGGTCAACCCAGTGGTGTTTTTAGTAAACACCTTTCTTAAGGCTAACATCGCCAACCTCAGGTTGGGGAGGGCTCCTCCGTGGGTATTCTCCTGTAGGGGGTGGTTTTGGCCTTTCTTCCAGGAATGGGAGACGGGAGGGCAGGTGAAGGACCTGCGAACGCCTCATGGGCATCTTCCGGCTTATGCTACCCCGGTTCGGAAGGTGATTCGCCGGTGGGGTCTGGGAGTGTGGGAGATCAGGACCTTGTCGAGAAAACTACTTGACAATAGGGTTCTGTTGACCCACTTCCAGAAGCCCCTGGCGCCCAAGGATTGCTCAAGCTGGGATCTGGAGGTGGGGCTCGGGCTTTTGAACTCAAAACGGATCCCCGTGAAGTTTTGGGACTTGGCTTGGTGCTGCTTCCATGTGAGACTGTATGTGAGGGACAACCTGAAGTACAGGAAATCTGATGACCGGGATTGTCCCCGCGAGGAGTGTGGCGGCATGCTTGAAAGCATGGAGCACTTCCTGCTTCGGTGTCCCTTTAATACAGAGGTCTACAGCAGGGTGGGTGCTTCCATTGGCTGACTTCGGCTGGCAAGCCTTTCCTATGCGGAGTGGGCTTATGGGGCATTCAGGTCCCTTGGTGGCTGAGATCGGGGCACGGTTTTCTTAGTTAGCTTAGTGACTAGGTTTTACACGTGGAACGTACGGTGTTTAGTGTCCACCCAGCAGAAAGCCCTCCCCAGGGAGGAGGTGATTAGGAACTTCCTGGGTGACCTGGCAAAGGTGCGCTCACTGGAGTACGAGAGGCTGGGTGCAGGGAGGACCTCCCTTCTATGGAGGGGGTTCTCATTTAATGTGCCCTAGGGATAGTTAGGGTCCTGTGTGCTTGCTTATAGGGTGAGTTTAGTCCTTTTTATATTTATTTATAGGGACAGATAGATGTGTAGGGACAGGGAGGGACAGATAGGGATAGTCTTTAGGGTCAGGCAGTTAGTATTAGGTTGGTAATGAGGGCCAGTGAGGGACAGGTAGGGATAGGTAGGGAAAGATTGGTAGGGTGGTAAGGACAGATTTTTATTTTCTTTATTAGGGAGGGTCAGGGTGTTGTGAAGTAGGTCAGGGTGAGGGCCTCTGCAGTTTCCCGGTGGTGGGCTGTTGCCCTCACTTTGTAGCTTTTTGTTTTTCGTATTTGAACCCGTATATAGGGCTTGCAGGCTCCAAACTTGGGTCTGATTCTGGTTCATGATAATGTAATAGGTGTTGTTATAAGATGCTGTAAAGTTGTGTATATTATTTTGTATGTTTATGGTTATCATGTATATTATTCTTGTATGTATGTGTATTATGAAGTGTGTGGGGGGTTTAGTTTAGGTTGGGTGGGGGGGCTTTGGGGGGGAGGGGGGGGCATTTTTGGGGTTCGGTCAAGGGGGGTGTGGTATCATGGACGTCCTGAAGTGGATGAAAAGGCGAAAGGACCTGTTTTTTTCCGGGCCACAAACTCTAGTGGGACCCTTGTGTGATGTGATAAGGCCACAAACTCTCGTGGGACCTTGGGTGTCGTGTGTGGGTATTTAGTTCAGGTTTTGTTATATTTAAAAAAAAAAAAAATGTGTAAAAATTAAAAAAAAATTTTTTTTGTGTGCAGTGTTGTGTCAGCCAAGAGGCCAACTTTTCTCTTTTTGGCAGTGGGCCAGGTTTTTAGTTCCCTTTTGTGGGGTTTGGCATGAGTGCATAAGAGTGAATGTGTGTATGTTAGGAAGGGGTAAAGGAAAAAAAGGAAAAAAAGGACAAAGAGGAGGGTCAAGGCCTTCCCTTGCTGAGGGGGGTTTTGAGCAAGAGGTAGTGCTCTAGTGGACAGTTTTCTTGCTAAAAGATTGCTGGACTTTGTGTTTTGGTTTTTTTGGGGGGTTTCCTTGGGGATTTGTTTACTGGGGCTTATATTTGTATGTTGTTGCTTTTGTTGTGTTTTGTACTTTTATATAAAATAAAAAAAAGAGTTCCAGCTCCAGTAGCGTCCACTAAAGCTGCTGCAGTTAAAAAGCTTTTATAAGGATCGAGCTTGGCGGTCCGCCGCAAGGCGTGCTACCGCCAGTCCCAGCCCCTTTGCCTTGGGGCGCCTCCCCGATGCTCTTGACTGAGTGTCCCAGGGGCCCGAAGCATTTCCTTTGAAAAAATTAAGTGTCCAAAGCACAGGTGGTGTAGCTTGCTTAACAGCTGGGCTACTCCGCTGACTAGCAGACACTGCTACTGGGCCCAAAGTATTGTCTGGGCTAGATGCAGTTAAAAATTTGTAATTAGATCTACAGGCGGTGTAGCTTGCTTAACAGCTGGGCTACTCCGCTGACTACGAGACACTGCTACTAGGCCCAAAGTATTGCCTGGGCTAGATGCAGTTAAAAATTTGTAATTAGATCTACAGGCGGTGTAGCTTGCAAAACAGCTGGGCTACTCCGCTGACTAGCAGACACTGCTACTAGGCCCAAAGTATTGCCTGTGCTAGATGCAGTTAAAAATTTGTAATTAGATCTATAGGCGGTGTAGCTTGCTTAACAGCTGGGCTACTCCGCTAACTAGCAGACACTGCTACTAGGCCCAAAGTATTGCCTGGGCTAGATGCAGTTAAAAATTTGTAATTAGATCTATAGGCGGTGTAGCTTGCTTAACAGCTGGGCTACTCCGCTGACTAGCAGACACTGCTACTAGGCCCAAAGTATTGCCTGGGCTAGATGCAGTTTAAAATTTGTAATTAGATCTACAGGCGGTGTAGCTTGCTTAACAGCTGGGCTACTCCGCTGACTAGCAGACACTGCTACTCGGCCCAAAGTATTGCCTGGGCTAGATGCAGTTAAAAATTGTTATTAGATACAAAGGCGGTGTAGCTTGCTTCAGATGGCCTACTCCGCTGACTACGAGACACTGCTACTAGCCCAAAATGATTGGCTGGGTTAGATGCAGTAAAAAATTGTTATTAGATACACAGGCGGTGTAGCTTACTTCACAGCTGGGCTACTACACTGACTAGCAGACACTGAAGCTTTGGAGCAGACCTCTGATTCCCAGGCTATAGTATGAGTAAACAGCTCTGTAGACTCAACCATCTGTGTTACCCCAAGCCATAGTGTATGTAGTTTCTTACGGTTAAAAGGGGGGGGGGGGGGGGGGGCGACCCGACCCACCTTGAATTGACGATGCCAACGTCATGTAAAACACAGCAAGGGGACTCCAAAAAGTGTCTCCATTTTTTCCAAAAATTGTGCCACAGACACCACTTAAGTGGCATCAATTGCCCCAGAGTTGCTTAAAATGGTTGGTGAGGTGATTTTCCAAAATCCTCAAGCTTTTAGTCTCCCCAGGATGACACAGGGGTAGAAAAGTCCTTGCGGATCCATGATTTGTTCATCTTTATGAACGTGAGTCTGTCTACATTGTCAGTGGACAGCCGCGTGCGCTTATCTGTCAGCACACCACCAGCAGAGAACGCTGACTGCGGGGCACGAAAAGATCTCCAAGGCGTGAGTGGCGAGCTCAGGCCATTTTTCCAGATTGGAAGCCCAAAATGAGCAAGGGTCCAGTGACACAGTCATGGCTTCGATGTTCACTTGGAGATACTCCTGTACCATCCTCTCTAGGCGTTGACTATGTGTCAGACTTCTTGTCTCCTGTGGCCTTGCAAAGGATGGTCTAAAAATTGGTGAGATGATTCCACAAAATTGCTGTTACCAGCAGATGCGGTGTTACTGTTACGGTTTGAGTGATGAAGACTCGATGAAGTCCCACGGTTGGCAAGTTAGAACTGTGAGATTCACTACGTGCACCACTGGTGTTTTGTGGAAAAGCAGATGTAAGATTCTGTAACAGCCTCTGCTGATTCTCCTGCATGCGTGAATCCCTTTCTATGGCAGGAATTATTTCAGCAAATTTACTTTTGTACCGGGGATCTAAGAGTGTGGCAACCCAGCAGTTGGGATTACTTTGAATTCTGACAATCCGAGGGTCATGTTGCAGGTAGTGCAGCAAGAAGGCACTCATGTGTCTTACGCATCCAGGAGGACCAAGTCCTTGTTGTGTTGGTGGCGAGGTAAGAATCATGCTTCCTTCCTCTGCCCTCTCCCCCCAACCTCACACAACAGAAATGTGATCAAGGTCTCCCTCATCTGATGAGTCTTCCATGCCCATCGCCAGTTCGTCCTCCACTTCTTCCTCGGCTACTGCACCTTCCTCAACCGTTTGGCTTCTACCATGCGCCCTCGTTAATCCCTCTCCCCCACCCTCCCATGCCTGCCGCCTTGGTGCTGCTGACCGTCTGGACCTTGGAGATGTTATCCCTTCCGCATACGACGCCTACTGTACTTCCTCCCCCTCCTCTTGTCCCACCACCTGACTCCGAATACTGTTTAAAGTGTGCTCCAGCATGTAAATCACCGGAATAGTTATGCTGATAATGGCATCGTCAGCACTAAACAGCTTCGTCACCATTTCAAAACTGTGCAGAAGGGTGCATAGGTCCCAGATCTCAGACCACTCCTGCAGCTTGATTTGCCCCACCTCTGGATCTCGTTGGCCCAGGCTATACATCATAACGTATTACACCAGGGCTCGTCGGTGCTGCCACAGTCATTGCAACATGTGCAGAGTTGAATTCCATCGTGTCGGCACATCGCATTTCAGCCGGTGAACTGGCAGGCCCAATGACTTCTGTAGAGATGTAAGTCATTGAGCTGCGGGGTGCGAACGGCGGAAGTGAGCACACAGTGACCGTGCCCTCTGCAGAAGGCCATCTAGTCTGGGATAGTGGGCTAAAAATTGCTGGACAACCAGGTTCAACACGTGAGCCATACAAGGCACGTGTGTGATATTGCCCCGGTGAAGGGCCGCACCCACGTTTGCAGCATTGTCACACACGGCCTTCCCTGGCTGCAGGTTCAGTGGAGACAACTATTCATGAAACTCGGTCTCCAGAGCTGACCACAACTCCTCAGCTGTGTGACTCACATTTCCCAGACATTTCAAAGCAAACACTGCCTGATGCCGTTGAGCCCTGCTGCCAGCATAGTAAGGAGGTGTGCAGGATTCCTTCTGCGCAGTTAGAACGCGGGTGGCATTACCAGACAGGCTTTGGGTGCAGGTGGAGGACCGAGAGGAGGTTGAGGAGGCAGAAGCAGTGGAGGAACTTCGAGATAAAGAAGATTGACACACAACTCGTGGGGATGGCAAGACTTGGACAGCAGCCCCTTGTCCTGCTGTCACCATAGTTACCCAGTGCCCAGTCAGTGACATGTAATGCCCCTGTCCATGCCTACTTGTCCAAGTGTCTGTGGTGAAATGCACCCTGTCACACACAGAGTTTCTCAAGGATGCGGAGATGTTGTGTTTGACATCCTGGTGTAGCACAGGCACACCTTTCTTTGAGAAATAGTGGCGACTGGGCATCTGGTACTGGGGCACTGCGACGGACATAAGGTCTCGAAAATCCTCTGTGTCCACGAGGTCAGAAAGGCAGCATTTCTGTAGTCAACAGCTTGCAGAAATTCAACCTCTTAGCTTTGTCAGGGCTAGGAGGAAATGGTCTTTTACTTGTCCACATCTGAGGCACCGAGGGCTGGCTGTTGTGCTTAGACAGGGTTGAGTAGGGTGTCCCCGGCAAACTGCCGGTCTGTGAGAAAGATTCAGGCGGACATGTTATGTTGCCTTGATCCAAAGGTGGTGCTCTCGATGTCGGAGAGCGCTCAACACCAGCAGGTGTTTCCACTTCCAAATGAACTGATGACCTGACAATTACACTGGCTGTTGCGGGTAAAGAGGTGGCAGGTCTGCGTCCAAAACATGTGTGACTGCTGTCCCCCCAGTCACAGAGGATGAAGAGGCTGCGGATGCACAAGATGGGGCAGATGGTGGTTGGCCCGGCCCTCTAGGCCGCATTGTAGCACAGTGAGCTTCCCACTGCAACTTATGCTTCATATCCATGTGACGGATCATGCATGAAGTACTCAAACTATGCATTTTTTGGCCTCTACTTAGCTTTTGGTGACAAATGTTACAGATAACATGAGTTGGGTCATCCTTTGCAATCTCAAAAAATGCCCAGGCTATGCAAGGCTTAGAGCCCATGCGAGGTGAAGAGCCACCACGACTTGTGGTCAGAGGCAGAGTTGTGGTTGAGGATGCAGTTGTTGACGTGTTTCCAGTACTCCATCTCTGTCCAGGAAGGCGCAACCTAACCTCGTCGTCACTAGCATCCTCCTCCACCTCCTCTGCTGACCTCATCGCCTGGCTGACTGTGGGTTGACGGTAAGTGGGATCTCCAACCTCGTCATCATCACCCTGTGTGTTCTCACACCCGTCGTCCTCAGAGCCAACCTCTTCCTGCCCTGACCGAAAAGTCAAGTTGTCGCTCCAATCAGGTATTTGAGTCTCATCATCGTCTTCCTCATTGTCTCCACCAACAGGAGTTACAGCTTGGGAACGAGGGTCTACATTATGCTCAGAACCTTCTTCATCTGGGCCTGGATCCGACTCATAAACATTCTGGGCATCAGTGCAGATCATTTCCTCGTCTCGATTCACAGAAGCTCTGGAGCCGACCTCTGATTCCCAGGCTATAGTATGAGTAAACAGCTCTGCAGACTCAACCATCTGTGTTACCCCATACTCAGATGGGCAGCTGAAGACTTGGGAGCTGTGAGGAAGCAAGTGCGATTGGGGTGACACCTCTGAGGACTGGAGTATTTCTGATGTTGAAGTTGAGGTGGAGGAGAGCCCACTTGAAGGAGCACTTGATATCCGTTGAAGCACCTGCTGTTTTTGTGCCTCATCTGAAATTTGTAGCGATGGGCGTGTCCTTAAGGAAGGGATCATATCACATTGTCCACGAAAAGAAGTAGACATCTTAGTTTGGCTGGAAGATGGTCTTTCTTCTGCAGATGTTACTGTTGCTTTACCACCTACCCCACGGACACAACCTTTTTTTCCCTTTCCAACATGCCTATTCCCCTTTCCACCAGCAGCAGGCCTTTTGCCATTCATTTTGGTGGTTAACTAATTGGCAACTCAGTAGTTGTTTGCACAAAAAACGATGGATGGAAACCGAGCAGAGCTGAGTGGCCAAACTGTGGTACTAGCCTAAAAGGATTGGCTGGTTTAGATGCAGTAGAACAATTTTATTAGATACACAGGCGGTGTAGCTTCCTTCACAGGTGGGCTACTCCGCTGACTACGAGGCACTGCTACTATGCCCAAAAGGATTTACTGGGTTAGATGCAGTAAAAAAATGTTATTAGATACACAGGTGGTGTAGCTTGCTTCAGATGGGCTACTCCACTGACTACCAGACACTGCTACTAGGCCCAAAAGGATTTCCTGGGTTAGATGCAGTAAAAAATTAGAATTAGATACACAGACGGTGTAGCTTCCTTCACAGGTGGGCTACTCCGCTGACTATGAGACACTGCTACTAGGCCCAAAAAGATTTCCTGGGTTAGATGCAGTAAAAAATTGTTATTAGATACACAGGTGGTGTAGCTTGCTTCAGATGGGCTACTTCACTGACTACCAGACACTGCTACAGGCCCAAAAGGATTGGCTGGCTTAGATGCAGTAAAAAATTGGTATTAGATACACAGGTGGTGTAGCTTGCAACACAGATAGGCTACTCCAATGACTAATAGACACTGCTACAGGCCCAAAAGGATTGGCTGAGCTACATTTCGCCAAATGCTGTGAAAAACACTTGCACAGCACTGGCACAGACCTGCCTGGCAAAAAGTGCTATGAACTGCTTAAACCTAGCCCTCAAAAAGGCTGCAATTAGAACTAGTCCCTACTCCCTAAACCTATCTCTCTATGTAACTGGAAATTCGCTCGCAATTCACACAGTTATACTGTATAGCTCCCACTGCAGCAGCGGTGCCGTCTAACACTCAGCTGCAGCAGTGAGAAAATGGTGGCGACGGGGAAAATGGCTGGGTCTTATAGGGCAAGGACATGTGACATACACAGCCAATGACACATGCCCTTGCTTGTGTGAAAAAAAAGCACTTTGCTGCGTGTGTGCACTGCCCCACTGTAAATGCGGGAAAGAAAAAAAAAATGGAGATCAGCATTATAATTTATTTCTGCAGAGATCCATCCCCTGCCCCTCCCCCTGCCCACTCTACACGGAAACTGTCTATTAACATTGATTAACAGTATTACTGTGAAAAAATCCAGTTATGCTTTTGGTGCACGAACAGTTATCGAACATAACCTTGAACAGCCGAATTTTTTGCAAATCGTTCAAGTTCGTCGAGCAACTAGAACACCGCCCAAAACAGCTCGAATTTGAGATTGGCGAACACCGCTCATCTCTAGTCATGTTATAATACTGTTGAGAGGTTGAAAAGGTGTGTGTGTGTTTGTGGAATGGGGGCATAGAACATAAATATTATTTTACCTGCCATATTTTCCAAATTTGTAAAAAACATATTGCATGGCAAGCTCTGCTACACTGATGTTTTAACCCCTTTCCGACATTTGAAGTATATATACGTCATGGTTGGGAAATACTTCTCGACCGATGAGGTATATATACATTATGGCGATCACCCGCTCACAGGAGTCTGTGCGCGGGTAATCGAAACTGGACGTTCAGCTGATATGACAGCTGACATCCGGTAGTCACTACCAAGAGTGGTGCCCACTCCACTCTTGGCAGTTTAACCTGCTAAATGCTGCGATTGATAATAATTGGAACATTTAGAAGGCATACAGAGAGAGAGGGCTTCTTTGTACCTCCGATTGCCGCAGTAAGGCTCGGTTCACATTTATAATGTGCTCTATGCTGAGCACTTACACTGGGGTTTCCATGTAAATCTCTGAAATACATGATTCAGACTGAACCCCCAATGGAAGGTTCCCTTTAATGAGGCAGATGGAGGCACTGTGGATGCCGTCTGGCCTATCATCTGGCTGTGTCCGTCTTCTTTGACGTGCATAAAAGCGCAGTCCGCCACAGTTTTGTGCACTGAACAGTGGCCAGACGGAGTCCAGAGTAACTCTGCTGCCTCATTATTGTGAATTGATCCCTCAGGGGTTTCATCTGAATCACGTCATTCGAAGATTTAGATAGAAACCCTTATATAAGTGCTCAATGTAGAAAACAGCACATGATAAATACATGTATCTATCTGGCTTAGTGTTGATATTGTGGAAATGGACAAAATAATTGTTTGAGGAATTTATTTCACCTCTTAATGTCAATTATATTGGCTTATCATTAACCTCTGCTACTGATGGGCAGAAAATGAATTTTTTGGACATTTATATTTTGATCAATGATCCACAATAATCTTTTATTTTATTTTTATTTGCTTAATTAAGACATTGCATAAGAGAAAAAAAATATTAACAATGGTTACAGAATGAAAATACATAATTATTTAATAGCATCACACATGTTATTTGCTCTTCATACACATCTCCATACATATCATTTCAATCAAGTATAAATATTACAACAATTCACCTTACACAGGGGCTTATAGAAGAAATACTATCTATCTGTCCTTGATATGTTTTGTCCAATCTGCATCTCAATCCTTTGATCCCAATACATACTGGTCCCTATCTGTCTGTTTCCTGAATTCATTTAGCCTCTGTGTCCTAATTACCCCCCCCCTTCCTCCACCCAGGGGCGGACACAGACTGTAGTGGGCCCCTGTGCAAGAAATTTTTGGGGGCCCCCCCCCCCTGCGCTTCATAAGGCAACAAAGTTATGTAAACATAACCCCCCCATGTGCAGCTCTCATCCCCCCCATGTGCAGCTCACTCCCCCGATGCATCTCATCCCCCCCCCGTGCATCTCTCACCCCCCCCCGTGCATCTCTCACCCCCCCATGTGCGTCTCTCACCCCCCCATGTGCATCTCTCATCCCCCCCATGTGCATCTCTCATCCCCCCCATGTGCATCTCTCATCCCCCCCATGTGCATCTCTCATCCCCCCATGTGCATCTCTCATCCCCCCCATGTGCATCTCTCACCCCCCCCATGTGCATCTCTCACCCCCCCTCATGTGCATCTCTCACCCCCCCTCATGTGCATCTCTCATCCCCCCCACTCCTAGTTAATTAATTGTATTTAAGAAAAATAAAACTTGTTATACTTACCCCCATGCGATCCCTGCAGAATCCTGGCGCTCGTCCACGTCGCTGCCACCAGGCTCTCCTGACGTTCGGCCATGTGACGGTGCCACATACATAGCCAACAGCTTTTGTTTTGGCCAAAAGATTTTTAAAGCTGCCACTACGATAAGGTAGACTCTTCTGGCCGGGCCCTACTCTAACCTATTAAAATTTTCTTAAAATATCCAATACTCTTTTTAGATATATTTTTATTTAGTTTTCTTTAAGGGAATGTGTCATATACATTTTTTTTTTAAATGACCAATAATACCACATACAGGGAATACCGCCACACCATCACCAGACCACATATTACCACAACATAGTGACCGAATAATACCACACAGAAGGGAGAAAAACTGCCACACCATGACCAGACCACATATTACCACCACATTACTAATATTACCACCACATTACTAATATTACCATAAGTGTCATTATACACAGGAGCTCTATACATGGTATGTATAATGTAAGTGTCCAGGTAATCTAGTGATCACCAGTGACATTATACACAGGAGCTCTGTATATAGTGTCAGTGTACAGGTAATACAGTGATCACCAGTGACATTATACACAGGAGCTCTGTATATAGTGTACAGGTAATACAGGGATCACCAGTGACATTATACACAGGAGCTCTGTATATAGTGTACAGGTAATACATGGATCACCAGTGACATTATACACAGGAGCTCTGTATATATTGTCAGTGTACAGGTAATACAGTGATCACCAGTGACATTATACACAGGAGCTCTGTAAATAGTGTCAGTGTACAGGTAATACAGTGATCACCAGTGACATTATACACAGGAGCTCTGTATATAGTGTACAGGTAATACAGGGATCACCAGTGACATTATACACAGGAGCTCTGTATATAGTGTACAGGTAATACAGGGATCACCAGTGACATTATACACAGGAGCTCTGTATATATTGTCAGTGTACAGGTAATACAGTGATCACCAGTGACATTATACACAGGAGCTCTGTATATAGTGTCAGTGTACAGGTAATACAGTGATCACCAGTGACATTATACACAGGAGCTCTGTATATAGTGTCAGTGTACAGGTAATACAGTGATCACCAGTGACATTATACACAGGAGCTCTGTATATAGTGTACAGGTAATACAGTGATCACCAGTGACATTATACACAGGAGCCCGGTACATAGTATATAGTGTAAGTGTACATGTAATGCACTGACTCACTGGTGACGTCTCTAGGTGAAGTCCTTCAGCTACGCTTTCCTCCTTCATCCAGCACAGACCGCCATCACGTCTTCCAGCCAGGACTCGTCTCTGCATAAAATAACACAGTTATCTAGAGCACATTCCCCAACTTCTACATTACGCAGCTGAATACAGACGTGCATCCACCATCAATATATGGTTAGTTATTATGCAACCTACCATTCCAAATATAAATTGTAATCCACCACGGTGCCCCCATTAACTGTAAATAGGCACTTAATATATAATTTAATTAGAACCTCTACTCTATACTTCCTGCTCCCCGCATTCATTATTTACATGCACCCCCTGCCCCAATTCATTATATCATGTCCGTGCTCTCCCCACCCCATCGTCATTTATCATTTACTCTCCCCCACCCCACATTCATTATGTGCAGCTCATTATCCCCCTACTCCTAATTCCCCCATGTGCAGCTCATTTTCTCCCAATTCCCCCATGTGCAGCTCTCACCCCCCCATGAGCAGCTCTCACCACCCCCCCATGTGCACATCTCTCATCCCCCTCCCCCACATGTGCCCCTCTCTCATCCCCCTCCCCCACATGTGCCCCTCTGTCATCCCCCTCCCCCACATGTGCCCCTCTCTCATCCCCCTCCCCCACATGTGCCCCTCTCTCATCCCCCCATGTGCATCTCTCATCCCCCCCATGTGCATCTCTCATCCCCCCCACATGTGCACATCTCTCATCCCCCTCCCCCACATGTGCACCTCTCTCATCCCCCGCCATGTGCATCTCTTATCTCCCCCCCATGTGCATCTCTTATCTCCCCCCATGTGCATCTCTTATCTCCCCCCCATGTGCATCTCTTATCTCCCCCCCATGTGCATCTCTTATCCCCCCCCCACATGTGCACCTCTCTCATCCCCCCCACCCCATGTGCATCTTTTATCATCTCCCCCCCCACGTGCACCTCTCTCATCCCCCTCCCCCCACGTGCACCTCTCTCATCCCCCTCCCCCCACATGTGCACCTCTCTCACCCCCCCCCACCCCATGTGCATCTTTTATCATCTCCCCCCACCCCATGTGCATCTTTTATCATCTCCCCCCCCATGTGCATCTCTTATCTCACACACACACACACACACACACACACACACACACACACACACACCTCCCATTCCCCCCACTCCTAGTAAATTGTATTTTGAAAAAAACAAAACTTGTTATACTTACTCCCATGCGATCCCTGCAGAATCCTGGCGCTCGTCCAAATCGCTGACACTAGGTTCTCCTGACTTCCGGCCATGTGACGGCGCCGTCACATGACCGGAAATCAGGGGAATCATGAAGGCGCTGCCGCAGGAGCGCAGCGCAGCGCTGAGATGTCCCGGACCCGGCGCTTAGCATGGGGCCGGGGGCCCCATGAGGAGAGAGACTCACAAGAGGGGGCCCCCAACGGGGCTCCAAGGGGGCCCCTACCGGCTGGGCCCCACACTGGAGTCAGGGCAGACATGCCCTGATGGCGGCCCTGCTGGAGGCTGGAGGGGCCCCCTCTCCCTCGGGGCCCCCGTTCAATGAACCGGCTGCACGGGCGGTAGTTCCGCCCCTGCCTCCACCCATGCATTTGTGAGCAGTGTCCCTGCTACTCCTCCCTTCCTGCGCACCTGACCCACCTAATGTGCTGGCCAGAGCTCCATAAATCAAGCAAGCCTAGTCTAGCACAGACGGTCTGGCTTTTTAAGGGTCTGAAAATGAAATATGCCATAAATTGGCCAGAAGTGACCAGAAGGTACGGATAACTATTTGTACTTAGAGTCTCTTTCTCATTCTCCCTTACACTTTCATCATGCTTACATATTCCCTTACTGTTTTTGCCCCACTAATCCTCACTCTCCTTCGCTATCCCCAAACCCCAGCACCCTCTAACCAAATCATCATCTCTCTTTCCCTCCTACCTCCCCACCTGACCTCATCTACAAACCTGCTCCTCAACCTCAGATCGATCCTCCCAAAACATAAAACAAGCCGGACACTCTCCTTCTCCCACCTGCTCTCCCTCTCTCTGCTTCTCCTCACTGCTGGTGACATATCTCCCAATCCTGGACCTCCACAGCTTGCACCCTCCACCAATTCCCCCACCTATCGCATCAAACCAACTGCAAACTACCACAACCTCTCTTACGCAAAACCGGTCCCCCTGACTCCCACCCCGCTGCTCCCTCTCTGGAGCACTGTGGAATGCCCGCTCTGTCTGCAACAAGCTCCATTTTATCCACAACCTCTTTACCTCTCGTCATCTCTCCTTCCTGGGCATCACAGAGACATGGCTAATACCCCCTGACCAGGGGTGGATTAAGAGTAGCAAGGGCCCCGGGCAGTTTAGAAGGTGCAAGCCCCACCCCCCCACACCTGATTTATCACGTGACATGTCACATGATCCCCTGTGATAGATCATGTGATAGTTCACGGGAAATTAATTTGGCACAATATTAATTGTGCTGCCTCATCTGAGAGCAGCACAATATTGGGGCAGATACCCTGATTCCAGCGATGTGTCACTTTTTCAGCTGCTTGTTGTCATTTTGAGAAAATCACCGTTTCATCTGCTGCAGATCTAGCAGCTCTCTGAATGCTGTGCTCTGTATAGCCCCACCCACACCACTGATTGGCAGCTTTCTGCCCATGCTCAGTGTACACAGAAATCTACTGATCAGTGATGGGGGTGGGGTCCTACAGAACTTACTAGTCATCTAGTGATAATTACCTTCTGACAAATCAATGATTTTATCAAAACAACACTAAGCAGCCCAGTAAGTGACACATTACTGGAATCAGTGCCTCTAACCCTACATTATGCTGCTCTCAGATTAGGTGGCAAAAACCTGATGACAGATTCCCTTTAAAGGAGCTGTAAACACAAAAAAAGTTTGTATTAAAAAAAATACAAGCCATTTGTGAAATTAACTTTTTTTCATTGTTAATTCACATTAGACTGTACCTTCAACACTTTTGTCAGCAGGTCTTATTACAGACTCTGAATAGGGCAGCTCTCTCCCTCTCCCTCAGCAGAAAGTCACAGCATGGTTAAAAAATGGGATCTTTTATGATTTTCTCATAATAAATAAAAAAGGACATGCAAGTCCTCCAAACTATTTTCCGTTTCTCTATAGGGGTGGTCCTAAATCTTTCTTGTTCTTTAGTTGATCACATGTCAAAAAGGCAAAGCATTTACTATGAACTCGCCTAAAAAAATATACACTGGGAGAGTAATATTATCATCTGCATGTAAATATTCCTTGACTCTAAGGGCTCGCTCACACTGTCGTATAACAAGGCCGAATGCTATGTGATGTTTTATCGGATAGGACTCAGCCTTATGTTATACTATGGGACAGTGCAGATCTGCGATTATCGGCATGAGAAAATAATCTCATTCGATATTCGGACCATGTGCACCCATACAAGTCTATGGGTGCACGTAAAACATTAGACTGCACTCGGATGTCATCCAAGTGCAGTCCGATGAACACTCACAGAGACTATGGAGAAGATGGAGAAAGTAAGTTCTCCATCTTCTCCATATCTGTGCTGCGAGAGAATCGGATCACACTCAGTTGAAGCTCTGACAGAGTTTGAGCCGAGTGTCATTAGCATAATTGGCCCTATTCTCTTGCATGAGAGAATATATGGCTTAGTGAGTGGACCCTAAAACTGAATAGTAGTGACGGACAGGCACCTCACAAGCGGGATCCATGTAGCTCTCAGATGTCGTGTAGGTAGGGCTTCATTCCATGGGGTAGGGCTTAATTTCAAGGTATATAAAAAAATGGACTTCAAGTAAAAATTAAATGAATACAAAAAGCACTAATTGAATTATTTTATTCGTATTTATGTTTGCAGCCCCTTTAAAAACCCTTTGAGGACCAAGGCACATATATGTCCCATAGTTTTAAACTGGAAAAAAATTGATTGAATAAAATTTAAGGTCCTCGAAGGTTTAAGTAGGTCATAAATTCATATGAATACTTGCTCATACAATTGCACATGCCAGTAGATGAAGAAGAACAGAATCAAAAATAAGACATTATGTGTAGCACTTACAGGTATTCAAGGTGAAAGAGACCAGCAAAGGCATCGTCTCGAATGACAGTAAATGAGTTAGAATTCAGCAAGCTGAAAATGAAGACAGAAGGTTAGAAGCGAACCAGACTTTATGGTGCTCAGAATTAGTCAAGCAGAATTTATTGACTGCTCTTGCAAAGCACTGAGACTCCCGCGATGTATAGATGGCGCCGTGCGGCCTCCCGCTGTGTATAGATGGCGCCGTGCGGCCTCCCGCTGTGTATAGATGGCGCCGTGCGGCCTCCCGCTGTGTATAGATGGCTATGTGTGGCCTCCCGCTGTGTATAGATGGCTACGTGCGGCCTCCCGCTGTATAGATGGCTACGTGCAGCCTCCCGCTGTGTATAGATGGCACCGTATAGATGGCTACGTGCGGCCTCCTGCTGAGTATACGTGTATAGATGGCTACGTGCGGCCTTCTGCTGAGTATAGATGCCGCACAGCTCCCCCCCCCCAGAGAGAGCAGGAGGCCGCACAGCGCCATCTATACTCAGCGGGAGGCCGCACGTAGCCATCTATACACAGCGGGAGGCCGCATGGCGCCCCCCCCAGAGACAGCAGGAGGCCGCACAGCGCCATCTATACTCAGCGGGAGGCCGCACGTAGCCATCTATACACAGCGGGAGGCCGCACGGCGCCCCCCCCAGAGACAGCAGGAGGCAGCACAGCACCATCTATACTCAGCGGGAGGCCGCACGTAGCCATCTATACACAGCGGGAGGCCGCATGGCGCCCCCCCAGAGACAGCAGGAGGCCGCACAGCGCCATCTATACTCAGCGGGAGGCCGCACGTAGCCATCTATACACAGCGGGAGGCCGCACAGCGCCATCTATACTCAGCGGGAGGCCGCATGGTTCCCCCCCCAGAGACAGCAGGAGGCCACACAGTGCCATCTATACACAGCGGGAGGCCGCACAGCGCCATCTATACACAGCGGGAGGCCGCATGGCGCCCCCCCAGAGACAGCAGGAGGCCGCACAGCGCCATCTATACTCAGCGGGAGGCCGCACGTAGCCATCTATACACAGCGGGAGGCCGCACGGTTCCCCCCAGAGACAGCAGGAGGCCACACAGTGCCATCTATACACAGGGGGGGCCGCAAGTAGCCATCTATACACAGCGGGGGGCCGCACGGCGCCCCCCCAGATACAGCAGGAGGCCGCAAGGCGCCAACTATACTCAGCAGGTGGCCGCATGCAGTCACGCACACACACAAACATATACAGACATATACATACACGCATAAACACATTTGAAACACAAAAATACATATAAACAGACATCACACAATCATATCTGCCCACACACACACAAACAGACATCACACAATGATATCTGCCTCCCCCACACACATACAAACAGACATCACACAATGACATCTGCCCACACACACACAGACATCACACAATGACATCTGCCTACACACACACACACACATACACACACACATACACACACAAACAGACATCACACAATGACATCTGCCTACACACACACACACAAACAGACATCACACAATGACATCTGCCTACACACACACACACACATGCACACACACATACACACACAGACATCACACAATGACATCTGCCTACACACACACACAAACAGACATCACACAATGACATCTGCCTACACACACGCACAAACAGACATCACACAATGACATCTGCCTACACACACACACAAACAGACATCACACAATGACATCTGCCCACACACACACACACACAGACATCACACAATGACATCTGCCTACACACACACACAAACAGACATCACACAATGACATCTGCCTACACACACGCACAAACAGACATCACACAATGACATCAGCCCACACACACACACACAGACATCACACAATGACATCTGCCTACACACACACACAAACAGACATCACACAATGACATCTGCCTACACACACGCACAAACAGACATCACACAATGACATCAGCCCACACACACGCAGACATCGCACAATGACATCTGCCCACACACACACACACACACACACAAACAGAAATCACACAATGACATCTGCCCCCCCCCACACACACACACACACACACACACATACAAACAGACATCACACAATGACATCTGCCCACACACCCACACACACACACATACAGACATCACACAATGACATCTGCCCACACACACACACAAACACACACACACACACACAAACAGACATCACACAATGACATCTACCCACACACACACACAAACAGACATCACACAATGACATCTGCCCACACACACACACAGACATCACACAGTGACATCTGCCCACACACACACACATACACACACAGACATCACACAATGACATCTGCCCACACACAAACAAACATCACACAATGACATCTGCCTACACACACACACACACATATAGACATCACACAATGACATCTGCACACACACACAAACAGACATCACACAATGACATCTGCACACACGCACACACACACACAAACAGACATCACACAATGACATCTGCCCACACACACACACACACATACAAACAGACATCACACAATGACATCTGCCCACACACACACACAAACAGACATCACACAATGACATCTGCCCACACACACACACACACACACAGACATCACACAATGACATCTGCCCCCCCCCCACACACACACACACAGACATAACACAATGACATCTGCCCATACACACACACACACACACAGACATCACACACAAACAGACATCACACAATGACATCTGCCCACACACACACACATACACACACACACACACATCACACAATGACATCTGCCCACACACACACACAGACATACACACACAAACAGACATCACACAATGACATCTGCCCACACACACACACACACACACACACACACACACATACACACATACACACACATACACACACACACACACACACACACACAGACACACACACACTCACCATCCCCCGGCTCGGCTCCAGTCCTCAGGCTTTTCGGTGCAGCAGTGCAGGCCGGGTGCGCACTGCATGACGTCACAGCTAGGAGACACGGCCGCGCACAGGGCCGTGTCTCCTAGCAGTGACGCGGCCGGGCCAGCACAGGGAAGTTAACTGCTGCAGTGCTGGCCCGGCGGATGAAGAAGTAGCGGCGGCCCCTGCTGGGGGAGCGGTACGGGGCCCCCCCTCCTGCCACTGCTACCGGTATGTGCCGCGGCGGCCCGCACATATAATGAGGGCAATCCGGCATTAGACACCCCGCCCGGAGCCGCGGGCCCTCTGGAGGCTCGGGGGCCCTGGGCGGTCGCCCGGATTGCCCTCATTATAATCCGCCTATGCCCCTGACACTGCCTCCCCTGCTGCGCTGTGTTACGGTGGCCTCCACTTCACCCACACTCCTCGCCCTGGAAACAGACATGGTGGAGGAGTGGGTCTTCTCCTCTCTAACCACTGCACCTTTAGCCCTACTACTCCTCTTCCCTCCCTTATTGTCCCTTCTTTTGAAGTCCACTCTATCCGCATTTACTCTCCCTCCAACCTCCAAGTGGCTGTGATATACCGACCTCCGGGCCCGATCACCTCCATTATTGACCAATTCTCCACCTGGCTCCTTTACTTTCTCTCTGCTGACATTCCCACAATCATCATGGGCGATTTCAACATCCCCACTGACACTCGCCAGTCAACAGCATCCAAACTCCTGTCGCTTACTTCATCCTTTGGACTTACTCAGTGGTCCTCCTCAGCTACCCACACAGACGGACACACACTAGACTTGATCTTCACCCGACTCTGCTCCCTATCTAACCTCACAACCTCCCCCCTACCCCTATCTGACTACCATCTACTCACATTCTCATCCCTGTCCTCCCCACCTGTCACCCATGTCCGTCAACTAGCACACCCCCGCAGAAACCTTGCACATCTAGACACACACTCTCTGACTCTGTTCTACCACTGACATCCATATCCTCACTCCATGACACAGACAGCGCCACCGCTTTCAACAATGCCACGCTCGCATCAGCTATTGACTCGGTCACCCCTCTTGTGCATGGCAGAGCGCGACGAGTCAACAGGCAACCCTGGCACAACAACCTCACTAAACAGCTTCGACAAGCGTCCAGGGTTGCGGAGCGGCGTTGGAAGAAAACACATACTCAAGATGACTTCACTCTATTCAAACAAGCAACATTTGCATTCAAGTCAGCACTCACCTCTGCTAAACAGGCCTACTTCACAACCCTCATATCCTCCCTATCCTACAACCCCAAACAGCTATTCAACACTTTTAACGCTCTCCTCCGCCCTCCACTGACCCCTCCGACTTCCGTCATCTCTGCTGAGGAGTTTGCCGCACACTTCAAAAACAAGATTGACCAAACACGGCAAGTCTTTACTGTCCGACCACCACAACCCCTTTGTTTTCCACAGCATTTCCCTACCCCCATAGCCTCTGTTCCCAACATCACGGAAAGTAACCTTACTTGTCTCTTCTCCAAATCACACCTCACCACATGTGCACTCGACCCCATCCCATCCCACCTCCTCCCCAACCTCACCCCCACACTCATCCCATCCCTAACCCATCTCTTCAACCTATCACTATCTTCTGGTACTTTCCCCGCTGCGTTCAAACATGCCACAATCACGCCCATCCTCAATAAGCCATCCCTCGACCCAACCGCCTTGTCCAGCTATCGCCCCATATCGCTGCTCCCATTTGCCTCCAAACTCCTTGAGCAACACTTTCACGCTGAACTTTCCTCCCACTTTTCATCTAACTCTCTCTTCGACAACCGACAATCCGGCTTCTGCCCCCACCATTCCACCGAAACTGCCCTTACCAAAATCACCAATGAATTAAAGCCAAAGCTAACAGACAATTCTTTGTACTCCTTCTTCTTGACCTGTCCTCTGCTTTCGATACAGTAGACCACTGCGTCCTACTACAGATCCTCTCTTCCTTTGGCGTCAAAGACCTTGCCCTATCCTGGATCTCCTCATACCTTTCTAACCGCATATTTAGCGTCTCCCACTCCCACACTACCTCCTCACCCCGCCCCCTCTCTGTTGGAGTCCCTCAAGGCTCTGTCCTAGGACCCCTACTCTTCTCAATCTATACCCTTGGCCTGGGACAGCTCATAAAATCCCATGGCTTCCAGTACCATCTGTACGCTGATGACACCCAGATCTACCTCTCTGGCCCAGATGTCACCTCTCTGCTGTCCAGAATCCCAGCATGCCTAGCAGCCATATCCTCCTTCTTCTCCTCCCGCTACCTTAAGCTCAATGTGGATAAAACTGAACTCATTATCTTTCCCCCATCTCGCATATCCTTCCCACCTGATCTTTCTATCACAATAAATGACATTACTCTTTCCCCTGTACCGACATTCCGCTGCTTCGGAGTAACCCTTGACTCCGCCCTGTCCTTCAAACCCCACAACCAAGCTCTCGCCACCTCCTGTCGCCTCCAGCTTAAAAATATTTCCAGAATTCGTCCTTTCCTCAACCCTCAATCTACTAAACTGCTTGTGCATGCCCTCATCATCTCCCGCCTCGACTATTGCAACATTCTCCTCTGTGGCCTACCTGCTAACACTGTCGTACCCCTCCAGTCCATCCTCAACTCTGCTGCACGACTCGTTCATCTCTCGCCTCGCTACTCCTCTGCTACCCCCCTTTGCAAATCCCTTCATTGGCTCCCATATCCCCAGCGTATCCAGTTCAAACTACTAACACTGACCTACAAAGCCATCCACAACCTCTCTCCTCCGTACATCTCTGAACTAATCTCCCGCTATATTCCTTCACGTAACCTCCGTTCCTCCCAAGACCTCCTTCTCTTCTCCACACTTATTCGTTCCTCACGCAATCGCCTCCAAGATTTCTCCCGAATATCCCCCATCCTATGGAATTCTGTGCCTCAACACATCCGATTATCCACCACACCTGGATCCTTCAGACGGAACCTGAAAACCCATCTCTTCAAACAAGCTTACAGCCTGCCATGACCTTGCTTGCTGCCACCTCAACCAACAACACAGGGGCTACTGCAACCACTCAACCTACTGTCTCCGCCCCTTTCCTGTAGAATGTAAGCCCGCAAGGGCAAGGTCCTCTTCCCTCCGTACTCAGTCTATCATTGTTAGTTTGTTTACTGTAAGTGATATCTGTATTTGGTATGTAACCCTTCTTATGTACAGCGCCATGGAATCAATGGCGCTATATAAATTATTAATAATAATAAAAAATAATAATAATAATAAATACAATGAAAACTATTATCTCCCAGACAGATATAAGGCTAAGGATTCCCTCAAACTTCGACAGGTAGGTTGAGGATCGGAGGGGTCACACCAAAGTTTCCAAACCACCTCAAATCTAGTACAGTGTCTATTCTTATATATTTTCTCATCCATAATAGTAGTGTTAACCATATTTAGCCAATGTGAGATCCTAGGAGGCCATTGGTCCATCCACCGCTTTGTGATTGTCTTTCTACCTAAGAAGAGAGTTTCTCTAACCATAATGCGGTGATGATAGGGCCAAACCTTCTCCTCTAAAATGCCCAAAAAACAATGTGTGTTTTTTGAAATGACAGGTTAACTTTAAGTTTCAGAATTTTATACTCTTTTATCTTTAAAAAAAAAAACAGATTAAAAAAAAATAAAAGTCTACATGCCTTTACCATATAGGATGGAACAAGGAAATCTAGGTAGAATCCCCAATAGCAATCATGGCCAACTTGCCGCTTTATTCAAGTGGTATGTGTATGTGTCTAATATTAGACTATTGGATCAATGAAGTTGGCACCAAAAATTTGGTCAAGCAATGAGAACACTTTAGCAGGTGTATACTTGTGTGCAAATTTCAGGAATTGGGAAATTTCTCTTTAAAAAAAATGGCGGATTAAAAAAAAGAGGGATCGTACTATCATGTACAAACAAAAGCAAACCTTGAACTCAGATTTTGTTGCAAAATCTGCAATGAGAGGTTTAACACTACAAGTGATGAGCGAGCACTAAAATGCTCGGGTACTCGTTGTTCAAGTCGAGCAAATTGGAATGCTCGAGTGCTTGGTCTGAGTAACGAGCCCAATGTAAGTCTATAGGAAACTTGAGCATTTTTCAGGCGGCTCCCCCTGGCGGTCTGCAGAGGGCCTAAAAATTGCCCAAATCGATGGGAACAGTGCTCAAATGACATGGGAACAGCATGGGGAAGACCCCTGGAAGCATTTCCGACTCCCAGGTCAATGCTGTCAACAAGGTTGTCAGAGGTATTACGCCACTTTTATGGACTCACAATAAAACATACAAAAACGAAACCAAAATGGATTTTCCCTGGAAATAAGTTAAAGAACATCCTTTCCATTTCAATGACTTGTATATAAGGCAAAATAAATAACCAAAAACAAAAATGCTCCTCCACACCTTGGGCTATGTTCAAACGTAGCATTTTTGATGCGTTTTTGCACTTTTGCATTGCTTTCAACCAAGTCAAATGCAATCACTGGGAAATGTCATTTTAACATTTTACAACCTTATCTGGCCATGTGGTGTGTGACACATCATCAGACACATCCTGTTTCATTTATGAAAGTCACAAAGCCTATTTTTATAGGGCCATCAGGTGGCCTTTACTATTCTTAAATGGCCAGCAGTCGGCCTTCCTATTGTTAGAGAACCCTCAGCCGGCTATGCTTTGTTGTTCCCAATATTAACGAGTGGGTCTCCTATACTGTTATTGCATATGCAGTGATTGCAAGGGCTGCCAAAAATTTGGAGGCACTCCAATGCCCCTTGCAAGAGACGTAGAGGTCAGAGAGCCTCCTAAAAACAATGTTCCCATTATTAGGAAGTGGATCTCACATAATGTTTGCCTATGCAGTGAAGCAACGGCTGCCAAAAATTTGGAGGCACTCCAGTGCCCCTTGCAAGAGATGTAGAGGTCAGAGAGCCTCCTAAAAACAATGTTCCCATTATTAGGAAGTGGGTCTCCCATAGTGTTTGCCTATGCAGTGAAGCAACGGCTGCCAAAAATTTGGAGGCACTCCAATGCCCCTTGCAAGAGACGTTGATATGTTGATATGGTACATATGGTGGTGATATGTGGTGGAGGATGAGGATGCGGAGAAGGAGGAGGACAAGAGCAAATAGATAAAATCAGGAAGCGTATACCCATGTCTGGGTGTAAAGACAGAGGTGCATGGGAATAGAGTTAGACCTCCCCAAAAAAAGACAATGTATTTGAGTTTATGTTATACTGCTATCAGTTGGTGGTGTTGAGAAGTCTGGCCCAATCCAGCCCTTGTTCATTTTTATAAGAAAAATTCATTTCAGTTGACAGGCGGATGCGCCTATCGGTTATAATTCCACCGGCGCACTAAAAACCCGCTCTGACAAAACGCTAGCGGCAGGGCAGGCCAGGACCTCCAAGGTGTAGAGAGCCAGTTCATGCCACGTGTCCAGCTTGGATACCCAATAATTATAAGGCACAGAGGAATCATGGAGGACGTTGGTACGGTCGGCAAGGTATTCCTCACCATCTTCCAAAACTTTGCACTCCTTGTGAGAGTACCCCCCGCCTCAGGACCTGTGCGATGGGAGGGTCTGAGAAAACTGTCCCAGAACTTTGACAGTGTTCCCCTGCCTCTGCTGAATTGCATTTGTGGCTCTCTCGCCTGTACTCATTGGTTGTCCAACGAACTGTGACCTCTGCTACCAGCGTTTTAAGATGGGAATTTTTTCACTAATTCTGCAACAAGGGCTTTCTTGTCCTGCCCCATTTTATTAGGCCTGTCCTGAAAAGGAATAAGAGACATAAAGTTCTCCCTGTGGGGTGTGTCTAGAAGCGTCAGAAATCAGTAATGACTGTCACCCAAAATTTGGACAATGTGAGGGTCACGGGAAAATCAGCGTAACATACACTCAGCCATGTGTGCCAGGCTGAAAGACTTCTGTGTCCTCACCAAGTGGATGACTGACCATGCTCTCCTCCTCATCCTCCTTCTCTTCCTCTTCCTCCCTGTCCTCAGGCCATCCACGCTGAACAGATGGTATGGCAGTTGTGCAGGTAGTACAGTCTTTAGCGCAGGAAACTAGCTCCTGTTCTTCCTCCTCCTTCTCCTCATTGTCACCCAATCCACGTTGGGATGCGATGAGGCTGGGCTGTGTGTAATCACCCTGTATGGTTCCTTGCTCCATCTCATTGTGCTCCGCCTCAATGCATCCTCTTTAATTGAGAGCAGAGAGTGTTTCAGAAGACAGAGAAGTGTGATGGTGACGCTAATTATGGCATCATAACCGCTCACCATCTTGGTGGAGCCCTCAAAATTTTGGAGGATGCTACATATGTCTGACATCCATGTCCACTCCTGAGGTTTTATGTGTGGAGTGTGACCTGAATACCAATGGCCTTGTTGATGCTGGTACTCAACAACTGCCCTCTTCGGCTCACAAATCCTTTCCAACATCTGCAATGTAGAGTTCCAACAAGTGGGGACATCGCAGATCAGCCTGTGAGCTGGAAGCTGCAAACGCTACTGAAGCACCGCAAGAGCGGCAGAGGCTGTAGCTGACTTTCTAAAATGGGCACACAGGTGGTGTAGTTTGACATGCAGACCCGACAGATCCGGGTAGGTTTTGAGAAACCGCTGAACTACGAGGTTAAGCACATGGGCCAGGCATGGTACGTGTGTGAGCTCGCCTCGCCTCAGAGCAGTCACCAGGTTCCAGCCATTGTCACACATGACCATGCCTGGCTGTAGGTTCAGCGGTGTGAGCCACAGGTCTGTCTGCTCTTTCAGAGCTGTCCACAACTCTTCAGCGTTGTGTGGTTTGTCGCCTAAGCATATTAGCTTCAGCACAGCCTGTAGGAGGAGGTGCAGTAGCTGTAGAATGTGGGGGCAACCCTGATTGACCCAGGGTCCACAATCCTTGGCGTCGGGAGGACGTGTTCCGTCCCAAGGTCCGACTGGGTCCCTGCTTCCACTTTGTTAACCCAGTGTGCTGTCAGCGAGATGTACCATCCCTGCCCACAAGCACTGGTCCATGTGTCCGTGGTAAGGTGGACTTTCCTAGTAACTGTATTGTTGAGGGCACGCATAATGTTGTAGGACACTTGCTTGTGTAATGCAGGGACGGCACACCGAGAGAAATAGTGGCGGCTGGGGACTGAGTACAGAGGGACGGTCGCCACCATCAGATTGCTTAAAAGGCTACATTTCGAGCGCAAGCATTCGTGAAATGTGTGAATTTAGTAGTGTGGCCTGTGGGGCGTTAGCTGCGTATTTGCGCTTGCATTCCAAGGACTGGGGTAGGGACAACTGAATGCTGTGCTGGGACAAGAACGTGGACGTGCTTGCTGATGGTGCTAGTTGAGAGTGTTCAACAACAAGTGCAGGGCGGGAGGCATCTTGGCATGCGCCATGAACAGGGGATTGGCCTGCACACACAACAGCGGAAGAATCAGTGGTGTCACCCGCAGACACTGTTGCTGGACCCTGGGGTTCGGCCCACTTAGTCGGGTGCTTTGCTGCCATGTGTCTGACCATGCTGGTGGTGGTCAGGCTGGTAGTTTTGCTACATCTGCTGATGCTGGCCTGGCAGGTGGTGCAAATGGCCTTTTTGGGGTTATCGGCAGAGTCTTTAAAAAATAACCAGACTCGGGAAGACCTAACAGTTGTACTGGCAACTTCTGTCGTGTTGATGTTAGGGGGAACGGTTGCCTGCCTTCTGTCTGCGGCCACCACACTGCTTTTTCTTGCCTGTTGTGGTGCTGCGCCTCCTTCCCCCTGTGTGCTGCTGTCCTCGCTCTGCATTTCACCTTGCCAGGTTGGGACAGTGACTTCATCGTCCACCACCTTATCTTCCACTTCTGCAACCTGGTCCTCCTCCTGACTTTCTGGCAATTGTGTCTCATCATCATCCACCTCTTGTGACAGTTTCCCACCGTCGCCTTTGTGCGACCGTGGCTGCTCAAATATTTGGCCATCGCTACATGCTATCTCCTCTTGCCCTGCTTCAAGTGGACCGGGCGAGAGGCCCGAATCTATAAATGGAAGAGTGAACATCTCTTTGGAGTGTCCCAGTGTGGGATCAGTTGTCTCTGGGCACTCGGCGTGGTGGGAGGAAGGAGGATCAGGGTGAGGAATATGCAGTCCAGACTCACGGCTACTGAGACTTGACCGTGTGGAAGACAGGGTGGTGGTGGTGGTGGCTAAGTGACTGGAAGCATTATCTGCTATCCAACCAATAACCTTTTCACACTGCTCTGTGTTCAATAGTGGTGTTCTGCGGTCCCCTATTAATTGGGACAGGAAGGTCGAGCAAGAAGATGTGGGTGTTTGTTGTGGCACAATTTCAGCTTGCCTCGGTCTCGTCCTCTACATGCACAAATACCATCACGTCCACTTCCCCGTCCCTTGGCACGCACCTTGCCCATTTTAAATGGAGGACAATATTTTCCATGTTTACTACTAATGACTGGATTTGAACCGCAGTGATATGTGATACGTGTGACGGAAAACCACAGTTTTAAATAGCTGGCCTCTAGGTTAGTATTTTTTACAGCGACCTGGTGTCAATAACTTCACTGACACAGTGCAACAAAATTTAAATGGAGGCCAGAAATGGCTGAATTTGGAGTGAACTTATATGTGATACGTGTAACGGAAAACCACAGTTTTAAATAGATGGCCTATAGGTTACTATTTTTCACTGCGACCTGGTGTCAATAACTTCACTAACATACTGCAACAAAATTTAAATGGAGGCCAATATTTTCCACGTTCATTACAAATTTCTGGATTTTTATCGCTGTAATATGGAAAGGAGCTGGCTGTATTCTGCAGTGACAACAAGCAAATGGAGCAGAAAAACGGTGTTCTCTGGATTGCTTTTTAAGCAAATAATCAGGATTAAGATAAAAAAAATTATCCCTGGCCCCGGATACCTATTTCTAGAAATATCTGTAACAGCAGCAGCAGCAGACAGAACTGGAATGGAGCCTCTTGTGCTGTATGAACTGTAGTCTGCCTCATACACTGCCTGCCTGCCTAGCTCTGATATATATACACTGCTGAAAAAAATAAAGGGAACACTCAAATAACGCATCCTAGATCTGAATGAATGAAATATTCTCATTGAATACTTTGTTCTGTACAAAGTTGAATGTGCTGACAACAAAATCACTCAAAAATCATCAATGGAAATCAAGTTTATTAACCAATGGATGGCTGGATTTGGAATCACCCCCAAAAAATTAAAGTGGAAAAACACACTACAGGCTGATCCAACTTTGATGTAATGTCCTTAAAACAAGTCAAAATGAGGCTCAGTATTGTGTGTGGCTTCCACATGCCTGTATGACCTCCCTACAACGCCTGGGCATGCTCCTGATGAGGTCTCCTCCAGACCTGGACTAAAGCATCCGCCAACTCCTGGACAGTCTGGACATGACGTTGGTGGATGGAGCGAGACATGATGTCCCAGATGTGCTCAATCGGATTGAGGTCTGGGGAACGGGCGGGCCAGTCCATAGCTTCAATGCTTTCATCTTGCAGGAACTGCTGACACACTCCAGCCACATGAGGTCTTTCATTGTCCTACATTAGGAGGAACGCAGGGCCAACCGCACCAGCATATGGTCTCACAAGGGGTCTGAGGATCTCATCTCGGTACCTAATGGCAGTCAGGCTACCTCTAGCGAGCACATGGAGGGCTGTGCGGCCCTCCAAAGAAATGCCACCCCACACCATTACTGAACCACTGCCAAACCGGTCATGCTGAAGGATGTTGCAGGCAGCAGATCGCTCCCCACGGCGTCTCCAGACTCTGTCACGTCTGTCACATGTGCTCAGTGTGAACCTGCTTTCATCTGTGAAGAGCACAGGGAGCCAGTGGCGACTTTGCCAATCCTGGTGTTCTGTGGCAAATGCCAAGCGTCCTGCACGGTGTTGGGCTGTGAGCACAACCCCCATCTGTGGACGTCGGGCCCTCATACCACCCTCATGGAGTCGGTTTCTAACTGTTTGTGCAGACACATGCACATTTGTGGCCTGCTGGAGGTCATTTTGCAGGGCTCTGGCAGTGCTCCTCCTGTTTCTCCTTGCACAAAAGCGGAGGTAGCGGTCCTGCTGCTGGGTGGTTGCCCTCCGATGGCCCCCTCCAAGTCTCCTGGTGTACTGGCCTGTCTCCTCGTAGCGCCTCCAGCTTGTGGACACTACGCTGACAGACACAGCAAACCTTCTTGCCACAGTTCGCATTGATGTGCCATCCTGGATAGTGATAAGCGAGCACTAAAATGCTCGGGTACTCGTTGCTCGGATCGAGCAAATTGGAATACTCGGGTGCTCGACCCAAGCAACGAGCCAAATGTAAGTCTATGGGAAACTCGAGCATTTTTCAGGCGGCTCCCCCCGGCTGTCTACAGAGGGCCTAAAAATTGCCCAAATCGATGGGAACAGTGCTCAAATGACATGGGGACAGCATGGGAAAGACCCCTGGAAACATTTCTGACTCCCAGGTCACTTCTGTCAACAACGTTGTCAGAGATATTACGCCACTTTTACGGACTCACAATAAAACATACCAAAACGAAACCAAAATGGATTTTCCTGGGAAATATGTTAAGGAACATCCTTTCCATGACATGTACAATGTATATAAAGCAAAATAAATAACCAAACACAAAAATACTCCTCCACACCTTGGGCTATGTTCACACGTAGCGTTTTTGATGTGTTTTTGCATTTTTGCATTGCTTTCAACCAAGACAAATGCGTTCACCAGGAAATTTCATTTTAACATTTTACAACCTTATCTGGCCATGTGGTGTGTGACACATCATCAGACACATGCATACAGTGCTGAAAAGTCATGGGAACAGCATGGGGAAGACCTCTGGAAGCATCTCTGACTCCCAGGTCAATGCCTAAAAGTGTGCCCATCATAAGTGATCCTTGGCGCATGCAAAGATGCCTCCCGCCATGAACCTGTCATTGCAGACTTGCAACAATCACAGTCCACGTCCTTGTCCCACTGCAGCGTTCAGTTGTCCCTACCCCATTCCTTGGAATGCAAGCGCAAGTATGCAGGCAGCCAGTCACCCACTAACCCACAGGCTGCAATACTATACTGCCAAATTTTTGACAGCTCCTTGCACTTGAAATGTGGCCTTTTAGGCTCATGGAGGCGGAAGCTTTTCATAACCTCATGCCGGCGGCAGCCGGGTGTCCATACTCAGTTCCCAGCAGCCACTATATTACCTGGTATCGCCTCCGCATTCCACAAGCACGGGTCCCACAACATTACCAGTGCCCTCCCCAGTGCACTTACTGGGAAGGACCGTCTAACCACAAACACGTTGGACAGGTGAATGTGGCCAGGGACGGTACGGAACCAGTCCACAACTTTTTTTTGCTGACAGTTGTATTTAGCTCGGTGAAAGGACTGGCATAGAGGGAAACCCTATCTACCCTGCATGTAATTTCTCACAGGAAGTCCTGTAATGCAGCTTGTTGCAGAAGCAATGGCAGCCCGTCCAACATCAACTCGCCCTTGTCGGTGGTGCTTTGAAGCAAAAACATTTTTCTTTGCGCATTTAATGTCTTGAATACAGAGTTGGACAATGGCCTGATCTGTACAGTAATGCGGTTTGAGAAATAACATGCATAAGCATGGCCGATCCACATTAAAAAAGCAGCCATAGAGTGTCCGGGAACCTTCCCCCACACTTTTCTTAGCCAGGGCTGCTTTTCGGCAGGGTTGGACAGGCCCACCAGAGAACCGGAGACTCCACCGGTGGGCCTTGGCTTCTCCTTCTGGAGAGTTCATAGTGCCGAGGTGAGGCCATGATGTTTTTTGTTACTTGGAATGCAAGTGCAAGTATGCAGCCAGCCACCCACCCACCCACAGGCCGCAACACTATACTGCCAGATTTCTGGGCAGCTTTTTGCACTTGAAATATGTCTTTTTAAGCTCGTGGAGGTGGAAGCATTTCACAGACTCATGCCGGCGGCGGCCGGGTGTCCATACTTGGTTCCCAGCTGCCACTATATTTCCCGTTATCGCCTCCGCCTTCCACAAGCACGGGTCCCACAACATTACCCGTGCCCTCCCCAGTGCACTTACTGGGAAGGATCGCCTAACCACAAACACGTGGACAGGTGAATGTGGCCAGGGACAGTACGGAGCCAGTCCACAACTTTTTTTGCTGACAGTTGTATTTAATTCGGTGAAAGGACTGGCACAGAGGGAAACCCTATCTATCCTGTGTGTCATTTCTCACAGGAAGTCCTGTAAAGCTGCTTTCTCTTGAAATGTAGCCTTTTAGGCTCGTGGAGGCCGAAGCTTTACACAACCACATGCCTCATGTCCGTACTCAGTCCCCAGCCGTCACTATTTCTCCCGGTGTTGTCTCTGCCTTCTACAAGCGCAGGTCCCTGAACATTACTGCTGGTACTTTTCTGTGGGAATTTGAATGCCTCCTACCAGCCTGGAATATTTCCAGCAAACTATGGTACGAAGCCATGGAATTAGCACTGCCCCCACTACCAGTACCAAAGCCATCCCCAACTTCCTTCTCAGGAATTTTATTTGGTAGACTGAGTTGCTGCCCAAATACATTTTCTCACAAAGGAGCTGAAGATAGAGTGGCAGTAGGTGCAAGTTTCTCCAGCCTGTTAGATATTAGAGGGTGAATGGCAGCATTTTGGATCAGTGGTTAGCACTGAAGACTTGCAGCGCTGGGATCCTGGGTTCAAATCCCAGCAAGGACAACATCTGCAAGGACTTTGTATGTTCTCCCCGTGTTTGCGTGTGTTTCCTCCTCAGTAAAAAAGCAGCCATAGAGTGTCCGGGAACCTTTCCACACAATTTTCTTAGCCAGGACTGCTTCTTGGCAGGGTTGGACGGTCCCACCAGAGAATCCTCTGGTGTGCCTTGGCTTCTACCTCAGGAGAGTTCATGATAGCGCTAACTTTGCAGCTGCTATGGGGCTCTTGAGCGGGGGAGAAAGGTTAGCCCTCAGAATCAAATCCTCTGGTGGGCACAATGTTTTTCAATCTAAAACAGCTTCTCAGTGGGAGTTGTATTTCACCACCGCCATATTCTTTAGCTTGGTGAAAGGACTGGCATAGAGGGAAACCGTATCTACCCCAGCTGTCATTTCTTCGTCACCAGGTTCCGCCCATTGTCACACACGACCATGCCTGGCTGTATGTTCAGCGGTGAGAGCCATAGATCAGGCTGCTGTGTTACAGCTTCCAACAACTCTGCAGCGCTGGGCGGTTTGTCAATTAAGCATGTTATCTTTAGCACAGCCTGATGCCGCTTGACCAAGGCAGTGCTGCAGTGCTGTCAGCTTGTGAATGATGTGGTCATTTCGGAGATGGAGGAGGAGGTGCATGAGCTGAACAATGTCATTACATTTTATATTAAAGAAAGATCCTATTGTTTTGTTTTTTTTTACGTTTTTTTTTAAGACAAATGCATTCACCGGGAAATGTCATTTTAACATTTTACAACCTTATCTGGCAATGTGGTGTGTGACACATCATCAGACACATCCTGTTTAATTTATGATGGAGGGACTCTGAAAGTCATAAAGCCTATTTTTATAGGGACATCAGACGGCCCTTACTATTCTTAAAAGGCCAGCAGTTGGCCCTAGCTATTGTTAGAGAGCCATCAGCCGGCAATGCTTTGTTGTTCCCATTATTAACAAGTGGGTCTCCCATACTGTTATTGCGCATCCAGTGACTGCAAGGGCTGCCAAAAATTTGAACGCAACCCAATATCCCTTTGAAGAGACATAGAGGAGGGTCTTGGTAAAAAAAATGTTCCCATTTTAAAGGAGCGGGTCTCCTATAGTGGTAATGCCCATGCTGTGACTGCAAGGGCTGCCAAAATTTGGGAAAAACCCCACTAAAAATTTAAAGACACAGAGCTGGGCCACAGTAACAAGGCACGACATGTTCCCATTAGAATAGAGAGAGTCTGCTATACAGTTATAGGGTATGCAGTGAGTCCAACGGCTGACAATTTTAGTAAAAACACCACTAAGAATTTAAAGACACATAGAGCAGGGCCACAGTAACGACAAATTCCCATTAGAAAGGAGAGGGTCTGCTATACACTTATAGGGTATGCAGTGAGACCAACGGCTGACCAATTTTAGTAAAAACACCACTAAGAATTTAAAGACACATGGAGCAGGGAGACAGTAACAAGTACGACATTTTCCTATTAGAAAGGAGAGAGTCTGCTGTACAGTTATAGGGTATGCAGTGAGTCCAACGGCTGACAATTTTAGGAAAAACACCACTAAGAATTTAAAGACTCATGGAGCAGGGCCACAGTAACAAGGTACGACATGTTCCCATTAGAAAGGAGAGGGTCTGCTATACAGTTATAGGGTATGCAGTGAGTCCAACGGCTGACCAATTTTAGTAAAAACACCACTAAGAATTTAAAGACACATGGAGCAGGGCCATAGTAACAAGGTACGACATGTTCCCATTAGAAAGGAGAGGGTCTGCTATACAGTTATAGGGTATGCAGTGAGTCCAACGGCTGACAATTTTAGGAAAATCCCCAATAAGAATTGAAACACACACAGAGCAGGGCCACAGTAACAAGGTACGACATGTTCCCATTAGAAAGGAGAGGGTCTGCTATACAGTTATAGGGTATGCAGTGAGTCCAACGGCTGACAATTTTAGGAAAAACTCCACTAAGAATTTATAGACACATGGACCAGGGCCACAGTAACAAGGTACGACATGTTCCCATTAGAAAGGAGAGAGTCTGCTATACAGTCATAGGGTATGCAGTGAGTTCAACGGCTGACCAATTTTAGGAAAAACCCCAATAAGAATTGAAACACACACAGAGCAGGGCCACAGTAACAAGGTACGACATGTTCCCATTAGAAAGGAGAGAGTCTGCTGTACAGTTATAGGGTATGCAGTGAGTCCAACGGCTGACAATTTTAGGAAAAACCCCACTAAGAATTTAAAGACACATAGAGCAGGGCCACAGTAACAACAAATTCCCATTAGAAAGGAGAGAGTCTCCCATAGTGTTGGCCTATGCAGTGAATGCAAAGGCTGCCAAAAATTTGGAGGCACTTCAATGCCCCTTGGAAGAGACGTGGAGGAGGGCCTCATAAAAAATTGTTCCCATTAGAAAGGAGCGGGCCTCCTATACTTGTAATGCCCATGCAATAAGTGTATGGGCTGACAAATATTTACCCCTGGGGGGTATACATGAACATACTGTATAAAAAATTATCTTTTACTGGCATCATAAACACCCTTTAAAAAATTAGGTGGGTGTTGCATCACGGACCACAGTCACCCTGGTGATATGGTGTTGGAGGATGAGGAGAAGGAGGAGGAGGAGATCAAATAGCCAAAATCAGGAAGCGTATACCCATGTGTGGGTTTGAAAAGGTGCATGGGAATACACCTCCCAAGAAAGACACTGGATTGGAGTTTATGTTACGCTGCTATTATTCGGTGGTGTTGAGAAGTCTTTACCAATCCAGCCCTTGTTCATTTTTATAAGAGTCAGCCTGTCAGCATTTTCAGTTGACAGGTGGATGCGCTTATCAGTTATAATTCCACCAGCGGCACTACAAACCCGTTCTGATAAAACGTTGGCGGCAGGGCAGGCCAGGACCTCCAAGACATAGAGAGCCAGTTCATTCCACGTATCCATCTTGGATACCCAATAATTATAAGGCACATCAGAATCACGGAGGACGTTGGTAAGGTTGGCAAGGTACTCCCTCAGCATCTTCCCAAACTTTGCACTCCTTGTGAGAGTACCCCGCGCCTCAGGGCATGTCCGATGGGAGGGTCTGAGAAAACTCTCCCAGAACTTTGAAAGTGTTCCCCTGCCTCTGCTGGATTGAAGTTGTGTCTCTCTCGCCTGTACTCCTTGCTTGTCCAACGAAGTGTGCCCTCTGCCGCCAACATTTTCAGATGGAAATTTTTTTAATAGCTCCGCAACAAGGGCCTTCTGGTACAGGCCCATTTTTGCAGACCTGTCCGCCTCAGGAATAAGAGATATAAAGTTCTCCTTGTAGCATGGGTCTAGAAGTGTCACCAACCAGTAATGACTGTCACCCAAAATTTTGAGAACGCAAGGGTCATGGGAAAGGCAGCGTAACATAAACTCGGCCATGCGGGCCAGACTACTAACAGGCAAGACTTCCGTGTCCTCACCAAGAGGATGACTGAACATGCTCTCCTCCTCCTCCTCTCTGTCGTCTGGCCATCCACGCTGAACAGACGGTATAGCATCTGTGTAGGTAGTACCGTCTATAGTGCATGAAATTAGCTCCTGTCCTTCCTGCTCCTCCTCCTCTTCCTCATTGTCACCCAATCCATGTTGGAATGAGCTGAGGCTGGGCTGTGTGTAATCACCCTGTATGGTTTCTTGCTCCATCTCATCATGCTCCGCCTGCAATGCATCCTCTTTGATTGTGAGCAGAGAGCGTCTCAGAAGACAGAGAAGCGGGATGGTGATGCTAATAATGGCGTCATCGCCGCTCACCATCTTGGTGGAGTCATCAAAGTTTTGGAGGATGGTACATATTCCTGACATCCATGTCCACTCCTGAGGTATTATGTGTGGCGTCTGAACTGAATACCGATGGCCTTGTTGATGCTGGTACTCAACAACTGCCCTCTTCTGCTCTCAAATCCTTCCCAACATCTGCAGTGTACAGTTGCAACACGTGGGGACATCACACACCAGTCTGTGAGCCGGAAGCTGCAAACACTGCTGCTGTAGGTGACTTTCTAAAATGGGCACACAGGCGGCGTACATTAACAAGCAGATACAGCAGCTCCGGGTAGGATTTGAGAAACCGCTGAACCACGAGGTTAAGCACATGGGCGAGGCATGATACGTGTGTGAGCTTGCATCGCCTCAGAGCCGCCACCAGGTTCCCGCCATTGTCACACACAACCATGCCTGGCTGTAGGTTCAGCGGTGTGAGCCACAGATCAGCCTGCTCTTTCAGAGCTGTCCACAACTCTTCAGCATTGTGCGGTTTTTCACCTAAGAATATTAGCTTCAGCACAGCCTGTTGCCTCTTGGCTGAGGCAGTGCTGCAGTGCTTCCAGCTTGTGACTAATGTGGTCATTTTGGAGATGGAGGCTGAAGAGAAGGAGGAGGCTTATGAGGATGAGGTGCAGGAGCTGTAGACCGTGGGGGCAACCCTGATTGACCTAGGGCCCGCAATCCTTGGCGTCGGGAGGACGTGTTCCGTCCCAAGGTCCGACTGGGTCCCTGCTTCCACTATGTTAACCCAGTGTGCTGTCAGCGAGATGTACCGTCCCAGCCCACAAGCACTTGTCCACGTGTCCGTGGTTAGGTGGACTTTCCCGGTAACTGCGTTGTTGAGAGCACGGCTAATGTTTTGGGACACGTGCTTGTGTAATGCGGGGACGGCACACCAGGAGAAATAGTGGCGGCTGGGGATCGAGTACCGAGGGACCATCAGGTTGTGGAATGCTTCCGTCTCCACGAGCCTAAAAAGCAACATTTCGAGCGCAAGCAGTCATGAAATGTGAGAATTTAGTAGTGTGGCCTGTGGGGCGTTGGCTGCATATTTGTGCTTGCGTTCCAAGGACTGGGGTATGGAAAACTGAACACTGCGCCGGGACAAGGACATGGACGTGCTTCCTGATGCTGCTACTTGAGAGTGTGCAACGATAAGTACAGGGCAGGAGGCATCTTCGCATGCACCATGGACAGGGAATTGGCTTGCATGCACAACAGCGGAAGAAGCAATGGTGCCACCCGCAGACACTGTTCCTGGACCCTGGGGTTCGGCCCACAAAGTCGGGTGCTTTGCTGCCATGTGCCTGATCATGCTAGTTGTGGTCAGGTTGGTCGTTTTGCCACCCCTGCTGATGCTGGCCTGGCCGGTGTTGCAAATGGCCTTTTCGGGGTTATCGGCAGAGTCTTTAAAAAACAACCAGACTCGGGAAGACCTAACAGTTGTACTGGCAACTTCCTTCATGTTGGTGTTACGGGAACGGTTGCCTGCCTTCTGTCTGCGACCACCACACTGCTTTTTCCTGCCTGTTGGGGTGCTCTGCCTCCCTCCCCCTGTGTGCTGCTGTCCTCGCTCTGCATGTCCTCCTGTCAGGTTGGGTCAGTTACTATATCATCCACCACCTTGTCTTCCACTTCCGCACCCTGGTCCTCCTCCTGACTTTCTGGCAATTGTGTCTCATCATCGTCCACCTCTTGTGACACTTTCCCACCGTCGCCTTCGTGTGACCGTGGCTGCTCAAATATTTGGGCATCGCTACATGCAATTTCCTCTTGCCCCGCTTCAAGTGGACCGGGCGAGAGGCCCGAATCTATAAATGGAAAAGTGAACAGCTCTTCAGCGTGTCCAAGTGTGGGATCAGTTGTCTTTGGGTACTCGGCATGGTGGGAGGAAGGAGGATCAGGGTGAGGAATATGCAGTCCAGACTCTCGGCTACTGAGACTTGACTGTGTGGAAGATAGGGTGGTGGTGGTGGCTAAGTGACTGGAAGCATTATCTGCTTTCCAACCAACAACCTTTTGACACTGCTCTGGGATCAATAGCATTGTGCTGTGGTCCCCTAGAAATTGGGACAGGAAGGTCTGGCGAGAAGATGTGGGTGTTTGTTGTGGCACAATTTCGGCTTGCCCACGGCCTTGTCCTCGGCCTCTGCATGCACCATTACCATCACGTCCAGTTCCCCGTCCCTTGCCATGTGCCTTGGCCATTTTAAATGGAGGACAGTATCTTCCACGCTCATTACAAATGACTGAGTTTGGAGCGAATTTATATGTGATCCGTGTGACGGAGAAAACAGAGTTTTAAATACCTGGCCTGTAGGTAACTATTTTGAACAGCAATCTGGTGTCAATTGCTTCACTGACACACTGAAAATTTTTTATATTGGAGGCCAGAAATGGCAGTATTTTCTGAAAACGTATATGTAATTCGTGTGACGGAGAAAACACAGTTTTAAATACCTGGCCTGTAGGTAACTGTTTTGAACAGCAAACCAGTGTCAAAAACTTTGCTGACACACTGAATTTTTTTTTTTAATGGAGGCCAGAAATGGCAGTATTTTCTGAAAACGTATATGTAATTCGTGTGACGGAGAAAACACAGTTTTAAATACCTGGCCTGTAGGTAACTGTTTCGAACAGCAAACCAGTGTCAAAAACTTTGCTGACACACTGAAAAAAAAATTAATGGAGGCCAGAAATGGCAGTATTTTCTGAAAACGTATATGTGATCCGTGTGAGGGAGAAAACACAGTTTTGAATAGATGGATTTTTAGCACTGTATATTGGAAAGGACCTGGCTGTATTCTGCAGTGCAACAAGCAAATGGCGCAGAAAAAATGTGTTCTCTGGATTGCTTTTTAAGCAAATAATGAGGATTAAGATGCAAACAAAATATTCCTGGCCCCTGAGACCTGAGCCTATTTCCAGAAATATCTAACAGCAGCAGCCGACAGAACTGGAATGGAGCCTCTTGTGCTATGTGCACTGCAGTCTGCTATATACACTGCCTGCCTATATACACTGCCTCCCTGATATCTCTGCAGATGGATTAGTTAGTCATCAAAAGGACTGTTTGTTAAAATGGATATGTGTAATGTACGGTTTTTCTCCCTACACTACCTAATACACAAGCAAATCTCTCCCTGACGCAGCAGCACCTCTCCCTGCACTGTCTGATTCCGGATTGACTGTGATGAGCATGGCGGCGTCAGGTCTGATATACACCTGATGACGCTGTGCGGCCAGCCAATCACTGTAATACCCACAACCAACATGGCTACGGCATTGCAGTGCATGGCAGGCAATCCCTGCATGGTCATTGGCTCTCTAAAGAGCGCCAAACATGCAGGGAGGGGACCCGAGTTCCGCCCGAGCAACCCGGAAATACTTGCCGAGCGCCGAGCTGGTCGAGCACCATGATGCTCGGGCGAGTACCGAGTAGTGGCGAGCACGTTCGCTCATCGCTAATCCTGGATGAGCTGCACTACCTGAGCAACTTTTGTGGGTTGTAGAGTCCGTCTCATGCTACCATGAGTATGAAAGCACAACCAACATTCAAAAGTGACCAAAACATCTGCCAGAAAGCATTGGTACTGAGATGTGGTCTGTGGTCCCCACCTGCAGAAACACTCCTTTATTGAGGGTGTCTTGATAATTGCCAATAATTTCCATCTATTGTCTATTCCATTTGCACAACAGCATGTGAAATTGATTGTCAATCAGTGTTGAAGTTTGAACTACTTGGAGTTATATTCTGTTGTTTAAGTGTTCCCTTTATTTTTTTAAGCAGTGTATTACAAAGTTGCTTATTTTCGTGTGATTGAATTATGAAATAAAAATTAAAATGACGTTAACTCTTTAAGCATTTTTTCTTGATGATTTTACTGATGCTGGTGCTTCTTTAGCACCAAGTTCATAAAATGAGCTTGCAGGCACGTTTACTGTTATCCTCTGGACTTTTGCAGTTCACTAACCCTTTTTATAACATCCGGAGAACACAGGGAGAATGAGCACTTCAAACCAAAGAAAACAATTCTGAGCACATTGCACTATATAAATCTTACAAACATAATTTGTTTATAACTTTCTTTTTAGAGTCACTGGCTTGAGAGGAGAATCTGAAAGAATTACAATATTTATAACAGCAAAAGCTAATCCAGTGCAGTAAAGCCAACTGAGTGTGCTGCCTTCACACACTATTATTCTTTTTAAGAGAATGTTGCTTTTTATTCAGTGACTTTCCTACCATCGAGACAGAACCTTCAAATGCTATGGTAACAAATAGAGATAGGGGAGTTGGCACTGACCTTCTTTTCATTATGTCATAGGATTCACTTGTTGCCTCTGACGCGCCCCCTGGGCCGTGGGGTACTCGGTAGCCGGGCCGGTCGATGCTGGGGGATGTCACGGTGGCAGTGACCTGGTCCGTGACCCAGGGCAGTCAATTAAAGGGGAAAATAAAAGGGGAATAAAGTTTTTAGACATAATGTTCGTGACGCCACCTGTGGTATGTGGCTATATGGGGCCGCCGCTGCGGTGCAGATCCACTGGAGATGATGGTGACTCAGCAGAGTTGGTTCAGCTCTCCACAGGCAGAGCTTAGCTCCAGGGCAGTAGATGGTGATTTTATGAGGTAGATGTCGTTGGTGCTGTGTAGTGCAGGGCTGGTGATGGCGCAGCAATTATTCAAGGACACAGTGGGGTGCAGTCTTCAGATTTTACTTACAGTTGTTAAGTTCCTCAGGTTACACTTTCCGGATTATAACCACCCATGTCGTCCTGTGTCCTCCAAGGAAGGGGTTCAGCAGCTCTCAAGTATTTCAGGAGTACTTAAATGGGACCCCGTTCTATGTTCCTTTCTCGGTCGTCTTCCCTGCGCTGGCTCTCACCCTCCTGCCCTGCGCCTCACAATCAGTGTCCCAAGCCAGTAGCCTTGGGTCTTGTCGGGCGACGTGCAGTTTCCTGGACCCTATGCGGCCACCTTTTCGGCAATGTAATTGTGGTGGTTGGCAGCTGCACCTTGCAAGTACAGTAGCCTCCGGTTATATAGCTGAGCCTGATTATTCTCCATTAGTTTAGGGGCCGGTCCCCTCTGCGGCCTGATTCCTCCACATCCGTGTAGATTCGGGCGCACTGGTGGCTTCCGCACTCACCATGCCCCTTGGATACCCTTTGTCTCTGGAGCCTTCCCTCTGCTGCCGTCCTCTCTCACTCTCTCTCCTGGGCCTCTCAGACTAGGCCCCACTCCTCTCTCTCTCCTCTCAACTCCTGCTCCAAGCACTGGAGCCAGGAGCCTGGACCTCCTACACTGCTCTCCTGAGCAGGACTCGACCCTTCTAGATGGTTCCCCTTCTTCTTATACTCCTTCTGCCGGTGCTCCCCTGAACTACTTCCTCCACCCACACCCACTACATGGTTCCAGTTAGGGACCAGGGACTGTGCTCTCCCTTAGGAGCAATCTTGCGCTTCCCTACTGAAGTGGAGTGTATTGGATGCAAGTGTGTGGGTCCCGGGTAGTACTCCTTCCTTACCTGAGAGTGGGGTACCACACCTCTGGGTGAGATGCAGTACCTCTGTGGTGACTGAACCCGCAGGGGCACCACACCTCCACTAGAGGAAGTTCTGTATACACAAATTTATAAAGCTCCCACTAGGATCAGCGCTAGCTAAATAGTGTACATCCAGCAGTAGGCTCCACCTAGTAGTTATTGTAGGGGGTCGGAAACTGACTTTTTTTTAGTTGAGTTTCTTAGGCTCTCTTTGGCTTTTTCCTGTCCAACTTATCTTGATTGACAGGTCTTTAATTATCTATTTGCATATATGAAGAGACCAGTCAATCAAGCCGGGCAGGGAGAAGTCAGATGCAGTCACCCAGCAGACTCTTCTTCCTATGCCCAAAATCTTGTCCCTAATCCCTACTTGTTTTTTTTTTAGAAACAATTTTTTTCTAAAATGCCACAAAGCAAAACTTAGCACTCAGAATAAGGGGGCTTTTCTGGATTTCTTACTGCCCATGGATGCATTTGGATGTATTATCAGGTTCAAAACCTTTGAATTGGATCGGTTATCAGATTTCACAATACAAACTGCATAACAAACTTTCACCAAATTTTTCATGTTGAACTGGACAAGCATTGTAATAGTGGCTGCAGAGCGGAATAAAATGTTTTTGACTTTTTATTCCACCTCTCCATTGCAGAGATATTAGCAATCAAAGTATCTGGCCCCTATTGAGTGAACTTTTGTTATGCTCAAGTGGGTGTTATCATATAGTTTTCACTGGGGGCGTGTACATTTTCTGCCTGTATGAGTTGCCCAATCATAAGCAGGCAGCAACACAGCAGAAAAAGAACACGCCCCCCACCAAACCTTAGAGCAGGTTTCTCAGTGTGTGAAATGTACTGATAGAGCTCTGATCTCCTGAACTAACCATAGGCATGTGAGGATATGTACATCGGATGTTAGGAAGGAGTTTAAAGTCCATGTAAGAGTGGGTTTATAATCCCTTGAGACAGTTTCAATATAAGATTAAAATGAGCATTTTATGTGATGGACCTGACTGCCTTGACTGTTTTTACAAAATTAGGTTACTGGTGTTTTAATTCTACAAATAAATAAGTGAAGTGTGTCAAGAAAAGAAAAGTTAAGACAAGTTCTGCGATGTCTGATTACACTATTGGATTCAGAGGTCTAATAAGTGTCTTCTACTTTATTGTCACAGATCATTTGTGGTATTACTCAGGAAACACACAGCGAGCCCAGCGAGCAGAGCACTTCACAACTTCCTTCCTTCTTTTACAATTTTGTTTTCTTAGCGTAAAAAAAGACTCAAAAATTAGAGAGAGTAGAGGATTTTACATTGTGAAGGAAATGGAATATTAATGGATAATATTCATTTAGGAGCCAGCACTCTAAATCCTCAAAGTAATTAGAAATGTGTTACTTGTTGACTTCAGGTTTTATTGTAAATGGTAACTGCTGCTCCAATTCAGCCAAACTAATAATCAAAGTTTAAAATAATTAACACTAGAGATGAGCGAATCGATCCACAAGGATCAAGTCTGAGTAGAATTCCCTAAAATCCGTGAGTTTGAACAGGCTGCAATAAGATTCACTGCTCGCACTAATAAAAAAAGGCCAGCGCGATTTCACACATGCTGCAAACTCAGTAGGTGATCAAATGGCATCTGGTGTGGCAGCACGGGGTTCCCCATAACACCCTGCAGCAATCCAATCACAAGGTGTGGCACAGCCAAAGAGGGGATCCATCACAGGCAGTAGAAAACATAGGAGCCAAGAAACACCATTTTATGCCTGCACTGTGTAGGAATTGGAGCTCAGAGCATACAGGATAGGGATAGAAAAAGGCATAATGCCATTGTGGTGTACTGATTTAGAGCTGATTAGTGTTGAGCGAACATGCTCGACACTGCTCGGTACTCGTCCGAGCATCACACTACTCGGGATGTTCGGCGAGCATCGAGCATTTCCGGGTTACTCGGGCGGGAGCTCGGGTCTCCGCCCTGCATGTTTGGCGCTCTTTACAGAGCCAATGAACATGCAGGGATTTCCAGCTAGTCACTGTAATGCTGCAGCCATGTTGGTTGTGGGCTTTACAGTGATTGGCTGGCCGCACAGCGTCACCTCGAGTATTTAAAACCGGGCGCCGCCATCTTGGACACAGTCGCTCCGGATTAGACAGTGTAGGGACAGCGCTGCTGATTTAGGGAGAGATAGGAACTGCGAAATAGTTAGTGTAGGGTCTGTAAAGGCTGCCAGAACAAACAAACAGTCCTTTTCAGGACTAATATCCATCCCAGATACCAGGCAGGCAGGCTGTATAGGAGACAAAGTGATTATACCAGCAAACGCTGCATTACAGTGGTGTGTGCTCCTGTTGCTGAAATTGCTGGACTTAGCACCAGGTGTCGGGGGCCAGGAAAAATCCTTTTTTTTCCATCTAAATCCTCCTTTTTTTTTCCTCCTTCACACTGTACAAATACCCGTCTTATTAACCTTTTGGTGTGTCCCCCCCCAAAAAAAAAGCGTGTCTCTGATTTTTCAGATACAAATATAGCTGTTGAAAATAGTCTGGTGTAGGCTAGAGAAACAGAAGTGTTGTTTTGCACTTCCACGGTTCAAACCTCTGTATTATCCATTTTGAGCCATTTGTATCTAAAAAAAAAACAGTTTGAGTGTGTCGCTCACTGTTCAGCCGAAAATCTATATATTTAAAAAAGTCTGGTATACCCCAGTAAACAATAACTGTGGTTTTGCCATCCCACGGTAAAAAATCTCTATTATTCAGGTTTTGGTATATTTTCCGTAAAGAAAAACAGTAGTGTCTCCTGACTGTTGTGACACAAAAATATATCTGTTGAAAATAGTCTTGTGTAGGCCCGATATCCCAGTGTGGTTTCGCAGTTCCACGGGTCAAATCGCTGTACTATCCAGTTTTGGGCCTTTGGTATCTAAAAAAAAAGCAGTTTGAGTGTGTCGCTCACTGTTCAGCCGCAAATATCTCTATTTAAAAAAGTGTGGTATACCCCAGTAAACAATAACTGTGGTTTTGCCATCCCACGGTAAAAAATCTCTATTATTCAGCTTTTGGTAGTTTTTTCCGTAAAGAAAAACAGTAGTGTCTCCTGACTGTTGTGACACAAAAATATATCTGTTGAAAATAGTCTTGTGTAGGCCCGACATCCCAGTGTGGTTTCGCAGTTCCACGGGTCAAATCGCTGTACTATCCAGTTTTGGGCCTTTGGTATCTAAAAAAAAAGCAGTTTGAGTGTGTCGCTCGCTGTTCAGCCGCAAATATCTCTATTTAAAAAAGTGTGGTATACCCCAGTAAACAATTACTGCGGTTTTCCTCTTCCACGGTTCTAATCTACTCTTTATTACTCTTTTTCCATTGATAGTGCAAGTGTAAGCTATTTTACTTCCTTTACAATGGGCAAGGCGCGCGGCAAGGGACGTGGAAGTGGAAGTTCTGGTGATGGTTCGTTCAGAGGACGGGGCCGTGGCCAAGGTGAAAATGTGCCACAACCAACAGCCACATCTTCTCGCTCCCACTTCTTGACCGAATTACTAGGGAAGCACAGAACAACACCAGTATTGAGAACTGATCAGTGTGAACAGGTTATTAATTGGATAGCAGATAATACTTCCAGGTACCTGGGCACCACCACCTCCGGTCTGTCTTCCACACGGTCAACTCTTAGTAGCCGTGAGTCTCGACCGCATACTCCTCCTCACCCTGATGCTCCTTCCTCCCACCATGCCGAGTGTCGTCAGACAGCAAGTGATCCCACACTTGGACACTCTGAAGAGCTGTTCACTGGTCCATTTCCATATTTGGGCCGCTCGCCTGATACACTTGAAGTGGTGGAAGAGGAGATCCCATGTTGCGATGCCCAAATATTTGAACAGCCACGGCCACAGGAAGTCGACGTTGGCAATCTGTCACAAGAGGTGGACGATGACGAGACACAATAGCCAGGAAGTGAGGAGGAGGATCGTGGTGCGCAAGTGGAAGAGGAGGAGGTGGTGGATGATCTAGTAACTGACCCAACGTGGAAGGAGGACATGCAGAGCGAGGCCAGCAGCACACAGGGGGAGGGAGGCAGAGTTCCCCAACAGGCAGGAAGAAGCAGTGTGGTGGCCGCAGACCGAAGTCAGGCAACCGTTCCCCGTAACACCAACACGAGGGACGTTGCCAGTACAAGCGGTAGGTCTTCCAGAGTCTGGAATTTTTTTAAAGACTCTGCTGATAACCCCAAAAAGGCCATATGTTCCACCTGCCATGCCAGCATCAGCAGGGGTGACAAAACTACCAGCCTGACCACCACCAGCATGATCAGGCACATGGCAGCAAAGCACCCGACTTTGTGGGGCGAAACCCAGGGTCCACGACCAGTGTCAGCGGGTGTCACCACTGCTTCTTCCACTGATGTGCGTGCAATAGAACCCCCTGTTGTGTGTGCAAGGCAATCCCCTGTCCATACTGCATGTAAAGATGCCCCCTCCTCTCAGTCTTCACTTGTTATGGCAGTTTCTCAAGAAACAGCATCAACGTCCACGTCCACGTCCCACCGCAGCGTTCAATTGTCCATATCCCAGACCTTTGAACGAAAGCGGAAATTCGCAGCTAACGCCCCACAGGCCACAGTCCTAAATTCGCACATTTCACAACTGCTTGCGTTGGAAATGCTGCCTTTTAGGCTGGTGGAGATGGAATCCTTCCGCAATCTTATGGCGGTGGCCGCCCCTCGGTACTCGGTCCCCAGCCGACACTATTTTGCCCGGTGTGCCATCCCCGCACTACACAAGCACGTGTCCCAAAGCATCTGCCGTGCCCTCACCAACGCAGTTACTGGGAGAGTCCACCTGACAACGGACACGTGGACAAGTGCTTGTGGCCAGGGACGGTACATCTCTCTGACGGCACACTGGGTAAACATAGTGGAAGCCGGGACCCAGTCGGACCTTGGGACGGAACACATCCTCCCCACACCGAGGATTGCGGGCCCTATGTCAGTCAGAGTTGCCCCCACAGTGTACAGCTACTGCGCATCCTCCTCCTCCTCCTCCTCGTGTTCAGCCTCCATCCCAGATATCACCACATCAGTTACAAGCTGGAAGCATTGCAGTACTGCCTCCACCAAGCTGCAACAGGCTGTGCTGAAACTCATAAGCTTAGGTGATAAACCTCACACTGCTTGTGAGTAGAGATGAGCGTTGTTCTACTCGAACTGTTCGCCAATCTCAAATTCGAGCTGTTTTGGGCGGTGTTCGAGCCGTTCGGCGAACACGAACAATTTGATAAAAATTCGGCTGTTCGAGGTTATGTTCGATAACTGTTCGTGCACCAAAATCATAACTGGATTTTTTCTCAGTAATGATGAAAATTAATGTTAATACGCAGTTTGAGTGTACAGCGGGGTGGGGGGAGGGGCAGGGGATGGATCTCTGCAGGAACAATGAAGATCTCCATTTTTTTTTCTCTTTCCCGCATTTGCAGTGGGGAGGTGCAATCTGTCAGCCTTCAGCAGCGCACACACGGAGCGAAGTGCTTTTTTTCACAAAAGCAAGGGCATGTGTCATTGGCAGTGTATGTCACATGTCCTTGCCCTATAAGACCAAGCCATTTTCCCCGTCGCCACCATTTTCTCACTGCTGCAGCTGCGTGTTAGACGGCACCGCTGTTGCTGTGTGCGCTATACCTTGTTAATTTCAAGCCAATTTTCGCACAAATATACAGATAGCTTGGGAGTAGGGAATAGTTGTGATTGCAGTCCTTTTAAGGACTAGGTTACAGCATTTCCTACGACTTTTATCAGGGAGGTCTGTGCTCTTAAATAGATAGGTTGTGGGAGTAAAGACTAATTGTAATTGGAGTCCTTTTCAGGACTAGGTTACATCAGTTCCTATCAGTTTTTGCCAGGCAGGTCTGTGCCAGTGCTGTGCAAGTTTTTTTCACAGCATTTGGCTGAATCTAGCAAAGCTAATCCTTTTTGGCCTATTGCAGAGTGTGTTAGTCAGTGGAGTAGCCTATCTGTGTTGCAAGATATACCACCTGTGTATAGAATACCAATTTTTTTACTGCACCTAGTGAAGTAAAATCTTTTGGGCATAGCATCATTCTATTAGTCCATCTATACTGACCTCCATCAGGTTGCAAATTAAAACTAATTTTTATCTGCATCTACAGTACCTCTGAAAAAATATTTGGGCTTCTAGCTGTGTGTGGGACTTGTTGTATTAGTCCATCTATACTGACCTCCATCAGGTTGCAAACTGAATATATTTTTTTCTGCATCTACCTCTGAAAAAATATTGGGCTTCTAGCTGTGTGTGGGTCTTGTTCTATTAATCCATCTATACTGACCTCCATCAGGTTGCAAACTGAATATAATTTTTTTCTGCATCTAGCTCTGAAAAAATATTTGGCCTTCTAGCAGTGTGTCGGACTTTCTCTATTAGTCCATCTATACTGACCTCCATCAGGTTGCAAATTAAAACTAATTTTTATCTGCATCTACAGTACCTCTGAAAAAATATTTGGGCTTCTAGCTGTGTGTGGGACTTGTTGTATTAGTCCATCTATACTGACCTCCATCAGGTTGCAAACTGAATATATTTTTTTCTGCATCTACCTCTGAAAAAATATTTGGGCTTCTAGCTGTGTGTGGGACTTGTTGTATTATTCCATCTATACTGACCTCCATCAGGTTGCAAACTGAATATATTTTTTTCTGCATCTACCTCTGAAAAAATATTGGGCTTCTAGCTGTGTGTGGGACTTGTTGTATTAGTCCATCTATACTGACCTCCATCAGGTTGCAAACTGAATATATTTTTTTCTGCATCTACCTCTGAAAAAATATTGGGCTTCTAGCTGTGTGTGGGTCTTGTTCTATTAATCCATCTATACTGACCTCCATCAGGTTGCAAACTGAATATAATTTTTTTCTGCATCTAGCTCTGAAAAAATATTTGGCCTTCTAGCAGTGTGTCGGACTTTCTCTATTAGTCCATCTATACTGACCTCCATCAGGTTGCAAATTAAAACTAATTTTTATCTGCATCTACAGTACCTCTGAAAAAATATTTGGGCTTCTAGCTGTGTGTGGGACTTGTTGTATTAGTTCATCTATACTGACCTCCATCAGGTTGCAAATTAAAAATAATTTTTATCTGCATCTACAGTACCTCTGAAAAAATATTTGGGCTTCTAGCTGTGTGTGGGACTTGTTGTATTAGTCCATCTATACTGACCTCCATCAGGTTGCAAACTGAATATATTTTTTTCTGCATCTACCTCTGAAAAAATATTTGGGCTTCTAGCTGTGTGTGGGACTTGTTGTATTAGTCCATCTATACTGACCTCCATCAGGTTGCAAATTAAAACTAATTTTTATCTGCATCTACAGTAGCTCTGAAAAAATATTTGGGCTTCTAGCTGTGTGTGGGACTTGTTGTATTAGTTCATCTATACTGACCTCCATCAGGTTGCAAATTAAAAATAATTTTTATCTGCATCTACAGTACCTCTGAAAAAATATTTGGGCTTCTAGCTGTGTGTGGGACTTGTTGTATTAGTCCATCTATACTGACCTCCATCAGGTTGCAAACTGAATATATTTTTTTCTGCATCTACCTCTGAAAAAATATTGGGCTTCTAGCTGTGTGTGGGACTTGTTGTATTAGTCCATCTATACTGACCTCCATCAGGTTGCAAACTGAATATATTTTTTTCTGCATCTACCTCTGAAAAAATATTGGGCTTCTAGCTGTGTGTGGGACTTGTTGTATTAGTCCATCTATACTGACCTCCATCAGGTTGCAAACTGAATATATTTTTTTCTGCATCTAACCCAGCCAATAGTTTTGGCCTAATACCACAGTTTGGCCACTCAGCTCTGCTCGGTTACCATCCATTGTTTTTTTGTGCAAACAACTCCAGAGTTGTGAATTAGTTAACCACCAAAATGAGTGGAAAAAGGCCTGCTGCTGGTGGAAAGGGGAATAGGCGTGTTGGGAAGGGGAAAAAAGGTTGTGTCCGTGGGGTAGGTGTTAAAGCAACAGTAACATCTGCAGAAGAAAGACCATCTTCCAGCCAAACTAAAATGTCTACTTCTTTTAGCGGACAATGTGATAAGATCCCTTTCTTACGGCCACGCCAATCGCTACAAATTCCAGATGAGGCACAAAAACAGCAGGTGCTTCAACGGATATCAAGTGCACCTTTAAGTGGGCTCTCCTCCACATCAACTTCAACATCACAAATACTCCAGTCCTCAAAGGTGTCACCCAAATCGCACTTGCTTCCTCACAGCTCCCAAATCTCCAGCTGCCCGTCTGAGTATGAGGTAGAACAGATGGTTGAGTCTGCAGAGCTGTTTACTCATACTATAGCCTGGGAATCAGAGGTCGACTCCAGCGCTTCTGTGAATCCAGACGAGGAAATGATCTGCACTGATGCCCAGAATCTTTATGAGTCGGATCCAGGACCAGACGCAGAAGGTTCTGACCATAATGTAGACCCTCATTCCCAAACTGTAACTCCTGTTGGTGGAGACAATGAGGAAGACGATGATAAGACTCAAATACCTGATTGGAGCGACAACTTTAGTTTTTTGTCAGGGCAGGAACAGGTTGGCTCTGAGGATGACGGGTGTGATAACACACAGGGTGATGATGATGAGGTTGGAGATCCCACTTACTGTCAACCCACAGTCAGCCAAGAGATGAGGTCAGCAGAGGAGGTGGAGGAAGATGCTAGTGACGACGAGGTCAGGTTGCGCCTTCCTGGACAGAGACGTAGTACTGGAAGCACGTCAACAACTGCATCCTCAAACACAACTCTGCCTCTCACCACAAGTCGTGGTGGCTCTTCAGGTCGCATGGGTGCTAAGCCTTGCATAGCCTGGGCATTTTTTCAGATCGATAAAGATGACCCAACTCGTGTTATCTGTAACATTTGTCAGCAAAAGCTAAGTAGAGGCCAAAAAATACATAGTTTGAGTACTTCATGCATGAACCGGCACATGGACATGAAGCATAAGTTGCAGTGGGAAGCTCAGTGTGCTACAATGCGGCCTAGCCGGCCGGGCCAACCACCATCTGCCATATCTTGTGCATCCGCGGCCTCTTCATCCTCTGTGACTGGGGGGACAGCAGTCACACCTGTTTTGGGGCGCAGACCTGCCACCTCTTTACCCGCAACAGCCAGCGTGATTGGCAGGTCATCATTTTCTTTGGAGGTGGTAACACCAGCTGGTGTTGAGCGCTGTCCGACATCGATAGCACCACCTTTGGATCAAGGCAACCTAACATGTCCACCTGCATCTTCCTCACAGACCGGCAGTTTGCCGGGGACACCCTTATCAACCCCGTCTAAGCACAATAGCCAGCCCTCGGTCCCTCAGATGTGGACAAGTAAAAGACCATTTCCTCCTAGCCATGAGAAAGCTAAGAGGTTGAATTTCACCATCTGCAAGCTCTTGGCTACAGAAATGCTGCCTTTCCGCCTGGTGGACACAGAGGATTTTCAAGACCTTATGTCCGTCGCAGTGCCCCAGTACCAGATGCCCAGTCGGCACTACTTCTCAAAGAAAGGTGTGCCTGCGCTCCACCAGCATGTCGCACACAACATCACCGCTTCTTTGAGAAACTCTGTGTGTGACAGGGTGCATTTCACCACAGACACTTGGACGAGTAGGCATGGACAGGGGCGTTACATGTCGCTGACTGGGCACTGGGTAACTATGGTGACAGCAGGACAAGGGGCTGCTGTCCAAGTCTTGCCGTCCCCACGAGTTGTGCGTCAATCCTCTTTATGTCAAAGTTCCTCCACTGCTTCTGCCTCCTCAACCTCCTCTCGGTCTTCCACCTGCACCCAAAGCCTGTCTGGTCATGCCACAAGCTTTCTAACTGCGCAGAAGGGATCCTGCACACCTCCTTACTATGCTGGCAGTAGGGCTCAACGTCATCAGGCGGTTTTTACATTGAAATGTCTGGGAAATGTGAGTCACACAGCTGAGGAGTTGTGGTCAGCTCTGGAGAACCAATTTCATGAATGGTTGTCTCCACTGGACCTGAAACCAGGGAAGGCCGTGTGCGACAATGCTGCAAACCTGGGTGCGGCCCTTCGCCGGGGCAATGTCACACACGTGCCTTGTATGGCTCACGTGTTGAACCTGGTTGTCCAGCAATTTTTAGCCCACTATCCCAGACTAGATGGCCTTCTGCAGAGGGCACGGTCGCTGTGTGCTCACTTCCGCCGTTCGCATCCCGCAGCTCAGCGACTTACATCTCTACAGAAGTCGTTGGGCCTGCCACTTCACCGGCTAAAATGCGATGTGCCTACCCGGTGGAATTCAACTCTGCACATGTTGCAGCGACTGTGGCAGCACCGACAAGCCCTGGTGCAATATGTTCTGACGTATAGCCTGGGCCAACGAGATTCAGAGGTGGGGCAAATCACGCTGGAGGAGTGGTCTCAGATCAGGGACCTATGCACCCTTCTGCACAGTTTTGAAATGGCGACGAAGATGTTTAGTGCTGACGATGCCATTATCAGCATGACTATTCCGGTGATTTACATGCTGGAGCACATGTTAAACAGAATTCGGAGTCAGGTGGTGGCACAAGAGGAGGTGGAGGAAGTAGAGGAGGAGGAGTTGTATGCGGAAGGGCTAACATCTGCAAGGTCCAGACGGTCGGCAGCACCAAGGCGGCAGGCATGTGAGGGTGGGGGAGATGGTTTTATCAGGGCGCATGGTAGCAGCCAAACTAGTGAGGAAGGTGCAGGAGCCCAGGAAGAAGTGGAGGACGAACTGATGGAAGACTCATCAGATGAGGGAGACCTTGATCACATTTCTTTTGTGCGAGGTTGGGGGGAGAGGACAGAGGAAGGAAGCATGATTGTTACCTCGCCACCAACACAACAGGGACTTGGTGCTCCTGGATGCGCAACACACATGAGTGCCTTCTTGCTGCACTACCTGCAACATGACCCTCGAATTGTGAGAATTAGAAATAATCCTGACTACTGGGTTGCCACACTGTTAGATCCCCGGTACAAAAGTAAATTTGCAGAAATTATTCCTGCCATAGAAAGGGATGCACGCATGCAGGAGTATCAGCAGAGACTGTTGCAGAATCTGACATGTGCTTTTCCACAAAATACCAGTGGTGCACGTAGTGAATCTCACAGTTCCAACTTGCCAACCGTGGGACCGTCAAGTGTTCAGCACTCAAACCGTAACAGAACCACAGTATCTGCTGGTAACATCAATTTTGCGGAATCATTTCACCACTTTTTTAGCCCATCCTTTGCAAGGCCACAGGAGACAAGAAGTCTGACACATAGTCAACGCCTAGAGACGATGGTACAGGAGTATCTCCAAGTAAACATTGAAGCCACGACTGTGTCACTGGACCCTTGCTCTTTTTGGGCTTCCAATCTGGATAAATGGCCGGAGCTAGCCACTTACGCCTTGGAGATCTTGTCATGCCCCGCAGCCAGCGTTCTGTCTGAACGTGTGTTCAGCGCTGCTGGTGGTGTGCTGACAGATAAGCGCACGCGGCTCTCCACTGATAATGTAGACAGACTCACGTTCATAAAGATGAACAAATCATGGATCCGAAACGAATTTTCTACCCCTGTGTCATCCTGGGGAGAGTAAAAGCTTGATGATTGGTTAAAATCACCCTACCAACCGTTTTAAGCTTTCAAATTACTAATCATGTTTATCTGTATCTTGACTAGAGATGAGCGTTGTTCTACTCGAACTGTTCGCCAATCTCAAATTCGAGCTGTTTTGGGCGGTGTTCGAGCCGGTCGGCGAACACGAACAATTTGAGAAAAATTCGGCTGTTCGAGGTTATGTTCGATAACTGTTCGTGCACCAAAATCATAACTGGATTTTTTCTCAGTAATGATGAAAATTAATGTTAATACGCAGTTTGAGTGTACAGCGGGGCGGGGGGAGGGGCAGGGGATGGATCTCTGCAGGAACAATGAAGATCTCCATTTTTTTTTCTCTTTCCCGCATTTGCAGTGGGGAGGTGCAATCTGTCAGCCTATCAGCAGCGCACACACGGAGCGAAGTGCTTTTTTTCACACAAGCAAGGGCATGTGTGATTGGCAGTGTATGTCACATGTCCTTGCCCTATAAGACCAAGCCATTTTCCCCGTCGCCACCATTTTCTCACTGCTGCAGCTGCGTGTTAGATGGCACCGCTGTTGCTGTGTGCGCTATACCTTGTTAATTTCAAGCCAATTTTCGCACAAATATACAGATAGCTTGGGAGTAGGGAATAGTTGTGATTGCAGTCCTTTTAAGGACTAGGTTACAGCATTTCCTACGACTTTTATCAGGCAGGTCTGTGCTCTTAAATAGATAGATTGTGGGAGTAAAGACTAATTGTAATTGGAGTCCTTTTCAGGACTAGGTTACATCAGTTCCTATCAGTTTTTGCCAGGCAGGTCTGTGCCAGTGCTGTGCAAGTTTTTTTCACAGCATTTGGCTGAATCTAGCAAAGCTAATCCTTTTTGGCCTATTGCAGAGTGTGTTAGTCAGTGGAGTAGCCTATCTGTGTTGCAAGATATACCACCTGTGTATAGAATACCAATTTTTTTACTGCACCTAGTGAAGTAAAATCTTTTGGGCATAGCATCATTCTATTAGTCCATCTATACTGACCTCCATCAGGTTGCAAACTGAATATAATTTTTTTCTGCATCTAGCTCTGAAAAAATATTTGGGCTTCTAGCGGTGTGTGGGACTTGGTCTATTAGTCCATCTATACTGACCTCCATCAGGTTGCAAATTAAAAATATTTTTTTTCTGCATCTAGCTCTGAAAAAATATTTGGGCTTCTAGCAGTGTGTGGGACTTGGTCTATTAGTCCATCTATACTGACCTCCATCAGGTTGCAAATTAAAAATAATTTTTTTCTGCATCTAGCTCTGAAAAAATATTTGGGCTTCTAGCGGTGTGTGGGACTTGGTCTATTAGTCCATCTATACTGACCTCCATCAGGTTGCAAATTAAAAATAATTTTTTTCTGCATCTAGCTCTGAAAAAATATTTGGGCTTCTAGCAGTGTGTGGGACTTGGTCTATTAGTCCATCTATACTGACCTCCATCAGGTTGCAAATTAAAAATAATTTTTTTCTGCATCTAGCTCTGAAAAAATATTTGGGCTTCTAGCAGTGTGTGGGACTTGGTCTATTAGTCCATCTATACTGACTTCCATCAGGTTGCAAATTAAAAATAATTTTTTTCTTCATTTATCTCTGAAAAAATATTTGGGCTTCTAGCAGCGTGTGGGACTTGTTCTATTAGTCCA